>NC_060123.1:190749185-191374185 GCF_021461395.2 Schistocerca americana
ACTTTCACTAACGAATGGAATATCACCAACGAAACCTACCATTTGTATCCTTTCACCCTGAATTTTAATTACTCTCTTGAATCTTCCTTTTGTTTCCGCTACTGTTTGTTCGATGTATAGACTGAACACCAAGGGCGAAAGACTGTATCCTTTCTTGTACCCTCTTCGATCCGAGAACTTCGGTCTTCGCCTTCCAGTCTTATTGTTCTCTCTTGGTTCTTGTACTTATTACATATCACCTGTCTTTCCCTGTAGCTTACTCCTATTTTTCTCAGAATTTCAAACATATTGCACCATTGCACATTGTCGAATGCTTTTTTTAGTAATCCTATGAGTGTATCTTGATTTTTTTTCAGTCTTACTTCCATTATCATGCACAAAGTCAGAACTGCCTATCTGGTGTCTCTACCTGTCCAAAATCCAAACTGATCTTCATGTAATAGAACCTCAATTTTCTCTTTCATTCTTCTGTATATCGTTCGTGTCAGCAGTTTGAATGCATCAGATGTTAAGCTGACTTCTCGATGGATTATGTACTTATCTGCCCAGCAATCTTGTACTGCGCAAATACATTTTTTTTTTCAAAATATTAACATCCGTAGACAGCTATCTAAGAGACGTTTTCTTTGAAGATGAACTATTCTTTTCAAAACTCTCCCAATAAATTGAAGTCGACCATTCACCTTCCCTGCTAGCTTCCCCATGTGCGTGTTGTAGTTCATATCGCTTTGCAAAGTTGTGCCTGCTTATTTAATCGACGTGACAGTGCTGTATTCGAAAATTACATAACTTATATTTTTCTACAGATAGGACAAGCTGCCATTCATCCCACCAGCTAGAAACTCAGTCTAATCATTTTGTATCTTCCTACAATCATCCTACGACAAGACCTTGCAGCACACCACAGCATCATCAGGAAAGAAAAAACCGCAGATTGCTGCCCACCCATTGCTGCTCACCCTGACCGTCATATCATTTATGTATATAGAGAATAAGAATGGTCCAATCAGACTCCCCTGGAGCTCTTTGGGAGATACTCTTGTTTCTGATGAACACTCCCAATTGAGACAATGTACTAGATTCTATTATTTATGAAGTCAGCGAGCCACCCACGTTTCTGGAACCTCAATCCGTATTCTCCGATCCTCGTTAGCATTCTGCAGTGGAGCACTATTTGATTCACCGTCCTGGATTAAGTTCTAAACCTGTATCCCTTCATGCAGTGTTGGCATGGCACATTAATGACAATTAGTCGTCCTTAGGGTGGAGACAGAAAGATCAGCGGTTCCTTTGATTGTATTCGAGAGGAGTAGGCTATCGGTCGCACCGAGCTTCACCCTCTTCCTTCTCTCATCATCGTCATCGTCTTCATCATCCTCATACAACCTAACACAAGGCTGTACAGTCATCCAATACTCTCACCTACCCTCTACAAATACGCATACGACACATATTTCTTATATTCGCAAGGAAAGAGGCCGATGTGTGCGGAGAATAAACAGTCTTTCCAACAGCTGGCTAAATCCATTCCGTGAGATAGCCCGAATCTGTTCCTGGCTAACAGAGCCACACGTAATACATAGGGTGTTTCAAAAAGGACTTTACAACTTTAATAATTCATATAAATTTATTGAAAGAAGATATAGAGCTGGGTTTAGTGTTAGTTTATAGGGAAACACATCAAGCATTTTTAGCTTAAAGTAAATATGTTGTATGTGGCTTAAGTTGGTTATCCTGCACACATCCTATTGGAAGTCAATTTCTTTCCAAACTCGCTGTAGCATTGCATGTGTAACTTGCTCCGTGGTAGCGTAAATTCTTGCGCTAAGTTCAGGTAGAGAAGCCCGCTCAGAAGGTACAAACACGATATCCTTCATGAATTCCACAAAAAATAATCTCGTGGTATCAGGTCTGGGGAACGTGGAGGCCATGCAATTGGTGGATCACAGCGAATCCATTGACCTAGAAACGGTCACAGAAAATTCCGGACACCAGCTAGGTAGCGGAGTGGTGAACAAACTTGCAAGAACTAAACATTTCGTTCTTGGTGAACCTCATCGATCTGTGGTATTAAAAGTTATTGTAACATATCCAGGTACACTAGCCCGTTGATGGTCCTCTCCCGGAAAAAAATTAGGGACCGTACACTTTGTTCTTGTTTACTGCAAAAAAACGTTCAGTTTACCGCTATCACGAACATGTTTCAATGCTTTATAAGAATTTTCTCTGCCCCAAATCCTACAGCTATGTTAACCTTGCCATTTAAGTGAAAAGTTGACCTGTCAGAAAAGATGATTTTTTCCAAGAAATGTTCATACTCATGTAATCGATTTAATATATCCGCAAAATAGTTCTTGCAAGCAATTCTATCAGTGTCTTTTATTGATTGTACGATCGTCAATCCGTACGGTTTCAAATGCAAACTGTTTCTCAACGCACGCCAAACAATCGTGTGTGAGATTTGCAGTTCGCGAGATGCACGCCTGGTCGATTTCGTAGGGCTGTTGATAAAACGTTGTCCAACTCGCTCAACGACGTCGCCTGATTTGCTTGGACGACCTGATGAATTGAATTAAATTGAATTGGGTGAAATTTTATTGTCGTTTAGCTATTACAGCAATTGACAAACTCAAGTTACATATATACAAGTTATACAGCATATATACATGAAGATCATTATGTCACTATTGGTTTCCATAAAATACGATATTTAAAATCAAATAATATGAAAACATTGCATCATAAATTACTCAGTTAAAGAAATTATGGTATACTCTCCAAACCGGTACCACTATGATATTTTGCAGTCATAAAAATTCTTAAGTGAGTAGCAAGGATTTTCAGCTAACCAACTGAATAATTTGTCTTTAAATAAATCAAATGGATCTTCTGCCCACTCTAGTGGCAGTTTGTTAAACATCTTCATACCCACCACTTCGTAGCTGTTCAGTGACTTTGACAATCTGTAGTAGCGTATATCAAGATATACGGTCCAAGAGTGTGTACATCTCTTCTACGCTGGTATTCCGATAAGTTGCTCTTTATATGCAGTAGTGCAGTGTAAATATACACGTTTATAACAGTTAATATTTTTAAGTTGATAAACAGTGGTTTGCAGTGGGCCAGTTTAGCACTGTTTGTGATAATTCGAATTACTTTCTTCTGAAGTACCAAAATGTCCTGAAGGTGTGAGCTATTGCCCCATATTAAAAGCCCATAAGATATAATGCTTTGAAAAAAAGCAAAGTAGGCCGATCTTACATGATTTTCCGAGCACCTTGCTTCTACAAAACATTTATGCCATTCATAAATTGTAGGCCTACTAGGAGGATCTTTAGCATACTTGGTACGTAAATTGCGCTAAGTTGTTGTCGCCGACTTCGATCCTTCAAACCAAAACACACAGCCAGCACGCTCGGGTCCAGTGAAGGCAGCCATCTTTAATGCAACTGCCGCTGCGCGGCGCCATTCGATACTAGCGAACTACGCGGGACAAAACGTGATGTATTTCCCTGCAAATTGACACTACAATCACCTCTGTAGGTACTATGAATTAATTTATATAAATTTTCAAGTTTGCAAAGTCCTTTTTGAAACACCCTGCACATGTATTCTACATTCGACCCTATTTCATTTGTTGTACTTTAGAGTGCGAATTCTTTACTGTCGTGAAACTATCACCGAACGTTTCCCTTAACTGACGATGAATTTGAATCGGTGTCACACGATGCAAGTCCAGATAACGAATGATCACAAGGGTATCTACACTCCTGGAAATTGAAATAAGAACACCGTGAATTCATTGTCCCAGGAAGGGGAAACTTTATTGACACATTCCTGGGGTCAGATACATCACATGATCACATTGACAGAACCACAGGCACATAGACACAGGCAACAGAGCATGCACAATGTCGGCACTAGTACAGTGTATATCCACCTTTCGCAGCAATGCAGGCTGCTATTCTCCCATGGAGACGATCGTAGAGATGCTGGATGTAGTCCTGTGGAACGGCTTGCCATGCCATTTCCACCTGGCGCCTCAGTTGGACCAGCGTTCGTGCTGGACGTGCAGACCGCGTGAGACGACGCTTCATCCAGTCCCAAACATGCTCAATGGGGGACAGATCCGGAGATCTTGCTGGCCAGGGTAGTTGACTTACACCTTCTAGAGCACGTTGGGTGGCACGGGATACATGCGGACGTGCACTGTCCTGTTGGAACAGCAAGTTCCCTCGCCGGTCTAGGAATGGTAGAACGATGGGTTCGATGACGGTTTGGATGTACCGTGCACTATTCAGTGTCCCCTCGACGATCACCAGTGGTGTACGGCCAGTGTAGGAGAACGCTCCCCACACCATGATGCCGGGTGTTGGCTCTGTGTGCCTCGGTCGTATGCAGTCCTGATTGTGGCGCTCACCTGCACGGCGCCAAACACGCATACGATCATCATTGGCACCAAGGCAGAAGCGACTCTCATCGCTGAAGACGACACGTCTCCATTCGTCCCTCCATTCGCGCCTCTCGCGACACCACTGGAGGCGGGCTGCACGATGTTGGGGCGTGAGCGGAAGACGGCCTAACGGTGTGCGGGACCGTAGCCCAGCTTCATGGAGACGGTTGCGAATGGTCCTCGCCGATACCCCAGGAGCAACAGTGTCCCTAATTTGCTGGGAAGTGGCGGTGCGGTCCCCTACGGCACTGCGTAGGATCCTACGGTCTTGGCGTGCATCCGTGCGTCGCTGCGGTCCGGTCCCAGGTCGACGGGCACGTGCACCTTCCGCCGACCACTGGCGACAACATCGATGTACTGTGGAGACCTCACGCCCCACGTGTTGAGCAATTCGGCGGTACGTCCACCCGGCCTCCCGCATGCCCACTATACGCCCTCGCTCAAAGTCCGTCAACTGCACATACGGTTCACGTCCACGCTGTCGCGGCATGCTACCAGTGTTAAAGACTGCGATGGAGCTCCGTATGCCACGGCAAACTGGCTGACACTGACGGCGGCGGTGCACAAATGCTGCGCAGCTAGCGCCATTCGACGGCCAACACCGCGGTTCCTGGTGTGTCCGCTGTGCCGTGCGTGTGATCATTGCTTGTACAGCCCTCTCGCAGTGTCCGGAGCAAGTATGGTGGGTCTGACACACCGGTGTCAATGTGTTCTTTTTTCCATTTCCAGGAGTGTATATGAGTCCTCATTCTTGTGCAATGCTCTAGCTCTGTGTGACGTACACAGCTGCAATTTGTGCTACGCATACACAAAAAACGACCCCGTATTTTATGCGAAACCATCGGTTTCTGTCTGTTCGCAGCCCGGAGGAAGAAAATCGGGGACCCTACAACTTGAACTCGCCTCGTATTTTAAGCTTGCGGTCTACGTAGAACCGTGCACGATGAAGGTGCGCCCTTAAAGCGACAGCACTGCCTATAAAAAGATGGAAACTTTTGTCCGATGCGACTGCAGAGGAACGGCGGACGGCTCTGCCCACGTGCCACTCCATAGCGGGAGCAGGAATTCGCGCTGCGCGCTAAGTATGCGAAACAGGAGCAAATATTTCCGCGATCCGGACGCATATTAGTTTAAGCCGACATCAAAGCGAGCCGTGCCACAGGCGGCCGGGCTGCCTGGCAACTACTTGCTAAGAGTTGGCCGTCGCGTCGCCGCTCCCGCCCTCTTGCCGCCGCCGCCGTCGCGACTTGGCTGTCCCACTTGTGTGTCGGCGGCGGTTCCGCCGAGGGCGTCTCGCCGGGATTACAGCGTCGAGAGGGTGCGCAGAGGTGCTCGCGCCGCTGCAAGGCATCGGCATGTGGGTCACAATTACGCCTCTCCTTCACCGTTCCCTTCCGCCCATATTATTAAATCGGGGTCGTCCACTGAGACCAAAACTTCACGCGTGTACAGTGCGCTGCCCTCGTGCGATCCGAGGCTCTGCCAGTCTCGGTAGTATTCGGTACGTCTCGGCATTGCTCGGTCCTCACGATACGGCGCCACATTTCATTTACACGTTAACATCTTTCAGATGTCCTGGCCACACTGTTTATTACTTCCAAAACCGCCTTAAGCGTTTCGACATTGCGTCATTTTCAAAGGCTGCAGGATACAACACGAAACTGGTATCAAAAGATTTGAAAATATGTTACATTTCACCATCGATTAGAACAGAGGCGGCTCGTAATTCAAGGCTATGAGGCGGGTTCGCCCCACAACATAAATTTAAAAAAATTTCTGAACTGTTGATGTGTGGTATCAGGCGCTGTTTTTCGAACAGGTAGTAGCTACTGTTAAGGCTACGCCTTGAGCTGCCACTTAGCTCTATATAGCACAGAGGCTCTGGTATTTCAGCCTAAGGATGTCCGACCAACCTGCACACAATTTTCACGTTCAGCAGCTTACATCAAAGGGAATTAAGAGAGTTGCTGAAACTCCACTACCGAATCCCTGTCTCCGTATGGCTCTACTATGCTTAACTGCGTCATTAATCGACGTTTAGTTCTGGTGTTGTCATAGTGTTCTAGACAGTTTTCTTGCGTTTGCCATTGGCTAACTTATCTATGGTTGGAATAAGTTTGCAAATATCTCGCCAGAGTACACTAGAGTACAATAACAGAACTAACACCGCCTACTGGGAGTTTCACGATTGATTGGAGGAAAAAGCGGCCGAAATATACCCAGTGAGCGAAATATGTCCCATTACTTTAGTTTTCTTTCTTACTGACTACAGTCAACGCGCGTTATTAGCAAGTTTCTTTCTGTGAGTGTATTATGAGTGGATTTAGTGAGTTTCATGTTCCTGGGAATAACAGCAGCATACCACGAGTTTGGAAATATCACAATATGAACTGGGCGTGCAATTTATCAGGTAAAATTTTCTAACATACTGTTAGGATGGCAATAAAGGAGCTTGCAGCAGCATACCCGATGTAAACATGAAGCAAGAATAAAGAAACTGCGTAAATACAGGCAAAGATATACATACAATTTTAACAGGATAGTGTGGACTGCAGCTGAGTCCTTGTATTCGCTATATCATTTAAAATGCATATTTTTTGTAATAAGCGAGTATAAATACGACAAATGCGGCGTGTAAATTACCGTGGCAATTTTTCGGGTCGCCCATATCAGCCAAACACAGCACAAGATCCGTGGCATCATGGAAACATCACTGTTTCGTCACGCGAACTCATAAACCCTACTGAAATCTGGGTTGTGACAAACTGATCTGTAGCGTAGCCCGAGGTCTGGGTAGTTCCGATCGAAAAATGTCGCAACCTGCCCCAGTACGGAAAACACGAGCCTCGTCTGGATCAGAGACATAGCATAATGAGTAGAATATCGCTTTATAGTTTACCAGTGTTATGTCAATAGTATAAAATCGTTCAGTAGATTTTCTGTATCTCGTCAACTTCCTGAGTGAAGAGACAAATGCAAACTGCTACCAAGGGACAAATTGGAAATAAAGTGGACTAAACAACTAGGCGGCGCTGGATACGTGGAACACGCTGCATGTGGTTTTTTAAAACTACCTTTTCATCGTTACGTCGTATAAAATGAAACGTCCCCTTAGAACAATTTTACAAGACTGTGCTTAAACTGACACACAATATTTTGTTAGAGCAACGCAATCTGACTTTCAAAATTCCATACAAAGGAATGGCCCTGACTAACATTAAACTATACCTTTCACAAATCACTTACCTCACAAAAATCTTCGCTGCTCAAGCTACTGCAATACAGCGAGCGCCACTACTGCCAGCTAAATAAAAGATTCAAACTATGGAAGGCACTAACTACTGATAGGGATAGTTAGCAAATGAAAGATATTAATAGAGAACAAACAATGTATTTACCTTGATATCATCATATATAAATATAGCAGTTCATGACAAATTTCAAAACTCCGCCATCTCTCTCTCCACATCCACCACTGCTGGCGGCTCACCTCCAACTGCGCAACGCTACGCGCTGTTCACAGCCAGCTGCCTAACACTACAATGGCGAGTATTACAACAATGCAAAGCAGCCACAGACTGCACACAGCACAGTCAGTGATTTTCGTACAGAGGTGGCGTTACCAATAAAAAAACCTAAACAGCCTACTTACAAAAACTATTCCGTCACTGAACAATTCATGGAAATCACTTTACTGTATTTTACAGAAAGGTATATCTTCACAAAGTAGGGTGTGTAACAGACCTGTTGAGTGGTCGCAAATATTACATTGTAACAGCCCGCTGATTGGCGCTTGGGTGCACGACACAAACTGTCTGTTAACAAAAAAATTTTGGCAACTTACAGCGTGTGAATAACATCAGTCAAAGTTCATACATACCATTTTATAAGAATTAGTCAAGAAATGTCAACTGTGGCATGTAGCACTCACGAAGAACAGGTGGAGCCTATGCATTGCTATTTCCGTCGATGGCAGCATATGCATATACCCGGGAAACTCAAACAATTTGAGAAGGCGCAATCTTGGAAACCACACATCAGTTCCATGAATCGTAGATGGCTACCATCGGAGATTGTCTTATCCCATTAAAACTCCGTAACTCTCAAACATCAGTTCAAGTAAAGCACCATCCAAAATACAATCATGTATAAACCAGTGCAATATTACTGCTATTGATACATTGGCAGTTGTGCTGCCTTACATAATTCGTTCCCATTTACTTATGTTATACATAACAATCTTTTCCAGCAATCAAAGATAACTCTTACAGAAATAGGTACAACTATATAATATCCTTTAAGCTGAAACTGTAAGTACGACAATTGAAAGATTAAAAAAATATTAAAAATTATGGAGATTATTTGACGGTGGGAAGGGAATAGGTTTAGAATTGGCACACTTAAGGTATCATACGTAAGATCTCTTGTGGTTCTGTGACCATTAAGCTGTTTTCTGTGAATAAAAAGCATCGTAAAATGTGATGACGAAATTAAAAGAGGAGGAGGTTGTTGGGGCTGACGATTCGGAATATTTCACAACACAACTTTTATTGGTATAAGTGCACAAGCCTGATGCCTGAACATACAAACGAAAGGTAACAATAACGTAAAAAAGTCTCCTAATTAAGGCAAACAGAAGTTCACTTATTTTCCACAGAGGTTTGTGGTAACAAACACACACTAGTAACAGTCCAATTCCGAGACGAAGACGTAATCTTAGACGGTTGCAGTACACGTGGTCGGCATCCGGCGTGAACTGAACTTCGGGTCTGGCTCTAGCCCCTAAATACCTGTCTCCAGCGAATCAGATTTCGGCATAGTGATACTTCCTGCAGGGCGTGGCTCGAGCTCCCCCTGCATTAAGTAGTGCTCGGAATGTCTGTTTCCATTATCTTGTGAGTAAACAGCCGGTGTTTACAATGGTGCTGTTGGGTACGCCTTTGAGCATAGACAACCTCGTCCTCTGTGGTGTTATATGGGTTGCCGGCCCTCAGGGGCTACCTTGGCTCCGGTATAACAGAGGTAAAGGGGTAAACTAGATTAATCTTGATATATCGAAAGCATCTTTTAAGACTGTTTGTAATACCGTGACTACATATGTTTCGTAAAATGCCAATTTCAAATAAAATAACGCGAATTCGTTGTGCAATAGTTATAGTAGGGCCGCTGTCTTTTCAGTTTGTGACATTTTCGTCAAGAACTGACAAACAACTTACGAATACTCTATCGGCCTATGACCAATACGAGCGAATAACTCTATATGTGTTGTTAATAATTGAACTTTTACTCATCTTGCGCAAAAAACAAAACACGGAAGGAAGCCACACAGTGCGATGTGACAGCCTCATTTAACATTTGGTGTGGATTAATTTGGTCAACAGGACTTTCCTCAGCTCGAGATAATTGTGATTTAAACGCTGTTTATCGTTTGCCATTTGTGCACGATATAAAGGAAGCTAACAGTTCTAATGGTTATTTGCGTGAAAAAGAGGCAGTCTAGCTATCTATCGTCACAGTCCATTACCACTGATTGCGAATCACAGAGGAAATGGATGAGAACCCTCAATATCTATTATGCAGTCACGCAATCTACCGTTACTGCAAAGTTAATACGAAACGGCACTACAACAAAATACAGAAAGAATTTAATGATGGTAGGCAGACGATTTGTACGCAGTGCATTGATCTGAATATCAAGAAGCACTTCAACTTAAATATGCAGGCATGGAACACGTGATCGAATTGGTAATGCGAATAGTAAATTTCGTACAGTCGCACGTATTGTCACATCCTCATTTCCAACAATTTTTGAAAGAACTGAACGAATAGTATGGAGATGTTCTACACGATCTATTTCAGATTAGTGTGTTCACAGTGTTCGCTTGATGACAACGTGCAATCGCCACTCACAAATACAAGTGACAGCACCAGCAGTGGAGGGCATACAAAGCGCGTCGGGAAAACACGGAGAACAGTGCAGTTTCTGTGACGTCCGAAACAGCATGATCATTGGCTTTCGGGCCAGAGGTGGGAGGGTTCCGAAACGGCCATGTTCGTAAACTGTTCGCGTGTCACCGTGGTAACCGTATGCCGGGCGTGGCAAAATGGCGCTATCCAAAACCGGTGCTGAGGCACCTGCAGTGCACCATGACAGTGGTGAACGACTTCTGCGGAGATGTGTGTGGGCGAATAGACGAGCAACTGTTGAACATCAGACCAGCCAGATGAATCAAGAGGCTACCAGCACTCTCCTTAGAGACCGTTCTGCGAAGGTTGCTGCGCACGAGATTGGTTCGGCACACGTGATCACTGCTGTTCATCGACGACAAAGGCTGGAATTTTGCACTACAATACCGCAAATGGACGTCCACTGAACGGTGACAGGTGGCATCTTCGTTACTGAAACTTATATATATATATATATATATATATATATATATATATATATATATATATATATATATATATATACTCCTGGAAATGGAAAAAAGAACACATTGACACCGGTGTGTCAGACCCACCATACTTGCTCCGGACACTGCGAGAGGGCTGTACGAGCAATGATCACACGCACGGCACAGCGGACACACCAGGAACCGCGGTGTTGGCCGTCGAATGGCGCTAGCTGCGCAGCATTTGTGCACCGCCGCCGTCAGTGTCAGCCAGTTTGCCGTGGCATACGGAGCTCCACCGCAGTCTTTAACACTGGTAGCATGCCGCGACAGCGTGGACGTGAACCGTATGTGCAGTTGACGGACTTTGAGCGAGGGCGTATAGTGGGCATGCGGGAGGCCGGGTGGACGTACCGCCGAATTGCTCAACACGTGGGGCGTGAGGTCTCCACAGTACATCGATGTTGTCGCCAGTGGTCGGCGGAAGGTGCACGTGCCCGTCGACCTGGGACCGGACCGCAGCGACGCACGGATGCACGCCAAGACCGTAGGATCCTACGCAGTGCCGTAGGGGACCGCACCGCCACTTCCCAGCAAATTAGGGACACTGTTGCTCCTGGGGTATCGGCGAGGACCATTCGCAACCGTCTCCATGAAGCTGGGCTACGGTCCCGCACACCGTTAGGCCGTCTTCCGCTCACGCCCCAACATCGTGCAGCCCGCCTCCAGTGGTGTCGCGACAGGCGTGAATGGAGGGACGAATGGAGACGTGTCGTCTTCAGCGATGAGAGTCGCTTCTGCCTTGGTGCCAATGATGGTCGTATGCGTGTTTGGCGCCGTGCAGGTGAGCGCCACAATCAGGACTGCATACGACCGAGGCACACAGGGCCAACACCCGGCATCATGGTGTGGGGAGCGATCTCCTACACTGGCCGTACACCACTGGTGATCGTCGAGGGGACACTGAATAGTGCACGGTACATCCAAACCGTCATCGAACCCATCGTTCTACCATTCCTAGACCGGCAAGGGAACTTGCTGTTCCAACAGGACAATGCACGTCCGCATGTATCCCGTGCCACCCAACGTGCTCTAGAAGGTGTAAGTCAACTACCCTGGCCAGCAAGATCTCCGGATCTGTCCCCCATTGAGCATGTTTGGGACTGGATGAAGCGTCGTCTCACGCGGTCTGCACGTCCAGCACGAACGCTGATCCAACTGAGGTGCCAGGTGGAAATGGCATGGCAAGCTGTTCCACAGGACTACATCCAGCATCTCTACGATCGTCTCCTTGGGAGAATAGCAGCCTGCATTGCTGCGAAAGGTGGATATACACTGTACTAGTGCCGACATTGTGCATGCTCTGTTGCCTGTGTCTATGTGCCTGTGGTTCTGTCAGTGTGATCATGTGATGTATCTGACCCCAGGAATGTGTCAATAAAGTTTCCCCTTCCTGGGACAATGAATTCACGGTGTTCTTATTTCAATTTCCAGGAGTATATATATATATATATATATATATATATATATATATATCAGTTCATGATATCCAGTATTACAAATTTACTCTTTCTGGCGGACACACGTCCAGATCGTTCGCTCTCAAAACTCTGCCACCACTGCTGGCGGCTCACCTCCAACTGCGCGCGCAACGCTACGCGCTGTTCACATCCAACTGCCCAACACTACAATAGAGAACATTTCAACAATGCCATCCAGCCACAGACTGCACACAGCACAGTCAGTGATTTTCATACAGAGCGCTACGTGACGTTACCAACATAAATGCCTAAACAGCCTACTTACAGCATTCTCAGAAGAATCAAGATTTACGCTCGATCGGCAAGATATACTCTGGTGTGTACGATGTGAAACGACTGAAAGCAAACACCCTGCGACAAGGGAGGAAGCTCTACGGTGTGGGGAATGTTTTAGTGGCATTCTCTGGGTAATCCCTTCATTATGGAAGACGCTATGGATCAACACAAGTGTGCGTCTATCCTTGGGGATCCTGTCCATGTTTTCCCTCGGCACGATGACACCCACCAGCAAGATAATGCAACGTGTCACACAACTCGCATTGTACGTGCGTGGTTCGAAGAGCACCAGGATACGTTTCCTGTACTCCCCTTGCCGCCAAACACGCCGGATTTAAACCCAATCGAGAATCTGTGGGACGATCTCTATCGTACTGGTTGCGCCTTGTAGCCTCGCCCAAAAAATCTAGCACTGTTGTCCACGGTACTGGAGTTGGCTTGGCTCCACATCCCCGCCGGTTCTTTCCCGGACCTCAGTGACACTCTTCCTGCATGAATGGGAGCGGCCCGCCCTGCAAAAGGTGGCAATTCAAGCTTTTGACAGGTGGTCACAGTGTAGCTGGACAGTGTATGTTGCTACGAAGCACGTTGCCCAAGTCAAGGATACGTCTGGAGCGAGTTGTCGGTTTACGACCCGCTATTGGTGAATTTCTGCAGGAAAAAGGAAAGCAAGAACGAACATTAGAAAGTCACAAATAGACTGCATACCTTGTATTTTAAGTAGAGTTGACTGCAGGCTGTCCTCAGTAAGAACCTGCAAGATGAGAAGCAACTTATTTCTTATGTCGTGGTGAAAATCGATACATTTATTGGGAAAGAATTACAGGAAGAGCATTTCAAACATCTAAGAACACTGTCAGGTTTCCATCTTCTTTTGAAATGTTTTCGAGGCCATTTGCTATTTTAGCTGAAAGCACGCGTGCGCATATTTCCGACAAGTTAAAACTGTGCGCCAGACTGGGACTCGAACCTCGGACATTTGCCTTTCGCAGACAAGTGCTATACGGACGGAACTGTCCGAGCACGACTGAAGACTCAACCAGAAGCTTTACTTCCACCAGTATCTAACCTCCCGCTTTCCAAATCTCAATCGTGCTTGGATATCTCACTCGGTAGACTATTTTTCCACGAAAGACAAAGGCCCTAGGTTAGAGTCCCCTGTCCGGCACACAGTTTTAATTTGCCAGAAATTCACCGTACAGTCCATTGCAGAGTGGAATACATTCCTGAATAACACACTAAGACAAAAAAACGACGTACCACAAAGGAATTATCCAAATGGGACGGAAATCGGTAGCTATGATGTACATGTACAGACAAATAACAAATTCAGAAAAGTTGGAATGACTGGAGTAGAATAGTCTACAGCGATGAGTCCCGCTTCGAACTGAGCCCCAATGTCCAGTGAAGCCGTGTCTGCCGGCCAGTGTGGCCGTGCGGTTCTAGGCGCTTCAGTTTATAACCGTTCGACCGCTACGGTCGTAGGTTCGAATCCTGCCTCGGGCATGGATATGTGTGATGTCCTTAGGTTAGTTAGGTTTAAGTAGTTCTAAGTTCTATGGGACTGATGACCTCAGATGTTAAGCCCCATAGTGCTCACAGCCATTTGAACCATTTTGAAGACATGTCTGGAGACGCCCCACACAGCTGTGGAGTACCAGCTTGGCCGTCGCCAGCCGTAGGTCCCGGCAGCCAGGAGTGGTGGTCTAGGATGCCATTTTGTTTCACAGCACGGCCCCTTCGGTTGTCATCCGCGGCACCCTTACAGCACAGAGGTGCATCGAAGACATTCTACGCCCCGTCTTGTTGTCCTTCATAGCAAGCCTTCTTGGGCTTACACTTCAGCAAGACATGAAAGGAAATGCGTGTGTCGAGGACATCCCGGTGGGTTGACCTGATCGCCTAGTGCAATTCTTGTGAGGTGTGCGTCGATGAGGATGAAATGGTGATGATGAAGACGACACAAACACCAAAATCCTGAGGGGAGAAAATATTCAACCCTGCCGGGAATCGAGCCCGGGCCCCTGGCATGAGAAGCCGGCGCGCTGTCCACTAAAGCTGCCGTGGTTGACACTTCTCCTGCTTGCCTTCGTGATTGCTAAGCTCTACTTTAGACGGCAAGGACCCTCGATCTCTCCCCAATTCAAAACGATTGGAGCATTATGACAGCTCATCTAATGATTTCCCATTCGATTTTCCCCTCATTAGAGTTTACAAGCGATGCTGGCCCAACGGAAAGGATCCTCGTCTCTTCTCTAAAAAGTAATAAAGCTAAAACGAGTATCTTAGTAGTGAATAGGCAAAAACATCTTTGCTTCAAGCTCGATTAAGAGTGAGTGACTGAAGACCATTGAACCCTTTACCTTCCTAGAGAGTAAAAGTCAATCAGGTGAAAGGATATATCAAGCAGAATCTGCGAGGAAAAGGCTGTTCTCAAGAAGAGAAGAAATCTTTCCACATCCATCTGCATGGGCAAACATCTCAGAATAGACCTCGTGAAGTGTTTTGTTTGTTTGGACGTTTTTCCGGAGTGTGGTGTTGTCCGGAAGTGAAACATTGACACGCAGAGAATCATAAAAATGCAAACTAAATGTGTGACTGTGGCAGAATGCTATAGAGTGCCTCAGTAGATAAGCAAAGAAACGAAGAGATGCTCCACAGATAGGAGGAAGAAAACCAATGCCTGTGGAAGTTTATACAACACAGATCGGACACATGGGTCGGGTACCTGCCGAGATATGGACTTGCCATTAGACCGAGAATGGAATACATCAACCAGCTCATAGACGGCACCACCTGAGACAGCTACATTGGTCTCAAGAGGAAGGCCGAAGACAGAAATTCGTTGTGAGTTGCTGGCAATCCATCTGAGGCTTGAAGGTCTAAAAAGAAGAAGATCTAATCTTCATTTCTGTGACAAGTAAATGCTCGCTACAAGATTTTTAAAGTTCACACATTCCTATACACACACCCAGACGCCCTAAAGACGAAATGTGTTGTGTATACTAGTTCAGCGAACTTACAGGATCAAAACAATATTAGGAGAAACTAATGATATGACGCAATACTCGCTTCAAACGCGCAGAGTGACAGACCCGCTGTCCTTGTCGTAACACGTAAAGAACGGCCGTAAAGAGACTTTAACCCTATCATTACCAACGGTGGGGCGGCGGGAAGGGAGAGGGTAGGGGCTCGTAGATCGAATGAATATTATTATGTTGTATCCACATCCTCTGATATACGAACTTGAAATCAAAGCTAATTGTTCATTAGTACATTTACAATTTAGTGATTATAGAATTTGTTAGCTAAAATACATTTATTTTATTTAATTCCACATGGGCCTTAAGAAGCCACGCTACAACCCTGCCCCCCCCCTCCCCCCGTCCCCCACACAAGTCGGTAATACCAAGGAAAGATTTCAGATGGGTTGATAATTTTGTTTTAAATATTTGAAACTAAACGAACTTTTGCATAGTTGTTTTCAAACATATTTGTATGAAGTCGACCGTGTTTATTTTCATTGTTTCTGTGCTATTTTTGAACAAGTAACATGAACAGACAACGTTTATGCCATAGTTCTTTTGAAAGACTGCTTGAGGAAGTCTTGGACGAGTCAGATTTAGAAGAAAGTGAAGTGTATGATATCGTGGAAGGAACTGGAACCGATTCACCGCCTGAGAATGAAGATGAGGTTAAGCCCAACCTACCAGATGCTAATGACACCAACTGTCATAAATTTATTGCAAAAAGTGTTTGCGATTATGTTACGGAGCCGTCTCGAGAATATCAGCGTTCCGTACAAAATATAGTGCGGGAAAGAACGGGGATAAGACAACAAGGAAAAACTGAGTCTTCCAGAGAGGCTATAGAGCCCCTTTTTTACACGTCATATTAAGAACCAACTAAAACTACACTCAAATGAAGGGGCTTATCGGCCGGTGTGGCCGAGCGGTTCTAGGCGCTTCAGTCTGGAACCGCGCGACTGCTACGGTCGCAGGTTCGAATCCTGCCTCGGGCATGGATGTGTGTGATGTCATTAGGTAAGTTAGGTTTAAGTAGTTCTAAGTTCTAGAGGACTGATGACCTCAGATGTTAAGTCCCATAGTGCTCAGAGCCATTTGAATCATTTTTAAGGGTCTTCTCGACTAGGTATTAAACACACCGACGAAGGTGGGGTTTTTAATCATACAGGGCGCTTACTAATCATGTGTTCAAAGCATGAGCTGTCCAAGATTTATGGCCTACGCTTCAGGACCAACAAGCGTACTATGACTATTGAGAAGGGCTCGATTTTTCGAATTGACTAAAATATTGAGGTTTTATGGTAAGAATACAAGAGAAATTCGTCGCCTGACTAGAAAGTTTGCGCCAATGAGGGAAGTTTTTGAAAACTTAAATTCTTCATTTCCATTGTGTTTTATTCTTGGTTTACAAACGACAGAGGATGAGATGTTGTCTTTGTTCGGTGGTCGTTGCCCAGTCAAGGTATTCCTAAAAGAAAAACCAGGAAAATGCGGTATTCTGATTAGAGTGCTGTCTTATTCTGAAACTAGATATGGGATCAGAATGGACGTCTATACAGGAAAGTGAGGAAATGCACAGCATCTGAATGGACCAATGGATGTTGTCAAGAGACTAATAAAACTCACTGAGAAGCCAGACCGCAATGTTAACCACGGATCGGTTCTACACTTCAGTGGAGCATACCGGGACTCCATGGAAAGATTTCACCTCGCACTTGTTGGCATCCTGCGATCGAACAGACGACACATACATGGAGAGCTGAACACTACAACTGGCCGGGTTAGTGTATGCTCATCCATCTTTGCATATCCTGAATATATTGACCCGGAGAGACAGAGACCATCAGTTACTCTCGCATCGACTCTATTCCATGAAAAATCAGAGCGACTGCTGTTGATGCTTTCGGCTTATAACTCACTAGGGGTGATTAGCGAAGACTCAAAAAAATAATAGCGTAATTTTTTTAAAATTCTACAAAGGGGGCCAGGATACCATGGACTAGAAGGAAAGACGTTGCAGCACGATGAGAGGAACAGGAAGACGGCCTATGTTCCTCTTCCATACACTCATAGACGTAGCAGCAATAAATGCATATTCATTTTTCCTACTCAACTTTCCAAATTGGAAAAAAGAATTTGCTGAATCGCAGAAGAGTTTATCTCACCAATTCAGGTTTTGAATTAACAAGGCCTGAAAAAGATAAACGAATCGGAAATTTTTACGCGCTTCATAAGCCAGTAATAACGGCAATGATAAGCATCAAACAACGAAAACTGAACTGCACTGTGGAATCTTCACCATCAACAGCAGAGCCAGGAACACGTGGACGGTGCCGTCTATACTACTAAGAAGCTGCGTCTAAAATGATCAAATACAAAAAGCTGGGAAAATCAACTGTTATCTGCTCTCAGTGCCGCAAACACGTCTGTGGAAAATGCAGCAAGAAGACAGTGTTATGCGAAAAATGTGTTTCAGAATGAGACAGTAAATTCTGTTTGCGTCATGTAGTGGACTGAAATTAAATAGTTATTTTGTATAAGAAAACACAGTTCGAACGTTATTGGAAAAAAATTATACAAAGTGAATGTTATGAATCGTTTGTTTTGTGTCTGTTGTAATTTATCCACTATACAAAAATAATGTCTAAACAGTACAAGTTCTCAATATTGCCACTTTCTTTCTGGGCCTCTGAGCTCCCCCCCCCCCCCCCCCTCCCTATCAAAAATTATTTTGGTAATGCGAGGATTAGTAATTAATCAATGCATGACTTCAAGACAAGCATCATTAAGTAGTATGTAATGAAATTAAGGTAAGTTTATATGGTTTTGTGGGGTAAAAAAGGAAGTTAAGTGGAAAGACATCGACAGTGGACACGCACGTAGTATTGTTCTGCCGCTAGCTCGTGTTCTCATCAGTGTTCTTCGAGTACAAAATAGCAGACGTGATAGAGTCACCATCGACTAGCTCCGAAAACTCATCGTCGAGTCTCGCATTCGGCAGCTGCCACCAGCGGGGGACGACCTGCCTCTGTGCAATAGCGGTCCTGCAGTGACGGCCGCAGTAGCTGCAGATAAGGCTAGTTCGCCTGTGACGTCACGCAGTGTCCACCAGTGCGTTGTTGTTCACCGATGAATGTGCGCCCACGGTCTCTTTCGGCGTCCTGCTTTGACGTCACTCTTTAGTTCGACTGCACCTGTGTACCTCGTCTGCACCGAATGAAGTCTGCCTAATCTGTGAAACAGATCGTGGGCCTCTAATCTGCTGTTATGTGTGCACAGTTACGGAAGACTGTTCCTTCATCAAGCCGAGGGCGTCCTTTCTACGCGCCATTTGTTTTCCTTTTCTAGGTTATGAGTGGGCTCGGACTTACTAACTACCCCTTCCCTCAGACTAGAGCTTTCTGTAGCCCCTGTTGTGTAGTGTATTGTGGGAGTCAACATCCACACAAACAACGAAGGAGAGAAGTTGCGATGGCCGGTGACAGGTGTCCAAAGTGATCTGTGCATACACTTGCAAATTAACAGAACTCTTTATTCCTGAGAAATAAAGAATCATAGCTTAACTTCTCATTATGAAATGGGTTAATGTGCTTCCTTTGCCTCCTACATGCAATTAGTTTACCCGCTATCACTGCTCGCAGAACGCAGGCTAAGTATCGTCTTCCTACTGCTCAGTACTGATGCTTTCGAAGTCTGCGACAGAACTGGATCCGACTTGTGATGGGATACTGGCTAAGTCAGCAATGATAGGGGGCGCTTGACTCTGTCTTCCTAGAGATGTGGCGCTGCCTGTTCTTTCCATTGGCGCGTGTGTCAGCGCCTTCTTGATGCCATTTCACCGCGTTGCACTGGTCGGTGTACAGTCGGTGCCTTAGGACTGCCCCTACATTTCACTCGCCACAGATGCCTATCATTAATAATTACAGTGAAACATACTAAAGCTTGAATGTTAGATTCATAACAATTTGTTGACAACGGTGGCTGTGGTGGTCTAGTGCAATTTTCCGTAATCGGTACATCTAAATGAGCCTATATTGTACAAGACACAACAAAATCTCTATTCTCTCAAAATCATCTCATTATTAAAATAACTACTAATTATTATGTTGTTGTGTAATCTATTATTATTATCATTGTAAATCCGGAATACACTCATACATTTATTAACAATTTATTAAGTTCAATTCATTGTAGAAAACAGTCATTTCTAATACGACTTTTAAAAGAAATAACTCTGCTCCTACCTTCAGTGAGATACTTGAGCATGCTGATTCGTGGCAGAATAGTTGACAAAGCAAGCGTCATCTCTTCATCGATGGATCTGAGTCGCTCTTTGATGTTGTAACTTTAGTCACCGTCGAGAAGCCAATTCACAACAAAATGTAGTTCAAAAAGGTAATAACACGTTAACTATGTTCTCAAAGATAGCTGGATATTCACTGCTTATTGAGAACCAAAACGCATGCAGTGGCACTTCGAAAAATATGATTTCAGTGTTCTGTCTGATTTCAGATCTGCAATTTGCCCTTGTAAGCGTAAACCTAAATTATTGGGAAGATGTTTCGAGTCCACGAGTGGATGTCGAACCATCATTCTAACGGAAATATTTTTTTTAATTGTGCTGAAAGGCTAATGAATGTTTTTAATTAAGTCCATCAACACCTCACAATCGTCAGTAATGGCCCATACAGTAGAGTACATGTCACACAATCAATTTTCAACTGTCTGCATCCACAAATTTAACTTATTACTAAATCATTTACTATTATCCATACTAGTCCGAATATTTTCGATTCTACCAGCTGTTTTCTCTTTAATTCGTTTAAATGTACGAAAATATCGGAAACATATGCCAACTGAGATACCCATTCAAAATCTGCCAATACTTCCGTATACTGATGCTCCTCAGTAGTGAAAAATGAAAGTTGATTTAACACTCTACCTCGAAACAACCACCGTACTTATCAATATAGTCAACATGATCCTCTTTAAAGAATTCAGCATCTGCATACGAGTAGATGTTTAAGATAATTCTCATTTATTGCTCCACCGCAGTTGTACACTACTTTAATTCGATTACATGTGCCGATCACTCTGGATCATTTTAAGACCCAAATAATTGCATCAGCAACCCGTCTTGTCTACTCAGAACAACATATCAGAGTACTGACAGTATTAAGCAACTGCATCAGTAACCCATCTCGTCTACTCAGAACAATGTATCAGAATACTGTTATGTTGTTTTATTAAACAATAGTGAAATAAATTTCCAGTACAACACCTTGTTGCCAAGGACAAGTGTTACAGAGATAGTAATGATCCACTCGAAGCATTAAGCAGTGCAGTTGCATCAGATCGAATCCAGCTGCTTATTCGGTCACTAATTACCTCGTAGACAACTGTCTCAATGTGGCATCAGGCTGCTAGTTCATAATCAGAGTCATTATTTTTTTTTTTTTTTTTTTTTTTTTTGCACGGATCGTAAATTTTTTCTGCCTAGCTCGCTTCGTATTTTATGTTATTGCTGCTCACTTGGACGTATGACAACACAAATTATCACTGTGTTTCCTGAAGCAATAATAAAGGAATAGGTATGGGTGTGCAGTTGTGAAACAAAGATGGAACTGTGCAAAATCATTTTACTTTTTGTTGGCGCACTTTATGCACAAGCCCGGCCGCTCGAGGGTTAAGAGGTGAGAGTATTTTATATATGACTTGTTGGGGAACCTGTAGCACTGACTGTCATTGGTTTCAGGCTCCTATTCAAGTCGAATTTACATCACGTACTTTACAGGGTGTAAACGTTAACTGTTAATAACATACCACACTGGTGTAGGGAATTTCGTTCACTTGTAGCCTATCATGCCGGGAAACAGCCTCAAACTGGCCTACAAAAGGCACCAAGATATAACGCATGCGCGCTCCGCGAGATTTTGAATGTCCACTCGCCTTCTTACACCACCGGTTTAGTCGATAAGCTTTTTGAAATTTTGTACTTCGGTAGCAATTTCAACTCTCCCGTGAGCAGAACGAAAGAAAAAAGACTCCTGCCAACGCTATTCAGAAAATGATTATATTTACAATTCTATCAATTCCTTACAAAGGCAAAACAAACGATTTCATAGTTCCTCGAAATTTGGGCCAACTGCCTGGCATCTGTAATTTGCTGCCACGATATTTCCGCGCAGTTTTTCTTGTTATCTTCAGGTGAATACTGACGAACAAGTACAGAACTCCGTTATTTAAGACACCACAGGCATAAGTGTCGAGTTGCAAAGCACGAAATCCATGTGTAACAGGATTCCGCGTAGAAACTAACTGGAAGCCGCCGTCCCTATTGCTAGGAGACTCCATCATTGGGATTTCCACAGAGTCATTGAAGATGGAGCTCCAAAAGTTTGATGTATGGGCCAAAATTTTTGATTCTACATCTATATCATCTACATCTACAATATTACTCTGTAATTTACAACTATGCGTCTGGCTGAGGGTTCATTCAACCAACGTCACGCTATTTCTCCAGTATTACACTCTCGAACAGAGCGTGGGAAACACGAACACATATATCTTTTCATACTAATTCTAATTTTTCTTATTTTTATTATGATGATCATTCGTCCCCATGTATGTGGGCACCAACGCAACATTTTCACAATCTGAGGAGAAAATTGCTGATTCAAATTCCATGAGATGTTGCAGCAACAAAAAACGCCTTTTGGACGTATTAGATCCGTGTATCTCGAATATTTCGCGATAATACAAAACGAGCAGCCATTGTTGAACTTTTTTGATGTCCTCCGTCGGTGCTATGTGATGCGAATCCCACACCGCACAGTAATACTCCAGAAACAGGCGTACAAATGCAATGCAAACAGTATCTTTAGTAGATGTGTCGCATTTTCTTAGTATTCTTCCAGTAAATCGTTGTCTTTGGTTTGCTTTCCCCACAACATTATTTATGTGACCGTTCCAACTTTAGGTTTTGTTATTGTAACCCTTAAGTATTTAGCTGAGTTTATGACCTTTAGATATATGTGGTTTATCGTGTAGAGAACTTGCTAGCTTGGAAGAGGCGAGTATGCTGCTGGTGTTTCAGTATGCGATCCTGAAAGGCAAATCTTACACAGAGCAATCGACACGCACTGTTTAGGCTCGCATCACGGAACGCCAGCGGCATACTCGTGTTCTCCTAGCCAGAAAGACTGCCGTCATTCGATGAAACAAATACTGACGTCCGCATGTCAAACTTATGGAGCACCATCATTAACGAATCAGTGGAGCTAAATGTTTTTCCGCCTATATTCACCTGAAAATGATCAGAAGAATCTGCACCGAAATACCGTAGCAGCAAGTTACTGACATCCGGCAGTTCACACGAAAGTTCATGGAACAAACCCTAAGTCGGGAGAGTTTTAAAATCCACAACGATTTACTTGTTAATTTTATGTAGCAAAAATTCACAAAATTTTTAGGTAAAATTTACAGAAACGTTAATTTTACAATTTGAAAATGCATGGTCATGATGTGTCTAATATTCCAGGACGACTTTAAAGAGAAAAGAAAACGAACTTGAAACGGGTAAGACCAGCTAAGCCAGTGGCGTAAGAGGGTGAGTGGATCGTCAAAACCTCGCTTGGCTTGCATAAGCTCAGGTGGCTTTTGTAGGTAAATTTGAGGCTGTTGTCCGGCTTCATACACCGGAAATGTCGTACATCTAATTATTCGTTCGGCTTACCCTATGCTGTAACATGAATACTTTTCTGGGGTGTATAAAGCAGGTGAAGTCCTAGGAGCTGTCCGGTACATTCCCCGTTGCACTGAGCTTGATTAAATTAAAATCATGTCTCCAATCACGGATTCGTATTGATTAGGTAAGCAAGAATTCAGTGATACTAATCACTTGTATGAATCAGGTAATTAAAAAGTCGATAAAATTAATCAGTCAGTTTATGCATTAACATAAATTTTGCCTGGGCGACTGAAAGTACGAGGGGTGTTGAATAAGTAATGTAACACTTTTTTGTGAAAGCATGTTGGTTTTATTCAAGATTCCAATACACCATATTATTCTTCACTCTTTTGGTTACAAAACGATGTTACTGGGAGGACCTGTATGCCCGCATGGTACCACTCCACTGCTCGCAACGGAACCGACGTGTTACTGCATCAATAACCTCCCCATCATCCAAGTACTGCTTGTTATATCCACAGATTAACACACGTGTGCGAACCAAAAATTTTTTGTTAGGTGGAGCAAGGACACCGCTTAATTTTACAAAAAGATAAACTTCCTTCGAAAACAAAAGGCTTCTTCTCCTACCAAAATTTTATAACAAGCCAGAGAATTATGCCACCTTATTGAATTGAAATGTTAGCAGCTGAACTGAATTTACGTTCCTTTGTCGGGTTTTCTCTCGAGGCTTTCCGGTGGCTGCCGAGGAAGTAGACGGGCGCAGAGTCCGGGGTCGTCGGCCGGCGTAGCGAAGACGTGGCACCTGGACGTTCCGGCTGCGTCGAAGTGTCTTCCGGGTGGTAGTCCGCGGCGGGTCGAAAGATGCCTGATTCCCTTTCTCCCGGCTATTTAACACGGCGGCTCCAGTCTTCCTTCGCTGATTCCGGAGTGATGATAGCTGGCCGTTGGTGATCCCTGATTGGTGGATGGTGATTGTTGTGGATTCGCCAGAGCGCCAACCCACAATGAGAGGAAGCCGAAAGGCTCGCGTTTAAGCTCACGCAGGCTGGCGTGAGGTCTGGAAAATGACAAGGAATTGAGACTAGCAAATAAAGTACGTAGCTTCTGGAATACTTAACTTTAATCCATAATTGGTGAACATCGGTCTGACGGTACATGCATCACAAGATAAATAGCAAATGATAATGGCGCCTTGCTAGGTCCTAGCAATTGACGTAGTTGAAGGCTATGCTAACTATCGTCTCGGCAAATGAGAGCGTAATTTGTCAGTGAACCATCGCTAGCAAAGTCGGCTGTACAACTGGGGCGAGTGCTAGGAAGTCTCTCTAGACCTGCCGTGTGGCGGCGCTCGGTCTGCAATCACTGATAGTGGCGACACGCGGGTCCGACGTATACTAGCGGACCGCGGCCGATTTAAAGGCTACCGCCTAGCAAGTGTGGTGTCTGGCGGTGACACCACAGTGATATCACAGTATGACCAGCCGCGCCGGAAAAAGGCTCGTGCACGTGCGTAGTTCGCCGCTGATTGAATGTTTGGCGGGAACGCCTCTAGCGCTGGCTGACGGAACGCGCCGGTACTAAGTTGAAGGCGCAGCTTAACTCTGCTGCGGTAGCCGACCGTTGCGTTTGTGTGGCTGTGCGCGCCACGGCACTGCTGCCTGCACACAGCATTATTCATTGGGCCAAACAGATGGAAGTCGGAAGGTACGAGGTCTGAGCTGTAGGGTAGATGAGAAAGAACAGTCCAGATGAAGTCTCGTGACGATGTTCGATGAAAAAATGACACTATCAGCCTCGTAACGTGCAAGCAATTCTGCACAGATGATTCTTCTTTACTTTTAATGGCGTTCTGTTTGGCGGCGAGGAACCCACCGGGCGCACACCTTCGAGTACTCCATCTGGTGGAGAAGTTTGTCAGCACTATCAACAGAGATGTCCAGCTGTGCAGCAAGGTGTTTGAGTGTGATCTGTCAATCACCTCGAATGAGAGTGTCCGCACGTTCCAACATTGCACGTGTCACAGCTGTGTGCGGCCGCTCGACTTTGTTGCGATGGCAACAGATGCCTTGTCCAATGACTCACCGTGCTTTTGTTCGCTGCCACTTCTCCGTAAACATTCTGCAAGCGCCTACGAATGTTTGCGATACTCTGGTTTTCCGCTAAAAGAAATTCAATGCCAGGTTCCTGCTTGGAATGAACCTAAGTTACAAACGCCATTTTGAAGGCTACTCATAGTAGCACCACTTCATGAAACTATAGGAGCTGAAGCGAAAATATTACACTATATCCCACAACAAATTACACATTTTTTTCAACGTAAATTGGCCGTAAAAAAGATACGTTGCATTACGTATTGAGTACTCCTCGTACCAATGGCTCACTTTGGGGGAGGGCTATCAATTAGTGGGGGACGAGTAATTACCAAGTTTTCCTACCACGTAATTCAGAAAATGCACCAGATGGCGAAATTCGGTAGTGTAGCATGTAACGTAGCAGCTATGTTACGTAATATTTTATAAGTTAAGCATACCCACTCTATTTGGCAATTTTATTTAAAGGCTGCAATGCTAATTTTGTTAATAACAGTTATAATAGTAATTTTATTAATAACAGTAATGACGTAAGAACTTCGCCCAAATTTAAATCAGAGTAATTCACGCCACCCATAAGTCGACGGGAATTAATATATTTTCGATATTAATCAAAGTAAATGTAAATGAGAGTATAGAAGCCAGTGAGCAGGCATATGTCGAACGATCAGTATAGGAGGCTCTGAGTCATCTTGAGCGGGAAGGCGCATCGGTTGACGTGGCTGGATGTAGATCGGAGTGCCAGTTGCGCGGGAAATTGCTAGGTTTCTATTACATTTTCGGACAATTTCAGCTTATTAATAGCGTTGCAGTATCAGAAAGCGCGCGGGATTGTGAATGCTGAGAGGACGCCCCTCTGTAGAACTTCGATGGCGATATTGCGAGATATCAGCGTCGAGATAAAATAGTTCCACTTGTTCTTAAACCTTCAGGTTAAGTAAAATATATTTTAAATGTGGTGTCACCGCCAGACACCACACTTGCTAGGTGGTAGCTTTAAATCGGCCGCTGTCCATTAGTACGTGTCGGACCCGCGTGTCGCCACTGTGTGATCGCAGACTGAGCGCCACCACAAGGCAGGTCTCGAGAGACGGACTAGCACTCGCCCCAGTTGTACGGACGACTTTGCTAGCGACTACACTGACGAAGCCTCGCTCCTTTGCCGAGCAGATAGTTAGATTAGCCTTCAGCTAAGTCCATGGCTACGACCTAGCAAGGCGCCATTAGCCTTACATAGCAATTGATACTTATCGTATAAAGCATGTCTCATCAAGAACGATGTATACAACAAGGATGGATTAAAGTTAAGTATTCCAAAAGCTACGTACTTTTCTTTATAGCATTCATTACGTATCCTGTTTCAGACCTCACGCCATCCTTCGTGTGTTTATAGCGTGCATTGCGGTCCCTCAAATCACACTGTGTCGGCACTTCTGTCGACACATCATTAAATATAATCTCAAGCACTTTATTGACGACAGGGCTTAAAATAATGATCTCCTCTATTACATGCTATTTTCTTTCATTAGTTTATAAATTCTTAACAGACGAATGGAAAAACGTAGAAGCCGAACACGGGGAAGATCAGTTTGGATTCCGTAGAAATGTAGGAACACGTGAGGCAGTACTGACCCTACGACTTATCTTACATAATAGATTAAGGAAATGTAAGCCTACGTTTCTAGCATTTGTAGACTTAGAGAAAGCTTTTGACATTGTTGATTGGAATACTGTCTTTCATATTCTGAAGGTGGCACTGGTAAAATACAGGGCTATTTACAATTTGTACAGAAACCAGATGGCAGTTATAAGAATCGAGGGGCATGAAAGGAAAGCAGTGGTCGGGAACGGAGTGAGACAGGGTTGTAGCCTATCCCCGATGTTATTCAATCTGTATATTGAGCCAGCAGTAAAGGAAACAAAAGAAAAGTTCGGAGTAGGTATTAAAATCCATGGAGAAGAAATAAAAAACATTGTAATTCTGTCAGAGACAGCAAAGGACTTGGAAGAGCAGTTGAACGGAATGGACAGTGTCTTGAAAGGAGGATATAAGACGAACATCAACAAAAGCAAAACGGGGATAATGGAACGTAGTCGAATTAAATCGGGTGATGCTGCGGGAATTAGATTAGGAAATGAGACGCTTAAAGTAGTAAATGAGTTTTGCTATTTGGGGATCAAAATAACTCACGATGGTCGAAGTAGAGATGATATAAAATGTAGACTTGCAATGGCAAGGAAAGCGTTTCTAAAGAAGAGAAATTTGTTGACATCGAGTATAGATTTAAGTGTCACGAAGTCGTTTCTGAAAGTATTTGTATGGCGTGTAGCCATGTATGGAAGTGAAACGTGGACGATAAATAGTTTAGAGAAGAAGAGAATAGAAGCTTTCGAAATGTGGTGCTACGGAAGAATGCTGAAGAGTAGATGGATAGATCACATAGCTAATGAGGAGGTATTGAACAGAATTGGGGAGAAGAGAAATTTGTGGCACAACTTGACTAGAAGAAGGGATCGGTTGGTAGGACATGTTCTGAGGCATAAAGGGGTTACCAATTTAGTATTGGAGGGCAGCGTGGAGGGTAAAAATCGTAGAGAGAGACAAAGAGATGAATACACTAAACAGATTCGGAAGGATGTAGGTTGCAGTAGGTACTGGGAGATGAAGAAGCTTCCACAGGATAGAGTAGCATGGAGAGCTGGATCAAACCAGTCTCTGGACTGAAGACCAGAACAACAACGACAGTTTATAAAATGAGTAACGACGTGATTACTCATCGGCATGGAGGTATGAATGAGATGGAGGTGAGCGCTAGTTTCGGAGTTGGGTCCTTCATGATGGACAGACCTGTATCTGACCGCTTCAATGAAATACTAACTTTATATGGTCAGTAAGTATTTTCACAGTACAAATTGCTTTCCAGCGACTGCTCCGACTGTCTGGATCAGCAGTTGAGTAGCGACAGGTTATTGCGCAATTAAATACGTCAGCAGAAGTGTCGCAGTAGTCACTGTGCGGAAGAGGTTATGGTACTGGACTGTTACAGGGAGGGTCGTGAGTTCAAAACTCACTTGAACAGCAAAATTTTAATTTCTATATGCGGTTGAGTTCATTCTAGAAGTATCCACAACCGTCATGAATCATTGTACTCGAATGTTTTGTAGCTGTATATAAAATGTATGTGTTCTGGCCGTAGGCAGTTCGCTCCACGCACCTGTATATGCAAGTGCTGACTAAATATTCGTTAAGTGAAGCTAGTGTTCGTCGTTCATCTAAATACACCTTCTTCTACGTGACATTATACTGGTGGAGACGCTCGGTATTGGAACTTGTGATAGCGCACATTATCGACGACACAGTGGCTCTCGGATTAGCTGCAGGTGCCAAACATTACTGTAATAGTAACCAACGAATCTACTGTGGGGTCGAAACTGGTAGCCTAAACGAAAAGCTATAAGAATAACAGCTGCAGGAATGCAGCTGAATAATGAAAATTTTATTTAAAAAACCTCCATAGGTGTATTTTAGGTACCGTACGTTATGATGCCACAACCCTTCCCGTGAGCAAAAGCGTACCAACAGTCTTCACAACTAATACGACGCCGGCACACTTTGTAGAAGTTAGTTACGAAACATTTGACGAACTTCCAGTCAGCTGATAATGTTCATTTAGAACGGATGTTGCATAATAAACACACCTGATATACAGCTGTAGTGTTTGTTTCATTGGCCGGCCAGGGTGGCCGAGCGGTTCTAGGCGCTACAGTCTGGAACCGCGCAACCGCTACGGTCGCAGGTTCGAATCCTGCCTCGGGGATGGGTGTGTGTGATGTTCTTAGGTTAGTTAGGTTTAAGTAGTTCTAAGTTCTAGGGGACTGATGACCTCAGATGTCCCATAGTGCTCAGAGCCATTTCAACCATTTTGTTTCATTCATATTTATATTTATTCTCAGACTGAGTTGTCCGAAGGTGGCATAATCTCGATAACTTAGGAGTAGAGTGTCCCGGAAGGCTTTGCGACCACCGAAAGAAGCGCTCCCCGTTGGAAGACGACGCAACCGCCCTTGCGCAGAGTCCGACCGGCGCACCAGAGGCCAGTCGCGGCAGACGCAATTTCCTCCGCACGTGCAGGGCAAGGGCGGCGCGGCGCTCGGCCGCCGACTCGACGGAAGGCGGCGCCGCGGAAGGAAGGAAGGAAGGATGCGGGCCAACCGCCGCCGCGCCCCGCCGCGCCGCGTAGCGCCGAAATTAGCTTCTCGAGTCGCGTGCGCAGTCAAAGCTAGGAGCTCGCCTAAAGCGCCGTAATTTGGTTATGCAAAGGCCTGCGTCCGCAAGTAACGGTTGGGGCGGGCGGCGCGGGCGCGGGCGCGTCTATATTCGGGGCCCCCGGTTCCTCCGGCAGCTCCTCGGCATCGGCTGGAGCCTCCAGCGCGGCGCCGGTCCGTCTGACGTTCCCGCGCAGAAAACGTACCGCCGGCTAGCAGACGCGCTGCTCCCAACTTGCCCGTGGCAGTCCCGAAGATGCGCTTTTCCTTCAACGGTCTGCAGACGGCCGAGTTCTGATGTAATATATTCCGCCCCAACCCCGCCAGTGTTTGCTCCAGTCGACACTGGGAGTAATTCTTCCCGGAGAGCTGTAGACGTTGTGTTTTGACTATCACCTCGAAACAAAATGTAAACCTAGGAAATTAACTTGTTGTTTTGCTACACCTCGAGATCCTGGCGCCACAGTATCTTATCACACAGCTGGATCACCAAAAACAGAGTGGCGGAAACCATCTCCACTTTTCCAATGTCTGCGCCATTGGCTCATCTTGCGGCGTGCTACGGCGCTTGACTGCGGGCATCTATCTGTAAACAACAATAAAATTAAATACATAACTTTACTTTTTTCGAGCTAACAATTATAACTTTATGACTATTTACCGTACGATATGGCAAAGGTTGAACAAAGGTTGAACAAAAATACGGAAATACCACGATGGATGCATGTTTGAACATAATTGTAGACGCTAGCTGAGACTGCAGATTGCGCTGTTGTGTTTGAGCACGAACGGCACCACATCCCCAATAAGCTGCAAGTGTTAGCTGTCGGCAGAACCGCGTTCTACCCATTCTACACAGTGTGCCCCATTTGCTTTAAAACTATGGCTATGGAAAATAAAAGCCATGGACTATGCTCACAAAATCACTGTATTTACTCCAAACAGTCACCTCCAGAATCAATACACAGCTAAAATTGTTTTAAAAGTGTTTTAAAACAATAAATTTCCTTTACTTAAAGTCTATGGTCACAAATTTTTTGTCGTCAGACTGCCGGTTTCGGTCTAAAATGACCATTTTCAGATCTGTTTCATAAAGACATGTCCCAATATACTGGAGCCATAGTGGCATCGTCAAATATTAAAGACAAAATCAGCGCCAGCATCGTCAAATGTATATAAATAATGGTATACACAAGAGAATCCTGGGTATACCGTTGTTTATATACAAGAGTCTCTTGTGTATACCGTTATTTATATACAACCTCTGACAATAAAGTTCAGTGAATAGTCCTCTAATGTTAACGTAGCTGAACTATGAACTAAAGTTACTTTACTATTCTTCGAAACAGTTACCTCCCATAACTATGCATCGCTGAGCTCTGCGATACATGTCCCGGAAACTTGGTACGAAGTCTTCCTTTGGGATGGTGTTAAAAATAATGGTTCAAATGGCTCTGAGCACTATGGGACTTAACATCTGAGGTCATCAGTCCCCTAGAACTTAGAACTACTTAAACCTAACTAACCTAAGGACATCACACACATCCATGCCCGAGGGAGGATTCGAACTTGCGACCGTAGGAGTCGCGCGGTTCCGGACTGAAGGGCCTAGAATCGCTCGGCCAAGGGGGTGTTCAAAAAACGCATCACGTTTGATTGGATGTCAGGAATATCGTCAAATCTCTTTCCTTTCAAAGCGAGTTTGAGTCAAGGGAATAGGAAGAAGTCTGCAGTATTGAGATCGAGCGAGTATGGTGGAAGTTTAAGCTGCGCTACCCCCTTTGTTGCCAGGAAATGTTTGACGATAATGGCTGCGTGTGGGCCAGCGTTCTCGTCAACAAAAAACCGGGAACCTTATTGTGCGTGCTGCGTAGACGTTGCATGAAACGAGTCCAAATTTCAGTGTACCGTGAAGCGTTCAACGTTGTTCCCTGAGGAAGAAATTCCTTGTGGATAATGCCTTGACTATCAAAGAAGGTGATGAGTATCATTTAGATGCGTGATTTTGCGGCTCTGACCTTCTTCCGATGCCGTGATGCCAGAGAAAGCCATTTCATGCTTGCCGTTCGGTTTCACGGTTATACAGGAGACACCAGGTTTCATCCTCAGTGACAATACGGTTCAAGAAATTGGGTGTCGCATCCACAGTTTCGACAAAATCCTGTGAATCCTCTAAACGTGCCTGCTTCTGACCGCCAGTCAAGTGATGTGGCAGAAGAAGACAACACGTTTTGCTCTTCCCCAACTGGGTAGGATTTGTCCCACGTATTCACGGTTCATCTGTAGTTCATCCACTATCATGCGCACGGTTAGGCGACGGTCGTTCTATAACACTTTTGTCCGCTACTGCTATACCATAACCTTAAAGTTGGAAGCAGGTCGTGAAATAAAACTATCTTGTTAAAGCAATTATGGTATAAAGCAACAGAGCAGTGTTACCCTCTGAGATGAATTTTGTTATGTAGAACGTCTTGTACCTAACGGAGGTGGCTTATCGGAAATGAAAGTCAGAATTACGTAAATATTTGAAGAGTAACAAACAAAATTTTGCCTATCTACACTGTTTAAAGAAAAAGAAAAAAGGTCGCCAGTCTAATTAGGCAAGAGAAAGATTAACGTTCTCGTTTAAGAAAATAGGTATGCGTAACTTTAACGGACAAACACAACCTAGACTTGGCCACACGCGAGTGCAATGAACTCTGACATTTGCATATGTTAACGTTAAGGTTGGAACAAACAGCCAGAGCAGCACAAACTATTTGTAAAATTATAGTAGATAACGAAACACATTGTTACTTTCAGGGCTTATTCAAACTGGATGGTTTTTATGACGTTACTATTTATATTCACTGCAGAATCATTAATTGGATATAGGTTAAGTCTCTCTCAGTTAAACACTTTACTATTTAAAATGAAAGTTAATTGGAATCCACTAACAGGTTGCTTCTCACTATCATTTGAATAAAGATATTATTGTTTTCCTAATTAGTGGTCTTTCCGTTACTTGTTACCGAGCATTAACACAATAGACGAACTGTGGATCCTGTTATACTATTAACATGCGCTTCTAATACACAAGAGAGACAAACACTTAGTAAGCATGAGTATATAACGTTTCACAGCTGCAGTTTTCCACTTTTACTACCGTGAGACACAAAATTAACATATATGTAAGATACTGACTCACCTTCTGCGATTTACAACAGGCAGTAATGTGATCATTTACTAAGCAAAACGTAATGAGCCTCAGTCTTAAGAACTTTTAATTTGAAGTTGGCAACAACACATTAATAAGCAGTTTTACTAGGAAAATTATTTTCAGCAAGCATCATTGGCTTTAACTTACTCTCTTGCCACATTAACTTTAACTTTCTTTTTAGTATGTTCAAGAGGCATCAATTAGCAAAACACTGGGCTTTAATGTTCTTTCAGTAAGGACACTCGGAAATCACTTTACTTCAAACGGAGAGGAACCTGAGAGGTGTTGTGATAGGAAAAAATCAAGGTAGGTACATAAATTCAGTTATAAGTTACCTTATATTTGAGCACACTAAATCATCCAGTAAGCCGATCCTTCACTGTACATCATTATAGTATTACGTTACAGTGATTGCGCAACGTGGTGGCAACTGCATGTTGGTAGGTGGATTCGCAGGCAGAATTGCTGGACTCTGGCCCTTCTTGGTGGCGATGATGAATACCAAATCCAGAATCGTTGCAGCTATTTATCCACCCATCCGAGGCATTGGAAAGTAGCAGAAAAAGCCTCTCTCGGAACCAGCACAATATGCATCTTTTACATGACAGTGCACAGTTTGATAGCTCGTCCCCGACTCGTAGCTCGTTCCCGACTGACTCTTGTTCCACCTTTTCTACCTAGGCCAACCACAATTTGCGCGCGCTACACAGTTCCGTTCCCAAGGGGAACCACAACAACTTTTACATACAAACTAACTAAGTGAGGATCAGCAGTTTACATATCAGAGAACAAATATTTTAAACAAAACAGAACATTTGCACATATTGACATTTCTACAAAAAATTATTCACACAAAAAATTACAATTACATACAGTAAGTTTTGTTCCCTCCAAATGGGACAAAGAATTTAAATGACAGATACACTACATTGCATAGAACCAAACCATGACATCAAAGATTGTATAAAGAAAGCAGTATACAATTTTTTGTTATCTATTCAATCAAACACATTTACAGAAGCTCAACGATGTAATTTTAAATAAAACAAAAGAAAAATAAATCAGTAGAGTATTAGAGCTATGGTGTTACAGTTCGTAATTACTGTCCTCTCTTTCTCAATGTTTTCGTTACTGACAGCGGTCGCCGGTCGTCCGCTAGTGAAACTGTCAGGAACACTTTCCTAGCTTCCTCGAAAACTGGCGGACCACTCGTACACACACTTCATGGACAGTGCTTGAGCCCCATAAACACGTACCAGCATTGCATGCGTTTCTTTAGGTGTCTTCCCAAGCTTAAAACAAAACTTTAAGTTTATCCTTAGCTCGTTCATTGTCCTGTTCTCAGTTTAGAACCAATGCACTAAACAAGCACTTCGTTCAACAAGTTTAACATGGAACACACACAATGCTCATCTGAACCGCAGTGGGGGCAGGTTGCCAACACCGGCCGCTACGCAGGTGCAGCGTTGTAAGTTGCCAATGTTACCCCATCGACCGTTCCTACATCACTCACCGACCTTTAGTGTCAGAGGTTGTATATTTGACGATGCTGACGCTGATGTGTGTTTAGCACTTGACGATGCCACTATGGCTGCAGTATACTAGGGCATGTCTTTGTAAAACAGATCTGAAAATGGTCATTATAGGCCGAAACCGTTAGCTGATGAAAAAAAAATTGTGAACGAAGACGTGAAAGAAAGGAAATTTATTCTATATTAGGGCAACTGTTCAATTTTCGACCATGTCGCAGCTTGTGTTTTTAAACAGACACTACAGTCCTTTTTCGGAATAACACATAGTACTGCAGTACAATTTTCTTGGGTGTCCTATATTGCATTGTGTTGGTGTCGTTTCAGTGCCACTACAATTTGGGGAACAAAATGTCGACTCGGGGAAAATCCGGTGAATATGGTGGGTGACCCAAAACTGTGATCTACCTGCTGGCCAAAACGAGCACACAATGTTAACTTTGTGGGTTTGGCCACTGTCGTGCGGGAGCGACAGGGAACCTACCTCTCGCTGTTCGGGTCGAATTCGCAGAATTCCCGCCCACAAGCGATGGAGGACTCAACAAACTTGATTTTGCCTCGCAGTTCCAGCACAGTTTTCCGAGAAGTGTCAGACACGTACTGTTGCTTTCGCTGTCAGGCGCCTGCTGCAGTGGCCTTCGATATGGCTGTTGTTGAAACTCCAACAATCGTAATGCCACTTCTCGCCATGAGATCGCATTTAACGCAGGCAGCCCTAACGGAACTGAGCCACACTGCATATGTAGTGGTAAGTGCATTATGTCGGAGCTAAGTGAATTCGAAAGTTGGTCCGCAGCTCGTGGTCGTGCGGTAGCGTTCTCGCTTCCCGCGCCCGGGTTCCCGGGTTCGATTCCCGGCGGGGTCAGGGATTTTCTCTGCCTCGTGATGACTGGATGTTGTGTGATGTCCTTAGGTTCGTTAGGTTTAAGTAGTTCTAAGTTCTAGGGGACTGCTGACCATAGATGTTAAGTCCCATAGTTCTCAGAGCCATTTGAGCCAATTCGAAAGTTGGCAACTTGTTGGTGGCTGCTCGTGGGTGCTTCCGCAACCACTGGCGCCGAAGCATTCGGTGTTTCATGACGTACCGCTTCGAACAAATTGTAAGGTTTCAGGCAAATCCAACACCTTCCATGAAAACCCTGACATGATAGCAAATCCGGCAGTATGTCACATACCTCCGAATAAATCCTGACATTAAATTAACCAAAGTAATACATCAACGACTGAGCAAATGGAATACCACAGACTAACACAAGAACGCCTAAATGCATGTCATACCTTCCCACCGTGAAACAGACGCAGTTCCGAGGGAAGAAACGAGAACAGAAGCCGAGAGCAGAGTCGTGTAGGCTAGGAGGCCCTACGATAAGGGACGGACACCCACATCGCCAGCCGACTGCCAGGACCACCCCCCATCCCATGTTAAAAGATAGAGCCCTCCAGAAGAACTGTATAGATCTTACGATAACACTAAAAGGGCCACACCAGCTGCAGGTCTTAGCGTGAGACTTTCTCGCGTCTCTGTTACGTTGCAGACGTTAAAAACATTGCCCCACCAGGAAAAGTATATCGTTTCTCATTGGATAGACAGAATTTTTGTAGGTGGAGCTTAAGGTTAACATTGAGACCCTGATTGGTCAGTTGAAAACACAGCCAGATAGCTTTTTGTAATCCAACTTCGGTAAATTGTAGTAAGGAGAAGTTAGGAGAGAGTTGCTTCCGAGACGGGGAGGTGTGGACCTGCACCGCCCGCCGCCCCCTGACGCTGCCTAACCAACGACAAGGTAATGAACGCGCGCAATGCCGCATGAGAGTGCATAAGCCTTCACTCAGAACTGCAGAAGTCTCATCTGTTACACCCCCTTTTTGCGTAATACTAGTGTCGATCGTCAATTAAAGCTCATGGTATTCACATTTGCTATGTAAGTTAAAATCTGAAACGTGATGATTTTTCTGTTATATAATTATTGAGAAGCCACATCAGCCACTGTACATTACGACAAGTTAAATAAGTAATTAAAGATAATTGAGGGGTCACTGTAGACCATTTTGATAGTTTTCTCTTTTGTGAAACTTAATTTAAACCTACATTATAGATGTGATATGGCATAGGTCATCCTTCGATCCATTATAGAACTTGGAAAACTTGGAAACCCATTCATGGAATATTCGTTCACATTTTTGTTGAACGCAGTTGGTTTTTATCATCCTGTATTAAAATATTTCCTTTTACCAATAGTGCAATTTATAAACAAATTTTGTGAGTAGAATAAAATTTCCAGTGGTAAACTTAACTGCTTTTCCGACGTTATTTTACCAGCTAACTAAAAATAGGAAAGCCTTGAACCCCTTCCACTAAATTTAGTTAGTATTAAGATTCTTTTACAGGGAGTTCAGTGGAGCTGACGCTGAAATCATTAAGTATTTGATTATATTATCGCTAGTCTCACTGAACTCTTCTGAACTCTACATGTCATGTGTGGTCTGGCGTATCCTTACCAGCAACAGCTGCCAGGTTCAAACTAGTCAATTGCCTAAAAAACACGCTCAGAGCGTCGTTGCGCGAAAGTGGTAGGGAGACACGACTTAGAACAAACAGACACCACGCAGAATGTTAGAACTTATACTGCATACAGGGAGAGCGGAGAAACATCAGCTGCTAAGTCCCAACTCAGCCGGAAGTGAGTGTTCAGTGATAGTGACAGACGGACATTGAAGAGGGTTGTCATGAAAAATAAGAGGAAGACAATAGCAAAAGTCACTGCAGGACTGAATGTCGCTCTCGAGAACCGTATCAGCACCGCAACAACGCGAAATGAGATCTGTGAGCTCTATAAGCAGTGAGCTGTAGGGCGAGTTGGAATTTCACAACCACTCATCACTGACTCAAACACCAACAGTAAAACGTGGCGCCTAACCCATAAAACATGGAGTGTGGGCAAATGCAATGAATCATTTGTTCAGATGAGTCTTGTTTCATACTCTTTACAACTTGTGGCCGAGTTTACGTCCGAAACCTGATATATGGCGGCGGTCTGATGATGATTTGGGGAGTCATATCATGGTATTCCATGCGCCCCACGGGTACTCTGCAGTGACGCATAGCTGCGACGGATTATGTGACAATTTTGTCTGATAAGGTCCATGCCATGGTACAAAGTTTGTTCGCCAATGACGATTCTGTGGTCCAGGATGACAGGATCCCTCTTCGCACAGCTCACATCGTTTAGGACTGGTTTTGTGAGAACGGCGATGAACTGTCGCATCTCCCTGTCCATCACAGTCGCCAGATTTTAATATAATTGATCCTTTGTGGCCTACTTTGCGCAGACATATACGTGATCGCTATCCACATCCATCATCTTTACCTGAAATTTCCACTGTTTTGGAGAAAGAGACCAGACAGGTTCTGTTTTATCTATTCTCAAACGACTGTAAGTTGTTTCGAACGCCAACGTGTTTACTAAACCGTATTAATCATGGAAATGTGTTTTTGCTGTTCCCATACTTTTGTCCAACCCCTACAATAAGATGAAGGTAGTGACTCCAACTCTTCTCTCGGTTCTTCTCTTTAGCTTCTGCAGTACTAGGCAATCTCCTTCCTGCTCGCTTCGGAGCGGCAACAGAAACTGCATAGTTACTCTATCCATGGAGAACTACAGAAAGCTAACAGAAATGCATTGAGATCTAAGGGATTCGGTATACGTCTTTCAAGACAAACAAAATTTTGACCCACAGTGAATGAACAGTCCAAAATAAAGACATGATTAATGTACAGATAAATGGAAATTTCTGGTAAAAGCCTACCTCGGGAAAGATCAGATAGGGACTCCAGAGAAATGTAACAAGGTAATACTAGCCCTACAATTTATCTTAGAAGATTGACCGAGAAAAGGAAAAACCTATGATTATAGCATTTATAGAATTAGAGAAACATTTCTGCAATGTTGACTGTAATAATCTCTTGGAAATCCTGCGGCAGAACACGTGGAACGAATGGTATTATACGATTTGTACCAATAGCTAACTTCAATCGCAGAACATCGAAGGGAAACATTACTCGGAAAGGGATTGTGACAGAGTTGTAGTCTATCCTCTAAGTTATTCAGTTTATACACTGAACAACCAGCAAAGGAAACCAAGGATAAATTTCGTAAGGGACTTGAATTTCACGTAGAAGAAATCAAAACGTAGAGGTTGGGCGATTACGTTAGACACGCCCAAGACTTTGGAAGAGCAGTTGCACGGATGAATAGTGCCTTGAAATGAGATTTTGAAGTGAAGACCAACGAAAGGTAAATAAGGGTAATGAAATATAAATTAATTAAATCGGGCGATGGTGAGGTAAATTGATGGAGGTAAATAGATAAGCAAATGAATTACTATAAGTGGTCAATGACATATCCTATTTGGGCATCAAAACAAGTGATGACGGCCAAAGTTCAGAATATATATAATGCAGATACAAATAGCAAGAATATCATATTTGACCAAAAGAAAATTTTGTTATTATTGAATATAAAAATGTTAGGAAGCCTCTCCTGATGTGTAGCCTTATACGGAAGCGAATTGTGGACGTTAGACAGATTACACAAGCAGAGAACAAAAATTTTTAGAACTTGGTTCTATAAAAGAATGCTGCAAAACTCGTTAGCCATAGGAATCAGTTAAAAACGAAACTGCATTAAAATCATTATAAGCTATCAGGCCTCTACCTTGGTATGAGCGCCTTCTACCCACCTGTGAGTTACTAAAGACACCGAGCGGGAGAAATGCCATGCAGCACGTAACAATTCACCTTCAATACGTGGGCGACGAGCAAAACCAACGCATGAGTGCCTTCGTCAGCAGCTGGACAGTTTAAGCATGAATCAGGAACACTGCCTGGAACAATCAAGCGTGTAGGTAGTGATGAAAATTACTTCTTTAGTCACCATAGAAAAACAAATCAACCCGTAAGTCACCCAACGTCCTTATACAAGCTGCTGAAGGCAATGATTTAGTGGAGAGTAGCAGACACAAACAGTTGAGCAAACATAGATTACAAAACTAAACTTCCGATAAGTGGGTATCGTCAGTTTTCACATACAGCAATGTGACACTGGATTTTGATATGAAAACAGTTCGAAGAATGTGAGCTAATTAGAGGGTGATTGGGAGATGTATGTTGGACATTACTAGACGAGACTTTGAAGTAAATAAATGGATTAATTAAAAAACTACGATGTTCGGTCACATTAATTTGGCCACCTGTGAAAAACCTGAATAAACAGGGTTTGCACTGTAGACCGCTCCGAGACATGCAGCAAGAGGGTCAGTGAGGTTGTGGAAGGTATCGACACGGATGTGGAGCCACGCCGACTCGAGTGGCGTGTCCAGCTGCGCTAGGTTTCTCGACTGACGATGCATGGCGCGTACAGCTTGATCGAGGCTGTCCCACAGATTCTCAATTGGGTATAAATCCGGCAAGCTTGAGGGCTAGAGAGCACAATAAACTCATCCTTGTACTCTTCGATCCACACGCGTACACTGCAAGCTATGTAACACGTTACATTGTCCTGCTGGTAGATGCCTTCGTACCGATGAATTACAAACTTCATGTAGGGGTGTACATGGACTATTGAACGTTCCAGAATGACGAGATCACCCAGGAAATGCCACATAAACATCTCTCATTAGTGGCCTGCCGCGCACCAGAGTTGCCACCGAGCCGGTTTTGGGTAGAGCCGTTTTGCCATACACGATGTGCATCATGTGATCAAAGGTATCCGGAGACCAGGCTGCAAATGACTTACAAGTTCGTAGCGCCCTCCATCGATAATGCTGGAATCCAGTATGGTGTTGCCCCACCCTTAGCCTTGATAACAGCTTCCAGTCTCGCAGGCATACGTTCAATCTGGTGCTGCAAAGTTTCTTGGGGAACGTGATTTAGTAACCAAAAGTATGTGGACAACGGTGTTTGGTCACACAGCTTATTAAAATGGTTAACATATCCCGATGAAGTAAATTGCGTACTGATCCGTCACGTAGGTGCCCTCCACTTCAGCTCATTAGTCACTGAATGCGCCACTAGTCAGCTGTGCACACCACCCGTTTAAAACCAGCCCGACTACGTTCCGCTCTCTCTTTTCAGTCTCCTGTAGATCAGTAAGTAGGCTGATCAGAATGACGATACGACGGCCCGGTTTACTTCCCTATTCAAAAAATGATTGCCAGGTGCTTAAACTGCACCAAGTAGCAAGAAGTTACAACAGTATAAGCAATTTAGTTGCTGCAGGTATGGCTCCTCTTAGATGAGTATCTTTCCGCATGATTTTATAGCGTACTTTTCCTATTGCACAAATTAAGCAACTTTTTGGCAACATTCTCTGTGTGGAAAATATTCTTTTAGGCTTTCAATTGCGGGTTATCCATGAAGCACATATGATTCTGTAAACTACTATCTTCGATCAATCAATTTCGTACCCGTTTCCTTCTTTACACTTTTAATACCTTCGTCAAACGTTGTTACAAAATGTATTGTTTCATTCGCCATCATACTCTGAATAATTTTGCAGTGCATAACCCGCAACCGTCGATACCCGACCACCAACAAAAGTGCATATGAACTCCGACTCACACACTTACCGTTACCTCTTTTAGTAGAACGACTAAACCATTACCCACTTACCGGTCTAGTGAGAAGCAACCTTAAGTGTTACGTTGGAGTGAATTTCGAAGTAGGTGATAGGCATATCAGGTGGCGAAGTGATGAGATGGCTGCTGGTTTTACTTTCCTAGTCGAAACACGTATAGTGGATACGTGTGGATTGTGACACAGTTTAGGGTGTGTATGTCTGTGTCTTGAGTACCCCCCCCCCTTCCACACCACCCCTTACCTTCTCCCCTCGCCCAAGGTCTTGGCTAACAGCCGACGCGGGTTATGTAAATACTATAGTGATGATGGAAAGTTCTGGGTTTGACTCCTATTTTTTTATTATTTTACTGCTTACTTCTCCGAAATGTACATTCCCAACTGAGAGATATATCTATTGGTGTAGAAACTGTGATAAAAAGAGATTTCACATCCCCTTGCATACACATTTCCCCTACTTTAACTATTATAGTATTCTTCATGCTGAGCAGTTAACACTGTACAAAAATACTCATCTCAGGTACTCACAACAAAAGTACGTAAGGAACCGCACATCAGTGCTGGAAAAATATACGTATCTGGTTTCCCTGATCTGAAATGCCCACGATTTGCGATATGACTACAGCAGCGTTCACCCCACACGACCTAAGGCCATTTATTCTTTACTTGGCGTTCTAACTGGCATGCACGAAACGTACATTCGATGTGTCTTCACATTTTTGCTATATACGCTCTCAGAATTTAGCTACTAATACTCTCTGTAACTTTCAACGTCTATCTTGAAGCGTCTTCTACTGTGGCTTGCTGAGCCTATCGGTAACACTCTCAAGCTGATTAAACAAATTAGAAAATCCTTCAATGAATGTTAAACTTTTGCATCATTCACGCAGCGCGACCTATATCAAAAAGTTATATAGGGTGTCACAAAAGGGTACGGCCAAACTTTCAGGAAACATTCCTCACACACAAATAAAGAAAAGATGTTATGTGGACATGTGTCCGGAAACGCTTAATTTCCATGTTAGAGCTCATTTTAGTTTCGTCAGTATGTACTGTACTTCCTCGATTCACCGCCAGTTGGCCCGATTGATGGAAGGTAATGCTGACTTCGGTACTTGTGTTAACATGCGACTCATTGCTCTACAGTACTAGCATCAAGTACATCAGTACGTAGCATCAACAGGTTAGTGTTCGTCACGAACGTGGTTTTGCAGTCAGTGCAATGTTTACTAATGCGGAGTTGGCAGATGCCCATTTGATGTATGGATTAGCACGGGGCAATAGCCGTGGCGCGGTACGTTTGCATCGAGACAGATTTCCAGTACGAAGGTGTCCCGACAGGAAGACGTTCGAAGCAATTGATCGGCGTCTTAGGGAGCACGGAACATTCCAGCCTATGACTCGCGACTGGGGAAGATCTAGAACGACGAGGACACCTGTAATGGACTAGGCAGTTCTTCGTGCAGTTGACGATAACACTAATGTCAGCGTCAGAGAAGTTGCTGCTGTACAAGGTAACGTTGACCACGTCACTGTATGGAGAGTGCTACGGGAGAACCAGTTGTTTCCGTACCATGTACAGCGTGTGCAGGCACTATCAGCGGCTGATTGGCCTCCACGGGTACACATCTGCGAATGGTTCATCCAACAATGTGTCAATCCTCATTTCAGTGCAAATGTTCTCTTTACGGAACAAATTGTAAATTTTCACAATCGACATGTGTGGGCTGACGAGAATCCGCACGCAATTGTGCAATCACGTCATCAACACAGATTTTCTGTGATCGTTTGGGCAGGCATTGTTGGTGATGTCTGGATTGGGCCCCATGTTCTTCCACCTACTCTCAATGGAGCACGTTATCATGATTTCATACGGGATACTCTACCTGTGCTGCTAGAACATGTGCCTTTACAAATACGACACAACATGTGGTTTAGGCACGATGGAGCTCCTGCACATTTCAGTCGAAGTGCTCGTACGCTTCTCAACAACAGATTCGGTGACCGATGGATTGATGGAGGCGGACCAATTTCATGGTCTCCACGCTCTCCTGACCTCAGCCCTCTTGACTTTCATTTATGGGGGCATTTGAAAGCTCTTGTCTACGCAACCCCGGTACCAAATGTAAAGACTCGTCGTCCTCGTATTGTGGACGGCTGTGATACAATACGCCATTCTCCTGGGCTGCATCAGCACATCAGAGATTCCATGCGACGGAGAGTGGATGCATGTATCCTCGCTAACGGAGGACATTTTGAACATTTCCTGTAACAAAGTGTTTGAAGTCACGCTGGTACGTTCTGTTGCTGTGTGTTTCCATTCCATGATTAATGTGATTTGAAGAGAAGTAATAAAATGAGCTCTAACATGGAAAGTAAGCGTTTCCGGACACATGTCCACATAACATATTTTCTTTCTTTGTGTGTGAGGATTGTTTCCTGAAAGTTTGGCCGTACCTTTTTGTAACACCCTGTATATATATAAGGGCTCTCATGAGGCAGATGGAGACGGACCCCGTATTGTGCTAGAAACCGCATGTAGCTACTACTAACAAGTGGGCCAGGATCGTTAAATTGTACCTAGTAGCAAGAAGACAAAACACGATGTGCAGTTTTGTTGCTGCAGGTATAGATTCTCCAAGGTGATGGTAGATACACTGGATTTCACGTCTTGAAATGGAAAAATAGAAGCGAAATTTCGACATACTGAGTGTGGAAATGCATTATTTTGGGCTTTCAACTGAGAGTTCCCTACATATCCCATTTTCGTATGCATCTTCATACAATTTTCGTATGCATCTTCTGCTTTTTTTTCTTTTTTTGTATTTTCAATCCTTTAATCCTTTCTTTCAACTCTTACAGGATAAGCTTTGCAGCAAGATACTTACTTGAGTCATCTGCAGCTCTGAATCATTTTGTAGTGCAAACTCCTCAGTTGTCGATACTAGACCACAAGCTGAACCGTGTGTCGACGCACATTATGTCGCTTGCCGTTTTCTCATTTAGTGGGGCTACCAACCCACTGGCGACTTATTGGCGGCGTATGAACCACTACTCACGTGATGTAGCAAAGCAGATGGTACAACTGTGACTATGAAACTGGGTTTGTTGTGAGTGCTTTGTGCGTCTGCCACAACCAATCATGTAGTGCGAATTCCTGTCCGTTCTGCGGCGACTACTGTATTGAGTCTCTCAGCTTCGGTATCGCCACTAGCCTAATGCACTTTGTAGCTGGAAGCTCTCCATTCGCCGTGCAAAGTATGGGCGAGGCAGGTCATGTCGCGGACGGCGCCTGCAGCTAGGCATCCCCGCAGTACAGAAGAGCAGTCTGACCTGCAACGACGGTGACACGTGTGGCAGTCGGCGGGTAATTACAGGAGGACTCGCGAGCGCCGACGACTCCCCTCGCAGCCAGCCATAACCAGGTCGTAATTTCTGTCACGTTCCGCTAACGGCGCTCGGCCGATGTTATCGCGTTGTGGGCGCTGTATCACGGGTAACAGGCCGCAGTTAGGGGAGGCAGCCGGTTTACTCCGGTGTGGCAGCCAGCGGCGCACTGCGTCACATTCAAATTAGCGCTGCTCTCGCAGAGGTAAGTTAATCAACGCGATTAGAGATGACGGCAGCGGGGCGGGGGCAGGGCGCAGCAGTAACGACAATTGCAGCTAGAATATCCCCGCGCGGCAGGGCTTAGACGGGGATTAGAGACCGGAGATAGGGCAGGGCTGCCGTTGCCAGCTCCTCCGCAGCGTCGGCAGTCCCTCGGGAGACTCAAGGATCCGGGCAGCCGCCAAGTGCTTGCTGTCGTTCGCCGGGCGAGGGGTGCACCCTCCGCTCCTTCCCTTCTCCTCCTTTCACATTCTTCCTTCACGCATTCTTTTTGCCTTGGCTGGATTGTCGTGTTTTCTTTCACTAACCACGGAAAGGATCAGGACCACTACCTTCACAATCATACTTTCCTTGTTCACAATTGTTTTGATCGCATTCGGTAAACTTTTTTTTCCCTTTAGTCTTCTGCATAGTTTGATGTGGTCAGCCAAGAATTCCTCTCGTGCGCCAACCTCCTCGCCTCAGAGCAGCACTTGCACTCAACGTCCTCTTATTCGTTGCATATATTCCAAATTCTGTCTTACTCTACAGTTTTTAATCTCTGCGCTTTCCTCAAGTTCACAGTGTTGTAAAAAGTATCAGGACACCTGACTGAAAATGGATTACATTGGTAATGCTGGAATTCAGTATGGTGTTGGCCCACCATTAGCCTTGAAGACAGCTGGTGCTGGTAGGTTTCTGGGGAATGGCAGCCCATTCTTTGCGGAGTGCTGCACTGAGGAGAGGTATCGATGTCGGTCGGTGACACCTGTCACGCAGTCAGCGTTCTAAAACGTCCCAAACGTGTTCTGTAGACTTCAGGTCAGGACTCTGTGGTGGCCATTCCACTACAGGGATGTTATTGTCGTGTACCGTCTACGCCATAAGCTGTGAATTTTGAACAGGTGCTCGATTGTGTTGAAAGATGCAATCGCCATTCCCGAATTGATCTTCAACAGTGGGAAGCAAGAAGGTGCTTAAAACATCAATGTAGGCTTGTACTGTGATAGTGCCACGCAAAAAACAAGGGGTGCAAGCCCCTCCGTGAAAAACACGATCGCACCCTAACACCACTGACTCCAAATTTTACTGTTGGCGCTACACATGCTGACAGATGACGTTCATCGGGCATTCGCCATACCCACACCCTGCCGTCGGATCGCCACAGCGTGTAACGTGATTCGTCACTCCACAGAACGTTTTTCCAGTGTTAAATCGTCCAATGTTTACACTCCTTACACCAAGCGAGGCGTCATTTGGCATTTACCAGCGTGATGTGTGGCTAATGAGCAGCCACTCGAACAAGATATCCAGGTTTACTAACCTCCTACCTAACTGACATGGTACTTGCAGTCGATCCTGATACAGTTCGGTATTCCTGTGTGATGGTCTGGATAGATGTCTGCTTATTACACATTACGATCCTCTTCAATTGTCGGCAGTCTATGTCAGTCAACTGACGAGGTCGGCTTGTACGCTTTTGTGCTGCATGTGTCTCTCCACGTTTCCGCTTCACTATCACTTCGGAAACAGTGGACCTAGGGATGTTTACGAGTGTGGAAATCTCGTGTACAGACGTATCACACAAGTAACACCCAATCACCTGACCACGTTCGAAGTCCATGAGTTCCGCGACGCTCCCCATTCTGCTGTCTCACGATGTCTAATGACTGCTGAGGTCGCTGATATGGAGTACCTGGCAGTAGATGGCAACACAATAATCTAATACGAAAAACATGTTTTTTGGGGTGTCCGGGTACTTTTTATCACATGGTGTACCTTGGAAGTTATCTCCTGATGAATCTGCCCCTTTCTTGTGAAAGTTATGTAAATAAATAAAAATATGGCCTGAAGTACTCTGTTTCTGATTGTAAGCCAATGCTGTGATAATAAATGAACTGTCGTAATGAAACTTGTACTGTTGTAATGTGAAAGGCAAGCTACACTGTAAAAATAATTAACTATCGTAATGAAACAGGAGGTCTTTCATACTGTTAAAGTTAGCAAGCTGACTGCAAGAGAAGAAATCTAGAGTAATTGGCTTTGCAAAATTTGATCACAAAAACTGTTTCTCAAAAAATATAAGTTGGCTCTGATTGAATAAATGAAAAAAAAAGATCTTTTCTCCTTACCTATATTCTGCCGAAAGCTGGATACCTCTTTGCAGTACTGCTCTGTCTTGCGCGCCTCCTCTATGCTAAAGCTGCAAATTACTGTATCTACACAGAGGCACTCGAGAGTTGCAATGAGTTCTCTGTTGGTTTCAAATCGAACTGTTTATCGTACATACTTGGTTGGATCATCCACTAGAAAGAATTGTAAAAGAAAAGTTGGTAAGAAAATGACATATACTCAAAAATGAACAACACTATGTTTTTTTGTATAGTGAGAAAAAGGGCTCAAGGTACATATTAAATTTGATGAACTTCTCAACGTCCAAACAATACACTTTCCTATCTCTTAAATCCAACAAATTTCAGTACAATAACCAAGTTAGTTCGATGGCGCATCAATAGTGAAAAAAGTATCATCATCACTATATCTACCTGACATTCCATTAGATTTCTTCCTTCTCTAAGCATTTTCATAATCATGTTGACTGAACAAAATGATAAATTGAGACAATAAATTTGAATCATAATATTGCCATAGCTTCCTAACTAACACTGCTTAACATTATCAGCCCAACTCTAACACAGCTGAACTTCGCCACTGTCTCTACCAAAGCCAAACATTGTCAGTCCCCACTGCGCTCTCGCGCAGCTCAAATATGTTAGAGGAACTTCTACGATACAGCTTACAACATGGCTGCTCGCTCGCAATCGATTAAGATACTAAAAACGTTCAGATCCAGAATTATACATTACACCTATCACTTATAAGTGTTTCTCACATCTTCCTTATTTTTCCGAATTTAGGGAGAACCTTTTCATTTCTTATCAGCCCATCTTATTTTCAATACCTTCTATAGCACCATCTTTTCCAGTTTTCCTCCAGCCTATGATGCACTGCCATACAGTGCCTCGCTTCAAAGGGGCAGTAGAATGAAAACCAGAAAGGTCGGAAGAAAATAAGGAAACTGTTTACTATTTCAAAAGCAATTGCCATAAATGTTAATACACTTGTCCTTTGTGAGACAAGACGGTCAATGTCTTCATGGTTAAGTGTTTGCAGTTGCCTTCTGTAAGGGGTCTGCGATCACTTAGCCAACGATGAACACATTTTTTCCTGACACAAGACGATGGTAAGTAATATCGATTGTCAAGCCAACTAGAGCTAAGTTAGTCAAGTCTGGGACGAGTTCGAATGCAGAGTCTGTCGACTCTAGGCGAAGCTGTGAGCTGCGCGTTGTTTCCTACCGGCTGAGTGTGTCCCCGTCCCCACCGTCTTGGGCAGATCCTCAGCAAAACTTTACCGATTCGTGATAAATAACATTCCTGATAGTTTTTATAAAGGTTTACAATATGACATATTTTCGCTTTCGCGTCAACCGCGCCGGCTACATGGATTGCAGTGAGAATTCTGTGTGTGTTCACCAATGTTACATCGTGTGACGCAGTATCAAAAATGCTGACCTGTGGTGAGATTAACAGTAGTTAGGAATGTGCGACGAAAATAGTGTCTTCCTCAAAATTGTGTTTAATCAAAATAGATCAATTTGAAAATTTTGTGGTAAGTTCCTATGGGACCAAACTGGTGAGGTCACAGGTCCCTAGGCTACACATTACTTGATCTAACTTAAACTAACTTACGTAAGGCCAACACATACGCCCATGCCCGATGGAGGACTCGAATCTCCGAAGGGGTCAGTCGTGCGAACCGTGACAAGGCAGATGAGACTGCGCAGCTACCCTACATGACGACAGTAGATTAGTCAAACACTGTAAAACATCTCGGCGTTGGTTATATCATTGTGTTGAACATTTTTGAGCAACCTCATCCTGATTAGAAACGACTCCAGAAGCATGTAAGTCCCATTAGTATTTATCTATTAGGCCACAGTTACATTAAAAGCAAAGCTAGGCGCTATTTCGGTCGGTAACAATCGAGTTCTTATTAATCGGGAAATCCGCAGTGTTTCACTTCTGAGCCACGATTGTACCCAGACGTGTACCTCTTCATTCGAACGAAATTGACGGCCACTTAGGTCTTTCTTCAGGCTCCAAAAATATGGAAAGCGCGTGTGAAGAGATCAGTGGAGGATGTGTAAGGGCTTCCAGTGAAGCTTCTGCTTCGTAGTCGAAAGAACAGGCACTCAGGAAGTCATGGTGACCTTCTTCTTCTACCGCAATGGCCCGCTACTTAATGATTTTCTGGAACACGGTGCCAGAATTAACTAGCAGCGGTACGTGGACACTTTACAAAAAATAAAGCGCGCCATCAATTCCAACGGAATGTTGATCGACGCCGTCATTCTATTGCAGTATAATGCCCGCCCACATGTCGCCAAGTTTGTTTCTACAACGCCACCAATTTGCTTCAGACGAAGAGGTGCGATGCACGCCTAACGGTAAACATTTTTCTATGAAAGTATTGGCGGTCTTCTATCACAGTGGGATAAATATAACTGCTGCGGCAATTACTTTTGAAGTAATAAAGAAATAACTAACTCTTCTTTCCATCTATTTTGTTTTCATTGGACTGCCCCTAATACATTCTCAGAAATTTCTTTACTAAAGGAAGGTCGATATTTGATACTAGAAGGTTTATTCTGCAGGAGAATCTACAGCGAATTGACGCATGGTGCAGGGAATGGCAATTGAATCTCAATGTAGACAAGTGTAATGTGCTGCGAATACATAGAAAGAAAGATCCCTTATCATTTAGCTACAATATAGCAGGTCAGCAACTGGAAGCAGTTAATTCCATAAATTATCTGGAAGCACGCATTAGGAGTGATTTAAAATGGAATGATCATATAAAGTTGATCGTCCGTAAATCAGATGCCAGACTGAGATTCATTGGAAAAATCCTAAGGAAATGCAATCCGAAAACAAAGGAAGTAGGTTACAGTACGCTTGTTCGCCGCTGCTTGAATACTGCTCAGCAGTGTGGGATCCGTACCAGATAGGGTTGATAGAAGAGAGAGAGAAGATCCAACGGAGAGCAACACGCTTCGTTACAGGATCATTTAGTAATCGCGAAAGCGTTACGGAGATGACAGATAAACTCCAGTGGAAGACTCTGCAGGAGAGACTCTCAGTAGCTCGGTACGGGCTTTTGTTGAAGTTTCGAGAACAAACCATCACCAAGGATTCAAGCAGTATATTTCTCCCTCCTACGTATATCTCGCGAAGAGACCATGAGGATAAAATCAGAGAGATTAGAGCCCACACAGAGGCATACCGACAATCCTTCTTTCCACGAACAATACGAGACTGAAATAGAAGGGAGAACCTATAGAGGTACTCAAGGTACTCTCCGCCACACACCTTCAGGTGGCTTGCGGAGTATGGATGTAGATGTAGAGAGGAACAATCTCTTTGCCTGTGCTAGTCTGCTTTTTACGTCCTCCTTTCTTCATTCATCATGTACTATTTTGCTTCCAGTGTACTTTGTCAAATTGTGGTCCCCAGTTTTGATGTGATGTTGATCTCGAATCTCATTTGGGCTGCTCATTACTTTGGTGACTATTGGTGACCTATTGACAGTTTACCGGTTTCGACTTGTATGAGTCACAGCTAAAAATCCTGGAAAGATGGAAATGCAAATTACTATTAAATGCGAAATTTGAAACTGCAATACAGATTAAGATAAAGAGAAAAAAAATAGTATTTACGCAGCATCAGCGACGATCGTGATCACCTGAAATGAACTATCGCCATCCTATGTTTCCGTACTTATAAAATGGAACAGTTGTGTTCGCAGAAGTCACAACAACATGATTCGCATACATATTGCAGATGTACTACTAAAAATTCTTTATTCAAGTTTAAAGTCTGTAGCATAATCATTATTTAAGAATGTAATATACTACAAAATGCACAGTTCAAAGAAACAGAAAAATGTGACCCGCTCGTCCGATAACAAGAAAAAAGGCAGTTGTTCACCTTTGTAAATAGGAAGCATAAAAGCATAAAAGAATTACAAAAAGAAAAGGAACGAAACATAGGTAACATCTTAAGTGTTACAAGCACACAACTCTACCATCTGCACCATATTTAAGCGACAAATGCTCAACCATCAACATCATCTATCATTCATTGCAGGAGATATGCCCCATCCTGATTAGCTCTAGGACTGTTTTATTACAAGGAGTGCAGCACATCTGATTGGCCTCCTTCTAAGCGTAGCCCATCTCCATTTCAATTTCGTAACATTCACTGTCATACTTTCAACTTCTTTTTATTGTGTGGTGGATTGCAGACTTCATTACGCTGCAGTTTATTTACGCTGATTAATCGTGCAACATATATGATCGATTTCGCAATACACACTCCATCAACATCTGTGGGGCCAATCGCATCTACATCGATTCAGCACGATAACTTCCTATATCCTAGCACACCACTTCATCACATAGGCAAATGAGCTCAATTATTTTAAATATATTTATTTATTTTTAAAACACATATGAAACCCAAACTGAACGCAGATTATACAAACAATCTCATTATTTCACGTTATTTTACACATGTGATAAAGTGGTACACTAGGATCCTGGTGGTCATCGGCTGTTATGAGCTAGCCATGCAATGAGCTACGTCATTCATCTGCTACTGAAGTGACTGGTTGCCAAGACACAACTAATGATGAACTGTGTCTTCAGAAATCGTTCAAGTATATACTACCATTAATTAACATAAACTGGAGCTGACGAAGTCTGTATTTCTCATAACCAGTGTTCACTGACCTGCATGATTTCTCGAGTCCATTGTCGACAACTATGGAGAGATCATTGATGGTTGCAATGGTTGCGTTTAAACGGTGTCTGCATGTTCACAATATAACGTCATTCACACATTCATGCCTAAGATACACGTACTGTACAGACACAGACATTGTAGACATCAATCATGTATTCACTTCTGGAAGCGCTAAAATGACAATATAATATTTGTCACCTTCTGCGGGAATCACGAATTGCGCTACCATAAGGTTTGTGACTATGTGACATATGGATGTCTGCGTCGCTCCTGGTGACGTGTTCAGATAGCATGCAATAAGCGGGAAATCCGGGTTCGAATCCCTGCCCACCAAAAATTTTCATGAGTCGGTAACTGGTGACATCACTGCATATTCTCAAACTGAGTTCTTATTTCGTAACAATGGGGAGATTAGCATCGTTTTTCCTCTTATTCAGCTGTTTGTTTTTCTGTTACTTCCTGCTACATCCAATGTGCATAATTCTATCACTCGTTGAGTAACGCTTAATACATTAAAATTTTGAGCATATAACAACTATGTTTTACTCCTGTAAATTAGTACTGGCAGTGTACGAATGCACTTTTTATACGCTTTTCGGGCATGGTAAAGTGAGAATTTACGCCTCAAATGCAGAGTTCAGTGTTCCTAATGGGCTGCAAACCATTATTAAGCTGTAATTTATATCTGAAGCGTCTTGACAGTGAAAATTCGCAAGCTAAAACGCTAGCTTCAGCATCAACAATCACTATTTTCCTTTCAGCTTACCGACGGTACATTGTTGGGTCTTACTTTCAATAATCTTCACGTTACAGTGACCTTTGTTGCGTTCAGTTGATCTCCAATTTGTATACCAAACAGTGCCATCTGAAAATCGAAGATCAATTTATGCTTAATCCTCATTCGTTCCAATTTGACTCCTTTAAAGTCTCTCCCAAAACTGCGAATTTTCTTTTGTTTTTCTGGTGTCAAATTCTTCTTTATTCCTCTGTTTTTCCCTCTCATGATTGAATGAATGCTGATTTAGGTAGATTCTGTTCTTTAGTTCTGAAGTACTGTTATCACAGATTATATTATGACCTTACTCAGAAGTTTCTTTTGAATCGTCTTTTGTTAGTAATTTGCCAAATGTGTCACCGCTCTTCATCAAGTTTTCTCGTGGTTATATTTCATGGAAGAGAAACTATACTATTTCTTCTGACTGTCCTGAGGCATCTTCTACGTGCAGTTCTAGAACCACTCGCCATCTACAGTCCAATTTTACGCTCTTTCAACGTTTCCATCTGTATGAAACTTCGTGGCCGATTAAAACTCTGCGTCGGATCTTGATTCGAATGTGGAATGTTTGCCTTTCACGGGCAAGTGCTTTACCAACTGAGCAGTCCTGACTCGATTCAAAACTTGATCTCTCAACCTTACTTCTGTGACTACATCTAAGTGATTCCTCTGGCAGAGGGTTCGTCGAACCACCTTCAAGCTATTTCTCTATCGTTCCACTCTCGTATACCGCGCATGTCTCATTCTCTACCTTCGAAATTGGGACACATTCCTCTGCAGAGTGTAAATTTATTCTGATTTCTTTCTATGGCTGCCATTATTGGACACTATCTTTAAGAGGAAATGAATGGAGTTTGTGATTGGAAGTCACACTGACGATGTAATTTAAGATGATTTTCGCAACTATTACGGCCACGTTTAAATTCACTCATCCATTCTTTAGTTGTTTGAAGCGGAAGACCGCACTCCTTACAAACTATCAGACATTTTGAATTTACTTTGGTTGTCGACAAACGGTCTGAAAGAAAGAATTTTGTGACTTCAAGCAACTATGAGACCTATTTGGGAAGTAAGTTGTTTTAGCCCATATATAACACACTGGAATATTTAGAGCAAATTCGGCAAAAAAACCTTAAAACGACGTATTTATATTAATTACGTATGTAATCACACCTTAGGTTCAAGCATTGGTCGTATCTTTTGGCGTGTTGATAAATTCCATCTTAAGAAAATTCTGCCGCCTGAGATGTCACCATCCCGAAGTTCGTCGAAATCAAAGCGTTAACAGCACAAGAAAACATTGTTTGTCTACTCCGAGGAATAATAATCCATGACTAACAAGTTAATAGTCACTGGCTAAAGCAGTAGTTTAGAAAACAAGTTTGTCACACAAATGAAAATACTAAATCTCACTGAGCCCAACTTGAAGAAAAGTTCAATAATAGTTAATTTCTTCATTACTGACACTGTATTAAAATGCAATAAACTAATTAACTTCTTCCGTCTGTAGACGGAGTTAAAGTTCAACAAAAGTTTTAAGCTCTTCCTTCTAAACACGGAGTTAAATTTCTCTTGGAACAGTCTACAGTCAATGTACTACAACAACAATTTAAGTAAATTTTTACTACATCCACAACCACGACGAAAGATCTGTCGGTGGCGTGGTAGCGACTCAGAGATTTGTCAGTAGCGGCGGTGGAGGCAGCGGAGACGGTGGCGTTAGCTTGGAGATGGATATCCAAACTGGCGTGCTGATTCGGAGTGAAATGTCCTTGGACTCAGCTGCGCCGGTCTGAATGCTGTCCAGTTGCAGGCCATCTTCGGGTCTATTATCGACCACGTGGATATTGAAAGGAAGTTTGTTTTGGCAACCCTTGACCTCTGGTGGCGCTGCTAGGACCGCCTAGTAGAACACGAGGAAATCTCTTCTTCGGTGGGAACCGGTTGCCTGGCAAGCAGGCAACCCGCGACTCTGTAACGCCCGATGAATTGCCGACAATGCAGGCTTAACAGAACCGCTTTAAGTATACCCTTCCTAGACTGTGGTCTAAGTGCCTCATTGGACATGAGATCATTTGAAAACAGACAAAATCTCGTCTTAGTGAGCCACACTACACGCCTCAAGTCCGCTAGTGTGTTCTTTGGTTTGTGTGCAGCTGTGAGCAGCGGCACACCGGAAGGTGCGTTGCACCAAATCGCCACTGCAAGAGTTCTCTTCGCAACGTTCAATAGGAAATTAGTCGAGATGAACCTCCATTCAAAGACAACAGCAATATTCGTCGGGTTTGAAACCAAATTACAACTGTTGTTACGCTGTGTTGCGTGACTATGAGAGGTACACCATTCATGAGAAACGTGTTGGACAGTTCGCCTTGGTAAAGCAGGAAATCTGACAACTTCATCCACGGGTTGGTGACCTCCACGTCCAGATACCATAGCTCCTGTCTGCCATTTGTCACGTATCCGCTTCGACAGTGCGCAAATTGCATACACCCGACTATTACGTACAGGCCACTTCACTACCATGACTTACGTTAGCGATGTCACGTGGTGTCAGTTCCATATCACATACAGCGACTTGATTTTTCAGTCATGAGTCTTCTGACTGCTTTGATACGGCCCGCCACGAATTGCTCTCCTGTATCAACCTCTTGATCTCAGAGTACCAGTTGTAACCTATGTCCTCAGGTATTTGTTGGATGTGTTCCACTCTCTGCTTTCCTCAAGAGCTCTTATCGTCAACAGCTCCCTGTAGTGCTATGGAAGTTATCGCCTGATATGTTAACAGATGCCATTTCATCCTATTCCTTCTTCTCATCTGTATTTTTATGTATTCCTTTCCACACCGATTCTGCGGAAAACCTCCCCTTTCCTCACATTATCAATCCATCATAGTTTCAACATTCTTCTGTAGTACCACGTCTCAGATGCTTCGATTATCTCCTGTTCAGGTTTTTCTGAAGTCCACCTTTCACTACCACACAAATCTGTGCTCCAAACACATGTTCACAGATATTTCTTCCTGAAATTAAGGTCTATCTTCGATACCAGTTGACTTCTCCTAGACAGGAATACACTATTTGCCAGAGCTAGTCTGCTTCTTATGTCATCCTTACTCCGTCCGTGATAGATTATTTCGCTGCCTAGCTAGGAAAATTCCTTAATTTCACCCACTTCACACTCACCAGTCGTCATGTTCATTCCCTCGCCTTCCTCGTTTCCGCTACTTCTCATTACTTCCGTCTTTGTTCGATTTACTCTCAATCCACACTCTGAGTCTTGATTCCATTTAACAGCTCCTGTAATTCATCTTCACCTTCACTGAGGATAACAATGGCATGAGCGAATGTTATTGACGTCCTCTCACCTCGAGTTTTAATCCCACTCTTGAACCTTTATCTTATTTCCGCAATTGCTTCTTTGATGTATAGATTGAGCAGTAGTGGCGAAAGACAACATCCCTCTCTTACTCCCTTTTTAATCAGAGCACTTCGTTCTTGGCATCTCACTCTTATTGTTTTCTCTTGACTCTTGTGCTTATTGTACGTGCCCGTCTTTTCCTATAGATTACCACCATATTTCTCAGAATTTGGAACATTTTACACCATTTTACATTCTCGAAAGCAATCACCAGGTCGACAGATCGTATGAACGTGTCCCGGTCCTGATTTTTCTTCAGTCTTGCTTCCATTACCCCATCACTAAACACAGCGTCAGAACTGCCTCCCTGGTGCTTTTTCCTTTCCTGAAGGAAAACTGATCATCTTCTAACGGATCGTCAGTTTAAGTTTCCTTTATTCTCTATATTATTCTTGTCTACAACTTTGGTGCAGGAGCCGTATAAGCTGAATGTGCGATAATTCGCGGACTTCTCGGCTCTTGCAGTCTGCGAAATTGTGTGGATGATGTTTTTCCCGGTGTGATGGTACATACAGGGTGGTTCATTGCTCGTGACTGGGCCAAATATCTCACGAAATAAGCGTCAAACGAAAAACCTACAAAGAACGAAACTTGTCTAACTTGAAGGGGGAAACCAGATGGCGCTATGGTTGGCCCGCTAGATACCGCTGCCATAAGTCAAACGGATATCAAGTGCGTTTTTTAAATAGGAACCCCCATTCTTATTACATACTCGTGTAGTACGTAAGGAAATATGAATGTTTTAGTTGGACCACTTTTTTCGCTTTGTGATAGATGGCGCTGTAATATTCAGAAACGTATAAGTACATGGTACCACGTAGCATTCCGCCAGTGCGGACGGTATTTGCTTCGTGATGCATTACCCGTGTCAAAATGGACCGTTTACCAATTGCGGAAAAGGTCGATATCGTCTTGATGTATGGCTATTGGATCAAAATGCCCAACGGGCGTGTGCAATGTATGCTGCACGGTACCCTGGACGACATCATCCAAGTGTCCTCACCGTTCACCGGATAGTCACGTTATTTAAGGAAACAGGAAGTGTTTAGCCGCATGTGAAACGTCAACCACGACCTGCAACAAATGATTATGCCCAAATAGGTGTTTTAGCTGCTGTCGCGGCTAATCCGCACATAAGTAGGAGACACATTGCTCGAGATACGGGACTCTCAAAAACTTCGGTGTTGAGAATGCTACATCAACATCGATTGCACCCGTACCATGTTGCTATGCACCAGGAATTGCATGGCGACGACTTTGAACGTCGTTTACAGTTCTGCCACTGGGCACAAAAGAAATTACAGGACCATGACAGATTGTTTGCACGCGTTCTATTTAGCGACGAAGCGTCATTCACCAACATTGGTAACGTAAACCGGCATAATATGCACTATTGGGCAGTCTCATACATAACTACACACTAAGCGTGAACCTCTTTTCGTTGCCTCACCGTCGAGTGATCTCTTTGAGTGGGGAGTGACGAACGCTTCGTCCGGAGAGCTTGCAGTGCCACTGCGACCATCGCCGCCTGTGTGCCCCGCCCAGTCCGGCTGCTGCGCACCGCTCCTCGTGAGCGGCCACCCGTCGCGGCCTGGAGTCACGCCGGCAGCGAAAGCCGCACTCCTGTAGCGGCCGCGGCGCTAATTGCCGGCTAATGGACAGCCGAGCCGCGCAGCGCCGGCCAGTGCTGCTATCGGCAGCCGCTGATTACAGGACGACCGTCCCACCGGCTGTGGGGCCAGAAGGGAGGGTGGATCGTTCGTGGTTCTCGCTGAACGTGGCTGCACCACGGTCTCCTCCAGACTGAAGCTCGTTCTCTCCATGTCTCCACTTTATTTACACTACAATTATCACCATAAATTACACAAAATCTAAAAGGTGTTACAGGTAAAAAGTAGCCCGTGTAAGTATAAACGAAATGTAGTAAAATTACAGACACGAAGAGCTGAAATGGACTGACCATATACACTACTGCCCATTAAAATTGCTAGACCACAAAGACGACGTGCTACAGACGTGAAATATAACCGACAGCAAGAAGATGCTGTGATATGCAAATGATTAGCTTTTCAGAGCATTCACACAAGGTTGGCGCCGCTGGCAACACCTACAATGTGCTGACATAAGGGAAGGTTTCCAACCGATTTCTCATTCACAAACAGCAGTTGACCGGCGGTGCCTGGTGAAACGTTGATGTGATGCCTCGTGTAACGAGGAGAAATGTGTGCCATCACGTTTTCGGCTTTCATAAAGGTCGAATTGTAGCCTATTGCGATTGCGGTTTATCCTATCACAACATTGCTGCTCGCGTTGGTCGAGATCCAATGACTGTTGGCAGAATATGGAATCGGTGGGTTCAGGAGGGTAATACGGAACACCGTGCTGGATCCCAACGGCTTCGTTGTCACTAGCAGTCGAGATGACAGGCATCTTATCCGTATGGCTGTAACGGATCGTGCAGCCACGTCTCGATCCCTGAGTGAACATATGGGGACGATTGCAAGCCAACAACCATCTGCACGAACAGTTCGACGACGTTTGCAGCAGCATGGACTATCAGCTCGGAGACCATGGCTGCGGTTACCCTTGACGCTGCATCACAGACAGGAGCGTCTACGATGGTCTACTCAACGACGAACCTGGGTGCACGAACGGCAAAACGTCATTTTTTCGGATGAATCCAGGTTCTGTTTACAGCATCATGATGGTCGCATCCATGTTTGGCGACATCGCAGTGGACGCACATTGGAAGCGTGTATTCGTCATCGCCATACTGGCGTATCACCCGGCGTGATGGTGTGGGGTGCCGTTGGTTACACGTCTGTGTCACCTCTTGTTCGCATTGACGGCACATTGAACAGTGGACGTTACATTTCAGATGTGTTACGACCCGTGGCTCTACCCTTCATTCCATCCGTGCGAAACCCTACATTTCAGCAGGATAATGCACGGCCGCATGTTGCGGACCTTCCTGGATACAGAAAATGTCCGACTGCTGCCCTGGCCTGCACATTCTCCAGATCTCTCACCCATTGAAGCCGTCTGGTCAATGGTGGCCGAGCAACTGGTTTGTCACAATACGCCAGTTACTACTCTTGATGAACTGTGGTACCGTGTTGAAGCTGCATGGGCAGCTGTACCTGTAGACGCCATTCAAGCTCTGCTTCACTCACTGCCCAGGCGTATCAAGGCCGTTATTACGACCAGAGGTGATTGTTCTGCATACTGGTTTCTCAGGATCTATGCACCCAAATTGCTTGAAAATGGAATCACATGTCAGTTCTAGTATAATTTATTTGTCCAATAAATGCCCGTTTATCATCTGCATATCTTCTAGGTGGAGCAATTTTAATGGCCAGTAGTGTATTTACAATGAAAAATACATTTATGCAAGATGTTGAAGTGACACCCTGCAACATCAGTACACAGCTGTGCACATTTAAGCATAGTCAGATACACCCGGCGCAACATTACGATTATGATGGCGGGAACTTTACAGATGATGTTCTCTTTCAGTTCCTGTTTTGTCTGTGGATTTGTCTCATGGATCTTGCTTTACAAGAGACCCCGCAGGGAAAAAATCACGTGTTGTTAGATTGGCGAAGTCGGTGGCCACAAGGCCACAAATGTTTGCTAACAGTTCGTTCCTCAGTGAAGACATCATCGATTCGTTTCAGGGATAACTTAGTCGTCTGGCATGTTGCTCAATCTTGCTGGAAGAAGCATATTCAGTTAGTTGAACACAAAATTTATAAAAAGTTTCCACATGTGCAACCGTCTTCAGGCAGTGTCAAAAAAAGTCGGTCCATTGATGCATGTTCCTGTTACAACGCACCAAACGCCGAGTTTTTCATCGCGGAGTGGTTGCTGACACACAATTTTAGGAATCTCCGCTGCCCAATACCTCGTATTCTGTGAACTGACGTGACCACCAAGATGAAACCGCGCTCCTTCGCTCATGATGTAATGGAAAAGGTCCAACAAACCACCGGTTGACGTTATTCAAAAGCCACGAGCAGTAATCTATACGTTTCTTACTGTCACCCTCCCGTAACTGCTGAACAACCGTCACATTATATGGCTTGAAATTAAGACTTTTCAATATTCTCTGGCACATTCTCCTACTTACGTCCGCCTGTTGGGCCATAATGTTGAATAATTCTTTGAGGTCTGCAATAGCTTCTGGTGTGCGAAGTGAACGCATTCTTTGCCGTTTTACATTTTGCACAGATCCGTAGGGGCATCAGTTTTTATAGAGACCCTGTATTGCTCTCTTTGCCAGAAGTCCTCTGTCAGGATTCTCAACACCGAAAATTTCGCGAGCGTAATAAATTGAACGTATTTTCACATATGCTTCCACAATTTCAATTCTTTCTCCTGTCGAGAAGTCATTTTGTAGACCGCAAAGAGAAACGTCTATCGTCTCAGATAAAGTAAACTGAAATGCTGACAGAAGAATGCTAACAATCGATTATTGCATAAAACTGTCCATTGCTAGACTGGCCATTAATGTATCAGCAATTCAAATCTGTTTCCTGTATTTGAGGCGTAGAAATATGCAAAGGGGAGGCGGGTTAGTTTTAATTGCGCCACCCAGTTCAAAATGGTTCAAATGGCTCTGAGCACTATGCGATTTAACTTCTGAGGTCATCAGTCGCCTAGAACTTAGAACTAATTAAACCTAACTAACCTAAGGACATCACACACATCCATGCCCGATGCAGGATTCAAACCTGCGACCGTAGCGGTCGCTCGGTTCCAGACTGTAGCGTCTAGAACCGCACGGCCCGCCACCCAGTTCTATATATCATCTGTTATATTATTTTGACGGGAAAAGAGATCCCAACACGAAAAATCAGTTATGCGCGATAAACGAAGTTGATAGGTGTGTTTCTAGATCTAGAAAATGACGTCTATTCGTATCTTCTCCAGTTGCATAAGAGTGATGCTAGTACAGCCCTTTGAGGATGCTAATAAGGGTTGCAAACATACACGCTGTAATGATCGTGAACGTTGGTTACCTTTGAGATTGGACGCAGTCAGTTACTGTAAGTCAAGAATGCCTTTAAGAAGACGATGATGCCATTAGCAACATCTCAATGAGTTTAAACAAGGTCGTGCAATAGAACCACGCGAAGCGCAATGTCCATTTCAGGAATATAGCCAATGTAGATAATTCCTTGCAGCGGTGATCACGGGAATGTACGGTCGCAAGAACACCCGTCTTCAGACAGCCGAGTGGCACTATCGAAAGGGGATGACTAACAACGCGTTCGACATATGGCTCTTACGGATCGTACTGCATCTGCAACAACAATTTCGGCAGTAAAACAATAAACTGGTAGCCAAGATCGCAGGAATTCTCTTTATTCCATGATTACCGGTTTCGGCGAAACTAAAGCCGCCATCATCGTATCTAGGGAGGACAAAAAACACTATAAAAGTGGGCTTGGATTCCACTTATATAACAAGTATACATATAAATTTAGGTACATACCTTAGGACACATACAGGTTACAACATAAGGACAGGCAATGGTGATATTAATTTCAGCAGTAGTTGGCACAATAATGACACAATAAACTGTTACAAATCGGCTTCTTCAAGGATTGCTCCGAGCCAGTTGCCTGTAGCGCACATTCCACTGACGTCAGACTACCAGCATTTGCAACTTCAGTGATGTCAAGCTAGAGCTCGCAGAAGGTCACACTGGATATTGTTCTGCTTTCTGATGAAAGCTGATTCTGCCCCGGTGCCAGTAATGGCCGTGTGTTGTATGCGGCCCAGACACAGTGGCTCTACGCCTGGGCCTATGGTCTCAAGCGAAACTTCGTAGAATAGCAGAACAACTCTAGTGGTTATCCCACTCTCCCTGACTGCAAATTTGCACGTCCGTCTGGTAATTCAACTTGTTGTGCTACCGTTCATAGATAGCATTCTCAGGGTGTATTTTCCAAGAAGATAACGCTCGTCCACATACCGCTGTTGTTAGCTAGCATGCTTTACAGTGTCTACATGTTATCTTGGCCTGTTCGATCACCACATGTGTCTCCAATCTATCGTGTATGGACACCGTCGGCCCAATACTGACCGACCAAATGCAGAAGGCATGGGAACCCATCCCAGAAACTGACATCCGGCACCTGTACGACACAAAGCATGCACGTTCCCATGCGTGCATTCAACATTCTTGAGGTTACACTGGCTATTAATGTATCAGCATTTCGAATATTGCAATGATTTTTCTCCACGCTTTCTTTAACCTGTGATGTTGCAATGTGGTCCCCACATCCCGCCTCAGTTACACGGCTCGCAGACATTTGAACACTTTCGCACTATTCCATGGATTACGCTAGTCGCAGACAGCTGGGGTACACTAATTCCGTCCCAGGGGTTATGGGGTGGCGGCAGGAAGGGCATCTGGCCACCCCTTCCACTAACATTGCCAAATCCAATTAACCATGCCGACCCTGCCTAACTGCGGGAAAATGCTCAAGCGAAAGCGAAAAAAAAGTTGCAATGTTGATTACTTACGTATGTTGCCCAGACAAACATATTACCGGAATTACATTACTCTGCATTAATTATTTCAGGGTGCTGGGAGCTTTACTCCGTCTGGCCAACAAAAATTTTGCCATTTATAAATTATTTCTTTATTATTGTCTAGGGAGTCTGTTCCGCCTATTCATGCTTGGAATCTCGTGTAGTCGATGATACGAAAAAGAATTTCAGTAGGTGTCGGGTATTCAGCCGGCTGGCGTCGTTCAAAATGCGCGATATTTCGGCAAGGTGTCATCTTTTTCTGATGAGTGAGTGCTATCGGCTGGGTGCCGCCTTTATATTCTTTCTCTTTCCCCCCCCCCCCCTTCCGCCCCCCTCCCCTTCTGTCATCAACAGCCCGCGTCCCCGGGTGCGGACCTTGTACGGTGGTGGGGGAAGCACGGCGTCACGGAGTCGATCCAGGGTCCTCAGTAGATGGAAGGTCCTCTGTAGCGCCGCGGCCGGGGCTGGACGCGGATCTCTGCTGGTGTGGCCACAACGATTGTTCGTCCTCTTGAGCTTTCATGACAGGCGCGGTCCTCGACGTACATTATCGCTGTGCACTGGCCATTCTCAAGGCTGGGTACCAGGCCTTGCTTAATGTAAAACCGCTATCCCTATTTGTTATTCCGTCATGCAATTGGAGCTCTGCAGCTCCTTTGAGAACACAATCCCAGAAGGTGTTGGATAGTTGCAGGAACTTGGAATCTTCATAATTCATGGTATGTTCATCGCAGATGCAGTGCTGTGCCACAATGGGCTTCGTCGGCTGAGCATTGTCAAAGCAGCGTTTATGCTCAGTGCGTCTCTCTTGTGCCGTTCGAATAGTCCGGCCTGCATATATTTTTCCACTCTGGAAAGGGATGGGATAGACTCCCGATTTCCGGAGTCCTAGCTCAGCCTTGATTGATCCCGATAAGGTTTTCGTCTTGGCTGGTGGGCGGAACGTGCACTTCACATTGTGTTTCCGGAGTATTCTCTAGACGTATGGAATAATTGTCATCGTAACCGCTTTATGGCCGTCTTGATTATTCTGCGGTCTTGACTTCTTTGGTCTTAAGGCCCATTGCACCTGGCAGTTGCTGTAACGGTTCCGTGGAACATGGCACATAGATGCTGCAATTCATCCGATAGACTGTCACGATTAATAATTTCACGCTCTCTCTGTACAAGTACGCTTAGGTCACCTTCTCGTAGCAAAGACGAATGACGGCTGGAGGGATGCAAGCAAAAATCCGTATATGTCGGTTTATGCTAGAGAGTGTGTACTAGCGTAGCATATGGTCTTCACTCGATGAGCACATCCAGAAATGGGAGCTGATACCTTTCTTCTGTCTCTATCGAGAATTTCATATTCTGATGGAGCGGATTCAGATGTTGCAGGAAGTCTTGTTGTCAATGTCGTCCCATTGGTCAGATGACGAACGTATCGTCAACATATCGAAAGAAGCACAAGGGTCTCTAGGCTGTCGACTCCAGGACTTCTTCCTCAAACGCCCCCATAAAGATAATGGCCACCACTGGTGATACTGGGAACCCCAGTGCTACTCCGTCTGTTTGTTCTTAATAATTTCCGTCGAACAGATAGTAGGTCGACTTTAGCACGAATTCAAACAATTTCACTAGCGTTGGTCGAACTTTCCCCCTATGAGTCTTGGGGATTCCGCCATTAAAATTCGACTGCATGGCTGACTATAAATAAGAACAGTGACTTTTAATTGAACAAGGCCTGGGACTCAGCCCTGGGATTGTCAAAGCACAGCAGAAATCTACTAGGAGGTCCGCTCCCGTCATGAGGACCGAAGAGGACGAAGAAGCATTGTCTCCGCTCCAGCAGAGATCCGCCTCCGGACCCGGCCGCGGTGCTACTGAGTGAGGACTCTGGGTCCACGGCTGACGTCGCTCCTGCCCCCCCCCCCCCCCCCCCCAATCCAGAGCAACACACCAGGTCTGCACCTGAAGGAGACCGTCTGGAGATGGCGCGCACCTTTTGGATGGTGCCTCCCGAGACGCCTATGATAGGTAGTAACACGTCCGGGGCTACAACTGGTGGGGGACCCTTAAACTGTTCTCGCTTTTAGATCGTGCGCCCTGTCCACGCCACGTACCTGCTCCTCCCGCAGCGGTCGTATTATTTCTGCTCCACCCTGCTGCTGGCATGTCTGAAATTATGTATGTAAATATGCAAGTGGGTTTAGTGGAGCCACTCAACACTAAACGTAACACTTTCCTACATCTGGTATGAACAATTATATTCTGAGACGATAATAAAATCTCAGGCTTCACTGTTTACACACAAAGTCGTCAGTGTTGATGGCAATTAACATTCTTGCTAATTTGATGAGAGGTCATAATTATCATTGTACAGTATTCTTGACGATGTTAATGTCTGTCACTATCGTACTTCACGCCGTCACACGTATTTCAGAGTCTTACTTGGGCCGAACCTTCGGTGAGAGATACACAGGCAATGATAACGATTATCTGTCCACAATTATCACTTGGCCGAGAGTAAGCGTAACCGACAAAAAATGGTTCAAATGGCTCTGAGCACTATGGGACTCAACATCTTAGAAGTCCCCTAGAACTTAGAACTACTTAAACCTAACTAACCTAAGGACATCACACACACCCATGCCCGAGGCAGGATTCGAACCTGCGACCGTAGCAGTCTCGCGGTTCCGGACTGAAGCGCCAGAACCGCACGGCCACCGCGGCCGGCCGTAACCGACACTCCGCGGAATGATGATGCTGAAACCGAAAACGGAAGTTCTTACGCCCGCAACGTACACACAAATATCTGGTACCAGTCCTTCTTGACACTTCTATTAATATAACACTGTTCATAAAAGTTAATTTACAGTTCACAGTTCTCACTTGTACGAGCGTGCGCGTAACCGTCGCGATGCGGCTGATTGTTGATGACGCGGAAACGCGATGACCGAAGGCATGGTCTCACGCTCGCTACATGACACTGGCATTTGATTGCTTTCCGTTGTGCTAAACTATTTCACTGATTCACGTTAGTTTCATTGTAGGAGGCCGAACAAGACGCGGATGATTGGTGTTGTACGGTACGACACACAAACGGGCGGATACGCAAATACGTTATCGGCGGCACCGCTCGTACTTAATTACTTCTTTACACACTTTCCAATGAATCCACTTCCATATCTCATTCACAATAATAGTACTTCCCATGCAGAGCTACCCACTGCACAATGTAGCAGCTCCGTGTCCCGTGCTCTACTCTGCAAAAATGCAGCCGCTCACAAGGATACTCCACAAACAAGTTTGCGATATGGCAACGCGCTTACAAGGTCTACAAAATTTTGTGTACTGTCCGGACTCCAATGTTAAGTCTTACGCTGGATGTATTACTGTGGAGCAGGGTGACTTGTTCAATCTTTTATTGTGATGAGCTATCCCACAACCATTTGAGATAGAACATTATGATCACTGCCCACCACGAGACATAATGACGTCTCGTGACGTTGTAGGGACGTGATGTGGTAATGAAAGTGTATAAATAAAGGAGAGACAAATGGGGAAAATTTTAGAGGCGACAGGGGCCGCATATGGGGGTAATCTAATGATGTAAGAAATCTGACAAAGGTCATATTGTTGAGCTCTGCGCCTGGGAACGAGCATCTCGGGATGCGAAGCTGTTCACGTACTACCGTCTTGTGCGTCTATAATTGATTGAAGGGCGGTGAAACCACTAACAGACCACTCTGTACGGCAGGGTAGGCGGTGACCTGTGGCAGATGTTACGTCAGAGTACAGTGCTGGTGCAGATCCAAGTGTCCAGTGGCACACCGCTCAGTTCACGTTTTTCATCATGGTGATTCTCAACAGTCGACGTCTATGAGTTCATATGTTGACCCAACCGCCACTGTCATTTGCGACTGCAGTGGGCACGGGATCATGTAAACTGGATGGTGGATCAACTGTAAACGTGTCGCCTTGTCGGATGAATCACGTTCTCTGTTACATCTTGTCGACGGTGGAGTCTGGATATACTCTCATCCAGGTGAATATTGCGCCGCATTGCATATTCAGGCTGATAGACGCAGCATTTTGGTGGAAGGGATATTCATTTACGATTCCACGTGGACTGTGGTGGGAATCGAAGGTACCATGATGGCTGTGGAGTAGATAAATATTATCGTTGACGACTAGCATCCCCTTCACACTTGCTGTTTCCCCTGACGACAATGGCATCTTCCAGCAGGATAATTAATTGTCCATGGCACAAGGTCAGAATCATGCTATATTGGCTTGAGGAACAGTATAGTGAACTGACGTCGATGTCTAGGCCATCAGATTCTCCTGATCTGAACGCGGTAAAAACGAATCTGGGATGCTGTAGGGTTCCAGCTCCGTGCCCTGGAACCTCTACCACGTGACTACGCAAACTATCTGACCAGTGAGTAGATACCTAGTGCCACATAACTTTGGCAACCTACGAAGGACTTGTCTGATCCACGCCATGAAGAATCGTTGCTGTATTGTGTATCAGGGATGGACCAATACACTAGCAAACAGGTGTTCCTGATGTTTTGGATTATAATTTTATATCATAAACACTTAATCACGTTTTTAGTGAACATGTGTCTATTTTCACCTAAAATTTTAAGAAGTTGATGGAAGAATTTCTTGTCTGCAGTCGTGCACAACGTCCATGTACGTGCTCATGTGTGGATATACACACTACTGGCCATTAAAATTGCTGCACCAAGAAGAAATGCAGATGATAAACGGGTATTCATTGGACAAATATATTATACTAGAACTGATATGTGATTACATTTTCACGCAATTTGGGTGCATAGATCCTGGGAAATCAGCACCCAGAACAACCACCTCGGTTGGTAATAACGGTCTTGATACGCCTGGGCGTTCAGTCAAACAGAGCTTTGATGGCGGGTACAGGCACAGCTGCCCATGCAGCTTCAACACGATACCACAGTTATCAAGAGTAGTGACTGGCGTACTGTGACGAGCCAGTTGGTCAGAGATCTTTAGAATGTGCTGGCCAGGGCAGCAGTCGAACATTTTCTGTACCCAGAAAGGCCTGTACAGGACCTGCAACATGCGGTCGTGCATTATCCTGCTGAAATGTAGGGTTTCGCAGGGATCGAATGAAGTGTAGAGCCACGGGTCGTAACACATCTGAAATGTAACGTCCACCGTTCAAAGTGTCGTCAATGCGAACATGAGGTGACCGAGACGTGTAACCAGTGGCACCCCATACCATCACGCCGGGTGATACGTCAGTATGGCGATGACGAATACATGCTTCCAATGTGCGTTCACCGCGATGTCGCCAAACACGGACGTGGCCATCATGATGCTGTAAACAGAACCTGGATTCATCCGAAAAAAGGCGTTTTGCCATTCGTGCACCCAGGTTCGTCGTTGAGTGCACCATCGCAGGCGCTCCTGTCTGTGATGAGGCTTCAAGGGTAACCGCAGCCATGGTCTCCGAGCTGATAGTCCATGCTGCTGCAAATGTCGTCGAACTGTTCGTGCAGATGGTTGTTGCCTTGCAAACGTCCCCATCTGTTGACTCAGGGATCGAGACGTGGCTGCACGATTCGTTACAGCCATGCGGATAAGATGCCTGCCATCTCGACTGCTAGTGATACGCGGCCGTTGGGACCTTCCACGGCGTTCCGTATTACCCTCCTGAGCCTACCGATTCCATATTCTGCTACCAGTCATTGGATCTCGACCAACGTGAGCGGCAATGTCGCCATACGATAAACCGCAATCGCGATAGGCTACAATCCGACCTTTATCAAAGTCGGAAACGTGATGGTACGCATTTCTCCTCCTTACACGAGGCATCATAACAACGTTTCACCAGGCAACGCGGGTCAACTGCTGTTTGTGTGTGAGAAATCGGTTGGAAACTTGCCTCATGTCAGCTCGTTGTATGTTTCGCCACCGGTGCCAACTCTGCGTGAATGCTCTGAGAAACTAATCATTTGCATATCACAGCATCTTCTTGCTGTTTAATTTCGCATCTGTAGAACGTCATCTTCGTGGTGTAGCAATTGTAATGACCAGTAGTGTATATATATATATATATATATATATAAAGTAACTGATACTACAGCTTAACATCCTGTAGGGCCCCAGAGAGCAGAAGTGCCCCAACATGACGTCGCATGACTAGACTATTGTCTGAAGTAGTTCTGCAGGGAGTTGACACCATCAATCCTGTAGGGCTGTCCATAAATCCGCAAGAGCATGAATGTGTGCAGACCTCTTCTGAACAGCATATTTGCAAGGCAGCCCAGATTTGCTCAACAATGTTCATGTCTGGGGAGTTTGGTGGCCAGCGGTAGTGTTAAAACTTAGAAGAGTGTTCCTGGAGCCACTGTGTAGCAATTCTGGACGTGTGGGGTGTCACTTCGTCCTGCTGGAATTGCCCAAGTCCGTCGGAATGCACAATGGACATGAATGGATGGAGGTTATCAGACGGGATGCTTACGTACCTTTTACCTCTCAGAGTCGTATCAGGGATCCCATATCACTTCAACTGCACACCCCCCGTACCATTATAGAGGCTCCACCAACGCGAAAAGTCCCATGCTGATATGCAGAGTCCGTGGATTTATAAGGCTGTTTTCATATCCGTACACGTAAAATTGATCGATACCATTTAAAACATGATTCGTCCGACCAGACAACATGTTTGCAGTTATCAACAGTACAATGTCGGTGTTGACGGGCACAGGCGAAGCGTAAAGCTTTTTGTCGTGCACTCATCAAGGGGAAACGTGTGGGCCTTCGGCTCCGAATGCCCGTATCAATGATGCTTCATTGAATAGTTCGCACGCTGGCACTTGTTGATGGCCCAGCATTGAAATTTGCAGCAGTTTGCAGTAGGGTTGCACTTCTGTCACGTTTCACGATTCTCGTCAGTCGTCATTGGTCCCGTTCTCGGAGGGATTTTTTCCAGCCGCAGCGATGTGGGAGATTTGATGTTTTAGCAGACTCCTATATTCACGGAACACGCGTGAAATGGTCGTACTTCATCACTACCTCGGAGATACTGTGTCTCATCGGTCGTGCGCCGACTATAACATCACGTTCAAACTTACTTAAATCTTGATAACCTACCATTGTGACAGCAGCAACCGATCTAAAAACGGCGCCAGACACTTGGTATTTTATACAGGCGTTGCCGACCGCAGTTCCGTATTCAGCCTGTTTCCATATCTCTCTGTATTTGAATACGGTTGTATATACCAATTTCTTTGGTGCATCAGTATTGGGAAATCAAAATCCGATGAAGCTTTGTGAAAACATGTTGTGCTTTGTCTCCGGTACGTTTGTTGGTCGTGCCATGTTGAAATTTTTAGTTCGGAGCACACAGTGGGCACTTAAAAAGGGTGAGTAGAACAGTAGAGTTTGCCCCCAACTGTGAAGTGCGAGCTGTCATTCGATTTCTTCATGCTAATGGGTTCCGCCTGACCTCACGCAACCTACATAACATCACTGTCAAGGGTGACAGTAATGTGCGGCAGTGATGCAGGGACTTCCCAGCAGGACGCACCGACTTTCAGGTTACAGGCGGTCAGTGAAGGAAGCACATGTCAATCGATGATCTTGTTCAACAAGTGGATCAGATGAATCGAGAAAATTGTCTACGAAGGGCGATTCAGGACAAACAGAGAGGAATTGTGTCATTATGGCAGCGTCCTTCTTCGTGATATTGCTCAGCCGCACACTGCAGCTGCAACAAAGACGCTCCTGCAGAGTTTTCGATGAAAAAGTTTGATTATCCAGCTTACAGCTGAGACTCCCTCTGCTTTTCGTCTCTTTGCTCATATGAAACACTGGTTGTGAGGTTGGAACGGGTACTTAGCTGCAGACCGGGTTATCGAATTGGTGGAAAGTACATGCGTTTGCCTCCTATGACGAGGGTGCTATCCTCATTTTATCGCAATGTTAAAGCCCAGTGATCATATTTTCATCAGGATTAATTCCCAGCTTTTTCAGTACCCAACACTTTCCAATATTACCACAACTGAATGTAATAATAGCATCGTGAATTCCTGGTTTCAGTGTATGCAGGAGTACAAATACAGTTTTAGGAAGGCGGTTCCAAATTATGCTGTTGAAACATTCATTTGCGTTCTGTGTCTGCCCATGCAGACGTTTCCTTAGAAGTTCAGAATGAGCCAAGTCCCTGAAAATAGGTTTAATTGCTGTAATACCAGCAGCAGGAAGAGAATGCTGGTGAGAATAAGATTCTCCAGTTCCTTAGCCCTATTGTATTTGCACCACGAATTTTCTCCTGATGGACACGATTCATCACATGGCTTATCATCAGTAGAGGACTTATGGAAGAATATGGCCCAAACATCTCTCTTCAATGCCCCCAGATTTTCTTTATTTCTCCTAATTGCCTGCCCACTAATATACTTGCAAGTTTTCTATTTCACACCGAGCGAGGTGGCGCAGTGGTTAGCACACTGGACTCGCATTCGGGAGGACGACGGTTCAATCCCGTCTCCAACCATCCTGATTTAGGTTTTCCGTGATTTCCCTAAATCGTTTCAGGCAAATGCCGGGATGGTTCCTTTGAAAGGGCACGGCCGATTTCCTTCCCAATCCTTCCCTAACCCGAGCTTGCGCTCCGTCTCTAATGACCTCGTTGTCGACGGGACGTTAAACACTAACTACCTACCTACCTTCTATTTCACTTTTAGTTAACTGATCCTGTCCGGTCAACAATTTTCCATCTTTTAATTTTTTTCCTCTCATATCAACAGTTAGTTTTCTCAGCCTTGTTGCCAAACATTTTTGAACATGGCCTACACATTCTATTTTGCTAGTAATGGCATCTCCATTTGGCTTAGAGTTGACAGTGGGTGGGTTGACAGTGAGTGACAGAAAAGTGGGCGTGACACATAAACATATGTGGTCGGAAAATGCCCTTTAAATGCTCGAAAAAAATTTTTCAGCAAAGTCCTTCTCAGAATACTTACACTCCTGGAAATTGAAATAAGAACACCGTGAATTCATTGTCCCAGGAAGGGGAAACTTTATTGACACATTCCTGGGGTCAGATACATCACATGATCGCACTGACAGAACCACAGGCACATAGGCACAGGCAACAGAGCATGCACAATGTCGGCACTAGTACAGTGTATATCCACCTTTCGCAGCAATGCAGGCTGCTATTCTCCCATGGAGACGATCGTAGAGATGCAGGATGTAGTCCTGTGGAACGGCTTGCCATGCCATTTCCACCTGGCGCCTCAGTTGGACCAGCGTTCGTGCTGGACGTGCAGACCGCGTGAGACGACGCTTCATCCAGTCCCAAACATGCTCAATGGGGGACAGATCCGGAGATCTTGCTGGCCAGGGTAGTTGACTTACACCTTCTAGAGCACGTTGGGTGGCACGGGATACATGCGGACGTGCACTGTCCTGTTGGAACAGCAAGTTCCCTTGCCGGTCTAGGAATGGTAAAACGATGGGTTCGATGACGGTTTGGATGTACCGTGCACTATTCAGTGTCCCCTCGACGATCACCAGTGGTGTACGGCCAGTGTAGGAGATCGCTCCCCACACCATGATGCCGGGTGTTGGCCCTGTGTGCCTCGGTCGTATGCAGTCCTGATTGTGGCGCTCACCTGCACGGCGCCAAACACGCATACGACCATCATTGGCACCAAGGCAGAAGCGACTCTCATCGCTGAAGACGACACGTCTCCATTCGTCCCTCCATTCACGCCTGTCGCGACACCACTGGAGGCGGGCTGCACGATGTTGGGGCGTGAGCGGAAGACGGCCTAACGGTGTGCGGGACCGTAGCCCAGCTTCATGGAGACGGTTGCGAATGGTCCTCGCCGATACCCCAGGAGCAACAGTGTCCCTAATTTGCTGGGAAGTGGCGGTGCGGTCCCCTGCGGCACTGCGTAGGATCCTACGGTCTTGGCGTGCATCCGTGCGTCGCTGCGGTCCGGTCCCAGGTCGACGGGCACGTGCATCTTCCGCTGACCACTGGCGACAACATCGATGTACTGTGGAGACCTCACGCCCCACGTGTTGAGCAATTCGGCGGTACGTCCACCCGGCCTCCGGCATGCCCACTATACGCCCTCGCTCAAAGTCCGTCAACTGCACATACGGTTCACGTCCACGCTGTCGCGGCATGCTACCAGTGTTAAAGACTGCGATGGAGCTCCGTATGCCACGGCAAACTGGCTGACACTGACGGCGGCGGTGCACAAATGCTGCGCAGCTAGCGCCATTCGACGGCCAACACCGCGGTTCCTGGTGTGTCCGCTGTGCCGTGCGTGTGATCATTGCTTGTACAGCCCTCTCGCAGTGTCCGGAGCAAGTATGGTGGGTCTGACACACCGGTGTTAATGTGTTCTTTTTTCCATTTCCAGGAGTGTAAATAAAACCATAATCTATCGAAATATGACGAAAACAGAAAATCGATTTTTTTCGACCTGAACCACGGTGTGGGGTGTGGTCCACTAAAGCTGCTTTCAACTCACTCGTATCATCGTATGTTTGTACACAACACCGTGGTGCCCCCAAGCAATTCCCGTCATCATCATCATAATCATCATCATCTACTTCGGTGAAAAAACTGTTGAGACCATTGATAGGGTGCGCACTCGAACGAGCTAGCGTATTTTTTATACAGGCTGTTACAAAAAGGTACTGCCAAACTTTCAGGAAACATTCCTCACACACAAAGAAAGAAAATATGTTATGTGGACATGTGTCCGGAAATGCTTACTTTCCATGTTAGAGCTCATTTTATTACTTCTCTTCAAATCACATGAATCATGGAATGGAAACATAAAGCAACAGAACGTACCAGCGTGACTTCAAACACTTTGTTACAGGAAATGTTCAAAATGTCCTCCGTTAGCGAGGATATATGCAGGAATCCCTGATGCGCTGATGCAGCCCTGGAGAATGGCGTATTGTATCACAGCCGTCCACAATACGAGCACGAAGAGTCTGTACATTTGGTACCGGGGTTGCGTGGACAAGAACTTTCAAATGCCCCCATAAATGAAAGTCAAGAGGGTCGAGGTCAGGAGAGCGTGGAGGCCATGGAATTGGTCCGCCTCTACCAATCCATCGGTCACCGAATTTGTTGTTGAGATGCGTACGAACACTTCGACTGAAATGTGCAGGTTCGAATCCTGCCTCGGGCATGGATGTGTGTGATGTCCTTAGGTTAGCTAGGTTTAAGTAGTTCTAAGTTCTAGGGGACTGATGACCACAGCAGTTGAGTCCCATAGTGCTCAGAGCGATTTGAACCATTTTTGAAATGTGCAGGAGCTCCTTCGTGCGTGAACCACATGTTTTGTCGTACTTGTAAAGGCACATGTTCTAGCAGCACAGGTAGAGTATCCAGTGTGAAATCATAATAACGTGCTCCATTGAGCGTAGGTGGAAGAACATGGGGCCCAATGAAGACATCACCAACAATGCCTGCCCAAACGTTCACAGAACTGCAGAGCAATGAGTCGCATGTCAACACAAGCACCGAAGTCAACATTACCTTCCTTCAATTGGGCCAACTAGCGGTGGATCGAGGAAATGGTTCAAATGGCTCTGAACACTATGGGACTTAACATCTATGGTCATCAGTCCCCTAGAACTTAGAACTACTTAAACCTAACTAACCTAAGGACATCACACAACACCCAGTCATCACGAGGCAGAGAAAATCCCTGACCCCGCCGGGAATCGAACCCGGGAACCCGGGCGTGGGAAGCGAGAACGCTGCCGCACGACCACGAGCTGCTTACGTGAATCGAGGAGGTACAGTACATACTGACGAAACTAAAATGAACTCTAACACGGAAAGTAAGCGTTTCCCGACACATGCCCACATAACATCTTTTCTTTATTTATGTGTCAGGAATGTTTCCTGAAAGTTTGGCCGTACCTTTTTGTAACACGCTGTGTAGAGAAAGCGATACGAGATGTGTTCTAGCAGCATCCACGCCCTAAAATGTTGAGTAAAGTCGAGCGTCCCACGGTTTTCGTGACCTGGCGACGTTATCAAGAGCTGTTACGCGATAATCCATTCAATATCGCGTAATATTCAGGAATGTATTGTAAGTTCTAGCTGACATAGCAACTGAGGTATGTTTTTTTTATGGATTTTGTACTCACGTTTTGTTCTCCTTCCTCTTCTTCATTTCAAGTAATACTCTGAGTTTAGGTCAAGCAGCATGCCGCACTCAGCCCGAGAGCTTGAGGAATTAGCTGGAACGAAAATATCGTAATGGCAGATCTGCCCTCTTACATAATCTCGACTTAAACGCCGAGTGTGCCGGAATTTTTACTGGCGCCCGCGCTTCTTCGGTGGGAACCCCCTAAGGAACGACTCAGCATTCTGCAGCCGGGGCGAGCGCCGGGGCTCGCCTGCCGCCCCTCGCAATTCCCCGGCGGCTCAAGCTGTTTATCAACTAATTCCGAGACGTCTGCCGCCGGCGAGTGAGGAAGACGCGCGGGGAATCCCCGGTGGCCGCTACCGGCTCGCAGCTACCAGCTCGCAGGCTACGTTAAGGGGATTACATTGTTGCCGGCGCTGGCACGGGCGCCGCTGTGTATCGCGCCCGCGTTTCCCACGCAAATCCAATTTGTTTTGCGCGAGTGGCGAAGGGCTCCCCGTAGTCGCTTGTGCTGCGCGGACGTCACTTCCCGTCTCGCGATACGCAGGCGAGACGGCTTATCGTCTTGTTTCCCTAGGCGAGGCTTTCCTTCCCTTTTTTTCCCCTCTTGCCACTAGTACCTCGGTAGAAACCGAATCCGTTTATGGAAGCTGTGCCACTTTGAATAGAAGTGCTTTAGCAGTATAAGATTTCGCGACAGCTCGGCGTGCAAAAACGGACAAATTTTAGGTCAGTTCATATGTGCACTACCCTACATAAGTTTGGAAACATCGTGGTGCGCACTACAACGGAGAAAAATGGGAGTGATCTATGTTACAAAATAGTACGTTCCAGTAACGATTAACAATGACACCTATAGTATTCACAGGTAAATATTCGCATTGCTTAGTTTTGTATAAGCTATTTTACCTGTCCAAGTTCTTCTACTGAAGACGCCAGGTGACGCCAGTAGGTGGTACGACCGGTACGACTGTCTAGAGCAGGGCTTCCCAACCTGTGGTCCGCGGACCCCTTAGGGGTCCGCCGGCTCTTTCTAGGGCGTCCGCGGCCACCTTTCACCAAATCGTGTAAAATAATGACAAAAATTATTGAATAAAAATGTGAAAATCTTATTCATCACTGTTTTTTTTTTTTTTTTCGTGTGAGAAACATGTGTACTTTTACTTCAAGTCGTATCCCCAAGCAGTCTTTGCCGTTCCTAAGTGAGAACGTATACGCAGTTTAGTGACGGAGAATGCGGCTTCTCTGATCGACTGTATAGCAACAATACAGGGGTCGTTTGTGCACCGGCTCACGGCGCTATATGCGATGAAACCTTTTACGCATGCGCGGAGCGAGCTTTGTCGACCAATCACAGCGCTCGCTGCCACGTATGCGGCCCCAGGCATCATTAAATGTTAAACTTGCTTTGTCAGTTCACTACCTATTTCATAAGTCGATTTTTGACCAGTTTACTACTTCTAACATGGATCGGTGGCTGAAGTCAGGATCATTGAAGAAGGGTGCATTGCCTTCACAACACGGGAAGTTTCCAGTTGAAATGAATGAGGAGGGAGGACGACCAAAGGAAGAATTTGCGTACACATGAACATTTTGCTTCGGATTTCACGAAAAACCACACACACGCACACCCACACCCACACACACACGACTGTTACGAAATATGCATGCTCCTTACACAACAGTAGCCAAATAGTGGAAGTGAACAGACCATAAGCGGCAGCTTGTCAGCAACGAACAGTTTGGACGTGACGTTGATTGCTCTTGGAGAAAGACAGCTCCATCGTGTGAAATTTCAATTACCAAGTAATTTTAATCAGGCTATATTGTGCTGAACAAAGGGAGTAAAGGAACATGGCACTTGCATTAAGAAGCTTTCAGTTCCCATGGGTTTCGCTCTGAAATTTAAAGTTACTGCGCTCCTGACTGACTAGGAGTTCGCCATGGATTTTCGACTGAAAAAGGGGTCCGCCAGCTGAAAAGGTTGGGACGCCCTGGTCTAGAGGTACGTTGCTTATAATTTCTTCTGTTGTAGTTCCGTTTGTATGAAAGTAGGACATACCACGAAAGAAGGCAATAAACGCAGCGAAAGTAATTGAAAATGGCCGCAAAATGCCAGATTCCGTGTGATCCGCGGCTGAGATAATCATTTTGCACCAAGAAGGCAATGGGGCCCGACAAATATAAAAGAAATAAGAGGTTTCCATGAACGGAGCTGTCAAGACTATACACTGGCAGCGAGATACAGGATACTGTGATGATCGTTCTCCTTCAGGGGCATCCTGAAATGTGTCAGTCCTTCAGAAAAAAATGTTTGGTAGTGACCAATAAACGTAACAGATTGAAAACTGAAACTTCCTGCCGGCCGGAGTGGCCGAGCGGTTCTAGGCGCTACAGTCTGGAACCGCGCGACCGCTACGGTTGCAGGTTCGAATCCTGCCTCGGGCATGGATGTGTGTGATGTCCTTAGGTTAGTTAGGTTTAAGTAGTTCTAAGCTCTAGGGGACTGATGACCTCAGAAGTTAAGTCCCAAAAGAGCCATTTGTGCCATTTTTTTGAAACTTCCTGGCAGGAGAGCTTCTGTAAAGTTTGGAAGGTATTACACAAGGTACTCGCAGAAGTAAAGCTGTGAGGACGGGGCGTGAGTCGTGCCTGGGTAGCTCAGTTGGTAGAGCACTTGCCCGCGAAAGGCAAAGGTCCCGAGTTCGAGTCTCGGTCCGGCACACAGTTAAAAATGTGCCAGGAAGTTTCACATCAGGGCACACTCCTCTGCAGAGTGAAAATCTCATTCTGACTGTCGGTGAATTGACTGCTGAACTAAACGCAACAAGGAATACATCAGTGAGTGCGTAAGAGTGAGATGGCCCCTAGCAGAAAACAACCTCCAGGATCATGTAGCAGTAAAGAAACTATTGCAAGGCAACAAAGCTGCAATAAGCTACGACACACCTACACTGCACAGCAGGGAATTGGAAAACCCTTATTCACTGATGGATGCAAGCTCGAAATGTTCGGGAGTAATCGCTGTCATTTCGCAAGCCGTTTACCCCATGAATGCTTGAGTACTTCGTAATTCCAACTGTGAAGCATGGTGGGGATTCTGTAATAGTGTGGGGATTATTTTTGGAGAAAGTAGATGGCAAAATGAAACAAAAAGGATTATCATCAAATTCTCCAGTGTCAAGTCAAAGTATCTGTTTTGCGTCCGATTGGGAAAGAGTTTCTCTTGCAGCAAGACAACGACCCGAAATATACAGCCCGCTTCTGTTAGAACTATGTGAGGTTTGACTAGCAATGGTAAGAAAAGCGTTTCTGAAGAAGAGAAATTTGTTAACAACGAGTATAGATTTAATTATCAGGAGGTCCTTTCTCAGAGTATTTGTATGGAGTGTAGCCATGTGCGGAAGTGAAACATATACGATAAGAAGAGAATAGAAGCTTTCGAAATGTGGTGCTAGAGGAATTTGTGGTACAACCTGACCAAAAGAAGGTATCGGTTAGTAGGACACATTCTGAAACATCAAGGGATCACCAATTTAGTATCGGAGGGAAGCGTGGGGGGGTAAAAATGGTAAAGACCATGAGATGAATACAGTAAGCAGACTCAGAGGGATGTAGGTTGCGGTAGTTACTCGGAGATGAAGAGGCTTGCACAGGATAGAGTAGCACGGAGAGATGGATCAAACCAATCTTTGGACTGAAGACCACAAGAACATCAACACGATATCTCTAGAGATTCTGAAAATTTTGAAAAACATGGCATGGCCTCCCCAGTCCCCCTGTTTGTAACGCAATCGAGCAACTATGGAATGAGTTGGACAGGAGGATCCGAATATGGGGAGTCATGAATAGGACACAGTTGTGGAAAGAACTGTTGCAAGAATGGAGAATAATTCCAACTGAAACCCTGGCAAAACTGACACATATCATGCCGAGAGTATGCAATGCAGGATTAAAAAAAAAGGGTGGCTACTTCTGAGGAACCTAACATTTAATAGTTGCATTTACATGTGCACTGTTTGAACTTAATAAACATTTAGAAAACAATAAAATGGACTGTCATAATTTATTCCATTGTCTATAATCAACAGGTGTTTCCAAACCTGTTGAGTGTAGTATAGTAGTAGCATCAGTATGGACATATGGATACATTGTCGTCAACAATGAAAATTAATTCAGTCATGGACATTGAAAGGAAAATGAAGCTGCTGTGTTGGCGGGGTTATGCTTTTGCCGCTAGAGCGTATGTGATTGCTTGGCATACCACGTGACTGGGAAATTGTCAAGTCTTTGCTGGTCATAGGCGTGATGAACGAGCTCAGAACATCAAGAGAATAATACACAAAAAATTTCGTGGAGGCCAGATAGACAGTGTCTGCTAAGTGAGAGAGCCCCATCAACTCCATACATGAAGTCCTGAATGTGTAATAAAATTACGTGTGTGTGTGTGTCTGTGTGTGTGTGTGTGTGTGTGTGTGTGTATGAGATCGAGAAAGAGAGATTTGAACATAATCACTGTGTCCAAAAAGTTTCGATACTGAATTAATAAAAGACAGAGCAAGATTGAGATTGTGGATTTGATGCTTCAGCTATTCCAGATACTCCCTCCCTCAGTACAAAGCGCAGAATGTTCACACAGCCTAACTGTCAGAAAAGTCCTTCTTTGGGATGTTCAAGTCGCGCATCGCATTCGCACCTTCTTCAGTCTTGGTGAACCATCCGAGACCCCTTCTGCACTTTGTTGTTTTGTAATAAGCTTATATTAATAACCCCTTGTCTCCTGGCAAGTAGTGTTTTTTCCAGAAAAGGGTTGTCCGCGTCTTACATTTCAGTCGAGTCGCGGCGGGCGTCCAAGCGTATATTTCTGTTCGCGAGTCAAGGTGAACGCGATATACTTCTTACCTCTTCTTCGATACAGTCTGGAGAATGTCTTGAATACTTGATTCAGAGAAGATAATTTCGTTACTCCACAACAACGTTGACACACGGTAGTCGCACGTCCGCTACTTAACACTGCCTGCTCACACGTGACTTGTTGAATGCACAACTGTTATTTTTGGTTATTAGTCCGACTTGACACCGTTGTCACTGTACTGACATCGCTAATGCACCAGGAATAAAATCCCGACTTAATGGACAGAAGATGAATACAGCTGGCCATTAATACTGCAAAATAATAAAGCGGCACTCAGGGAACGTTAAATTACAATGGACTGTACCATATCCTCGGATATACAAATGATTAGGACTTCAGTACAACTCCACGAAATAGATAGAAGTGAAACTGATTACATTATGATTATTGGAAACCATAATGAAGTTTATAATTTTTTCTTAAATATTGGTTGTGCCTACATATATCATTGATGTCGGTTTGCAGTAGGGATTTGGAGCATATACTGTATTCAAACATTATGAATCACCTCGAAGGGAACGATCTATTGATACGTAATCAGCATGGTTTCAGAAAACATCGTTCTTGTGCAACGCAGCTAGCTCTTTATTCGCTCGAAGTAATGGCCGTTAGTGACAGAGGATCTCAAGTTGATTCCGTATTTCTAGATTTCCGGAAAGCTTTTGACACCGTTCCTCACAAGCGACTTCTAATCAAGCTGCGGGCCTATGGGGTATCGTCTCAGTTGTGCGACTGGATTCGTGATTTCCTGTCAGGAAGGTCGCAGTTCGTAGTAATAGACGGCAAATCATCGAGTAAAACTAAAGTGATATCAGGTGTTCCCCAGGGAAGCGTCCTGGGACCTCTGCTGTTCCTGATCTATATAAATGACCTAAATGACCTGGGTGACAATCTGAGCAGTTCTCTTAGGTTGTTCGCCGATGATGCTGTAATTTACCGTCTAGTAAGGTCATCCGAAGACCAGTATCAGTTGCAAAGCGAATTAGAAAAGATTGCTGTATGGTGTGGCAGGTGGCAGTTGACGCTAAATAACGAAAAGTGTGAGGTTATCCACATGAGTTCCAAAAGAAATCCGTTGGAATTCGATTACTCGATAAATAGTACAATTCTCAAGACTGTCAATTCAACTAAGTACCTGGGTGTTAAAATTATGAACAACTTCGAATGGAAAGACCACATGGACAATATTGTAGGGAAGGCGAGCCAAAGGTTGCGTTTTATTGGCAGGACACTTAGAAGATGCAACAAGTCCACTAAAGAGACAGCTTACACTACACTCGTTTGTCCTCTGTTAGAATATTGCTGCGCGGTGTGGGATCCTTACCAGGTGGGATTGACGGAGGACATCGAAAGGTTGCAAAAAAGGCAGCTCGTTTTATATTATCACGTAATAGGGGAGAGAGTGTGGCAGATATGATATGCGAGTTGGGATGGAAGTCATTAAAGCAATGACGTTTTTCGTCGCGTCGAGATCTATTTACGAACTTTCAGTCACGACCTTTCTCTTCCGATTGCGAAAATATTTTGTTGAGCCCAACCTACATAGGTAGGAATGATCATCAAAATAAAATAAGAGAAATCAGAGCTCGAACAGAAAGGTTTAGGTGTTCGTTTTTCCCGCGTGCTGCTCAGGAATGGAATTGCACAGTAATCATGTAGATGTAGATGTAGATGTAGATGCTGTAAGGAGAAACTATCAGCTAGTGTCGCAGTTCGACAGCTCCAGGATCGAGGCTAATCGAGATTATGGTTTATCATTCTGCGACATTGCTGCTTGAGTTGGTCGCCATCCCACGACTGTCTTGAATATGGTAACCACGGTTTCCGCAAGGGCATGCTAAAGCAATGTAACTAACGCCCCAAAGGAGAGATACATTGTTCACTTCACCGTGCAAAATAATACAGCCGCGTCAAATACGAGGCGTCTTCAGGAAGTAAGTTCACTAAATTTTTATATTTTTTTATAAAAAGTGTACTTGAAAAAATTTGTTCCCCATTTTTCCAGATAAACACCATCCTGTTCAATGTATCTGGAGAGCTTGTGACGGTACCTAATTTTTACTGCTGAGCAGTTGCTCTTCCTAAGAGCGTCCTGTACAAGCAAACCAACTGTATCTTTCCCTGAAGTTACTCGTACTTTAGGCACTTGGGTTAAGCATGGCTCTGTTAAAAAGATATAGCTTGACGTATGGTCGAGCAGTGTACGTCTGCTTCCATGGCCTGCAGCTAATTCGCTGCGAATAATAATCTGTAGCTGTGATCCTGCAATCAAATAGTTTATGCACTGACTAGAATTGCGAGTTAATAAAATATACAGGAATACTAAACAGGAGTTAAATGAGTAACTTGATAACAAGGGTTCTTTTCTAAAGTCGGTAACTAATGTAGACGACAGATACTTATGTTGAATAATGTTTACTCAAGAAACGACATCTCAAAGAAACGTCAAGTGGTCTTACGATATTCTATTAAATAGTGACAGGAAATGCCCTTATCAAATGCAATAAAGTTACATTGAGAGCGTTACAAGAGTGGTAGCAAAATCCCCAAACCTCGAAAATACTTATCAAAGATACACAGCAACTGAGGTCATTTCGTAATCACATCTCAAAACAGTTCAGAGTTCAACGTGATTATTCACAAATTAACACACACAACAAAAAGAATGATAACTCATACGTTGTCTATCCCTGATTCCGTAATAGCATGAGTTTGAGTTCCTTCAAAAGTCAGAGTATTGGAGCGGCTGTCCACCACCCAGAATCAGTTATCTATATGACTGAATCGTGCAGGTTACCTTAGGCTCGTCTGCCTTCTTCCAGCACCTGACACAAAGTGTCCTGAATCGCTCCTTTTGGCTCTTCACTCGATACGTCCCAGTCTCCACTTGATTGCTGTGGTGTTCCGCTACTGTCTGCTTTTCCATTGACTGAAGGCCGCCCCCACCAAAAATACATCATTATTACATTCCACAGACACGATTTCATTCAACATGACCACTTTCGCAGAAGAAACTAACGTTCTACAACAATATTTAAATAATCACACGCAGACCTTACAAATAAACCTTTGTTCATAAATAAATAAGCTAGTACTCTTGTCCAACTGCGCTCACATTAAATGAGAACGAAACCACGTTAAATTTTGGTTAAACAATAATTTGTGCTTTCTTGAGAGAAGTGTCTTTTGGTTGTATTTCAATTGTGGTGTCCGCTAACCCATGTGGTACACATCATTTAAATTATCATAGTTTTTTAAAGCCCATGCAATCAACATTTGACTGGCAAAATAATAAATAGTTCATTATATAAATACACAAACATGTCAAAATATGAGGTATTCACGCTGTATTTCTTTGCTGTGTAACTGTGGCAACTATGACGTTCTGACAAACATTTCCATAGCAAATAATATATCAAAGACGTAAGTCAATCTATAAAATAGATATAGATGTGTGGCTTTCCGGAATGATAGCTTTCATGCAATGCTATCATCTGAGATATAATTTGTAGAAATCACATGAAGCGAAAAGTTTTTAAATCAGAGGTTCATTGTGTAAATGCTTAATCGCTGTGAAATATTAACTTCTGTAGTTTTAAAGTTACCGAAATATTGTTGTTTCATTGGATGTGCCTCAGTTTTCTGCGACCACTGAAGTATTCATATCTGCATTAATATTTGATTGTAAATTATTATAGACTTGAAGAGCTGTAAGAAGCCCTCTTTCAGCTTGTCTGACATTCCTCTGTTGCTGGTCATTTCGCATTCTTCTATGCGAGCGACCATAGTCCAGCTCCCCTCTTTTGGGATTTTCTCACATCCAGCTGCACTGCTCGTTTTCACCCCTGGCTGGCTTGGAGCAGCTGCTGCGGCCGGCCCTGAGCCACAGGCCTGCTAGCATTCAACTTTACTTCAAATTCATCGTACCTTGTAACAATTCTCGGCGACCAATTAGCTCACCTACATACTCATAACGTTGCAAGCCATGGCACAAGCTTCTTTATGCCCTCCTCGGACAACTCTCCTGTTATCTCCTTACACCACTTCACAACCTCTTTCTGCACCTGCTCGTAGGTTGAAAATTTAGCTCCACTGGTGTGGAGGTAAAAAGATAATAATCTGAAGGTGCCAAAGCAGGGAAATATGGGGTTTCAGAACATCTCAACCAAATGAGTGCAAGAGTTAAGGCAGTGTGAGGATGGGTATTGTCTTGCAACAAGCACATTCCTCTCATTAATATTCCATTCCTTTTATTTTGAATGTTTCTTTTGAGGTTATCCGCGTCTCACAAAATCGTAGCTGGGGAATTGGCGTGACGGCACTATGACAACTGTCTTTTCTCATCAGACGTGTAATGAGCTACCTACGTTTCATCTCCAGTCACAATAGAGCACAGAAAATTCTCATCAACCAGTTCAAGCCCCTCAAAAATTTCCTGGGCGCTACTGACCCGATTTTTGGCTCTGAGCGCTATGGGACTTAACTGCTGTGGTCATCAGTCCCCTAGAACTTAGAACTACTTAAACTTAACCAACCTAAGGACATCACACACATCCATGCCCGAGGCAGTATTCGAACCTGCGACCGTAGCGGTCGCGCGGTTCCAGACTGTAGCGCCTAGAACCGCTCGGCCACTCCGGCCGGCGCAACGCCTATATAAGACAACAAGTGTCTGGCGCATTTGTTAGATCGCTGACTGCTGCTACAATCGGAGGTTGTCAAGATTTTAGTGAGTTTGAATGTGGTGTTATAGCCGGTGCACGAGCGATGGGACACAGCACCTCTGGGATAGCGATGAAATAGGGATTTTCCCGTACAACCATTTCACGAGTGTACCGTGAATATCAGGAATACAGTAAAACATCGAATCTCCAACATCGCTGCTGCCGGAAAAAAGATGCTGCAAGAACGGGGCCAAAGACGACTGAATAGAATCGTTCAACGTGACAGCAGTGCAACCCTTCCGCAACTTGCTCCAGATTTAAATGGTGGGCTACCAAAAAGTGTCAGAGTGCGAACCATTCAACGAAACATCATTGGTATAGCCACACTCATGTAGGCTACCCTTGATGACTGCACGACACAAAGGTTTACACCTCGCCAGGGCCCGTCATTGAACATTGGACTGCTAATGACTGGAAACATGTAGCCTGGTGGGACAAGTGTCATTGCAAATTGCATGGAGCTGATGGACGTGTACGAGTATAAAGATACAGAATGACCAGCGTGCGACTTCTAAGTGTATGAAACCCAAGTTTTGTACCCATCGTGACACTAAATAAATATCGTTATTCATACCTGACACGGCGGCAGTGTCGGGATAGACACTTGTGTATATCTGGATATCGTCAGCATATAAGCGGAAATAAATGCGGAAACACCGTCTAGATCACTATTTATTTCACTAATGATCTCTCGTTTCGGATTCATTGACTGTTGAGTAAGCTCTCGGTAGAATTTGTTATACATAGTGAATAAGGACATACACTACACTGGTGTAATATTGTACAATATTTACTATTTGATTTCGCAAACAGGTTTTTGGCTGTCACGACAACTATATGTACAGAGACAGACATGAGTGGCTGTGAGATTTTTATAGTATCGAAGATTCTAAACTTGTGTATCCACAGAGTAGCTCAGTTGGTTTCCAAAGATAACACTTGTTAATATTACACCAGTTTCGTATGTGTTTTCATTCATAATTACCGATTTCGATCTGTACATCAGACCATCTTCAGTTTTGGCACCGCAAGGTGCAGTTTGTCAATAGTGCGGTGAGATACATTAATTTTACGTCATTCACATCTGAAATATCTGCTGGGAACATCGAAACCAGTAATCATTAACAAAAGAAATAACGCTCGAGGCACATTTTTCTCATTCATTACAACATCTTGCTGAGATCACTGTTCCTGAGACATCGCGTCTTTTACGAAATATGTGCGATAGTTACGTGAGTGAAGCACAGGTGCAATATCATCGATATACAATGAGGAATACAATGAGGAAAGAAGTGGACGAAGGACAGAACTCCAAAGCACTCCATATGGCTCTGAGCACTATGGGACTCAACTGCTGAGGTCATTAGTCCCCTAGAACTTAGAACTAGTTAAACCTAACTAACCTAAGGACATCACAAACATCCATGCCCGAGGCAGGATTCGAACCTGCGACCGTAGCGGTCTTGCGGTTCCAGACTGCAGCGCCTTTAACCGCACGGCCACTTCGGCCGGCAAAGCACTCCATACAGAACATTTTTCTATTATGACAATTTCGACCCACAAATGACTGCTTTTGGGGTACCTATAGAACTTCAGTTTTACACTGTTTGGGAAAATCAGCTGTTTCATATTAATAAAATATCGAAATCAAATACTTAAGAGTCTAGTTCAAATCAGGTAGCTATTGGGACGGTCTCTTCACGTCTGTGCTTGGTATGATTGATGTCGTCAGTCATCTCGAATAGTGCAGTTCCTTTAATATGGTGTTTTCGGAAGCCTGCTTGGCATTTATAGTGGATGTAATAAATTTGATGTAATACCTAAAATATTCATGAACTATGTACTCCAAGATTTTAGATACTGCGATTTACTGACCCTATAGTCACCTGGTAATTTTCGTTATTTTTCTTGCGTTTTGGTCGAATTATGTTTTGCCCCCACTTAGAAGGATATGTACCATATTTATGTGGCACCAAAGAAACTGGTATAGGTATGGGTATTCAAATACAGAGATATGAAAGCAGGCAGAGTACGGCGCTGCGGTGGGCAACGCCTATATAACAAGTGTCTGGCGCAATTTTTGGGTCGGTTACTGCTGATACAATTGTAGATTATCAAGATTTAAGTGGGTTTGAACGTGGTGTTATAGCCGGCGCACGAATTTTCCAGTACGACCATTTCACGAGTGTACCGTGAATATCAGGAATCCGGTATTACATTAAATCTCCGACATCGCTCCGGCCGGAAAAATATCTGGCAAGAACAGCCCCAACGACGGCTGAAGAGAATCGTTCAACGTGACGGAAGTGCAACCCTTCCGCATACTGCTGCAGACTTCAATGCTGGGCCATCAACATGAGTCAGCGTGCGAACCATTCAATGAAACATCATCGATATGGGCTTTCGGAGTGAAGGCCCACTCGTGTACGCTTGATGACTGCAGGACACAAAGCTTTACGCCGCCTCGCTTGGTCTCGTCATCACCGACATTGGACCATTGACGACTGGAAACATGTTGCCTAGTCGGATGAGTCTCGTTTCAAATTGTCTCGAGCGGATGGACGTGTGCGGGTATGCAGACAACGCTATGAATCCATGGACCTTGCATGTCAGCAGGGGAGTCTTCAAGCTGGTGGAGGCTCTGTAATGATGTGGGGCGTGATGCAGTTGGAGTGATATGGCACCCCTGCTACATCTAGATACGACTCTGACAGGTGACACGTACGTAAGCATCCTGTCTGATCACCTGCATCCATTCATGTCCATTGTGCGTTCCGACGGACTTGGGCAATTCCATCAGGACAATGCGACAAACCACACGTACAGAATTTCTATAGAGTGGCTTCAGAAACACTCTTCTGAGTTTAAAAACTTCCGCTGGCCACCAAACTCCCAGAGATAAATATTATGGAGCATGTGTGCGATGGACCATCAGTTAAGACTTGTGGTCACATTCGGTGTTTCTGCAGGGTAAAGTACCCAGTGCCCGCTACACTACACAGGCTATTGTTCCAGAGCTGCTGCCGTTCCTTCGATAGGAAGTTGACGTGCTTTTTCAGTAGGACAATGCACGTCCGCATGCAGCTGCTGCGACACAGTGTGCTCATTGATGTGTACAACCACTGTCGTGGCCAGCAAGACCACCAGAGCTCTTGCTAGCTGAACACGTATGGGTCACGACGAACGGGAAACTTACTCTGTCTCCTCTGTCTCCGTAATCCGCAAGAATTAATGCCGAATTCCAACAAAAGGCCCAAGATGTTTCGGGCTATCTTTCACACGATGCCATGATGCTTAGGACTATCACTATCTTTATGATCGTTTCCCTGCTTGCAAACCCCCGGAAAGGAGTAAGCTGTGTATTTATGCGACTCTTTTGGCACACTCTAATGTTACATGTGTGTTTCATCTGGTGTGAATCTGTTATCATATACTCCTAGCAAGACGAACTACCCGTGTTCTCACTTGTCAACAGAAATACATCGTTCTTGACGGTGTTGCATTTCTTCCTTTAGAGTATTTTTTTTTAATGTAAGGCGGAGGGTGGGGGTAATAACGCTACAATTTATGCTCAACTGAACGTCTTTTCTCTGCAGACTTGTCATTACATTTTCGAGATACTGCTTCTTCTTTAAAATATACTTTGTTTTCAGTAGAAGTGCTCATTATATGAAATACACGAAACGTGAACGCCCCCGCCCCCTCGCACTAACTCCGTATAATCTGAGCCGCTTCAAACTATGGAGCAGTTACGATGCAGTGCTACTTAAGGGGGACGCGAAATTCCGAAAAAAAAAATATTCGTAGAGCCGAGTTAAAGGCAGGAGGGGTGCGAGGCTGGGAAGACGAATAGGAAAGCCGGATCAGCAGAGACGCGAGGGGACAAGGTGCAAGTGGAATACCGGAGAGGGACGCAAAGAAATGACGGAATTAACGCAAGAGAAATGCGCAAGACGACGGCCGCGGGCTTAAGCAAACTCACCGCGGCACCAGAAAAATGTGGAGGCGGCGACGGTTATGCCATCAGCGTTGGTCCCCCTCATAAGCGCCGTCCTCTGCGATGCCATCCAACGGCAGCCCTTTCTCATTGGAAGAACTGTTGTTTCTGGGGTCGATAAGCACAGTATACGTCACATCCGCAGTCGTTGTGGGAGACTGTTTATCATTCCAAATATTCACCTGTCTGCAAAGGCGCTTACTCACGATTGGTGGATTTACTGCAAAACGAACCAAAAGAACCTTTTTAAAAAATCGGAGCTCTATATTGCGTGAACATATCTATCTAAACAGATTCATTAATAGTTCTTACATATCAGCACAGTATTTACACTCAAAACTATGTCTTTCAGATCTTTTGACACATGTCTCATTGTTGGGACTACCTCTTGTTTACCACGAAACAGGTTCGTCTACGCTTAGGAAATAGATTTCATACAAAATTAAATCTACTGTCATGATCTGATTTGATCCATTATAAATGGTTCTGAAAGCCTGCGACTGTGAAAACAGTAGATTTGTTTATAAATAACTCATCTGCTACCATCACGATTTTCTTTATTTTATTTTTCGCACGACGCGTTTCGGGAAATGATTCCCATTTTCAAGTGCGTTTTTTGTGTTATGTAATTCCTATATGATATTGTCCGTGTGTGAGATTCTGCTTCATTTCGTTGACTTTACTGCAATATATAAGAAAACACACGATTTTTAGTTGGTTGTCGATCTTTTTGTGCAGAGATTTCTCATTTACGCAGACAAAACATTGCTGTCTGTTTTTTAAGTAGCTTTCAAATCACCTAAATGCACTAACTGAGAACATAAGCTGTCGCATTTTTCAAAGCAATATGTAGAAGAAGTGTTTTCTAATCTACTTCCTCTGTTAATGGATTAGTTTTCCAAAGTATTCTTCCAGTGAATCTCAGTCTGGCACATATATTACCCGAAAGTAAATTGTTCGGCATCGCTCCACTTCAAACCTGTCCGTAGGCATACTTCTAGATATTTTATGAAATTAACTGCTGCCAGTGATAGCTCTGTAATCGTGGAATCATATTGTAAAGTGTCTTTGTGTGTGTATATTCCCAACAAGTTAAATTTGTATATATTGAGGATCACCTGCCACTCCCCACATCAGGCGTTGATCCTCTGAAGGCCTTCCGCATTTCGCTACAAGTTTATAACATTTCGACTTCTTTGCATACAGCAGAATCATAACGAAAATGCTCATGGAACTTCCGACGTTGTCAACTCGTTCACTTATGTATATTGTGAAGAGTAATGGTCCTATAACACTCCCTTGGGGCATGGCTGTGATTGGAAGACTTCCCATCGTTGGGCATGACATGCTGTGTGCTCTATTTTCTAGAAACTCTACAATCAAATCGCACTGTTGGTCTGATATTCCGTACCCTCGTATTTCGTTCATTAGGTAATAATGCGGAAATGTATCGGACGCCTTCCGGAAATCAAGGAACACAGCATCCCATCCATGACGAACAGAGGAAGCTGAGTTTCACATGATCGTTGTTTTCAGAGCCCATGTTGGTTCCTACGGAGCAGATTTTTGGGTGTCCATAAATGACATAATACGCAAGTATAAAACATGTTCCAGAAATGTAAAACAAACCGACGTCAGATATGTAGGGCTACAGTTTGGTGCGTCTGTTCGACGACCCTTCTTGAAAACGGAAATGACCTGTGGTTTTTTTTTTTTTTTTTTTTTTTTTTTTTTTTTTTTTTTTTTATCCAAACGCTAGAAACATTTGCCCCTCCGGAGTCTACGATAGATTGCTGCCAGAAGAGGGGCAGGTCTCTTTCACATAGTGCGTGAAGAATCGAGTCGTTGTCCCGTCTGATCCTGTGGCCTTTTCCTCTTTTGAGTGATTTCAGTTGCGTTCTCGTCGCTTGGTTACGTATTTCGATGTATGTCATTTTGTCGTTCGTAGAATGATTTAAAGGAGCAGCTACACTGCGATCTACCGCTGGGAAGCAGTCCCGGGAAAAGACTTTTAGTATTTCAGCCTTTTTTGTCATCCATTGTTTAAGTGCCACTGTTGGTCACAGCGTGCCTGGACAGATGGCCGCGATCCGTTTACTGAATTGCCATAAGACCAGAACTTCTTAAGACTCTGTCAAGTCGGTTGTAACGGCTCCATGTGAGACGCTACATTGTTTTATGGATGTTAACAGCAGTGCTGCCAGCCATTGTGTAGAGCTTCGAATACGGCTAGGATGGGCCAGAGAGTCATTAGTGGCCACTGGTCACCACCCATTGGGAGGCTGGTACAGGTAGAAACCGCTTACGCTCTCTGAGCCCTTCCGGCCACCGTGTGTGGGACCCGAGCAGAGAAAATTAGGTTACTCTTCCCTAGGACGACTGTGAGTACGGATGCTCTGTATAGTATCACTTTTTGCTCAATTGAAACGCGTGACACTTTGTTTGCGTTTCCGGTAGTCACTCTGGTGCGTGGCATCGGATAATCAAGCCCCATCAACTAATTCAATCAGAGCACGGTGTTAATTTCAGTAATATTCCGTTTATTCGATGAGATTTATTTATTTATTTTTATTTACACGTCACGTTCCTTAGGATCAAATTGAGGAGCTGATCTCCAAGGTCATGGAATGTGTCAGTACATGAATTTACAACATAAAAGTAGTAACAGTTAAAAATAACTGTTCATGAACCCGAAAAAAGTCAGTCCATAAGTTTAAGTAAACGCAATCAACAATGCAATAAGAATCAGCTTAATTTTTCAAGGAACTCCTCGACAGAATAGACGGAGTGAACTATGAGGAAACACTTCAGTTTCGATTTGAAAGCGCGTGGATTACTGCTAAGATTTTTGAATTTGAGTGGTAGCTTATTGAAAATGGACGTAGCAGTATACTGCACACCCTTCTGCACAAGAGTTAAGGAAGTTCGATCCAAATGCACGTTTGATTTCTGTATTAACCGAGTGAAAGCTGCTTATTCTTGGGAATAAGCTAATATTGTTAACAAGAAATGACAGTAAGGAATATATATATTGTGAGGCCAGTGTCAAAATACCCATACTCGTGAACAGGGGTCCACAAGAGGTTCGTGAACTTACACCAATTATTGCCCGAACCGCCAGTTTCTGAGCCAAAAATGTCCTTTTAGAATGGAAGAGTTACCCCAAAATATAATACCATACGACATAAGCAAATGAAAATAAACATAATCGAATGAAAATAAGAATTGTGTGTTAGAAACTGTAAAAACTGAGTCTTACTCTGATTTAGTGTTAGTTTATTTTCTACAGGCCATGAACATACGTCATGTACTTCTCTATTTGAAACCGAGCCAATGTTGCACACAACATCCTTTAGTACCAAGCTAGTGTCATCAGCAAACAGAAGTATTTAAGAGTTACCAGTAATACTAGATGGCACGTCATTTATGTAAACAAGGAACAGGAGTGGCTCAAACACTGATCCCTGGCGCACCCCCAACTTGACAGTACCCCACTCAGACCTCACATCACAGCCGTTATCAACATTGTGAATAATGACGTTTTGCTGCCTGTTGCTAAAGTAAGAGGTGAACCAATTGTGAGCTTCTCCCCGTATTCCGTAATGGTCCAACTTCTGGAGCAATATTTTTTGATCAACACAATCAAATGCCTTAGTTAAATCAAAAACTATGCCAAGCGTTTGAAACGTTTTGTTTAACCCACCCACTACCTCATAGAGAAAAGAGAATATAGCATGCCTCTTTTGTGCAACTGTAACTTGGCGTGGAAGAGCAGTGCCACTACATTATGTACACCTTTAGTTAGTTTATCGGACTTTGTGGAATGCTGCCCGATCACCTACGGAAAAGGAATGTAGCGTCCATTGGAGATACGACACAACAATTTGTTGCGTAGGCAGGCTGCTGCTCAGTCGCAACAGACTGAGTAAATCAGAGGACAATAATAGCTGATGCGCACAAGAAAACCAACAAGGAACGGGAGGAAAAACATGTAATGCAACACATCTTTTTCCCCGACCAGTTTCGGCTGAAAAAATGAGGAACGGTTATCCTAAATAGAACCCACCTGCTTCCTGAAAAAAAAAATGTATTGCATTACTTATTGAAAGCCTCTCATACATGTTACGAACTCCAACAACAGCCCGAGTTTTACGCACAATACTGTGAAGATCCAGTGCAAGCATGCGGAATCATTCTAGCGACTGTCGAGCAATTCTGACATAAGTGACTTTGAGAAAGGGCAGACTGAAAACGGCCCGAAGCCTGGGGACTAGAATCTGGAGAAAGCCGAAGCTTGTCGGCTGTTTGTGTGCTGCCATCCGGAGCTTCTATGGATAGTGGTCGAAAAACTCATCACAGGACGGTGAGTTCGGATTGTAACCGTACCATTACTACTGCAGTTTAGTGTGATTTTATGTAACTAACAGAAAACCCTGTTTCTATGTAGCCACGTATAACCCTCTCACTAAATTCAGTTTAGTTTCCAAATGAGGGGATAATACTGTTAATAAGAAAATCTTATCAACAGAGTTATCCTTTATGCAGGATTTGACCGTGTGTTGCGTCTAATTGTAACGCCCCAACGACCACCTTAAAGTCAATTAAGAAAGAACATGGAGTAGGGAAAGTTATCTTGGCAGTTACGACATCTTTGCCGATGAGCTAACACGAAAGAGTTTCGTCAACAACTACGTTGTACACCAATGAGCATATTTGTTATCGAAAGAGAAAGAAGAAACTTCGTATTTCAGCAATGGACAAATATCCATGTGACAAATGTGAAATTAATATCTCAAAAGTTAAGTCCAAAGTAATGTCATCAGAGATAACTTTTATGTGGAAGAGAGTTGTAAGCGCAACGAAGAAATTCATTGCGCCTGCAATGCTCTTCCACAGAAGTGTTTGTTGGGTGACGGGATTCACGGCTGAAGAAACTGATTTTATGAACTGAGATAGGAACAGATAGACTCATTTAACCGTGCACTACGGGTTAATTGAAATCTAATAACGGAATTAATGAACATTGTACTTGACTTTAAATTAGTTGGACCTTAAGGAGAAGTGAACATTCTATGAAAGAACACACGCAATTAGTCCTGAGTAGGACCCAAGTACACGACATCATGAAGATATAACAACTACGCTAAAGTGTTGAGTTATGGTACTTGCCAAGAATCTATAACTCAATCGGACTGACTTAACTAAACTATTCCGTGTGCGTGTTGTGCGGGAGTTATAAGTATTTAGTGACAAAATAACAATAAACTGTTCGTTACCAGTTAAATACCCGGTGTGGACCACATCTTTAAATAGTTTGATAAATGACTAAATCAACGACTATTCATGAAAGACTATTTCATTGAAGTGCAAATATTCACGTCATTACTTGAGAAGTGAACTTTAAAATATTTTCGTATTACGACGTAATCTTACAAAGTCTGAATCAAACAGTATCTATGGATCTCGCTGCATACCAGCACAACAATTCCATAGCAACGAGACAACAGCGTAAGAAAAAACTGTTAACTAAAATATTTCCTCGCAGTTTGTGGTGTGTGCCATGCGAACGAGAGAAGAATTAATAACCACTGCAAATCCGGGCAATTAACAATACAATATGAATAATAAAAAGCATCAATTATACGGGTTCGCATAAGTGGAAACGCTGCGGACTTGTAATTGAGATACAACGACTACGCGAGGAACGCCTTTTCGGAAGTTTTTCAGGTTTTCTCTCCCGTTAATCTACGGGAACTGACGTTATATCGCACCGTGTCTCTACTCCGCCGCGAGAGCTGTGGCAGTGGCAGCTCTACGGCGTCGACTCCATCAGCACGCGGTTGGAGTCCGGGGACACGCGCCACATTATGGACAAGTAAATCAGACTATTCAGTTCTTTTCTTAAGATGTTACCCAACGGTTAGAAAGAAACGCAGTATGGATAGTATCATATTGAAACTAAGGCAACTCAGTTCCAAGTTCATTTAGTGGTTTAAAACATGTACTGATGGTCGCCAGCCTACACAGGCAAAGAAACAGTGAAGTGATGGAAAAGCAGAAGTATGAATTTGGCCTACTTTCTTGGTATTTGCTTCTTCCAATAAATCTTACTCCATGTAAACAATGTTGGTGCAGACACAGGAATTACTTGACTACTGCACTCTTATACATTACGTTTCTAAACGAGAAAAAGCCCAGTAGATAACTTCACGGAACCTAAAAAAATTTGGCCACGGGGAACCTTTAGAAAAGCACTTTCCATAACCAACATACTTAAATACTAAAATACTTAGATATCAAAGCACACACTTTTTATGCCGAACGTTTCACTTCAAGAAAACCTCTTTCTTACTGGAATTTAGTTTCAAAAGCTATTACTGTTTGAACTAACTCTACACATTCATTTAACAGATTCTAGTAACTTTGCATCACTCTGAATTTTACGTAAGCAAACTTTTACTATAACACTTTGCAATAGTTAAGAAAGCTTTTACAACAAGAATAATTTGACTTTATTTCTCTGCAATGTACAAATGCATGGACGTGTTACTACACTAATTAAAATTTTCAACATTCCTTTCAGTGAAACAACTAAGGCAAATTTTTTTTAACTGTTGCTCAAGATGGAAATATTTATGAACTCTTTAACTTTATGATGCAAAATTACGTTTAAATTCACTCTATTCAGTTTACACTCTTCCACTACTGAGACGTAATTTCATTACTACAGGATTTAGTCCCTCACACATATATCTCATTATTTGCATAAAAACAATTTAAATGGTGCCTCTTTATATTAACTTGGCGCTTCACAAGTCTGTAAAACTGGATACTCGGATTAATCAAACACCAGGAAGGAATCCTACATAGGTGTATCATTACGATGAAATAACAGGGTGAACCCATATCTTTAAAGTTCAATAAGGATTATTCACTAGTGAAACACAGTTTAAATTAAAGATTCACGCTGTAAAAAAGTAAAACACAAAAAACTTTTCTGGTGGCTGTAGGCTTGGTTATGGCTACACTACCCACACTACGGCCTACAAGTATCTTGCTGTGTGGCCTCAAATTCTCTTCTTAGCGTCGTTAAATTTTACATACAGTAGTCCAAGAATTCGCAGCTATGCCGTAAACCGTTTGCAGTCTTAACCGGAGGCATTTTTGTACAAATTTGCAGGCAAAGCTTCTCCAGCTGCACAAAGGTGTTGCCCCAACCACTGCTGCCTAGAGAGTGTGTGACTAACTTCCCGCGCTTGCTCTGCGTAGCGCGCCAATTCGCTCTTGCCACCTTTTCTACTCCCCAGAACCACTTTCGTTTCAAACGAAAGCACACTGGCTTTTAAATAACACCTATTTCCTACGTTGTTCCGGAGCGTGACCACTTTTTACAATTGTCAAATTTACATCAACATGAACAGTTTATATACACAAATATTTTTAAATATAAAACGTCATTAGAAAATTATTTAAATTAATAAAAATTAACATAGTATTTTACATACATTACTCACATACAATAAAAATAATTTCAACCTTCAGTGCAGCACACTTTACTTTACATATATAGAAAATATAGTACCAATATGCGTAAATTTTAAATCAAAAAATTATAAAAAATTTAGATGAAACATAAACGGATAGTGTTATAGGGACCTGCCCGCTCCGTAAAGCAGTGAAGGCGGCTATTTGCGGCAGATGTGACGTCAGAGTGCAATGCTGATGCAGGCACAAGTGTTACGGAACACTCCGTTCAGCTCACGTTGCTGAATAGCGTCGGACGTCTCCTACTTGTTCCCATGTTGAGCCAACAACATCGTTGATTGTGACCGCAATGAACACGAAATCGTCGAAATTGAAATGTGCATCGATGCAAGCGTGTCACCTCAGAGTTTAACCACTTATTGCTGATCAGCTTATGAAGACAATCTGACAGGTCGTTTCCGTTTCGGCCATTATTTCTGAACTGAACCTAGACAGATGATAGTTCCTCTGCTCTTTATTAACAGGCAGTTTCATAACTGGTCCTCTTTCGTATCAACTTGATTACTCAATATCACACTTACCAGAAGACTTCTGTTTCTTATGCTTTTCACATTTAGTTGACTGATAAACATTGTTTCTGCTGCGATTCGTGATTACATACGCTGTTTTCTAAATACTTTCGCAAGAATGTAAAACTTGTCATCGACCCGAAGATTTACTGCACAATGCAGTGTTTTACTGGACATTTTTGTGTTATGGGCGCTATACCTTTGCATTACTCCGACGTTTGAACTAAGTTACCCACGCAGTTTTCACATTAAGAAACCATTGTGGGCTGAAGATTGAGTCCCAGAACTATTTTGTAATCACCTACCACGTAAAGTGTGATTTTGTCCAGAGATAGCGGTCCGCACCAAAGTCGGCAACGCGAATCGATACCATATTCATTATCGAGTCCGCAGCAACCAATGGGAGACACTCCAGAAGACATGCCCTTCGTCTCAGTACAGCAGCGCCCTCACACTGATGTTAATATAGTGTCGAACATACAAGAGCTCTGCCCTTAGTTTGCGACCTCATCTACAGCAGTCAGAAACATAGTTGTAAGGACTAGTCAGTTGTTAAATTTTCTACTGAACGTTCACTTTAGTAAATGTTGAACATTGTCTCTAAGGAGGACAGTTTGTTAATTAGTGCCTCTAGTGGTGCTTTGTTAGTCTATCACAGTTGTAAGTTATCCAGCAAACCTATGTCAAAGATTTAAAACCGCCCGACACCTAGAGACTATTTAAGTACATCTATTACTCATTCTTTTGACAAAGTGAACTAATATTCCACGTGTTCCAGTTGATGAGCCTTCTCCCAAAGCAAGCAAAGAACCCACAGCTATGGCCGTCGAATGCAGGTTGGTCTGGTCACAACATGAGGTAGTGCTGTGGTTATACAATAAACGCGAATTCAGAAGAACGTCCGTTCAAATTCTAGCTGCTCATCGACGTTTAGGTCTACAGTGATTTCCCTAAATCGCTAAATGGAAATGAAGTGATAGTTTCTTTGAAAATAACTCAACTGATTTCCTTCCCCAAAACGAACTTCAACTCTAACGAACTTGTCGATGGAACATTAAATTCCAAACCTCCTTGCCTCTTTCTCTGCTATCTGAAACTTACTCAGTGACCTAGTATCGTAAAACAGATCATCTATTGCCACAGGGTCCGCAGCTCGTGGTCGTGCGGTAGCGTTCTCGCTTCCCGCGCCCGGGTTCCCAGGTTCGATTCCCGGCGGGGTCAGAGACTTTCTCTCCCTCGTGATGACTGGGTGTTGTGTGACGTCCTTAGGTTAGTTAGGTTTAAGTAGTTCTAAGTTCTAGGGGACTGATGACCATAGATGTTAAGTCCCATAGTGCTCAGAGCCATTTGAACCACATTGCCACAGGCGGTAATGTCGTTACATATGTCCGTATTGAGACAAACTTAATACTCTCGCTAGTCGCACAGTAGGTGTTCATTCTGCAGTTTGTATCGCTACCAATAACAAAGTAATATTTCTTTGCGCAGATAATTATAAACTGAACACTGAGTAAGAAAGGCGATTCTATTCAGTAACAAAAAGATGTTCAAGAAGATTCTTCATGCTTGGCGTTACGGCATTATTGTTTGTTTTTGTGGTCTTCAGTCCGAAGACGGATTTGATGCTGCTCTCCATGCTACTCTATCCTGTGCAAGCATCTTCGTCTCCGAATAACTAATGCAACCCACATCCTTCTGAATCCGCTTACTGTATTCATCTCTTGGTATCCTCTATGATTTTTACACACCACACTGCTCTTTCAGTACTGAATTGGTGACCCCTTGATGTCACGGCATATGTCCTATCAACCGATCCTAGCGATCCCATCTTTTAGTCGAGGTGTGCCACAAATTTCTTTTCTCCCCAAGTCTGTTGAGAATCTCCTCATTAGTGACGTGATCTACACATCTAATCTTCAGCATTCTTTTGTAGTACCACATTTCAAAAGCTTCTGTAACCTTCTTGTCTAATCCGTTTATCGTCCATGTTTCGAGTCCATACAAGGCTATACTCCAGACAGACACCCTCATAAAAGACTGTCTTACACTTAGTTCTATATTTGACGTTAACGGAGTTCTCTTCTTCAGAAACACTTTTCTAGCCATTGCCAGTCTACATATTATATCAACACTACTTCGGGCGTCATCAGTTATTTTTTTGTCCAAATAGCGAAACTTACGTACTGCTTTAAGTGTCTCGTTTCATAATCAAATTTCCTCCTCATCACCTTATTTTATTCGAATACGCTTTATTATCCTCCTCCTACTTTTGCTGACGTTTATTTTATATCCTTCTTTCAAGACACTGACCATTCCGTTCAACTGCTCTTCCAAGTCCTTTGCTGTCTCTGACAGAATTACAATGTCATCGGCAATCCTCAAAGTTTTTATTTCTTCTCCGACTTTAATTGCTACTCCTGCTTTTTCTTTGGTTTCCTTTACTACTTGCTCAATGTACAGATTGAATAACATCGGGGATAGGCTATAATCCTGTCTCACTCCCTTCGCAACCTCTGCTTCACTTTCACGCCCTTAACTCTTATGGCTGCCGTCTGCTTGCTGCACAAGGTGTAATTAGCCTTTGGCTTGCTGTGTTTTCCCCCTGCTACCTTCAGGATTTCAAAGAAAATATTCCAGAGAATATTGTCAAAATCTTTCTCTGCGTCTACAAATGGTATAAACAGGTTTGCCTTCCTTTAACCTATCTTTTAACACAAATCGTAGTATCAGTCCTGCCTCACGTGTTCCTGCACTCCTCTGAAATCTAAAATGCTCCCCGAGGTCGACTTCTACCAATTACCCAATACTTCTGTAAGGAATTCGTGCTAGTATTTGGCCACCATGACTTATTACACTAATTTTCACGCATATCAGCAGCTGCTTTATTTGAAAATGGAATTATTACATTCTTCTTGAAGTCTCAGGGATATTCGCCTGTTTCATACATCTTGCACAGCCGATTGAAGATTTTTATTATGACTGGCTCTCCAAAGGCTGTCAGTAGCTCTGTCGAAATCTCGGCTACATCCATTGCTTCGTTTCGAATTGGGTCTTTCAGCGCTCTGTCAACTTCTTCACGCATTATAGTATCTACCACCTCACCTTCATTTACGTCCTCTTCCATTTCTATAATATTGCCTTCAAATTCATCTCTCTTGTATAGACCCTATATATACACCTACCATCTTTTAGCTGTCCCTTCTTTGCTTGGGACTCGTTTTCTATCTGAGCTCTTGATATTTATACAGCTCCTTTCCTTTCCTCCAAAGGCCTGTTTAATTTTTCTATCTTTCCAATAGTAAAATATGTTACTAAATCCTAGCATTTGTCCTCTAGCCCTCCTGTTTCCCACTTTGCAGTTCGTTTCAATCTCATTTTTTAGGCGTTTATATTTCCTTTCGCCTACTTCATTTGCTGCATTTTTATATTACCTCCATTCATCAGTTAAATTCAATATTTCCTGTGCTATCTAAGGACTTCCACTAAGGCTTGTCACTTTCCCTATTTTATCCTCTGCTGCCTTCACTGTTTTATCTCTTAAAGTTATCCTTTCGTCTTTTGCTGTATTCCCTTCCCCTGTCCTGTGCCTAGTAATCCCTCTGAAGCTCTCAACAATCTTTCGTTTTTTGAACTTATACAGGTCTCATCTCCTTAATTACCTACCTTTTTACAGGTTCTTGAGTTTTAATCTACAGTTTATAGCCCATAAATTATGGTCGGAGTCCATATCGACCCCTGCCATTATCTCGCAATTAAATTATTATTGAGAAAATTCTTTGTGCCTTTTGGGAACGCCATTGAAATTCATACTCAGAGCCTCATTGTGTTTTTTCATGAGAACAGGACTGAGGAGTGGTATATGATGTCTATAATGTCTGTTCCGTAGTTAACGTCCTCTCGATCGCGAAATGGAAACCACAGTGGTAATCAAAAAGATTTGATTTGCGGCAGTTAGCTACATCTTCCAGCTACTTCTGTACTTCACTACATAGTCTCCCCAATACTTTTGTGGTAGCATTGTACCAACTTTTCAATAACATTGTCCCAGAAGGCAGCCACTTGTGCATTCTGCCAATTCTCTATTGACCTAGCTGATCTGCGGTTTGTTGTCTGTGCCAAAATGTTGTCTTCATAGCCGGCTGTTCATGTGAACAGAAGAGAAAATCAGTGGGAGCGAAGTTCGGGCTGTATGGTGTGTGATCAAACACTTCTCTCCTCATTGCCCCTGCAGTATGCGGCTCGAGAATTGTCAAGAAGAAGGAAATGAATGACATTTACGTTGTGTTGTTTGTTGTTGTCTTCAGTCCTGAGACTGGTTTGATGCAGCTCTCCATGCTACTCTATCCTGTGCAAGATTCTTCATCTCCCAGTACTTACTGCAACCTACATCCTTCTGAATCTGCTTAGTGTATTTATCAGTTGGTCTCCCTCTACGATTTTTACCCTGCACGCTGCCCTCCAATAGTAAATTGGTGATCCCTTGATGCCTGAGAACATGTCCTACCAACCGGTCCCTTCTACTTGTCAAGTTGTGCCACAAACTCCTCTTCTCCCCAATTCTATTCAATACCTCCTCATTAGTTATGTGATCTACCCACCTAATCTTCAACATTCTTCTGTAGCACCACATTTCGAAAGCTTCTATTCTCTTCTTATCCAAACTATTTGTCGTCCATGTTTCACTTCCATACATGGCTTCACTCCATACAAATACTTCCAGAAACGACTTCCTCACACTTAAATCTATACCCGATGTTAACAAATTTCTCTTCTTCAGAAACGCTTTCCTTGCCATTGCCAGTCTACATTTTACATCCTCTCTACTTCGACCATCATCAGTTATTTAGCTCCCCAAATAGCGAAACTCCTTTACTACTTTAAGTGTCTCATTTCCTAATCTAATACCCTCAACATCACCCGACTTAATTCGACTACATTCCATCATCCTCGTTTTGCTTTTGTTGATGTTCATCTTATATCCTCCTTTCAAGGCACTGTCCATTCCGTTCAACAGCTCCTCCAAGTCCTTTGCTGTCTCTGACAGAATTACAATGCCATCGGCGAACCTAAACGTTTTTATTTCTTCTGCATGGACTTTAATACCTACTCCGAATTTTTCTTCTGTTTCCTTTACTGCTTGCTCAATATACAGATTGAATAACATCGGGGACAGGCTACAACCCTGTCGCACAGCCTTCCCAACTGCTGCTTCCTTTTCATGCCCCTCGACTCTCATAACTGCCATCTGGTTTCTGTACAAATTGTAAATAGCTTTTCGCTCCCTGTATTTTACCCCTGCCACTTTTAGAATTTGAAAGAGAGTTTTCCATTCAACATTGTCAAAAGCTTTCTCTAAGTCTACAAATGAAGAAATGTAGGTTTGCCTTTCCTTAATCTAGCTTCTAAGATAAGTCGTAGGGTCAGTATTGCCTCACGTGTTCCAACATTTCTGCGGAATCCAAACTGATCTTCGCCGAGGTCGGCTTCTACCAGTTTTTCCATTCGTCTGTAAAGAATTCGCGTTGGTATTTTGCAGCTGTGACTTATTAAACTGATAGTTCGGTAATTTTCACATCTGTCAACACCTGCTTTCTTTGGGATTGGAATTATTATATTCTTCTTGAAGTCTAAGGGTATTTCGCCTGTTTCATACATCTTGCTCACCAGATGATAGAGTTTTGTCAGGACTGGCTCTCCCAAGGTTGTCAGTAGTTCTAACGGAACGTTGTCTACTCCCGGGGCCTTGTTTCGACTCAGGTCTTTTAGTGCTCTGCCAAACTCTTCACGCAGTATCGTATCTCCCATTTCATCTTCATCTACGTTGTGTGGGCTCCATGAAATCAGGCTAAATCTCTCATTAGGCCTCATACTTGGCGGGAGACGCTATTTTCTAGGCATCTTTACGCGCTCACTCTTTTCTCAGAATAGAAAAGAGCAACGTGACGCGATCGACGGGCATGCTAGACACGCTGTCCAACATATTTATGCAAACCCGCAATCGACTGGACATTACTTTCCGAACAGTCCTTGTACAAAGGAAACAATCCACGAAAGTTGTCACAGTGACGTCACCCGTCCGTCAGGCTCTTACTTAGGATCTACAGATCCGTAGGCCTGTGTTGCGGACCTTATCAGTGGAAATAATTAACTCGAAAAAATAGCATTTTACAGAAATTTTCGAATTAAAATCTTTTCGAGTTAAAAGCCCGTGAAGGTACATTTAATTCTATAAACTTTTTCTAGACAGTTTATGAGCCAGTAAACTGATAACATTAAAAGTATGAAAAGAATTTTCATTTAGCTACTCCACTTTTAAGTTCTTCGGTCTTTATTATAGCGATTACGTACGGACTTACGGAAGTCTTCCCGCGCTAATATCGTTGAGCAAATAGAGTGCCCATTAACAATGTTGAAGGTTTCCTACAGAGACAGTTCTTCTGCGGTACTGAGAACAGACGCACCACAATGTGCAATCGAAATGGCGTTCTACCGGAAACGAACCTCGATGTCGAAGTAGCGGGACAGTACGATTCTCGTGAACAAAACGTCTACATTTCAGGCAGATTCAACGTGAAATTCTGAGAGTCTTTGGACCAAATACAATGTCGCTTCTAGCGAAACTAAGGAAGGGCGATTAGGATTTAAAGTCCAGTCAACATGCAGGTCACTAGAAACGGAGCGCAAGCTCGCAATGTTGCAGTGATGGGGAAGGAAATCGACCGTGCCCTTTCCAAGAGACCATCTCGGCATTTGCCTGGAGTGCTTTACAGAAATCACGGATGGCCTATGCCTGGATGATCGGACGGGGATTTGAACCGTCGTCCATCGGAATGCGAGTACAGTGTCTTAGTGACATGGTGCCAACAATTTGACAAGGCCGCACAAAGAGGATGATGCTGATCGGTACTTCCAGATACTGGATACATGTGATTGAAGTCTTCGACAAGCTGAAAGGGATTTTCCAACGAGGAGGACGTTCGCACAACGGCTATCGAATGGCTCCGTAACCAAAGAGCGAGTTTCGAAGAACTAATCTATTCGTAGAACGTTCCGAGCATTGTTTACAGACACATGGTAAATACACTGAAAAACAGTGTCATTTACTTATCTTTCTTTGAAAAGTAGTGCAGCTTTCGTAAAAGTTACTTCGACTGCTATAATAACGTACACAGGGTGCGGCGCTTAAATCCGGACAAATGAAACTTTTTTCTAAAAGCAAATTTATTGACACAAAATACAAATGAACATGAAAATTCCTTTACATATAAGGAGTGGTAGCTTTCAAGAGTAATGTTACATGATATAACCCCTTTCAGCCGCAACGACCGCCTTCAGTCTTGCCTTGAAACGATTGCACTCACTCTTTAAAACAGAGCTGTCCGTATTCGCGAATGCTGCTTCGATAGCGGTGCCTAGAGATGGTAACACCCACGCTATTTCTGGGTATTTGGCTGCAGTGGCTGGTAATGCTATGATACTGTTATAGTACGGATGTTGCCAATTTTTTTAAAACTGTTTGCAAGTGATGGTGGCATAATTAAAATGACTAATATAATATTTTTATAGTTATACATTCCTATTTAAAACAAAAATTGATTTATTTACTGTACTTCCGAATTTATGTCAACGGTGCGACGGCACAAATCAGTCAGCTTTCTGTCAGACACTTTGGATCTTAAGACAACTTGTATGCTTGTCGAAATGTCTCCTTAAAGAGTCAAGTTATCTCATAATGGGTTTCCATAGCTTCGACAGCTCAGGAACCTGTGTCTCACAACAGGAAGTAGAAAAATCTTCTATTGGTTTTGATTAAGATGAAATGAAGTATTGAAAGAAAAATCTACTCTCCGCATCGAGCTGACTTCAAACGGTTGAAATTCCGTTAGATATTATTTTCAAAGTGTTACCAATTCTCGTACAGTTGAAGTACCACACGTCTGATCAGGCGCCACTGGTAGCTTGATTCAAGATTTGTGAGGTGAACGGCGACTTAATAATTACGGCATCGCCTTTGACGGTTATAAAATGGCGTGAACCACACTACTAAAACAAAGGCGTCGTTATTTTAAATTTGTGTGGTACGGGTTTGCTGCCCAGGTGGCCGGCGAGTAAATGGGCTCTGATGTCCTTAAACTATACTCCATGCCCTGAAATTTTCTCTAATCTGTGTGTAGACGTTACAACGAACCATATTTCTTTGGGATTACAAAGACTTCATCATAATTTCATAGCATTAAGCCTACCGCCTTTTGGTGGTAGAGCATAAACTACACTAACACACACACACACAAACACAAACACATACACATCACACACGCACACGGAGGTAAAGGTTCTCGTGATCAGCAGAAGTATCTTTGCAGACACTGGACACAGTTTCTGATATTGATCTCAGCAACTCCTGAGGCCATCCATTACCAAATGCACTATTCCACTCGTACACGCAACCAATGGTTCAAATGGTTCAAATGGCTCTGAGCACTATGGGACTTAACTTCTAAGGTCATCAGTCCCCTAGAACTTAGAACTACTTAAACCTAACTAAGGACATCACACACGCACATGCCCAAGGCAGGATTCGAACCTGCGACCGTGGGGGTCTAGGGGTTCCAGACTATAGCGCCTAGAACCGCACGGCCACGCCGGCCGACACGCAACCAATGATGATAATCGATATCCAGTGAAAGAAATCAATACGACGACAGCTGATCTAGTGAACTAACGGATAGGAAGAAGCTGGGGGTGAACTCTTCAATGTCTTCATCTGCGTGGTACGAACGAATGCGAGACTTGATGTAACCGACCTCTAGGATTCTATAGTACATTAAACAAGCTTTGGGAAGCAGCTTGCTCCTCACCGCTGGAGACACGTAGCGACATTGCCTAGTGAATTCAACGTATTTTAGTCCAACTCTGGCTGTCATATAGTAATCATGATCATTCATGTCGTAATCAAAATCACAGACACATGAATCAGAGCAGAAAGCAGTACAGTTTTCTTTAAAGAAAGATGTCGTGATTCATTTTACATCAAGAAGAATGAAAATGTACAATATTTTATGAGGTAGCAGCCTGCAAGGAAATGGAAGTTGACACCGGCAACCCTGTATCGGTACGATATTATAACCAGGTCTGAGTAATAGCCATCGCTGAAAGTAATGTATCTGTGAAATCCAGTATGAACGGCCGACTCGGATAATAAAACATATATAAGGGTATATATCGTGGATTATAAAGCTTGTAGGGATTACGCTAATACCAAATGAATGGCAGCGGGTGGTCCTTTTATTTTAATGACAAATGGATCTATGTAGTAAATATGATTTTACTGCCGGCCGGGGTGGCCGAGCGGTTCTAGGTGCTTCAGTCTGGAGCCGCGTTACCGCTACGGTAGCAGGTTCGAATCCTGCCTCGGGCATGGATGTGTGTGATGTCCTTAGGTTAGTTAGGTTTAAGTAGTTCTAAGTTCTAGGGGACTGATGACCTTAGAAGTTAAGTCCCATAGTGCTCAGAGCCATTTGAGACATTTATGATTTTACTATAGAGGGGGTTTAAGTACTTAATGTAATTAATTTCCAAGTTGTATACTCCTGCATCCTACAGAGATTAGACCTGTGGAAAAGATTTCCTGGTTCTTTTAAAGTCAGTATAGCCATTAGACTGTTGTTTATTTACAGTGCTACATTTACACTTACACAATCGTGATTTCGGCTTCAAGGTGCCATTATCAAGCGTTTAAGTGTTATAAATTGCCTAATACGACAGTATGCCGAAATCATGATTGTGTAAGTGTAAATGTATCACCGTAAATAAACAACAATCTAATGGTGGTACTGACGTTAAAGAAATATATTATGACTGTGGCCCCGCATTATGAAAAAATTATTAGATATCCTGGTTGGTTTATGAAGTTATCAGAAACCACATCTACAAAAAGTTAGCGTAAAGATGAATCACCACTACAAATAGAGCGCAGAGGGTATAATGACAGATTCATCTGAGTGTTGGACTAGAAAGCCATACATATGGCGTACAACGTGAAGAAAATGAAAGATGTGACACCGAGCTGAAAATATGAAATAAAAAAGCATTTGGTGGAAAATTTAAGTAGCTTTTGCGTGAGAATTAGGATTCCTTTCTCGCTCTCTTAAGTCTGGTTTCATATGGGAGATCTGCAGAATCATAGCGAATCGATTTTTTCCTTTATCAAGTACTACTTTCTTCGTAAAAAGTAAATAACTAAGATTAGCTCAACAATATCACAAATTCTGTAGATTCAAATGGTTCAAATGGCTCTAAGCACTATGGGACTTAGGTCATCATCAATGGTTCAAATGGCTCTGAGTACGATGGGACTCAACTGCTGAGGTCATTAGTCCCCTAGAACTTAGAACTAGTTAAACCTAACTAACCTAAGGACATCACAAACATCCACGCCCGAGGCAGGATTCGAACCTGCGACCGTAGCGGTCTTGCGGTTCCAGACTGCAGCGCCTTTAACCGCACGGCCACTTCGGCCGGCAGGTCATCATCCCCTAGACTTAGAACTACTTAAACCTAACTAACCTAAGGACATCACACACATCCATGCCCGAGGGAGGATTCGAACCTGCGACGCCTAGAACCGCTCGGCCACACCGGCCGGCCAAATTCTGTAGAACCCAGTACTTCCTTATTTCATACGGCTATTTTATTTTCAGTTGCGACTGCCAGGTCACCCGAGAATAACTAAAAAAGCTAAAACCCGGCCAAAGAATGGAGATAAAATTACTGCAGGACATCAAAAAGAATTTCTTTCTTTTGATATTGTCTTGTTTCTCCAAGCACCGATAGTTAATTCAAATAATTTTCAATTTTGCATTGCTACAGCTTCTCTGGAATGGAGAATCATGATGCTATTGCTTTGATGTTGTCCGAGAAATGGTTGCTAGAGCTCGTCAGTATAGTCTGTCTTGTGTAAAAGCACAACATCATTCCATTAACACTGCAGCTTTCATGCATTTGAACCTGGATGCTATAGCCGAGACTTGGTCTCCCCCTATAAATACCCCTAGCCCCAACCCGCCTCTTCCTCAAACACGCTTCTCACCATTACCACATTGAGTCCTTAATGACTTAGGATGTTTCCTGTCAACCGATTCCATGGAACTTCCTGGTAGGTTAAAACTGTGTGTAGGACCACAATACTAGCCCATCAGGAAGTTCAGCACACATTCTGCTCCAGAGCAAAAATTAATTCTGGAAACCGATTGCTTCTTTTCCTGTTCCACTCGCAAACAGAGATAGTAAGATCAAATGGTTCAAATGGCTCTGAGCACTATGGGACTTAACATCTTAGGTCATCAGTCCCCTAGAACTTAGAACTAATTAAACCTAACTAACCTAAGGACGTCACACACATCCATGCCCGAGGCAGGATTCGAACCTGCGACCGTAGCAGTCCCGCGGACTGCAGCGCCTAGAACCGCTCGGCCACCGTGGCCGGCCCGGTGTTAACATCCTACTGCACCAAACTGCTGAGGTCGTCGGTCCCTAGGCTTACACACTACTTAATCTAACTTAAACTAGCTTCCGCGAAGGACAACACACACAACGATACCCGAGGGGGGACTTGAACCTTCGACGGGGGGAGCCACGCGAAGCGTGGCAAGGGGCCCTAGACCGCACGGCTACCCCGCGCGGCGCAAATAAAGTGAGAGAACAACAATTATTCATATGCCTCCTTAAGAGCCTAATTTCTCTCAACTTCTCTTTGTGGTCCTTTCGTGAAGTGTACATTGGCGGCAGCAGAATCGTTCTGCAGTCAGCCTCAAACGTCCGTTATCTAAATTTTCTACCATCTGAGTTCTCGAAGTATCTCCGTAATATTTGCATGTTGTTCGAACCCACTGCTAACAAGTTAATAAAATTTTTCCAACAAACCCAAGTCGTCCTTCGTCTTCTGCACTACAATCCTTACGTGTTCGTTCTATTTCGTATTGCTTTTCAACGTTCTGTTCAGATATTTAAACTACGTGACTGTGTCCAGTAGGACACTACTAATGCTGTAGTCTAACAATATGGGTTTAGTTTTGCTACTCATCTGTATTAACATATATTTTTCTACATTTAGTGCTAGCTGCCATTTATAGCACCAACTGGAAATTTTGTGTAAGTCATCTTGCATCCTCTTAGCGTCACTCAATGACAACACCTTCCCGCACACCACAGCATCATCAGCAAACAGCTGTTGATTGCTGCCCGCCCTTTCCGCCAGGTTATTTATATATATAGAAAATAATAGCAGCCCTATCACGTTTCTCTAGAGCACTCCTGACGACACTTTTGTCACTGATGGGCACTCTTCGGTGAGGAAACTGTGCTGGATTCTGTTACTTCACAATTCTTCGAGTCATTCATGTATCTGGGAACCCATTCCATACGCTGGTACCTTCGTTAACAGTCTGTAGTGGGTCACCACGTCAATTGAGTTCTGGAAATCTAGAAATATGGAATCTGCCTGTAGTCCTCCATTCATGGGTTTGCAGTACATCACACGAGAAAAGAGCAAGCTGAGACTCACAAGAGCAATGCTTTCTAAAACTGAGCTAGTTTGCCGACAGAAGCTTTCCCGTATACTCACCTAATCTCCAGAAGTTTTCTGTAGCACGAAATTCCAATTCTCGTCTGAACTGCTTATCATCCACGTTTCACTTCTGTTCAAGATTACACTGCATGCAAATACTTTCAGAAAAGACTTCCTAACACTTAAATTTAAATTAGAAGTGGACAAATAACTCATTTTGAGGAATGCTGTTCTTGCTGTTGCCTGTCGGCATTTTATTTCTTCTCTGCAATGGCTGTCATCACTTATTTTCTTACATAGTTAATATAACTCATCTACTACTTTTAGTTCCTCGTTTATTACTCTATTTATCTCACCATCGCCTGATGTAGTTCAGCTATATTCCATTACCCTTTTTTACCTCTTGCTGATCTTCATCTTAAAACCTCTTTTCAAGTCACTATCCATTTCATTCAACTCTACTTTCAAACCCTTGGCCACATCTAACAGAAACTAATTCGTAAAGCTTATTTTTTCCTCTTTTGTGGACTTTAATTACCTTTTCAAATTTATCATTGGTTTCCTTTACTGTTCGTTCAATGCACAGACTGAATCACGTCGATGGTAGGCTGCAACCCTACCTCACTTACTTCTCAACGGCTGTTTACCCTTCATGTCTTTCGGCTGAAGTCTGGTTTCAGTACAAGTTTCCCTCCATGTATTTTGTCCCTGCTACCTTTAGAATCTCAAAGCAGTGTTCCAGAGAATATTTTGAAAGGATTCCTCTAAATCTACAAAAGATGTAAATATAGGTTTTTGTCTCTTCAGCCTATCTTCTAAGATACATCGTAGTGCTAGTGTTGCCATGCGTGCTTTTACCTTTCTTTGGAACGTAATTCGTTTTTCCCCAAGTTGGACGCAACCACTCCTTCCATTCGTTTGTACATAATTCGTGTCAGTTACGAAAGACAGGAGAGAAGAAACACAAGAAGCCCAGAAGGCTAAAATAAGAATATAATTTTTCTGTTATCCTATAGACAGCTGTACATGTATGCTTCCTACCGGAATACGACACATCTCCACATCCCCTGCACAGTATACACTTGGTTTAGTTGGGGGATATAGTTAATAGGATACGACATGATCAGAGAATCTATCACTAGAAAACATCTACATCTATTTTTACATAAAGACCTCACAAGTCATTACACAGTGCATCCGGAGAAAACATCGTACCAATATTACTCATTTTCTTTCCTATTCCATTTGCGCACTGAGTGAGTAAAAACTGTCTAAATGCCCCTGTACGTGCCGTAATCTCCATTTGTTTTTTTCATAATCCTTACGTGAGTTACACATTCGTGGACGCTTAGTGGTCACACAGTCATCTTTGAATGTATGTTCTCTAAATTTACAAGCTCTACAAGTTCGTGTGGGCGACATCGTCGTGTTACAAACCTAGCAGCGAGTCTCTGAATTTTCTCCGAAGCCTGTTGTCATGCCAAGTTCATAAGGATTCGAAACAGTGGAACAGTATTCGAGAATTGGTCACACCACACATTCCCTGACCTCTTCCAAGTCAGTCTTCCATACGCCTTCCCTAATAATGATTTTACTTGACTATGGCTAATGGTTCAAATGGCTCTGAGCACTATGGGACTTAACATCTATGGTCATCAGTCCCCTAGAACTTAGAACTACTTAAACCTAACTAACCTAAGGACAGCACACAACACCCAGCCATCACTAGGCAGAGAAAATTCCTGACCCCGCCGGGAATCGAACCCGGGAACCCGGGCGTGGGAAGCGAGAACGCTACCGCACGACCACGAGATGCGGGCTTACTTGACTATCCCATTCCATTTTGCTTAGGCTAAGTGACAGTGTTGTGACTGATAAGTCACAAGTTGCAATCACATTTAATATCCACTTTCTAAATGTAGCAGCAAAAGTAGGATTAAACGGCTCAGTTGAAGTACAAAGAGAACTATTAAAAACGTCATTCCACAACAAGAATTAGCACTAACAGCGTTCACTGAAAGTAACAGAATTGTAAAAACTTCTATAAGAAAAGCCTTGGATGATTCGACGATATTTCAAACAGAATTGTGAAATTTTGTTCCGATTTAATAAGTAATGTCCTTAGTAACATTTGTAATTCATCACTAGCACAGTGAATTTGTCCAGACAGATTTAAATATCATTGTTTTGCCTGTTTATAAATAATGTGAAAAGATATACGTAAATAATTATCATTCAGTTTGATTACTGACATCTTTTTCCACAATATTCGAAAAAGTAATATACCCAAGGGCGGTCTCACATTTGAGTAGAAACAATTTGCTTACTTTATCACAGTTTGGATTTCAGAAAGGTTACTCAGCTGAGGAAGCTATTTACACATTCGCCCACGAAATATTACAAGCCTCAAGTAATAAAATGTCGCCAGCTGGTATTTTCTGTGATCTTCCCAAGGCGATTGATGGTGTAGGTTATGTTACACACCTAGAAAAATTTAAGTTTTCTGGAATTGATGACTTTCGAACAACTAATCTGAATTATATTTAAGAAACAGAATGCAAATATTTCTTCTGAATAATTCAGACAATGTTTAGAAGGTAAAAAATTTTAGTGGCTGAGGAGAAATCAAAAAGGGAGTCCCATAGGGTTCAATTTTTGTTCCATTCCTGTTCCTTACAGTGTATGAATGACGTTCCACCTAATAATCAACATCCAGATCCTCTACTTTTTGAAGATGGTACATATGTTATAATAAACCCCATTAGAGAGAACGTAACAGAAGATGTGGTTAAGGCTGTTTTTAAAAAAAAAATTATTAAGTGTTTCTCTGAAAATGGATTCTTCCTGAATTTTGAGGAAACACACTATAATCAGATGTGTACAAGAAAAACGCCATATCAACATCTGGTGAACACATGAAGGGGAGTCAGTAAACAGGACAGAATGATCAAAATTTTTGATTATTCATATCGAAGTGGAAGAACCATGTTAACAAGGTTCTCAAATAATTGCGTTCAGATACTTTGACTCGTAGTGTAAGTGCTTGTCTTGGAAACAAACAGATAAATTTCGGGAGATATTTTGTGTATTTCCACTCAATAACATCTTATGGAATAATTTTCTTAGGTGACTCATTACTTATAATGATAGTACTGATTGGGCAAAAGCGAACAGTGCAATAAAAGGTCTGCCACGCAGCAAAGCAAGTCACAAATCTAGCCTCAAATCATTCCTTCTGAACTACTATTTCTATTCTATGGACGAATTTCTATTTAAGAACTGGTAGCATGTACATATAATAGAAAAAGAACTAGTTTTAAGTGTAGTGGGACGAGAAGAACAAAATGATAATATGTTCATTAATGTTAACACTAATCATTTAGATATATCGTGTAAATTGACTCATTCCACGTCACTTCGATTAAAAAGAATCGTTTGAATGAGCTGTGGTAAACGTAACTAGCTAACTAACTTCTTAGTCTCATTCCTAAATACACACACCAAAAAAAATTTGCGTCACCACAGTACACAGAACTCCTGAAGATAGACGTTGACTGTCGATGTTGTATCACAGATACAATCACTCTATCTGTTCAGAGATGTCACTAAACCTGCCTAAAGATATAAACAACCATGCATGAGCAGCGCCTATTAGATGGAGGGGGTCCGACAGTCGATCCGTTCCAGTCACTCGACCAGGAAGCAGGTACACGGCTCGTGTTGTTTGTAGTTCAACCATGCCTAGACGGTCAATACCGCTGTTCGATCGCGTTCGCATTTTTACTTTGTCCCAGGAAAGGCTCTCAACAAGGGAAGTGTCCAGGAGTCTCGGAGTGAACTAAAGTGATGTTGTTCGGACACAGAGGAGATATAGAGAGACAGAAACTGTCGATGACATGCCTCGCTCAGGCCGCCCAAGGACTAGTATTCCAGTGGATGACCACTACCTTCGGATTACGGCTCAGAGGAACCCTGACAGCAACGCCACCATGTTGAATACCGCTTTTCGTGCAGCCACAGAACGTCGTGATGCGACTCAAACTGTGCGCAATACGCTGCACGAGGCGCAATTTCACTCCCGATGTCCATGGCGGGGTCCATCTTTGCAACAACGACAGCATGCGGCGCTGTACAGATGGGCTCCACGACATGCCGAATGGACCGCTCAGGGCTGGCATCATATTCTCTTCACCGACGAATGTTGTATATACCTTCAACCAGACAATCGTCGTAGAGGTGTTTCGAAGCAACCCGGTCAGGCTGATCGCCTTAGACAGACTGGCGCCGGCCGCGGTGGTCTCGCGGTTCTAGGCGTGCAGTCCGGAACCGCGCGACTGCTACGGTCGCAGGTTCGAATCCTGCCTCGGGCATGGATGTGTGTGATGTCCTTAGGTTAGTTAGGTTTAAGTAGTTCTAAGTTCTAGGGGACTGATGACCACCGCTGTTAAGACCCATAGTGCTCAGAGCCAGCCAGCCACAGTGTCCAGCGAGTTCAGCAAGGTGGAGGTTCCCTGATGTTTTGGGGTGGCATTATGTGGGGCCAACTTACGCCGCTGGTCGTCGTGCAAGGTGCCGTAACGGCTGTACGATACGTGAATGCTATCCTCCGACCGATAGTGCTACCATATCGGCAGCATGTTGGCGAAGCATGCGTCTTCATGGACAACATTTCGCGTCCCCATCGTGCACCTCTTGTGAATGACTTCCGTCAGGATAACGACATCGCTCGACGAGAGTGGCCACCATGTTCTCCAGACATGAACCCTGTAGAAAATTATAGAAAATACCTGAGATGTATTGGAAAGGACTGTTCATGGACGACGTGACCCGATCGCCGTTGAGGAGTAGGAGAGTCAGGACTCACAGTGCCTTGATGAACTTGTGGATAGTGTGCCACGACGAATTCAGGCATGCATCAGTGCAAAAGGGAGTGCTACTGGGTATTAGTGGTGGCGATGTGTACAGCAATCTCGGACAACACCTCTGAAGGTCTCGCTGTATGGTGGTACAACGTGCAATGCGTGGTTTTCATGAACAATAAAAAGGGCGGAAATAATGTTTATGTTGATCTCTATCCCATTTTCTGTACAGGTTCCGGAACTCACGGACCCGAGGTGATGCAAAACTTTTTTTGATGTATGTATTTACACGGAAGTAACAAGCTCAGGATATTTATTTCTAATCATACTCTGCACCGTTCTTTCTTTCTCTTAGGAATTCTCTCAGATTTGTCGTTTGAGGAAGCAGCCATTCGTTACTCCAAGTTGAAATGTTACACATGTCTTTCTGCAACTTCTTACGATCCTACAGCGACGCAACATTCCTGTACTAAATAGTTTCGTCAGTGAACAACCTTGTAGTGCTATAAAAGAAACTGAGAGCCTTTTGCACGAGCTATCGCGCTTGCTTCAGGCTGCAGAACACGGTATGTGCTGGTATTCGTGGATCGCTTTCTCGCTGCTGACCGACCCATCGGTTTTCACGTGGCGCGCTGCGCTGTCGATGCATCACTACAACACGTAATTGTGACCGATCACCGACCGCGCTACACCGGAAAGCTATCTCCCAACACTGCAGCGCTGATTAGAGCAGCGCGTGTTTCGGGAAAATTGATATTGTGGCCTAATAGGCAACGCTCGTTGTACGTATGACCTGACGCCGAGTGACCTTTCCAAACACGAGTTCTGCAGGGCCGAAGAAGGGGCAGGAACTGCAGCTCGTTAACGGTTGGTCTAATGTAGATGGATTGTACAGGATGACTCGGGTAATCTGGTTCACCTGAAACACCTTCGGAAATGATATTTGCCTTGTATTACCGTGTAAAAACATCGCCGCTAGCAGAAATCCCGTCTCACAACAGGACCATATGATATGCAGGATGGGCCGCCGAATTGTTACTATTTTTCACCTAACTTTGACATATTACTTTCCATTGTATGACGTAACATACCGAATGGTGTGGCAGACAACACATTATTTATTTTTCTTTCAATCATTAATCATACAAAACGTATGGTATTGTCCTATAAATCTTCGTGCACTAATTATTTCATCTCTACGTAACTATAACACTTAAGATTCCCTAAAATCTTAACGACATATATAGTATTTGTCTGCTCCTACAATTTTTCTGTCTACCCCTCTTTCCAGTGCCAAATCAATTGTTTGTAGTACTCGTATGAGCAGGTGCCCTAATTTATCACTTGTTCTTGAAAAATCTTTCAAACATAGTTATTCTTTTCTGGCCTGGTCTTTCTAGTAGCCCTCTTCTTCCTGTTCTTGCTCCTTACTTAATATAAGTACTGTACCATAAGGTTTTAACCGCTGCAAGTTTCTTCTCTTCCTCGCCTGCCATACAATGCCATGACAAGACATATACAGGCTGATTATAATTAAAGTTAAACTTTCAAACCACTGTAGAAATAACACCACTGTTCAGAATGACGTCAAATTGCACGGAATATTATCAAAGAGGGGGAAAACGTATGGCAGAAGAAAAATAAATAGTTAAAAAATGTAGCAATAGATGGCGCTGTAAGCTTCATAATTTAATAGTGGTCGACTACAAATGACAACTGAATCACATAACAGCGCCTAAGGTGTACATTTGACGTTAAACAAACTGTACTCTACAGTGTACATGGGTGTACAGATGTGATACTGTTAGTCACGTAAGCCCATCCGTCACGGCAAGGTCATATCACATCAGATGGGAAAAAACGGTTTTTAATCGCCTCGACACCAAAAACCACATAAAAAGAATAGATCACATGGGTTTTTAATTGACCTGAGGCCAAAAGCCGCATAAGAAGCATCAATCAAAATGAAATCGGATTACAAAATTGTTAAGGCTTTCGTGGCCACTTGTTGACAAACTGCCTATTGGCTTCTGTCTCGGGTTCTTCGGCCGACGTTCATCTAATGATTTTACTGACGTTTCGCCAGCACGAGTGGCTCGCATTGTCCAAACTTCACCCTCTATTGCCGGTGGTGAACTGAAGCCGAGCTCGCGGCCGCAGACTATATGTACCTGGCGCTCCAACGTCCGAGGGCTTCTCCGCGGTCATTTCCGGTGCGGTTCTCCTCTTGCTACCTGCGACGGTCGTTCGCTGCAGTACGGGAAACCAGGATCCGTTTACCTAAAAGCTTTCCTCTTCCTTGTTGAAACTGTTCGCTTGTTTTTGTATTTCTACAGCTTCTCTGAACAAGCGCGTGTGATAGTGCTTCTCTGCAGCCAGAACTTCCGTGTCGGCGAATTTATTACGTGGTCGGTCTCACTCAGTGCGTGCTCTGCCACGGCCGATCCCTCCTCCTTCCCCAGTCAGTAAAATCATTAGATGAACGTCGGCCGAAGAACCCGAGACAGAAGAAAATAGGCAGTTTGCCGAAATCGGATTTTTAATTTACGTGTGACTTGCGCAAAACATGTTCAATATGCTATCCAACATTTTCTGCAATAAGTTGAAATCGAGAAACAGCATGTTTCACAACTCATCGAAGTGTTTCCGGGGTCGCGCTCAGAATGCGTTTCGCAATGAGTGCCTTCAATGCAGCTAAGTTTGCAATCGGAACACTATCTTTCAGATAGCCCCACAGCCAGAAGTGACACGGACTAAGACCAGGTGATCGGGAGGGCCATGTGTAGGTGGGGGGTTTGGTTGTTTGGGGGAAGAGACCAAACAGCGAGGTCATCGGTCTCATCGGATTAGGTAAGGACGGCTGTGCCCTTTCAAACGAAACATCCCGCCATTTGCCTGGAGCGATTAAGGGAAGTCATGGAAAACCTAAAGCAGGATGGCCGGACGCGGGATTGAACCGTCGCAGAATGTAGGGAAATGGCGGCTGATAATTGTAGCATTTCAGAAATGGCATTTCAACAGCTGCTTAACTGCGTTTGCAACGTGTGGAGGTGCTGCCCCATCTTGCATGAAAGTGATCCCATCCACGCTATTGAAGAGGTGGAATGACGTGGTTGCGCAAAAGACACTCATAGCGCCTACCAGGTAACAGGACCGGAAGCACCTGTCTCTTCGAAAAAACATGCCCCTATGATAAATGATGCCGTAAACCCGCACCACACAGTGACTTTTCCGGAATGAAGTGTACCGGTTGATCTGCGTGTGGACTTTCCGTTGTCCATATTCGACAGTTCTGTCGGATGGAAGTGGGCTTCGTCTGTCCACAAAATCTTCCACAGTCAATCATTGTCCACCTATACGCGAGCAAGAAAATCCAAAACAAAGGCCTCTCTTGCTGTTCGGTCAACAGGAAGTAACTCGCGCATATGTGTAATTTTGAGTGGATAGCAAAGAAGGATGTTTCGTAGGATTTCACGCACCGTGCTCACGGGCATGTCCATATGTTCGGGGAATTCTCCGTGCACTGCACGTTTGCCCACCACCACTCGTCTCCTCCTACATTGCTATGGCCACTGCTTCCACTGACGGCGAGTCAATTCGTTTCGTCCCTCTACCAGGTTGCGCACCATCTTTTCGAATTTCCGAATCATTTTCTCCAGACCCACGGCAGTCATCAGACCAAAGCCTTTTTTTTCTAACTCTTCAGTGTCCGGAACTTCTGCAGAGCGACGTGTGTACAGTCATTATTCTTTAATACAGTTCTACAAGCAGAGCGTGATCCTGCATTGAGAACGATCGGTTCTGGGCACTTCAGTCCGGAACGGCGCTGCTGCTACGGTCGCAGGTTCGAATCCTGCCTCGAGCATGGATGTGTGTGATGTCCTTAGGTTAGTTAGGTTTACGTAGTTCTAAGTCTAGGGGACTGATGACCTCAGATGTTAAGTCCCATAGTACTTAAAGCCATTTGAACCATTTTGCATTGAGAAAGTCATGGCGAACGTCGTAGGCGCGAAAGGAGAAAAAGCCGTGTATGCGGCGAGTTTGAACAACTTCAATGGGTCGTGCGCATGACAGGTGGTTTCTTTTACGTATTCTGATACATACAGTGCCATCTATTGATCAGTTTTCACACAATTTTTTTTTCTTCTGCCATACGTTTTCCCCCTTCTCCGATAATATTCTGTTGCAAGTTGACGTCATTCAGACCAGTGGTGTTATTTCTACAGCGTTTGGGAAGTTTAATTGTAATCACTCGGTATTTTTACTTCTTCCTCAGTTCTCATTTGAATGTTCAACAGGCTAGTAGGTCTCATCTTCACATCGCCCAATCTACATTATGTCCTTTGCCCATGCCTTTCCTTACGGCTGGGTTGACGTCGTCATCCAGTGTTTCCTGTAGTAATTATTTTATCTCTGTATAACTATAATGCTCGACAGTCCCTTTAGTCTGAATGACATCGTCTAGTATCTGTCAACCCCTGAAATTTTTCAGTATGCTGTTCTTGCCAAGAAAATACTTAACCGCTGTTAGATGCCCTTCATAGTACCATTTTCCTTTGACACTCCAGTCGCCTATGTAATTTCCTAGGCGGCTACGTAGCACTACAAATCAAATGCCTCCACTTTTTTCCATTCGATATTTCGTGTGGTCCACGTTTTAATTACATACAACTATGAGGCCTAGACATACATTTTTTAGAACTTTGTAAGGCAACCATATCCTCAGAGACCTCAGATAGCAAATAAAAGTATTACTCATGCAGAGATGATCAAAATTCTTTGCATATAAATGAAGAGATTTGCCCCTGAACCTAGTGCTCCTAATAATACTTTAAAGAAAAGGAAATTATCCAGAAGAGTATTACCTGTCCTCTGACCGTCAAGTGAAACGCACATGTTTTGCTTGCTTTGTTGCTGTCTTCCCTTGTGGGCAATTCACGTGACTACGGGATGTGACGCAATTGGTCGGACTCCAGGGAAGCGACGCCACATCATTGTGGACCGGACAGTAGCAGTGAAGCGTTCAGCGACAGATGATGTTTGAGTATTCGCAAAAACAAAACAAAGTCAACATTTGGGAAAGAATATCGAGGGTGTAAGAAAGACTTGACTATTGCAACTGAGATAACTAATCAGTTATATCTGACCAAGTTTCGTACATGGTTAATAAAAAATACACTTGTGAATGCTGTATTAGTTTTATATACTGACTGTTCGTACCGACAAACAAAGTGAGGAATGATAATTTACCGATGAAAACTAATAGTTGTGGTTTCTTGTTGTTTCGTTTATTCATTTTTCCTACAAAACATCATCACACTAGAAGCGGCGCTCTCAACAAAGCCCCGCCACCATATTTATGATAAAACAAGCGCAGTGTCGCCATGATCGGGAAACAATCTCCTCAGGTGCAGAAGACGGATCACGACACATTTTTATCCCAGAGTGTAGGAATCACTGCTCAAATATAAATATTGCGTGTTTCAGACACTTTCATTCTGAGTAGAAGAGGCAACATTTAAACTGCTGTGTGAATAACAGTAAAACCCAAAATTATCGTGGTCATAAACGATTATGGAGAGTTGTATGACAGAGCACACACTCTATTTGTAAGATGCTACATCTGTTCTGTACTTGTATGTGGTTCTGAAGGATCCCCATGAAATATGACAATAGCAAGTGGCCTTTGAAATGTGGATTTATCGCAGAATACATAAAACATCTTGGACAGCAAGAGTAGTTGACACCAAAGTATTGCGACGAACAGACAAACAGCGACAAATCTTAGTAACGCTCAAAATAAGAGTACTGCTTATATAGCACATATCTTACAGAATACCAAACATCTGCTTCTACAGTTGATAATAGAAGAGAAAATTGAGGGTAAAAGAAGAAAACGGCGAAAACTGTGAAGAAGATAATATAAAACAGTGGATAGGATTATCAAGTGCAGATCATTCATTATATACTGCACTTCATACAATAAATATGCCAAGTTCAGTCGTCAATATCTATTAATGCATATGTAGAATCAGACGAAGAATCTGCGATGCTGCAGTGCCGGTGTTATTTTGAATTACGGTGCGAAATTGCTTTAGGCATGTATGCGTGACAAAGGAAATTTGCATCGCAATTCAGAATAACACCAGCACTGCAACATCGCAGATTCTTCTTCTTGTACTTCTGCCTCTTCCTATCCATTAATGGATGTTGGCCTCTACGCGATCCATCTTTATTACAAGCGGGAAACCAGTGCTTGAATCCCGGCCAGGCACAAAAATTTTTACTTTCGTCATTCCAGTCTACAGCTGATGATTGTCCATATTCATAATATATTTAATGCATTTCATTACGGCTCTTGGCGCCGCAGTGCCTGTTTCTTTGGACATGCATGCGTATCCAAAGGAACACTACATCGTAATTCAGAAAGAAACCACAGGTGCTGCAATATCGTATTTATCTGCCGACAGTGGTCAAGCGATTTTCAAGTACAGGATTATACACGATGGATGTACGAGTTTTGGTTGTGGACGCATGGTTGACGGCATATGGAAGTTTGCGTGCGTCCGTGAGTCGCACACGGATTGCCAAATGGTAAGGCGACCGCTCGCTATAAGGAGGAAATCCGTTTCCGAGACCCATTCCAACACAAATTTTCATACCTCTCATTCCATTCTACAGTTGACGCTCGTCCATATTCGTAACTGCGAATACATTTAATGCAGAGGAATGTGTCCCTCAAAAAGGAAGGTAATTGAAAAAGATATGATATTAATTATGAATAATAATAAATGGAAAACGTGTCTAATGAGACAGAAGAAGAAACAGGAGTCGATTTAGAGGATCCGGTATTATAATCTGATATTAAAAACAACGCTTTGGAGGACTTAAGATCAAATAAGGCAGAAGGGATAGATAACATTCCATCAGAATTTCTAAAATTATTGGGGAAATTGGAAACGAAACGACTATTCTCGTTGGTGTATGGAATGTATGAGTTCGGCTACATGCCGTCTGACTTTCGAAAAAAATGTCATCCACACAATTCCGAAGACTGCGAGAACTGACAAGTGCGAGAATTATCCCACCATCAGCCTAACAGCTCATACATTCAAATTGCTGACAGTGATAATGTACAGAAGAATGGAAAAGAAATTTGAGGATGTGCTAGATGACGATCGGTTTGAGTTTAGAACAGGCACCAGAGAGGCAATTCTGACGTTGCGAATGATAAAGGAAATAAGACTAAAGAAAAATCAAGACACATTCATAGGATTTGTTGTTCTGGAAAAAGCGTTCGACAATATAAATGGTGCAAGATTTTCGAAATTCTGAAAAAAGTAGGGATAAGCTATAGGGAGAGACGGGTAATATACAATATGTACAAGAGCCAATGGGGAATAATCAGAGTGGACGACCAAGACCGAAGTGCTCAGATTAAAAAGATCGCATGACAGAGATGTAGACTTTCGCCACTACTGTTCAATCTGTACATTAAAGAAGCAATGATGGAAAATGGTGTTAGTTCCATGCGAAACAATAATTTTATTGGTGCAATTCGTCCCTTTGGGGCATCATCAGAAAAATTTAATACACTACAGAAGTTGCATTCGTGAGATTTTGAAGTACATTAAAAATTTCTGATAATGGCAGTAAAAGGGCGAATTGCGTCAATAAAAGTATTGTTTACCTTCAAACTATTAACATTTTTCTTGTGAAAGAATACCTGCGGTTGCTGTACCAGTTACACCATGATGTGGAAAGAATTGCACATTTTCACTGTTCATGCAGTCAAACTGCAGCTTGAAGCATGACTATTTAATTCATTACTTCTTCGCTGTTAACTGAATTCACAACACATTATTCACACAGTACTTACGTGTATTACTGAATATAACTGGGAAATAGTATCATTATACGATACATAGTTTAGAAGATATGATGTCAGAGGCACTGAGATGAGTGAACGAATAGCCGCTGCTTACAATGGAGCGCAAATGACACAGATTGTGTGCGTTCAGTGTTTTACAATGAGAGCACTTAGCTACATCCCACAAACTGTTAGGAAAACGTGAAGCCTTTCCTAGAACCATTGTCGGTAGCATGCTTAAAATCAAATATGTAACACATTAACACTGGCATGTTGTTGTTGTTGTGGTCTTTAGTCCTGAGACTGGTTTGATGAAGCTCTCCATGCTACTCTATCCTGTGCAAGCTTCTTCATCTCCCAGTACTTACTGCAACCTACATCCTTCTGAATCTGCTTAGAGTATTCATCTCTCGTCTCCCTCTACGATTTTTACCCTACACGCTGCCCTCCAATGCTAAATTTGTGATCCCTTGACGCCTCAGAATATCTCCTACCAACGGGTTCCTTCTTCTTGTCAAGTTACGCCACAAACCCCTCTTCTCCCCAATTCTATTCAATAACTCCTCATTAGTTACGTGATCTACCCATCTAATCTTCAGCATTCTTCTGTAGCACCACATTTCGAAAGCTTCTATTCTCTTCTTGTCCAAACTATTTATCGTCCATGTTTCACTTCCATACATGGCTACACTCCATACAAATACTTTCAGAAACGGCTTCCTGACACTTAAATCTATACTCGATGTTAAAAAATTTCTCTTCTTCAGAATTGCTTTCCTTGCCCCCGACAGTCTACATTTTATATCGTCTCTACTTCGACCATTATCAGCTATTTTGCTCCCCACATAGCAAAACTCATTTACTACTTTAAGCCTCTCATTTCCTAATCTAATTCTCGCGGCATCACCCGATTTTATTTGACTACATTCCATTATCCGCGTTTTGCTTTTGTTGACGTTCATCTTATATCCCCCTTTCAAGGCACTGTCCATTCCGTTCACCTGCTCTTACAGGTCCTTTACTGTCTCTGGCAGAATTACAATGTCATCGGTGAACGTCAAAGTTTTTATTTCTTCTCCATGGATTTTAATTCCTACTCAGTGTTTCTCTTTTGTTTGCTTTGCTGCTTGCTCAATATACAGATTGGATAACATCGGGGAGAGGCTACTCCTATGACTGCCATCTGGTTTCTGTACAAATTGTAAATAGCCTTTCGCTCCCTGTATTTTACCCCTGCCACCTTTAGAATTTGAAAGAGAGTATTCCAGTGAACATTATCAACAGCTTTCTCCAAGTCTACAAATGCTAGAAACGTAGGTTTGCCTTTCCTTAATCTTTCTTCTAAGATAAGTCGTAAGGTCAGTATTGCCTCACGTGTTCCAATATTTCTACGGAATCCAAACTGATCGTGCCCAAGGTCGGCTTCTACCTGTTTTTCCATTCGTATGTTCAGAATTCTCGTTACTATTTGGCAGCCGTGACTTATTAAACGGATAGTTCGGTAATTTTCACATCTGTCAACACCTCCTTTCATCTACACATAAGCGTTATTAGAGACAAAGTTAGTGAACTGCCCATATTTGTAAAATAAGCAGACATTGGAAGCCGTTTTTTAAATGGGAGTTCGATTCTCCGAAGAGTCAAGAGTTTAATGGTATTACTAGAAACAGTGAAACGACCGAACTGTAATGGCAGCCGCACTGTACACCTTTGTGCTGCAGCCGTTGATATTCAGATTGTTTCCATTTGACAGTCTTTGCTAGGCTGTGCCACAGTCTATCTCCCAGAGAAGAAGCTGAGGCAGCAGGACATGTCCATTCCCTCAGCCGCCGCGGCTGCGACGTCAGCGGGTGTCGGTGCGGCCGCAGTGCGACGCCGGGCCTCGGAAACGGAGGCGGAAGTCGTCAGTCAGCGCCGGCCACGACCTGGCGGAAGCGATCGCGCCTAATTGCCGGACGCGCGTGCCACAGCCGCACGCTGGACATCGATCTGGCGCCGGCTCGCTTGCGCCGTAACTCACTACGCAGTCGTCCCGAATGGCCGGTGCCGCGCGGATCACACGCACTCCGCTCTTGATTTTCGGTCTGTCATGACCTGAACACCAATGAAGACAGTTTACAAACAGATGTTTGCCTTCTCTCATAAATGCCTCAGTAACAGTCTTTCGAAGAACAGGTTCTACACCATTGTCTAAACTCTACTCCCCAAGCTAATATGTGGCGTGAGGCGGGTGTTAATTGATTTTTGGAAACCGAGAAGGACTTTTACAGCCATCATCATACACTACTGGCCATTAAAATTGCTACACCAATAAAAAATGCAGATGATCAACGGGTATTAATTGGACAAATAGGTTATACTAGAACTGACATATGATTACATTTCACGCAGTTTGGGTGCATAGATCCTGAGAAATCAGTACCCAGAACAACCATCTCTGGCCGTAATAACGGCCTCGATACGCCTGAGCATTCAGTCAAACAGAGCCTGGATGGCGTGTACAGGTACAGCTGCCCATGTAGCTTCAACACGATACCACAGTTCATCAAGTCTAGTGACTGGCGTATTGTGACGAGCCAGTTGCTCGGCCACCATTGGTCAGACGTTTTCAATTGGTGAGAGATCTGGAGAATGTGCTGGCCAGGGCAGCAGTCGAACATTTTCTGTATCCAGAAAGGCCCGTACAGGACCTGCAACATGCGGTCGTGCATTATCATGGTGAAATATAGGGTTTCGCAGGGATCGAATAAAGGGCAGAGCCACGGGTCGTAACACGTCTTAAATGTAATTTCCACTGTTCAAAGTGCCACCAATGTGAACAAGAGGTGACCGAGACGTGTAACCAATGGCACTCCATACCATCACGCCGGGTGATACGCCAGTATGGCGATGACGAATACACGCTTCCAACGTGCATTCACCGCGATGTCGCCAAACACGGATGCGACCATCACGACGCTGTAAACAGAACCTGGATTCATCCCAAAAAGTGACGTTTTTCCATTCGTGCACCCAGGTTCGTCGTTGAGTACAACATCGCAGGCGCTCCGGTCTGAGATTCAGCGTCAAGGGTAACCGCAGCCATGGTCTCCGAGCTGATAGTCCATGCTGCTGCAAATGTCGTCGAACTGTTCGTGCAGATGGTTGTTGTCTTGTAAACGTCCCCATCTGTTGACTCAGGGATCGAGACGTGGCTGCACGATCCGTTACAGCCATGCGGATAAGATGCCTCTCATCTCGACTGCTAGTGATACGAGGCCATTGGGATCCAGCACGGCGTTCCGTATTGCCCTCTTGAACCTACCCATAGATCTCGACCAACGCCAGCAGCAATGTAGCGATACGATAAACCGAAATCGCGATAGGCCACAATCCCACCTTTATCAAAGTCGGAAACGTGATGGTACGCATTTCTCCTCCTTGCACGATGCATCACAACAACGTTTCACCAGGCAACGCCTGTCAGCTGCAGATTGTGTATGAGAAATCAGTTGGAAACTTTCGTCATGTCAGCACGTTGTGGGTGTTGCCACCGGCGCCAGACTTGTGTGAATGCTCTGAAAAGCTAATCATTTGCATATCACAGCATCTTCCTCCTGTCAGTTAAATTTCGAGTCTGTAGCACGTCATCTTCGTGGTGTGGTAATTTTAATGGCCAGCAATGTACCTACATTATTACTTACTTTTAAAAGCCCCCAAAGCGAAGTACATGAGGCTGAGTCACTCAATCTATAGAGGGTGAACATTAATAAAACCGACGAACTGCAGGGACGGATTCGTCACTGGAAATGGAGGAAAAACGGTCCTATGAACATGTGTCCGGAAATGCATCATTGCCACAGTAGATGGCGCTAACAAATGACGGTTCCTCTCTCCATGTGATATGTGTTCCTTGTTTGTTGCAAACTATGTGATCGACGCAGTGTACTGTAAGCAGCGGAATGGTCCAGTATTCACGTAAGAAACAAGCTGAGATGGTGTTGCTGTACAGCCTAGCAAATGGAAATGGTCAAGAGGCAGCAGAGCTATACCAAAATAAGTACTCTTACAGACACCAAACGCATCGCAAATTTCAAGCCCTTTTTGAGCATTTGTGTAATCATAGGTGCTTACAGAGAGACGAACATGCAGGGAGGTAGTACACTACCTGTACACCAGATTTGGAGGACTATTTTCAAACCCTTTTTGGGCATTTGTGTAATCAATAGGTCCTTACAGAGAGATGAACATGCAAGGAGGTGGTAGACTGCATGTACATCAGATTTGAAGGAATAGTCTCTGCAGTACATTGAGATGAACCCTGGTACAAGCTCCAGGCCAGTGGCCTATCAACATGGTGTAAGACAAAGTACGATTATGTGTAGAGTTCATGACAACTGCTACAATCCCTATCACCTACAGTCCCATGATGGCGACTCTGAACATGCGTCGTGACATGGATGCGTTTCAGCTCTGTATTGTGTTCCAGGGCAATTTCCGGACACATGTTCATAGGAACTTTTTTCCTTCATTTCCAGTCAGTCTGTCGGTTTTACTGATGTTCACCCTGTATACTGGGTGATTCACAGTTCATGTTACACACTTGTGGAGCTTATAGAGGGGACTTGGTAGGTGTAGTTTTACATAGGAACCCAAGTCCGCAAACGTCATCCAACGATACTACAGAGCGTCGAAGTTATAGGAGCCGGCACCTGTAGATTTATGTGTGTACAGCGTGATTCCGTGATGATGTAACAAACTTTCTAGTATGGTGGAGAAGAATAAATGTATCAATTTGAGGTAGGGGTTCCTGGTCCAGCAACGCGCGAGTCCAAAGTTGCACGCGAAAACCATTGCGGTACATCTGACAGTGGAATACGTGTACCGCTAGTATTGTTGCTAAGAATGTAGGGTATGGAACTTTCCGTGGTGGTATTATCGACCAAAACAAGAAAAAAATTTCGAGTAAACGTTGGCCCTACAATGCATATCTGAGGAGCTGTGAGCACCCGTGTATCTTCACTAGTGTGAATCACATCTCTTCTATTGAAGAAGTGCTCACACGTATTAAGCTATGTATTTTAGAGTCCATGTTAACTGGACGTTTTTTCCTCCATACTATCACCTCTGAAACTTGCCTGTCCTACATTCGTACCCACAACGGTACCGGTGCATGTATTTCACTTCAGAGACATCAGAATGGTTTTCACTTATAACTTTCAACTCGTTCGTTTCAGGTCGAGGCCCTACCTCAAATTAATGCATTTATCCTTCCTCATCATCCCTGAACGGTTGTAACATCATCACAGAATCGCCGTTTATACACGAATGCTTACAGGTGCCGGCGCCTTTAGCTTTGGTGCCCTGTAACTTCGTCGAATGACTTTTCCGGACATGGGTTCTCATGTAAAACTTGATCTACTAAGTCCCCTCTTAAACCTCTATGATGTGTGTAACATGAATTTTGAAGCACCCTGTATACGAAATGGCGCGTGATTGTTGATGATGATGACGTTTGGTTTGTGGGGCGCTCAACTGCCCGTACAAAGTCCCAATTTTTACACAGTCCAATTCTTTTGCCCAGTCCAATCTAGCCACAGTCACAAATGACGACCATGAAATGATGACAACAAAAGCACTCAGTGCCCAGGCAGAGAAAAATCCCCAACTTGGCCGAGAATCGAATCCGGGACCCGGAGGTAGCAACACAGACCATGAGCTGTGGACCGAGTGATTGTTAGTCACCCTATATGTCTGCACGAATCTCTCTGTGACTTTTGCTGGATATAATCTGTGGAAAAGTATCTGGATATCTCTGTATAAATGCGAAACTGACCACTAGATGACACGTCAAGTGGAACTGCAGATATGAAGGGAAGTGGGAAGCATTGTCAGTAGAGAAGGAGTGACGTCAGAATGGGTCCGTCAGCAGAGCTCAGTGACTTCGAACGTGGACTAGCCACTGCATATCTTCTGAGTAACATTTCAACCCTTCTGAAGCTACCCAAGTGTTCTGTTTGTGCTGTGATTGCAAAGGGGAAATACGAAGGAATAACTGCAGCTAAGCAAAGACCAGGAACATGTGATGGACTGACCAACTGGGACCATCACTATTGTGGAGGGCAGCTGTAAGGAATAGTAAGAAGTTGGTGGAGGGCATCACTTGTGATTTCCAGAATGCTACCAGCAGTCACGTTAGTACAATGTACAGTGACAAGAATGGGTTACCGTGGAAGAACAGCTTCTCGTCAGCACACATTTCTGTAGTCGGTGTTAAGTGACGCTTGATATGGTATAAAGAGTGGCGCCACAGGACAGTGATTTTTAGTGATGAAACTCACTGTACCCTGCGGCAATCCGATGGAAGGGTTTGAGTTTGGCGAGTGCCTGCAGAGCGTTGTTTGCTACCACATGTAGACCCAATAGGGAAGTACAGAGGTGGCGGTGTTACAGTATGAGATGTTTTTCGTGGATAGATCGAGGTTCCATAATGCTGCTTAAGAAAACGCTAAATTCAGAAGAATATTACCTCACTTTACAGCTATGTGTACTAGTACAGTAGAGGATCAACTCGGTAACGATGAATGTATCAACATAACAATGCACACTATCATAAAGCAGCACCTGTAAGGGAATGGTTTGTGGACAATAACATTCCTGAAATGGGCTGGTCTGCCCAAGGTCCCAACCTGAACCTGTGGAACACCTTTTGGATAGGTTATAACATGACGCCGCTGTAGACACCAGCGCTCAACATCAGTGCCTTATCTGATTTCATATCTTGTGCCAGAATGGGCTGTAATTCCTCCACATACATTCAGACATCTCATTGAAAGTGTTCCCGTCACAAAGGCGAAGGCAAGTAAAATCTCACCACACAGTGATGCAAAATACACTCCTTGTAGCTCTTACCACTCGAGCTGCTCGGGTATCTCGGTAACGCTTCCGTGCTTACTAAACTAACTGGTGACGAAACGTTCTACCCTTCTTTGTATTCTCTCTATTTCCCTTACTCATTGTAGAGGGTAATGTACCCTGAGACCACGCAGGGTAGCCGCACAGTTTGAGGCGTCTCGCCATGGTTCGTGCGGCTCCCCTGTCGGAGGTTCGAGTCCTTCTTCGGGCATAGATGTGTGTGTTGTACTTGGTGTAAGTTGGATTAAGTAGTGTGTAAGGCTAGAGACCGATGACCTCAGCAGTTTGGTGACATAGGAACTTACCACCACAGCTCCACAGTACCCTGTGTGACGAGATATATTCAAGTATAAGCTACTTCCTTTGTGGGTGGAGGACGCTTCATTTCTTCCAATGGATCTTACTCTGACGCCTGCCTTTCCTTCAATTTCACTGCGCAACGCCGTCAAAAGATCACTTTTTCGAAACGTCCAAACTGTTTCCCATTGCTATGTAAAAGTTTCAAATTCGGCTCAGAGGTGCCTACACCCTTCCCCTGTAATGGTGCAAGGACTTGGCACCCTGTGACGTCAACCTCGGGCCAGTGGACGCTTGAAACCGCAAAGTGTCGACATACGTGGGAAAGAAACCAGAGCTGAGAAGCTCGTGTGAACTGCAGAGCGGGTTAATGCTACATCGACATTAAATGTCACCACAGTTCTTCCCTATGCCACCGTTAACTTGTGACACGATGTGAAGGTCTCCATCCACTGTCATCAAAATTTCACCCCTATTTTTGACGCCCTTGCGATAGAGTTCATAACCGTAGCACTCAGCTGTCAAATCGTACGGTTTGCATGTGGATGGCCGAGGAAAACGTTTCAGCCATGCAGCGGTGATACCGCTTCTTTCCTTGAGCGCTGATCCTCATGCATTATGCGGTCAGAACCGACAATTTTCATGGTGATGAGCAACAGGAGAACGTTCTTGACAACATTTGACACTGCTGACATTCCCAGAGGATCCATCGCTTCTCTAAGGACATCGTGCTCACCCACTGAATGTTATCGCACACCTTTAGGGGGCAGTACAACCACAATTTTTGCGTTGGTGTACAGGACGGAACCACTATGAATCATGCAAAATCATTCCACGATATTTGAATGTGATCAAATCAGTAAAGGATACTTATGCTTTTGCACCCATCCCATTTTTGTGCCCTCTTGTGGCTTGATTACAGGTGGGTGCGGCATTGACAAAAGCATGAATAAAACGGCAAAAGGTCTCTCTAAGACCGCCCCCACCTACAGTTCGTCAACACCCTCAGTGGCACCTGCCCAACTTTGCTGAGCTCGGCCGGCCGCGGTGGTCTCGCGGCTAAGGCGCTCAGTCCGGAACCGTGCGACTGTTAGACTCAGAAGTTGAGTCCCATAGTGCTCAGAGCCATTTGAACCATTTTTGAATCTTTTGTGGGCAGCAACCCCGCAATATATGTTTTTTTTTATTTGTGGCAAACTAGGCGAATAGCTGGTGCCGTAAGTTGTCCAGAGTATGGGAACTACTGACACCACCACTAGACAGTGCGATAGTAAACTGTATTCCAGGTGTTATTATTTCTTAACGGGTTGCGTCTGATTTCCAGAACGTGCAGAGTGCTGAATTTAGGTGTTCATACTTCTTAGTAATGTTGCCAAACCTCATTTGTCCTTGACTAAAAATGGCGGAAGTTGTATCAGATCCATTAACGGCGTGAGTAAGCAGCATTATGTTTATCGTCGAACTTATAATATGCAATACAAAACAACGTGTCGTCTGCACTTCATCTTCCTAGCTTTAGAAAAAATATGTGTGCGATGCTTTGTCCTACGTTATTTGTGAGCACAAGAAGGTCAACGTCTTCCGCAATTATGACCACACTTCCAAAAATTGTCGGTTGTTGAAACGGCAGAAATTACAGCCATAACATCAGCATCTTCTTGTGTCTGGTGCACCTCAATACTACGTTCCCGAAATTCCTTTTTAAGAAGTGTGATCAAACGATACTTCTTTTGTTCGTTGTACAGAAACTTATCCTGAGTGGCTTGGTTTACTATCTCTGATTCAACCACTACTTCATCCGAAGAATGCTTTCTAGACCTACGACTATTCTCAGCGCTATTTGTGCTACATTGCTCTCCTTGACATGGGTACCCATCACACACATCAGCAAACTGAGATACAAAATGACGTTGCAGGTAAGAAACACAACTTTGGGCTATCGATGTGATGAAATATTTCGACGCCAAGTCACTTTGTGTATAAAGCATCCTCCATCAACAGCAAAAAATTCTTCGGTGCCATTGACTTCACACTCTTCGCCGGAACGACAGCGTTGTAGGAATAAGATTTTGCTCTTTTTCACATACCTTCCTCTGAGGACACAGACATTAGATAAGGAGCAAGTTCATACTTCAGAAATTATTTTTTCTTCATTTTGTTTCATTAAAGAAATCCTTTGGAAAAAGAGTTGAAGGATCAACAGGAGAACCTTAGTGCTCCCAGCATTTATAATACTGGCCCAAGAAAGGAGAGTCACAACTTTATCTTTTATATGAAAATTTACATCCTGGAAATTATCATCAACTTTTTTTTTTACACGTTCCCCCCGCTTCGTGACACATATGACAATCAAAATTCTCCGTCCCCACAACATCGCCACTGTCAGGAATTATAAAATCAGTTTCAGGGAACGGAAGATGCACTGAAAAGCATCAAACAATTTACGGGAGTCCATGCCATCTCGTTCGATGCGACAACTTCTTGCATCTACATGATGATGTGATGTTACACTCCGCAGTATCATTCAATTTCTTCACAAATATTCTGTATGCGGATCATCCCTAAAGTCCATCTTCTTGACAGACTAACTGTAATTCCTCAGGGAGAAGTAAGTTCTCCAAAAATCTTCATTCTTCTCATCAACGTCTGTTGCGTGGTCATGTCAGAAGGGACCCTGGCGAATAGTTTGCTGATCGCTGTATGACAAAATTCCCTTCAGTTATAAACTTACCATACTCCGAAACGTCCATTTTTTCCTCCAGTCCCAAAATATTCTACAACTAGAAGTACCTCACCTTTAACTCACAAAAAATGTGCCGCAGAATGGAAGTACGGAAGCATTTTTCGAACACTACGTAGATGAAGTTTCCAACTGCCTGTTCGATGTTCTTCAATAAATTGTTTTAGGAGAGTGACCGTGCAACAGCACTGAACCCATAATTTTGCTGTGGGTCCCTTACTTTCAGTCATATTCAGGACACCTAAAAGAAAATGTTATGACTTGTTGAATGGGAATATTGGAGGCTTCGCCCACAGACAATTCGATTCATCACAAGAAGTAGCCACGTCATTCTACGCATTGCGTTCATTTGCTGTTAGCTCAGTGTGATTCAGCAGATGATATTCGTGAACTGCAGCTGCAGCATTACTGTTGTTTTGATAATAGAGCTCGAACGATAATGCCCTTCTCCTTTTGTCAACAAGAGCACTGCGACTGGTCAGGTGTGTGAGACTATTAATCACGATGACTGATCACGACACCTGGTGGTCATAGTTGGAACTGGAAGGTAGCGCTGTGTAGCATGAAAACCATGCACCCCATGCTTTGAACATTAATTCTAACAAGTTTGGTACATCTACAGTAATTAGTTTCCGTGTTATAACGTGTTAAATAGTAAAGGTTTAATTATAACCACCCGGAATTGTAGCACAAAACAAAATAAAATAAAACCAGATAAATAAACCACGCAGTATGACTGAATGTAATCTTAAAAATGCTATATACGATGGACATGAGTCAAAGTGAGATGTTAAATTCCGTTGTACAATATAGCATGCAATATATTTCTACTATACAGGGTGTAACGGGTATAAGGGCAGATATTGGTAAATGTGGTACTTTCGTATGTACACACGTCAGCGCGCTGGCTGCTTTTTCTCTGCGTCAAAAAATCTTCCCACAAAAACGTCACAAACTGTTCGAACTGACGTTATCTGTATGGTCATAACTGCACCTGTAAGTGGACTGTACCTGTCAGTATATACTAACCGTTTTGCGTCCACATGTCCACAATTCGACATCTGGCCGGCTGTCCTGGATGTACTGACCAACCGGAAAACATACCTATAATTATTGTTAGTTTGCAAATGACGTAAATATCTTGTTCAGTATACCGTCCACAGTCAACAGTACAAATATCTTCACTTATATCTGTTACACTCCATCTAAATAGAAACTGAAATAAAGGTGCTGAGAAAGTAGACAATTTGCCATTTTGCATAAAATTTGAAAAATTGATATTTGTGGACAAACTACAGCGCCTTGATATTGGGTGCAGGAAAAAGTTGTAGTAATCAAATTTGTAGATAATTTTGTGCTTTTTTAAAAAACGAAATATACGAGAATGCCTTAGGAGCACAAGAAACTGAGTTATACACTACTGGCCATTAAAATTGCTACACGAAGAAGCAATGAAGGTGATAAACGGGTGAAACTTCCCCTTTGAACAATTATACAAGACTGTGCTTAAACTGACACACAATATTTTGTTAGCGCAACGCAATCTGACTTTCAAAATTCCCTACAAAAGAATGGCCCTGACTAACATTAAACTATACCTTTCACAAATCACTTACCTCACAAAAATCTTCGCTGCTCAAGCTACTGCAATACAGCGAGCGCCACTACTGCCAGCTAAATAAAAGATTCAAACTATGGAAGGCACTAACTACTGATAGGGATAGTTAGCAAATGAAAGATATTAGTAGAGAACAAATAATGTATTTACCTTGATATCATCATATATAAATATAGCAGTTCATGCCAAATTACAAAACTCCGCCATCTCTCTCCCCACATCCACCACTGCTGGCGGCTCACCTCCAACTGCGCAACGCTACGCGCTGTTCACAGCCAGCTGCCTAACACTACAATGGCGAGTATTACAACAATGCAAAGCAGACACAGACTGCCCACAGCACAGCCAGTGATTGTCATACAGAGGTGGCGTTACCAATAAAAAACCTAAACAGCCTACTTACATAGAGAAAACATAAACAGCCTACTTACATAGCCCCCATGCTCCCCACAAAAATTTTTACAAATGGTGTTGGGCACTGGCCAATACAGATTTGAAAAAATTTTTTCATAATTACAATAACAAAGAAATCAAATGCACACACTTATTGATACAATGTTGGTCAAAAGCTAAAAATTTCTCACAGTCCATAAAGACAGTCCAGATTGTTCATCACAGTAAAAATGCAGAGTTTTTCTCAAAGTCTGAGCAGTAAAAGAAAATGCGCACAGAAGTAGTGGATTTCCATGCAGTCTTGAAGAAGTAGTGTTGTCCTTCCAACGGAAAGACAGTGCTGACTCTTGACATGCATACAGGTAATGGGCCACAACAGAGCAAACCCACAGCAGAGTCAGTCGAAATTTTGAAGAGTATTGGTAGGTAGGTCATCACAGAGCAGACCCTCTGTAGTCCTGGTAGAGATTACGGTATTGGTGGGCCATCAAAGATGCAGACCCACTGTAGTCCTTGTAGAGATAGCCAGCAGCCATCTGTTGTGACTGTGCAGGTGCACAATCACCATTGAAGAGTCTTGCGGATAATATAGCAAGTCCATAACCACCATTTGTGCACTCACAAAGTTTTTGGAATTGTCCTTAGAACCAGCAATGCTGTTATCCAGTCCCTTGCTGAATTATTAACACATGTGCAAACACTAACAGTCCCTACTTCTCACGTATTGTCCATATATTATGACCAACAGAAACGTGTGCAGTGAAATGGAACTTACAAGTTAATAATATGATGAACTGGTGTCAATTACAATTTTATAACATAAGAATACAATTACAAAGGTACAAAATACATCATTAAAGAACATAACAATACAGATAACATTTGTAGTAACACAGGCTTTACAACAGAACAGAAATAAACATATACATCAATGTTACAGGAATTATGAGATAAATAGATACATAAAAGATCAGAATAAATTTTGAAACATCAACTTCACACATGAGCATTAAAACAAAACAGAACAAATAATGTCTAAGCATATTTACAAGGTAAATAACATATTATTAATGCCAATTACATTTGAGGATAATAGTATTCCTCATCATAGTGAATGTAGCTTAGTACTAGAAAAATTCTACAACATAAATCGTATTAGCTAAACACATAAAGACAGAAAAAACACAAATACACAAGGGTACACAAACACATAGTGGGATAACACCAACAGGAAAGGACAGGGTTTGTTTTACTGCAGTATTTTGCATGGAGATCTCCCTTTGTTCATCATTATTCCCAAAAAGTCCTATCTATACCTGCTTTCTGTATTTTGTTCCCATCCTCTGTCAATAATAGTTGTTCTCCACTGTACAGTATCCTATTTCTTATAAATTTATAATAGTTAGTTTCTTATATAGTCTACCCCCTCTTAAGCTAACTTAAATCTACTGAGCTCAGATGCTAAACTAAGGGACGAGGCAATGCAGCAGCACATAAAACAATTAATATAAACAGCAATGAAAAAAATGGAAAATCGCAAAGCAAGCTACAGTAAATCTAAATTACCAAGCAATTCAACATTACAACTAATATGAGGCAATGCACAGCACACAAAAAAATAAATCTGGCTTAGCAGAGTAACACAAATTAAAGTTCAGTGGCACTATGCCTGGCAACCAACAACAGAAAATGAAAGAACTTATACCTAAACATGACAAAGCTCAAGCAGAAAAAATAGTACACTAAAGACAACACTGCAGACAAGGGAAATGTATATTCACATCTTAATGTCTATGTAATTAAAGTGGTGCACCACAAGAAGTTATTCTACCAAAAAGTTACCAATTACTTGAAAAGAAAATTATGAATGCAGTTCCTGTGAAGGTAAATGTCATTTTGTGCTCCCTCATTTTTTTAAAAAATTATTATTTACTCGATCTGTAGACAGAAAATATTTATATTAGTACATCTATAAAATTTTATTTTAACCAATGCTGCAGTGCAGCTAGAAACTAGATATCAAATGAAATAAGCAACTATGTACAAAGCAAAGCATAAGAACATTGTTCAATAGTCATGTGGCATTTCATAAGTAGTAAAAAAATCTCTCATCTAGAAAGACAGTAGTCATAGTCAGGTGTGTAGACAAACTATTTCTTGTCAGTTCATTAGGCATTTCAGTAAATATCAGAAAGTACGATATGTTTCCAAGTAATCAGCGTGTCGGATTTGCGATGCTTTCTCTAAAGGAATGACAATGGCCAGGATAATGGCCTCCCTTTTTTTTTTTCTTCCTGTGCTCTGAAAGGCACGTGCTAACGGCTTGTTCTCCAGGTGTTTGACACAGCGGCGTGCCCACGACGCATTACGTGCAGGTGGTCACTTAACTTTCTTACGGAAATATTTACGACACCAGTTTCCGCTACAGTAACAGTCTCACATAAAATATTTCACAGGTCAAGAATTAGCGTTGCAAATCTGTAGAAAGAAAATCCTATAAATATAAGTGTCCAAATAAAATATTCGTCAGCATTGTGATACAGTCACGCATTTACGCACATTTCATAACTCTTAAAAGTACGATTCTTGGTTTCCAACATACTTCTTATTCCTCATATACGGTAGCATCATCTTATTGATCATAAACATATCTCAACAGCATAGTACACATCGTCGTCGTAATAATATCATAACATCTCAGTCAATTCTCAAAAACGTCGTAGCTTTCTGTAATAATTTCAAAACCTAAAAAAAATTCTCTGCTCATTTCAATAGTGTCATCTACCTCAAACGTACTTTAAAATCATGCTCCCTTACCAAATACATCATTCAAAGCTCTCATAGTATCACAATGGTTCCGAAAAAATATGAAGAGTTCACACAGTACAGACAAAATACAATTTTGTAAGTGTGAAGTTATCCAACGGTGTAATTACGTAAACATGTGTCACTGACGTAGTAAAAAACATGTTTATCTCTCAGTTAAATGATCAGATAGCTGTGTAATTTGTGTGTTAGAGAAATATGGTACCGATGTGTAAAGTTGTATAAGCAAATACCATATTAGCTAGGGTTCCTTGTGGTTGCCACACACATGGTACACAAAGTAAGCGTGTACCCCCTGGCAGGGTCGCCATATGAAACTTCCCCTTTGAACAATTATACAAGACTGTGCTTAAACTGACACACAATATTTTGTTAGCGCAACGCAATCTGACTTTCAAAATTCCCTACAAAAGAATGGCCCTGACTAACATTAAACTATACCTTTCACAAATCACTTACCTCACAAAAATCTTCGCTGCTCAAGCTACTGCAATACAGCGAGCGCCACTACTGCCAGCTAAATAAAAGATTCAAACTATGGAAGGCACTAACTACTGATAGGGATAGTTAGCAAATGAAAGATATTAGTAGAGAACAAATAATGTATTTACCTTGATATCATCATATATAAATATAGCAGTTCATGCCAAATTACAAAACTCCGCCATCTCTCTCCCCACATCCACCACTGCTGGCGGCTCACCTCCAACTGCGCAACGCTACGCGCTGTTCACAGCCAGCTGCCTAACACTACAATGGCGAGTATTACAACAATGCAAAGCAGACACAGACTGCCCACAGCACAGCCAGTGATTGTCATACAGAGGTGGCGTTACCAATAAAAAACCTAAACAGCCTACTTACATAGAGAAAACATAAACAGCCTACTTACACGGGTATTCATTGGACAAATATATTGTAATAGAACTGACATGTGATTACATTTTCACGCAATTTGGATGCATAGAGCCTGACAAATCAGTACCCAGAGCAACCACCTCTGGCCGTAATAACGGCCTTGATGCGCCTGGGCATTCAGTCAAACAGAACTTGGATGGCGTGTACATGTACAGCTGCCCATTCAGCTTTAACACGATACCACAGTTCATCAAGAGTAGTGACTGGCCTATTGTGAGGAGCCAGTTGTTTGGCCACCATTGACCAGACGTTTTGAATTGGTGAGAGATCTGGAGAATGTGCTGGCCAGGGCAGCAGTCGAACATTTTCTGTATCCAGAAAGGCCCGTACAGGAACTGCAACATACGGTCGTTCATTATCCTGCTGAAATGTAGGGTTTCGCGGGAATCGAATGAGGGGTAGAGCCACGGATCGTAACACATCTGAAATGTAATTTCCACTGTTCAAAGTGCCGCCAGTGTGAACAAGAGGTGACCGAGACGTGTAACCAATGGCACCCCATACCATCACGCCGGGTGATACCCCAGTATGGCGATGACGAATACACGCTTCCAATGTGCGTTCACCGCGATGTCGCCAAACACGGATGCAACCATCATGATGCTGTAAACAGAACCTGGTTTCTTCCGAAAACATGACGTTTTTCCATTCGTGCACCCAGGTTCGTCTTTGAGTACACCATCGCAGGCGCTCCTGTCTGTGATGCACCGTCAAGGATAACTGCAGCCATGGTCTCCGAGCTGATAGTCTATGCTGCTGCAAACGTCGTCGAACTGTTCGTGCAGATGGTTGTTGTTTAGCAAACGTCCCCATCTGTTGACTCATGGATCGAGACGTCGCTGCACGGTCGGTCCGTTACAGCCATGCGGATAAGATGCCTGTCATCTCGACTGCTAGTGATACGAGGCCGTTGGGATCCAGCACGGCGTTCCATATTAGCCTCCTGAACCCACCGATTCCATACTCTTCTAATAGTGATTGGATCTTGACCAACGCGAACAGCAATGTCGCGATACGATAAACCGCAATCGCGTTAGGCTACAATCCGACCTTCATCAAAGTCGGCAACGTGATGTCACGCATTTCTCCTCTTTACATGGGTATCACAACAACGTTTCACCAGGCAACGCCGGTCAACTGCTGTTTGTGTATGAGAAATCGGTTGGAAACTTTCCTCATGTCAGCACGTTGTAGTGTCGCCACCGGCGCCAACCTTGTGTGAATGCTCTGAAAAGATAATCATTTGCATATCACAGCATCTTCTTCCTGTCGGTTAAATTTAGCGTCTGTAGCAAGTCATCTTCGTGGTGTAGCGATTTTAATGACCAGCAGTGTATTTAAAAGGTTGAAAAAAATTCAAAATTTGCAGTTTTTTTGACTACAGGAAGTTTAGCCAAAATAATTTGGTTTTCCAACGTTTCCAACCATAGGAATGAGTTAAAAATAAAATCTTCTATTCCTCACTTTGGAAATTATAGGCTATTTTTCCGACTGTTTGACTGAACTGCAGTGGTTGGTCAAGGGAGCAATAAATTTCCGAGAGTTCTGACGACCTGTTTTCTGACTAGACAGCAGCACCTGATAGACAACTGTCCCTCACTTTGTCGGCATGATATTGGATTCACCCTCATCCGCTCTTCCCAAGCACGTCCGTAACAAAAGCTGTTGCCGTTCCGAGAATGGGAGAGGCGGTCTTTGGACGCGACGTGCGGCGCCCATCTCATAACACACGAACCCCCGCCGTATCATGGCGAGGGCAGCGCCAATCACGTCACACGCCAGAGACGGCGGCTGCGGCAGCGGCGACGGCGACGGCGACGGCGGCGGCGGCGGCGGCGGCGGCGGAATGCGTTTGTAGCTGGCAGCCGGGCTATGCCGGCGCCTGGCCGAAGCGACAGCTTCCGGCATTGTACACGTCACCTAAATTAGCTTGCTCAATTTAAAAGCTAATTAGCGCAGAGCGAATTTCGTGCCCTTTCTGCAAACACACGTGTCAGGCAAACAATATCCAGATTTGCGAGCACTTGCGTTTGCCTTTGTGAGGTAATTGTTAGTCTTTGTTCTCAAGTACGTACAGTGAATACGTGGTAGATCGGAGACGTGAATGTCGTTAATTGTAAGTAAAATTTTAATAACACTGACCACTCAGTGTAATCTTTGGCGTCTATTCTCTCTTCGTTCACCACCATGAAGACAAACACGTTGTGTAAAACGTTTTGGTGCTGTTCATGTGTTGCTACCGTAAGAGGAAAGGTCGAGCGTGACTTATTGAAGATATAAAATCTCGTTTTTAACATGTAAAGAGGAAACATTATCAGCAAAAATATCGAAAAGTTTTTGATCGGTTTACATCGAACTTTTACACGATATTAAAATAAACACATAGGGCATATTTTTTCAGTATATGTAATAGCGTATAGTCGTTAGCAAACACTAGAAAAGATCGTTGTGGGATGTTGCCCTCTCGTCTCTAATAGAATGCCGAGGAAATAGTTTTCTCGGATAGCTAGATAACATACAATCAAATCATATTTTTTTCGTTATTCTGGTCTTCAGTCCAGCGACAGCTTTGATGCAGCTCTCCATGCTACACCATCCGGTGCAAGCTTCTTCATCTCAAAGTACCTACTGCAACCTATATCCTTCTGAATCTGCTTAATGCTTTCATCTCTTGGTCTCCCTCTACGATTTTTACCCTCCACGCTGCCCTCCAATTTTAAGTTGGTGATCCCTTCATGCCTCAGAACATGCTCTACCAACATATCCCTTCTTCTAGTCAAGTTGTGCCACAAATTCCTCTTCTCCCCAATTCTGTTTAGTACCTCCTCATTAGTTACGTGAAGTACCCATTTAATCTTCAGCATTCTTCTGTAGGATCACATTTCGAAAGCTTCCATTCTCTCCTTGTCTAAACTACTTATCGTCCATATTTCACTTCCATTCATAGCTACACTCCATACAAATACTTTCAGAAAAGATTTCCTGACGCTTAAATCTATACTCGATGTTAACAAACTTCTCTTCTTCAGAAACGCTTTCCTTGCCATAGCCAGTCCACATTTTATATCCTGTCTACTTCGACCATAATCAATTATTTTGCTCCACAAATAGCAAAGTTCATTTCCAAACATGCGTCACCATGTTTAATTCGACTTCATTCCATTATCCTCGTTTTGCTTCTGTTGATGTTCATCTTATATCCTCCTTTCAAAACACTGTCCATTCCGTGCAACTGCTCTTCACGTACTTTGATGTCTTTTACAGAATTACAATATTATCAGCAAACCTCAAAATTTTTATTCTTCTTCATGGATTTTAATTCCTACTTTAAATTTTTCTTTTGTTTCCTTTACTGCTTGCTCAATACACCGATTGAATAACATCGGAGATAAGCTACAATCCTGTCTCACTGTTTTCCCGACCGCTGCTTCCCTTTCACGCCCCTCGACTCTTGTGACTGCCACCTGGTTTCTGCACAATTTGTAAATAGCCTTTCGCTCCCTGTATTTGATCCCTGCCAAATTCAGAATTTGAAAGAGAGCATTTCAGTCAACATTGTCAAAAGCTGTCTCTAAGTCTACAAATACTAGGAACGTAGGTTTGCATTTCCTTAATCTATCTTCTAAGATAATTCATGGAGTCAGTATTGCCTCACATGTTCCAACAGTTTTTACGGAATCCATATCGATCGGCTTCTATCAGTTTTTCCATTCGTCTGTACGGTGTTCATGTTAGTATTTTGTAGCCGTGACTTATTAACTGATAGTTTGGTAATTTTCACACCTGTAAAAACCTGCTTTCCTTGGGATTGGAATTATTATGCTGTTCTTGAAGTCTGAGGCTATTTCGCCTGTCTCTTGCATCTTGCTCACCAGATGGAAGGGTTTTGTCATGGTTGGCTCACCCAAGGCTATAAGTAGTTCAAATGGATTGTGGTCTACTCCCGTGGACTTGTTTAGACTTAGGTCTTTCAGTGCTCTGTCAAACTCTTCACGTAGTATCGTATCTCCCATTTCATCTTCATCTACGACCTCTTCCATCTCCATAACATATCCCTCAAATACATCGCCCTTGTATAGACCCTCTATACACTCCTTCCACCTTTCTACTTTCCCTTCTTTGCTTAGAACTGGTTTTTCCATCTGAGTTCTTGATATTCTTACAAGTGGTTCTCGATTCTCCAAAGGTATCTTTAATTTTCCTATAGTTAGTATCTATCTTACCCCTAGTGATATATGCCTCTACATCATTATACTCGTATTTAGCTATCTCTGCTTAGCCATTTTGCACTTGCTGCCTATCACATTTTTGAGATGTATGTATTCCTTTTTGTCTGCTTCATTTACTGCATTTTTATATTTTCACCTTTCACCAATTAAATTCAATATCTCTTCTGTTACTCAAGGATTTCTACTAGCCCTCGTCTTTTTACCTACTTGATCTTCTACTGTGTTCACTATTTCATCTCTCAAAGCTACCTAGTCTTCTTCTACTGTATTTCTTTCTCCCCGTTATTGTCAATCGTTCCCTAATGCTCTCTCTGAAACTCTCTGCAACCTCTGGTTCTTTCAGTTTATCCAGGTCCTATCTTCTTAAATTCCCACCATATTGCAGTTTCTTTAGTTGTAATCTACAGTTCATAACCAATAGATTGTGGTGAGAGTCCACTTCTGCCCGTGGAAATGTCTTACAATTTAAAACTTGGTTCCTAAATCTGTGTGTTACTATTATATAATCTATCTAAAATCTTCCAGTGTCTCCACGCCTCTTACATGTGTACAACCTTCTTTCATGATTCTTAAACCAAGTTATGCACTGTGCAAAATTCGACCAGGCGGCTTCGTCTTTCATTCCTTACCCCCATTCCGCAGTCACCTACTACTTTTCCTTCTCTTCCTTTTCGTACTGTCGAATTCCAGTCCCCCATGACTATTAAATTTTTTGCTCCCTTCACTATCTGAATAATTTCTTTTATCTCATCATACATTTCTTCGATCTCTACATCATCAGTGGAGCTAGTTGTCATATATACTTGTGCTACTGTGGTATGCGTGGGCTTCGTGTCTATCTTGGCTACAATAATGCGTTCACTATGGTGTTCGTAGTTGCTTGCACGCGCTCCTATTTTTAATTCATTATTAAACCTTCTCCTGCTTTAACGTTAGTTGGTTTTGTATTTATAACCATGTATTCAACCTGACCAAAAGTCTTGTTTGTCCTGCCACCGAACTTCACTAATTCCCACTATATCTAACTTTAACCTATCCATTTCCCTTTTTAAATTTTCCAACCTTCCTGCCCAATTAAGGGATCTGACATTCCACGCTCCGATCCGTAGAACGCCAGTTTTCTTTCTCCTGATAACGACTTCCTCCTGAGTAGTCTCCGACCAGAGATCCGAATGGGGGACTATTTTACCTCCGGAATATTTTACCCAAGAGGACGCCATCATCATTTAACCATACAGTAATGCTACATACCCTCGGGAAAAATTACGGCTGTAGTTTCCCCTTGCTTTTAGCCGTTCGCGGTACCAGCACAGCAAAGCAGTTTTAGTTAGTGTTACAAGGCCAGATCAATCAATCATCCAGACTGTTATCCCTGCAACTACTGAAAAGGCTGCTGCCCCTCTTCAGGAACCACAAGTTTGTCTGGCCTCTCAACAGATACCCCTCCGTTGCGGCTGCACCTACGGTACGGCTATCTGCATCGCTGAAGCAACCAAGCTCCCCACCAACGGCGAGGTCCATGGTTCATGCGGAGGCAAATCATATTGGTGGAGTTTATTACAGTAATTGAATAGACAATACTTAACTTTCTTTTCTACATGACGAATCGCAAGCAGCTGACGACATGCAAATAACGAATGTCCTTTGATACATACAATTTCCATGCAAGCTACACAAATTCATGAAAATTTGGAAATTTGTGGTAAGGTCTTATGGGACCAGACTGATGACGTCATCGGTTCGTAAGTTTATGCACTACTTAATCTAACTTAAATTAACTTACGCTAAGGAAAACAAACACACCATTTTCGATGGAGGACTGGAACCCCTGGCGGGGCAGCTGCGCGGACCGTGATAAGGCGCCTAGACAGCGCGGCTACCCCGCGCGACACACAAATTCATGAGTCACAGCTGCCGTTGATATCACGGCGGCTCATCTAGTGGGCGTCTTTGAGTGTCCGAGTTCAGGTCCGCCGCAGCTAGGCGGCAAGTCTATTTTATTCTCTTCGAGTAGATGCCGTTCCTGTCATGGTGACGTCCTAGTCAGCGTGTTGTCGGCTGACGTCGTCTCCCAGCCCTCTCTGCTGTATCGTTCTTGGTCTTCGTGCCGGCTCTTGTCGTTACGCAGCCACAATCTTGACCGACTCACTTCAAATTTTTGCGCAATACTTAAATAAAAATTCAGATGTACATACGTAATATGTTTTTTAAACGGCACTGTACAGGTTTTCTGTTAAAACCGACTGCGGGAAGGAATATGCCGCGCTCTGCTGTGCTATGAAAGTTTGCGGTTGTGCTTTATGACTCACACTCAGTTTTAACCATGACAGCGGAGCATTTAGTCCAGTTGACAAGTTGTTTCTCCCATACATACGAGGGCTGTTCGGAAAGTAAGGAACAATAGGTAACGAAATGGTAACCACAGTGAAAATCAAAACAGTTTTATTTGAAACGGATAGCTACACCTTCCTGCTACTTCTCTACACAGTTGCCGCTCAGACTTAGACATCTGTCGTAGCGTTGTTCCAACTTTACAATTCCCTCGTTACGGAAAACAGCCGCCAGTGCTTTTCCAAAATTTTCTAATGTGGACTGCAGCTCGTTGTCTGTGTCAAAATATTGCCTTCGTAGCCAGCGGTTCATTTGAGCAGAGATGAACCTCAGTGGTAGCCAATTACGGGCTGTATTGTGTGTGATCAAGCACGTCCCATCGAAAACGCTGCAGGAGCATCTTCATTGCCCCTGCAGAGTGCAGCCGAGAATTGTCGTGTAGAACGAACTGCATGACAGTTGTGTTATGTGGATTGCATAACTTCAGGCGAAATCTTTCAGCAGGCCTTCATACTTGGCGGGAGACGCTAATTTCTAGCTATCTTTACGTTCTCACTGCGAGCTCAGAACTGAAAAGAGCGATATGATGCGATCGATGGGCGTGCTAGAGATAATGCCCAACGCATCTGTGCAAAGTTTCATCAGATGTTCACTGTATTTTCGATTTCGCGACCGATCGCTCATTACTTTCCGAATAACCCTCGTATTTTCTCCCCTTACATATAATTTCAAACATAAATTTTATGCTCAGCTATATGCAGTTCTCTTCCCATCCACCCAATCAGTTTTAGTAAATAATGGGAACATTAAGATTCACCAGCTGGAGAGGTCTCTCAAACTGTATACATCAATGATCTCTACCAATTTGTCCATTAATTTTAAGCCAATTCAGTTCCCAATCAACGTTTCTTTAGCTATAGGAGTAAACAAGGCTCAAGGTCAACGAGAGAGGGAAGAGACAGTGGACACAGGGGAGCGGAAAATGGACACAGAGGGACTGAAGAATGGGGACGAGGTAGAGAGAGATAAGGGACAGAGAAAGGGGGAATGGGAGAAAAGGAGGTGGGACGTATATCGATTCCCAAATGTACTTGGCAATTGCCAGGTTCGTTGGTACTTTATAATTTTCTGTCTTTCAATTAGTATGCTCTAGTAGTTAGTAATTAACTTCATTTTAATGTAGAAAAAAGCCATAGAAGCAATGGAACCGTATTTAACAACAAGACTGAGATCTTCATTTGTACTAAAAGGAAAGCAGGAAGGGCAAGCTTGCTTCTTTTTCTTATTCATCGGTCTTCTGGCTGGTTTGCTTCGGCAAGCAACGACTTCATCTATGCCAACATCTACATGATTACTCCGCAGATAACACTTACGTGTTTGGCAGAGGGTACTATTTTTCTACAGTTCCATTTAGATATAGCGCGTGGAAACAATGAACACGTAACTCTTACCGTGCAAGTTCTGATTTCTCTTATTTTATTGCGCTGGTAATTTATTTCTATGTAGGTGGGAGCTAGCAGAATATTTCGGCATTCGAAGCAGAATTTTTGTGGTTGAAATTTCGTTAAAAGAAGTCGCCGCAGCAAAGAGAACCTTTGTATTAACCCTTAACTCAGGAGGTGTGGTCTCTCAGAGCACGTGAAAATTTTCGAACTCGCTCTCCAAGGCCAGTTGTGGTGCAACGCTTCTATGCTCCCCTTCCCTCCTTGAACTGCGAAGCCTACGATGTTTTGTTGTCGGTTCCATTATCACCTTCTGTGTTTATTGTTGATACGTGTTACTGATAGGTGCTGGAGTCTCCTAGACCGTGCCTCGTGAACTACGTGCCTGTTTCCTTCAGTATGGTGCCGTATAGCTCAAAATGTGTTGGCTAGGAAGTGTCAGTTTTAACTTTCCCGAGTTTGATGAAATTGTTTGTCGGTCTATGCAGGAAAGTGTCAGTAATACCAATCAAAAAATAAACGAAAAAGACCAAGATTTTACATTAGCCAGTGATCACAGTACTGCTATCGAACAAGGGAAGAACGTCAGAAAAGATGTGATGAGGATATGTCTGAGCGCTATGGGGCTTAACTTCTGAGGTCATCAGTCCCCTAGAACTTAGAACTACTTAAACTTAACTAACCCAAGGACATCACATACATTCACGCCCGAGGTTCGCGGGGTTCCACACTGTAGCGCCTAGAACTGCTCGGCCAGAGGGTATGTCTGTTTCTTCAATGAAATACTTGAAGTGTCCGTTAAAATCGACCGTGCTCTCAGTGGTGATAAGAAAAATGTAGTTCCCAACAATGAATGTCAATTTGACAGCCTTTCTTTTTGTACCTGGCGGGTGGAATTTTTATGCGCAAATTTAAACCTTAGAATTTAGTTTTATTTGGAAATTTATTTACTACAGAGATTGTACACATATAATTTTTCAGAATGTAAAATTCAGCTTTCTTAACTGTCAGTATATGTGTACTATTTAAAAACACACACACACACAAAATTATATGTGTTTGTGTGATAGATAGTAGAATGCCAGAGGCTTTGTTTAGTGCAATAAAATAAACTGGAAGCATTTAAACAACACTTAGATGATCGTAAAAATAAATTTTATATAGCATAAATTAAAAAATTCAAATATTGTTTGCTTTAAATCTCTTTTAATCATAGGGGTCCCAGAAAAAAATCAACTCGCGAGTTAAGGGTTAATGACGGCCTCCCCAAGTCCCTTACCACATCCGTTACACTCTCTCTGATATTTCGTGATAACACAAGTGTCATCAACTTCTTCTGTGTCACGTTCCTCATGTCAAAGTAGCACATACACCCCCACTCCTCGATTACTTGCTGGATATATTTCAATCGCTGTCTGTCCCTACTCCCGTATCCTCTACGTCCCTCTAGCACAAATCAAGCTACTTTTTAATGTCTTAATGCACGTCCCATCATTCTATCTCTTTTTATGTCCAATTTGCTACTTTCCTCGTAGATTCTCCAGATATCTCACATAATTTTCAGCATCCTTCTCTAAAACCACACCTCAAACGCTTCGATCCTCACCATTTCCGGGATCCCCACTGTCCTCGTTTCGCTTCCATTCGTGACTGTACTCCATACGTACAATCTCAGAAATCTCTTCCTCAGATTAAGACCAGTGTTTAACACTAGGAGGCCTGTTTTGATCAGGAATGCCCTCTCCGCCAGTGCTGGTCTGCTTACGTCTTCGCTAGGACCGCTATACACGAGCCATCGAGAAGCGCTGTAGTCCAAAACGTCATTCATTACTTTACTTTCAAGTTAGCAGAATACCTTCATTTCGTGTACTAAGTGGTCCAGAATTCTGATGTTAAGTTTATTTTAACTCTCACTTCCGCTACTTACCTTTCTCGAATCTCAGTCTATATTCCGTTCTTGTAAGAGTATTCATTCCATTCAACACCGCCTGTAAAAAATGAAATGCTCGTATTGAACAGAGTGAATATAATTAAAGTTAAACTTTCAAACCGCTGTATAAATAAGACCACTGGTCAGGATGATGTCAAATTGCAACAGAATATTATCGGAGCAGAAGTTAAACGTACGGCAGAAGAAAAATAAATGGCGCTGTAAGCATCGTAATTTAATAGTGGTCGACTACAAGTCACAAATGAATCATACAACAATGCCTAAGGTGTACGTTTCACGTTAAACAAACTGTACTACTCAGTGTGCATGGGTGTACATGTGTGATACTGTTAGTTATGTAAGCCCAACCATCATGGCAAGGTCATATCACATCGGATGGAAAAAATCGGTTTTTAATTGTCCTAAGGCCAAAAACCGAATTAAAAACAAGACTACATCGGTTTTTAATTATCCTGAGGTCAAAAGTCGCACAAGAAGCATCAATCACGTTGGTTTTTAATTGTCCTGAGGGCAAAAATCGCATGAAAAGTATCACTCAAAATCAAATCGGATTATTAATTTCCGTGTGACTGGAGCAAAACATGTTGAATATGCTGTCCACCGTTTTCTGCAACAAGTTGAAATCGAGAAACAGCATGTTCCACAACTGGTCGAAGTGTTTGCGGGGTCACGTTCAGAATGTGTTGCGCAATGCGTGACTTCAGTGCAGCTGAGTATGCACTAGGAACACTGAGCACAACATCTTCCAGATAGCACCACTGCCAGGAGACACACGGATTAAGATCAGGTGATCGGGACGGCCAGGCTGTAGGGAAATGACGCTCCAGCAGCTGCTTAACTGGATTTGCAATGTGCGGAGGTGCGCCAGCTTGCATAAAAATGATCCCATCTACACATTCACGCTGTTGGAGAGCTGGAATGACGTGGTTGCGCAAAAGACACTCATGGCGCCTACCAGTGACGGTACAGTAACAAGACCAGAAGCATCTGTGTGTTGGAAAAAATATGGCTCTATGATAAATGATGCCGTAAACCCGCACCACACAGCGACCGTTTCAGGATGAAGTGGTACCGGTTGATCTGAGAGTGGACTTTCCGTTGTCCATATTCAACAGTTCTGTGTATTGACATATCCTGTCGGATGGAAGTGGGCTTCGTCTGTCCATTAAATTTTCCACGGCCAACCATTGCCCACTTCCATGAGAGCAAAGAATTTTAAAGGAAAGGTCGGTCTTGCTGGCAGGTCAACAAGAAGCAATTCGTGCATATGGGTAATTTTGAAGGGATAGCAAAGAAGGATGTTTCGTAGTATTTTACGCACCATGCTCATAGATATGTCCAATGTTCGGGCAATTCTCCGTGCACTATACGATTGCACACCACCACTCGTCTCCTCCTGCATTGCTGTGGCCACTGCTTCCACTGACGTCGAACCAATTCGTTTCCTCCCTCTGCCAGGCTGCACACCAAAAGAACCCGTCTTTTCGTATTTCCGAATCATTTTCTCCAGACCCATGGCAGTCATCAGACCAACGCCATTTTTCAAACCCTTCACTGTCCGTAACTTCTGAAGAGCGACATGTGCACAGTCATCATTCTCGTAATACAGCTTTACAAATAGAGCGCGATCCTGCATTAAGACGAACGTGGCAGACGCGAAGGGAGGAAAAGCCATGTGAAACGTCCCCTTAGAAAAATTAGTGAATTACTGTGCTGGTAAATCTCTTACGTTATTTGATTTTCAAACAGCTGAGCAGAACTGAACGTACTCAGACATTTCGCTCTTTACCTATTCTGATCAACACTAAACTGACACACAATATTTTTTTAGCACAACGCAATCTGACTTTCAATAATCCCTGCAAAAGAATGGCCATGACTAACATTAACCTATACCTTTCACAAATCACTTACCTCAGAAAAATTTCCGTTACTCGAACTACTGCAATACAGCGAGCGCCACTACTGCCAGCTAAATAAAAGATTCAAACTACTGAAGGCACTAACTACTGACAGGCATATTTAGCAAATGAAAGACTTTGATAAAGAACAAACAATGTATTTACCTTAATAGTGTTCAAAAATCAATATATATATATATATATATAGCAGTTCATGACATCCATTCTTACAAATGTACTGTTTCTGATGGACACACGTCCAGATCATCCGCTCTCAAAAATCCGCCATCTCACTTCCCCACATCCACCACTGCTGGCGGCTCATCTCCAACTGCGCAACGCTACGCGCTTTTAACAGCCAACTGCCCAACACTACAATGGCGAATATTGCAACAATGCCTACCAGCCTCAGACTGCACACAGCACAGTCAGTGATTTTCATACAGAGCGCTACGTGGCGTTACCAATATACAGACTTTTTACACATGTATCCAGCGTGTTTATACCAACTTCAACGGGTCGTGCACACGACAGGTGTTTTCATTTACGTACTGTGACGCATACAGCGCCATCTACTGATCAATTTTCACACTATTTTTTCTTCATCCATATGTTTTCCCCCTTCTCCGGTAATGTTCCGTTGCAATTGGACGTCATTTTGACCAGTGGTGTGAATTCTACAGCGTTTTGAAAGTTTAATTATAATCACCCTGTATTATTGGCCGGAAGAATCCTTCTGGGGCTGTTTGGCCGCCTGCCTGTTTCAATACGGCGACTTGCGAGTTGATGAAGTCGAGACGAAATGATGAGGACAGCGCAAACACCCAGTAACCGAGCGAAGAGAAGCTTCAAGCGGGCCGAGAATCGAACCATGGACCACGCGATCTAGACACAGCAACGCTGACTACCAGACCAAAAGTTCCGAACTAACTGGTCCTGTACTTATTGCTCACATTCACTGTCTACAGCCAAGTCATCAGCGAATCTTGTCACTGATGATACCCTTCCACACCGAATGCGAATCCCAGTCACGATACTTTCTTTTACTTGCGTCATTGCTACTTCAAGGTGCAGTTAGAGCATTACGGGAGAGAGGCAGCTGCCTTTCCTTACGCCCTTTCTAATCCGAGCACTTGTGCCACGTTCTTCCACATTTATTACTCTTCTCTAGTAATTCGTACATACTGTTGACGATTGATGGTGTTCCACTTCCGGTTCCCAGGTCTTGAGATTGAAGCCCAAGTGCTCAGAAGAGACTACGTGGCCCAGGTGGCACATAGTACCATTCTACTGTAGATGAACAGTAATCGTACGCTGTTTTTAGGTACAAGGTATTTGATTAGCGGAATAAGTAGTTTTCGTTCTAAACTTTTTCACCATTTCTTCGTCTGCCGCATCCTCTGTTTTGTAGGTTTAGAACTCAAACTTCCTTAATGGAGTCACTCATTCAGATTCTGACCCTCTACTACTTGGTCTCATCTACGCATGCGCTCTTCTTGACTGTATAGTGGGACACTGCTAGTGGTGCATGACAGCGTTCTGGCGTTTGTCTGTCTTCGCCACAGACCGTATAGAAACAATGAACTAATGAAATGCCATTTACTCGATAACAGAGATAACGGAATTGTAAGTTCTTCCGAGTTGCTGCCGTGCAGTCAACATTGATATCTACGTATCACAAGCCTCAATACACTTTTTGTATTTCTTTTTATTGAGTTTAGATTCCCCCCTAAGGGGCCGGACTGGCAGCAGCTTAGTACGCCGCTCTCAGCCTACAGAATTTTTAAAACATATCTGTCTTCTTCTTCTATCTTCTCAGCTATCACAGGCCCTGTAGACCACGCGCTACATCAAAGATCTGCTTCCACCGCCTTCTATCTCTCGTAGCCTCTCTCCACCCTGTGGAAATTCCTAATGCTGCGATATCCTTCTCTAAGTCATCTTTCCACCTTGTATGAGGTCGGCCCAATGGTCTTGTTGCCTGGAGAGTTCCTTCAAATGCTTTCTTGGTGATTCTGTTGTTTTCCATTCTGGCCACATGTCCAGCCCTTTGCATTTTAAAACATAAGAAGGAGATAAACAATAAAAGCAGGCGATAAAACGGTGACTTAAATTATACAATGGCGGAAAATTGTGGAAGTTAAAACATAAAACAAAGGGTTGGTGATGCTAATAAAATACACAGGAAGCAGACAGGTAAAATAGTAGACAGACAATTAAAAAAACACAGCGACAGTCTGGTTTCTGTTCGCAAGAGATATAAAAATCACACCCAGTGACAGTATGGTTTCCATTCGCAACACTTTGGAAAAGACGCACAACACTTAACACCCACTTGAAACACTGCACTAAAAAGTTGGCACGAAGATGACACACCACAGCCAAGGGCAGATGAGGGGGACCTGGACAGATGAGGGAAAAAAAGGGGCAGGAGAAGAAAAACGAAGTGGGGGAGGGGGGAAACCGTTGGAGGCGGAGAACTGATAAGGGGGGGGGGGGGCAGGATGGAAGGGCGTGGCAGGGGAAAGGGATCCAAGGAAAAGGACACAGAAAGAGAGGGGGAGGTGAGTATCAGAGTTGATAGGAGGGATAAATGGAGGGAGAGAGGGCATCATCTGGGAGGGGGAGTCGACGGAAGCCACCTTGGGAAAGGAGATGACAGGTGTAAAGTTGGAGGGTAGGGGGGACACAACGGTGAAGGCACGGCAGAGGGAGGGGATTAGAGAGGAGAGGAGCAACCAGGGGATGAGGGGGATCAAGGCGGCGGGAGGTGTAGAGGACGTGGATATGTTCGAGGAATAGGAGCAGATGGAGGAAAGGAATCAGGTGGTAGAAGATCCGCGTGTGGGACGGGAGGCGTATACGGAAGGTGAGGCGTAGTGCATGATGCTCGAGGATCTAGAGGGAAGTATAGAATTTGGGGGGGGAGGGGGGGGTATATCCAGGCGAGATGGGCATAACAGAGGATGGGACGGATTAAGGACCTCAATACACTGCACTGCATCGTGATATAAGGCTAATTTCATTTTGGTGGATGCTACTAGTCGTTCATAAGCTTGAATTTTATCTGAATCTGATCGATCGTCAAAAACATGTACATTATACACAGTATTTATTATTGCCAGTATATATAACTGTGAGTGTAGTGAAGATGCAGAAATGAACAAATACCAACATAATTGTATTTTCTATTCATGTTCACATATGTGTCACGAGGAAATAATCAAATATGACAGTGCACTCTGTTGGCACTTAGAAGAAATACCAAACCAATAGTGATGCAGAATGTCAGCAATCAAATCAGATAGACAACAGCTGTAGAATTTAAAAAATGAAGCACGAAATTAAATCATAATAGTAACCATGACAACTGGCAAAGACTGACAGATTTTAAGTAATCTTAAGTAAAGTTTGTAGAAAATAGTAGTTAAGAGCTGACATTTCGTAAGACATTCTTATTCTCGTGAGCGCAATGTCTGATTAAGATGATGTCGCCCTAAAACACGTTATGCTCCGTTGTTTTTTTAATCCTTAACTTTTAACAGGAACTAGACACTTTACTCTGTTGCATTTAGTGGGAATAAGAACACTTTTTTCCATGCAGAATTATATACAGCAGTAATTGATAATACTCACCTTTTATGTAAACTGTTTTTTGAGCCGATCTGGAAGATCAGAACAACGTAATATTGCGTTTAGAAGCTAGCTGTTTAGTTTAGCGACTTATTTCTTACTTGTGATAATAAAAGATATTTGGATTAGTTTTGACTGTCAACTTGGGCATCTTTTTCCCTTTTTTGAAACTTCTGTGTAGAATAAAACCATGTGACCTGAGACCTCTATTTTTTGTTGACAAGTGTTCTGCCAGCTGCACTATCCAAACACGACTCAAAAACACGCTCACAGATTTATTTCGGGCAGTACCGCATCTCTCTTTATGTATAATTTTAAACTCACAGAGCAGATTATCAGTAGTGTTTGACACTAAGTGAAAACCAAGACAGCCTATGATCACAAATATCTGTTGTTGTTTTTTTTTTCAATGAAGAACATCGATCGTTACGATCACCCTCAGAGTGATCTGTGTCCTTGAAGTTAGTAAAAGATACGAGTGCAAATAAAATATATAGCCCTGATTAGCCTCGACACATAATATAAAAACTTGATAATTGTTATGAACACTCATGGCCTGTGACGAGAGGCCTTCGTTAGTACACCGTGCTTGTAACGGTAGCTCCAGCTATTTATAGAATTTGTAACAATTAAACTGACTTGCATAGACTTCCCACACGTTACCGATTCTGATGACAGTACAAGAAAACAAGACGCGAGGATGAAGAGCAGTCTCTAAATTGCGTTTAATTATTAAAATAATTTACCGCAGTCTTCGAAAAAGTTTCGGAAATGAATGACAAACTACACAGTTCACTTTTAGCTCAGAAACGCAAGTTGCCATAGCCAAAGGAATACACAAATAACGCACTCTTTCGTGTCAGTGACATAACAGTGACATTATTCTGTCCAGTTTTCGTTCGACGAAGCACATATTACGTTTACACATGGTGGGAGTGGAGTAAACAAGAAAACCACGACTTTGCTTGCATTGGACGAAATTTGTTTTCCGTCTCGAGAGCGATCTATAGCATGGTACTTATTTGAGACATCACTCGAATAGAGCGTATATACAGTTGTATACACATCACGTCTTAATTTTCGTCTTGCACCGTCCACATCCTGACAAAACACGGCTTCGTTAGAGGCCATCTTACCCCGACAGTTGGTCATTTCACCTTTTCAGTGCTACTTAAAATCACAAAGATCGTGCAACGACCTTCATACTAAGCCACGACCTGACTTATACATACGCTCACTTCGGTAGGAGGGAATGCGTTGATGAGTACGGCCCCACCGTTCTCGCACTCGCCCTATGCGCTAGACTACAATGAAAAGGAAGGAAGCCGATGTACCAATGACGTAACAACGGCACCTTGATTTCTAATGTGTTCAACCCTGAACATCGGACTTGTGTTCGCTGCTTTTCTGATCTCTGTCTTATATTACAAACTCAAATATACACGTCTGTAACGGGAAAATTCTCACTACTTCATTTACAGTACGTATAAGCAGCCAAACTGGCAAATGAAATAATGGGTACCAAAATTCCTCAATAGTATATACAGTTTCTCAACTAATGGACTACTGTCCTTGCTTGACTGGCAAGTCGCTACTAGTAACTGATGATCGTGTCATAGATCGGAATATTCTGAGGTTCGTTGTATCTTCTATCTTATTTGTGTGTGTCCCAACTTGTAAAGAGGTGTGGGAGGATATAATTTATTTCGTTCAGGGCGTGGGTGGTAGCGGTGACCTGTATCTGCAGATGTAACGCCACCTTTCGGTCCTGTGACGAGTGACGGAGAATGCGGATCCAACAAAACTCCCATTGGCGCACAGGATGGAGTTACTATACTCAGCTTACTTCGGAGTGGAACAACTGCAGCTTCGTGTGCAGCCGGAGTAAATACCGCCTAGCTAGCAGAAAGAAAACTGAGGAACACTTGCACTTTGTGACTGAAGCAATGCAGATGAAGAACGCTGAATTTATTATTTACACACTCTGACTTGTCATTTTGTACTGGGCACTGAGGAGCAGTAGTGAAACTGTGGCTATACCACCTAGGATTAAATTTGGACACGTGACACTAAAATTAATAGAAGAATTTTGTTATTGGGCACCAAAATAAGCGATGATAGCCGAAGCAGAGAGAATATAAAATTAGACTGGTAACAGGATGAAAAGTGTTTCTGAAAATAGAAATATGTTAACAAAAACTATAAACTTCAGTGGGACTTACTGGCAGATTATGTTGTATGCTGGACCAGGACTCAAATGCGGGACTTTTGTTTGTCGAGTGCAAGTGCTCTACCGATTAAGCCGTCATCCAATTACGACTCATGACCCTCTCTCTCCCCACCCTAACATTTCAACTTCCGGCCGTACCTCTCTCTACTTTGCAAACTTCAACCTTCCGGGGCTCGGAGATTTTGCTTAGCCATAGCCCAGGGGATTGTCTCCAGAACAACTTTTCTCTCTGCAATGGAGCGTGCGTTGATTTGGAGATTTCGTGATAGAGTTTTCATGTGTGTTAGTGACGAAAGGCAAGCAGAAGGAGAAGGTCTGTGAAGTTTGGAATGCAGGAGGAGGTTGTAGTGGATGTAAAGCAGTGAGGGCAAATCGTCAATCGTACTTAGCTGGCTCAGACGGTAGACTACTTGCCCACAAAAGCCGAAGGTCTCAGGTTGATGTCCGAGAGCGGCATACAGTTTTAATCTGCCGGAAGTTCCAAAATGAGCACACACGCCGCTACAGAGTCAAATTCATTCCGGATAACTTTAAATGATGGATAGGGTTTCTGTGAAGGTATTTGCCTGGAGTGCAGCCTTGAACGGTTGAGGATTTTGGAAGATAAACAGTACAGTTATAGGTGAACAGAAGCTTTTTGAATGTCGTCCTACAGGAGGATGGTGAAGATTAGGTTAGCTAATGAGGAGGCAGTGAATCGAGTAAGAGAAAGAAAGAAATTATGATGCAAAATGAGTAAATGAGTGGACTAGTAAACAGTGTCAATTCTGAGGCACCACGGAATCGACAGTTACGTAACGGAAAGGAGTCGTAGGGTGGGAGGCTGGGATAAATATTGGAGATGAAACTATTGGCTTGACGGTAGTATGCATGAACGTTGGTTACAGCAGTTAAGCTACTGATATGAAGTATTCGGACTGCCCTATGTAATACAGAATTGACCGCCGGACGTGACGAGAGCCGAATCAGACAGTTCAAAAGGAGGCAGCGGTTTAGTGTGGTGGTTAGAGAAGCAGTAACAGCAGATTGAGATGGCGAAGAGAGCTCAGTAACCTCTAACGTGGACTGGTTATTGGATTCCACCCTAGTAATAAATACACATATCAAAAAAACTTTTGCAACACCTCAGTTCCGAGAGTTCCGGAACGTGTACAGAAAATTGGAATAGAAATCAACATGAACATCATTTTCGCCCTTTTTGTTGCTCATGAAAACCACACACTGCATGTTGTACCATGATACAGCGAGGCCTTCAGAGGTGGTGGTCCAGACTGCTGTACACAACGGTACCTGTAATACCCAGTAGCACGTCCTCTTGTATTGATGCATGTCTGTATTCGTCGTGGCATACTATCCACAGGTTCACCAAGGCACTGTTGGGCCAGATGTCCCACTGCTCAGCGGCGATTTTGCGTAGATCCTTCAGAGTGATCGGTGGGTCACGTTGTCCATAAACAGCCCTTTTCAATCTACCCCAAGCATGTTCGATAGGGTTCATGTCTGGAGAACATGCTGGCTACTCTAGTCGAGCGATGTCGTTATCCTGAAGGAAGTCATTCGCAAGATGTGCACGATGGGGGTGCGAATTGTCGTCTAAAAAGATGAATGCCTCCCCAATATGCTGCCAATATGGTTGCACTATGGGTCGGAGGATGGCATTCACTTATCGTACAGGCGTTACGGCGCCTTCCATGACGACCAGCGTGCGACCTTGCTGCACTCACTGGACATACGCGTTCAGCCTGACCGAGTTGCCTCCAAACGCGTCTCCGAAGATTGTCTAGTTGAAGGCATATGCGACACTCATCGATGAAGAGAACGTGATGCCAAACCTGAGCGGTCCATTCGGGGTGTTGTTGGGCCCATCTGTACCGCACTGCGTAGTGTCCTGGTTGCAAAGATGAATCTCATCATGGACGCCGGGAGTGAAGTTGCGCATCATGCAGCAAGTTGCGCATCATGCAGCCTATTTCGCACAGTTTGAGTCGTAACACAACGTCCTGTGGATGCACGATAAGCATTATTCAACATGGTGGCGTTGCTGTCAGGGTTCCTCCGAGCCATAACCATAGGTAACCGTCATCCAATGCAGTAGTAGCCATTGGACGGCCTGAGACAGGTATGTCATCGACAGTTGCTGTGTCTCTGTATCTCCTCCATGTCCGAACAACGTCACTCAGAGTCGCCTGGACACTTCCCTTGTTGCGAGCTCTTCCTGGCACAAAGTAACAAGGTGGACGCGATCGAACCGGGGTATTGACCGTCTAGGCACGGTTGAACTACAGACAACACCAGCCGTGTGCCTCCTTCCTGGTGGAATGACTGGAACTGATCGGTTATTGGACCCCCTCCGTCTGATAGGCGCTGCTCATGCATGGTTGTTTATATCTTTGGGCGGGCTTAGTGACATCTCTGAACAGTCAAAGGGACTATGTCTGTGATACAATATCCACAGTCAACGTTTATCTTCAGGAGTTCTGGGAACCAGGGTGATGCAAGATTTTTTTTATGTGTGTAAATGACCCTTCCAACACTGCCCAGTTCGACTGTTGGCGCTGTGACTGTGAAGTGGGAACACGAAGGCATAACCACAGCTAACCGGGACCAGACACATCTGATGTACTGACGGACAGGCACTCTCGAGCACTGCGGTGGGTGGTAGTAAAAATTCGCGTGTAAGCATCGGACGTATAACTCTTGAGTTCCAAAGCGCTTCCAGCAGTCCAGGTATCGCAGTGACTGATGACAGAAAGTTACAAATAATGGAGTACAATGGTCGAGCAACTCCTCATAAGACACACATTACTATAGTCATTGTTAAGCGATGCTTGAGGTGGTGTAAAAAGTCATGCCACTGGACAGTGGCCGGCCGCTGTGACCGAGCGGTTTTAGGCACTTCAGTCTGGAACCGCGCTACCGCTACGCTCGCAGGTTCGAATCCTGTCTCGGGGCCGGCCGCGGTGGTCTAGCGTTTCAGGCGCTCAGTCCGGAACCGCGCGACTGCTACGGTCGCAGGTTCGAATCCTGCCTCGGGCATGGATGTGTGTGATGTCCTTAGGTTAGGTTTAAGTAGTTCTAAGTTCTAGGGGACTGATGACCACAGATGTTAAGTCCCATAGTGCTCAGAGCCAGCCGTCCGGTCTCGGGCATGGATGTGTGTGATATCCTTAGGATAGTTAGGCCTAAGTAGTTCTTTCTATGGTACTGATGACCTCAGATGTTAAGTCCCATAACGCTCAGAGCCATTTGAACCATTCTGAACTGCACAGTGGATAACTGAAACGAGTGATCTGGGGTGGTGGTCCGATGCTTGTGTTTCGTGGTTAGGGTGTGATCGCCTAATTGCAATTAAAACAAATGAATAAATTCGGAAGAATATGAACATGTTGTACAGCATTGTGTATTGATTACAGTTAGGGCAACAGCTCGGAGACTATGATTGTATCAGTAAGACGACATCTGCGAGGCAGTGGATTGTGGACATTTACATTTCTGGAATGGAATGCCTAGCCCAAAATCCAAACTTGAACCCAATGTAAGATCTTTGCCTTGTGCAGAACGTCGATTTCGCTCCAGACCCTAGAGTGCGACATCGCTGCCTTCTCCAGTAAGGATCTTGAGGGAGAATGGGAAGGCATTCCTCCATAGACATTCAGACAACCCACTGGAAGTGTCTCCAGCAGAGTTCAAGCTGCCATAAAGGCGGACAAACGTGATATTAAGTCCACAGATGTGTGTCAGGATATTTTTTAGAAGATAGTGTACGCAGAGATGAAGCGGCTTGCACAATTACAGACTACGGTGTAGCGCTACACAAAACCACACTTCGGACTGAAGACCACAACAACGACAACAACAAGCTTCAGTGATTGGCAAGGTCCGATTAAAGGAAGAACTTCCACCACTGCAGCTGATGACTGTGGTGTGGAAAGGATAGTACGACTAAAAAGCGCAAAAAGACAGAAAAAGTCCTCCGGGGTTGAGCGGCGCCGAACAAAGCTGCACCGAAACAAGTGTGCGCGCCCCCCCGCACACACACGCACACAAACACACACACACACACACACACACACACACACACACACACACATACACTCCGACGTGGAGCGTGACGTCCGTTACGCAATTTCAGATTGTATCTGCCGCGAGCGGGATGGCCTTTTGTGGGCGCCGGCTTAACGCGTCCCGACGCCCCCGGACACGGCCGCACGCACGCACGTGTTAATTACGCCGCCGTTTACGTCCGACGAATGCACTTTATAGCGTTATGAAGTTCGCCGTCGGCGCGAGCGAGAATGGGCTGCCAGATGTGTGTGCATATATGTACGTGTATGTACGGTCGAGATGGGTGTACTGCGAGGGAGTGAAACAGAAAAAAAAAGAAAAAGGCGGGGGGGGGGGGGGGGCGGCAGCTGATTTTTCTGGCTGAACTCCATAAAAGAGACGGCGCGCCGGAGCGCAGTGCCGACAGTGTTGGAGAAATTAAATTTTCCGTGGGAGCAGTTTGGGCCGGCCTCCGCCCGCGCGTCGCACGCCCTTGCAGGAGATAATATGTGCCACTCCACTCCGGCGTGAACTTTATTTCGAATGCTGCGGCGCGGCGACAATTAGATTGTCTTCTTGTTTGACTACCGCCCTCCAGTGGTTTAAATATGTTTCTCAGCCACCTCGGAAAAACAGGCAGTTTTAGTGTATAGTAAACTTGTTGAAAGGGAGCAAAACAAACATGTATATAGTTGAAGATCTGCACACCACAGTCCCCATTTTGGTGTGCGGCATAGAATACTTCAGATAGTATTGTAAATACTACGCACCCCCCGCCCCTCTTCCTTCAATGTGCCATTCGCGAACGACTGTCGACAGACTTAAGTGTGAGGTCTAGTTTCTCTGATACTCTCCTCGTGATCATTTCGAAAGAGGTATGAGGTAGAAAGTAATTCGTTGCTCGATAATTGAAGACCATCCTCAAAATGGTTGTACATGACAATACTGTAATTATTAAGCAGTAAAATTAATTGTTGTTAGCCTTTCATACTATCGATTTATATGTTTTAATATGTGTGGTCAAGTGACGCAGTATGTATTACAGAACAGCAACATGTGTTTAGCTTATTTTACAACATTTAGAAAGTTACAATTATTTTCATGTAGCTTTCCATGTAAGAACGTTTCACATGCTGTACAACTACATTGTGGAATAACGTTGTATTCCATATGGGATAACATTGTGTATCATAGAAATATTAAATTTCCTTTACAGTGGCAGAAACAACAGAAAGTATTAACAGAATGTATTGTTTGATATACTGAAATAATACACTGTATTTATTTAATTTATCTCCAAACTGAAAGTAAAATAGTTCTGTATAGGACAAGAAACAATAACAAAGAAATGATAAAAGAGAAGAAAAAATTTTTAATTGTTCACGCAGAAGATGTCACATAAAACACCCTTTACTGTGCATCAAGATATTTACATCTACCCAACAAGTTCCTCATTTTCTGTGCCAATACAGAAAGAAGATTTTTATACAACAAAGGAAGCCTCATAACTGGTACAGGGATGTTAAATTGACATTGATTGTCTGCTTTGTTTTTTGTAAGAGAATGGCATACCCAAGGTTGATGCACATTACAGCTAAAACACAGATACACTAAATTTGCTTTTCGAGTTTGGGTAGTTTGGGTCACATTTCCTAATTGCTTGAAGAACACTGACATTTCACGCAGTTCAGTACTTCTCGTAGAACTTCACAAGCTTTAAAAATAAGTTTCATCAGTAATGAAAAGCTAGAGGTAGAAAGTGTTTTTTTTTCTTTTTTTTCTTTTTTTTTTTTTTTACTACAGACAGAGCGAAACGTCAACTGGAAAATCAACTTCTTATAATTAATGAAACGCCTTGGTTCAGCTATGTCTGCAATGCACATGGGGGATTTAAAATTGACGAAACTAGTTTATTCTACGTATTTCCATCCACGAATGAATTATGGCGTATTTTCTGTGGAAATTCAACTTACAGGGAGTGTATTTTCATAATACAGATATTAATGATATATGAATTATATCCAGTGCTACCTCTTTATAGACCGCTTATAATACTCGACATTTTGACTGCTACTTTACAATACTTATACTAAATAATTTAGTTTGTTATTTCTCTTTGACAAAAAAATAGTGAAAACCACGAATACAACAGCAGTAAGAAAAACAACCTTTACAAGGAATTAACATTATTAGTCAGATACATGGTTACATATGTGTTCAGTAACGTACCAGAGCACATTAAATGCCATGGAGATAATGTAGTGAAGTTAAGTTGTAAATAAAAAACATTCTATTGGGTAAATCTTTCTACTCAGTTGAAGAATATCTTCCCAAAAACCCTCAATTTTGATGTTTTAGGTCAATTTGCAATTAGAATTAGCGCTATAGTACAGTAAAGTAAAGTTATTTCACTGTACTTCATTTAAATTGAAGTAAATTCACATCTCTGACGTCACTACACCACTCTTCATGATATTCGTCGAATACGTCTATCGTAACGTATGTATCAGAATGCATAATGTCGACATATTCATAAATATTTTCAGTGCAATGTAGGTACAAAGATTAAAGACTGTAAAAAAATCGAAAGATAAGAAATTGCTCTATGCTGAGCTAACGGAGACCTTGGGTCTCAGGCACTGAGATAATATCCTTGAATAATCTCAGAAATTTGTCAGTGGCATTAGGGGTCACATTGTGTATAGGTATCTTTTAACGTGATTTTGATATTGCCATAGGCCGAAGAACCTTACACTCCATGGTACAAAAAAATAAAAAACAATCAATACGGAAAATTATATTATATTAGAGTTTATGCTATTTGGAATATCGAAAATGAACATATTTTTGACATTTCAGAAAATCGCCTGATATCTTCAACTGTGAGTAAAAACAGAAATTTTAAAGAATTGGACTCAGCTTCAAACGTCGGTTTGCTATAGCAATGAATTAATGTGTTAAGTATTTCAGGTTAGCCGGCCGCGGTGGTCTCGCGGTTAAGGCGCTCAGTCCGCAACCACGCGACTGCTACGGTCGCAGGTTCGAATCCAGCCTCGGGCATGGGTGTGTGTGATGTCCTTAGGTTAGTTAGGTTTAAGTAGTTCTAAGTTCTAGGGGACTGATGACCAAAGATGTTAAGTCCCATAGTGCTCAGAGCCATTTGGACCATTTCAGGTTAAGTATGCAAGCGAGATAAAGTTTAGAAAAGGTTGAAACTGAGGAGCGTTTTTTTCAAAACGTGATATATCCAACAAATTTCAAAACTTTGTCAGACGTGGTAATGGCATGGTGCTGACCTTTTACACCAGCCTTTGAACCAAGTTTTGGCAAAAGTCGACTGCTGCTGTGTGTATGAACACTCCAAATGGTAACATTTTCGCAAGAGACGATATATGCATTCTTACAGTTACAGCAAAAGTCGACAAAAGCAATATAATGATTCTCTAGTATCTCGGCTGTCTTTCAGTAGTAAGCAGTTAACAATGATGCAGTACACCGGTTGCTTCAAGCTATGTTACCTATCATTGTAACAATATTTATCGGCGGGAACAGTGTTTCAATCAGACTTCATTCTAGTCGCAACACCTGCAGCTTCCTTTTAGCTAAGTATTCACTTGACGCTCACGTGTACGTTTACAAAGAAGCTTTGCAAGCAGAAAAGGATTGGGTAATGGTTCACGTGGTTCTGAAAACTGCATTCAGATCAAAGAACGTCCCAATAGGAGAAAATCACGATTCAAGAAACGACCTGAAACACGAAGCAAAATGTGTAAAAGGGAAACTATCATTAAATGCAGCCATGAGCTTGAAGTTTCGCCTTCAAAAGCTAAAGGAATGAAGTGATGAAAAGCTGCTGAACTCTGCTGTGAAGATATTTCCAACTTCCATCATCACGTGACATCAGTAATTAAAATGGATAAGGATAAGTTCCTGTTAAAATTCCTTGATGTTTTTTAACTTCAACACAGATTAGAGGACACTGAGAATGCAAAAAGTAATAACACAGTGACAGATAAGTATACCAGTAGGAATGGTGAAGTAGGGCCTGTTTGTGCTGCCACTTTCCAAGGAGTGTCTGGCACGACAAAGGATAGGTTATCCTATCTAGCAATCAGGTTTCATGAAGGTGGGCGATTGCCGGAGCAAAGCAGAGGAGGCGACAGAAAAAGAAAGGACGATAAGCAGCTAACTATTAACATTCAGAATGATATAAAAAAATTAATGCAGAGAGAGCAACCATGGAAGGGGCAAGCCTGCGAGACCTTATTTGCCTTCAGATCTTTTAGTAAATAAAATGTTCAAGAGATTCTGTGAAGAGAGAAAAAAATTAGGATCGAAACAATAGTCCTTATCAAAAGACAAGCACATATTTTACAAACATTTCAATCTATCATTCAGGATACCTCATACTGACACCTGCTTCATTTATAAGGTTGGTTTAATGGAAATAAAAACAAAAAATGTCTGCAGGAGATGAATGAACTACGAAAAAGACACAGATTGTATAAAATTCGTGCAATGCTGTTTTATGATATATGAAGGAAGATAATCCAACGGTAATTACGATTTGCTTTGACATAAAGCAAAACTGGCCCATTCCAAAACTATCAATTAGAGAGGTTTTCTCTTCTAGAAAAATAGTGCCTCATGATCCATATAAAGGATAAAAAAAAAGGTAAAGCATCGTTTTCTACATCTCATTGGAGACAGAATGTTCAAAAGGGTGCAGACAAGTTGCTTCGTTGTTCTGGACTTTCTTTCTGACTTAGGCAAAAAAAACAACATGTAAATGATAGCGTCAGTACTATATATCCATTCTCAGATTCTTGCAGCGGCAAAAATAAGAATCAGTTGTATAATGGCAATGCTTGCAGCATTCTTGGAAATAAGCACAAAATTCAATAATATTCGTCACTTCTTCCCTGTTCGTGGCCATAGCAACATGACTCTAGGCCGAGCGTTTGGTGGAAATGAAAATTCTCACAGAAAAAAAGCATCTTGTCTCCTAAAAAATATTGTATTTTAGAAGGGCATGGTACTCTCAAAGCTCTAAACACAGACTGGAGTGTTAAAAATCTAAAAGATAGCGCACAGAAAGTAGTAAAATCTGCGCTTCCATTCAAAATGAACAGCCAGCATGTCTTCTCATACAAGAAAGCAAAGAAAAGTTTTAATGTGTCAGTAAGTGATACATACTCTGGAAATCCGGTACAAGTTAACATCCTGGGACGCAAGAAACCAAGCTATCCAACAGTACGCACGTCCACTCTATTAACGAAAGGAAAGAAGAAAGATGTCTCTGTCTTATGAAAATATTTTGAAATTCCAAATGATGCGAAGGAGTTTGACAAAGATGTCCTAGACGAGTATAATGTGTAGATGTGAAAGGGAAAACTTGACAGTAACAATGTGGATGTAACATGGAATACTTTTTGTGTTGTTCATAACATACTTCATGGAGCATTGATAATAACAATATAAGCTAAACAATTATGTTAATATAATTATCACTGATATTGTTGTATTATGCCACTGTAAGACTATTATTATTGTTTGTATTCACAATGAAGTAAAAAAATCATAAATTTAAAAAATATTAAGCATGTAATACTATGTGGTGTCACCGCCAGACACCACACTTGCTAGGTGGTAGCCTTTAAATCGGCCGCTGTCCGTTAGTATACGTCGGACCCGCGTGTCGCCACTATCAGTGATTGCAGACCGAGCGCCACCACACGGCAGGTCTAGTCTAGAGAGACTCTCTAGCGCTCGCCCCAGTTGTACAGCCGACTTTGCTAGCGATGGTTCACTGCCTACATACGTTCTCATTTGCAGAGACGATAGTAGCATAGCCTTCAGCTACGTCATTTACTACGACCTAGCAAGGCGCCATATTCAGTAATTAGAATGAATTCTGAACAGACAATAATGTGAATCATGTATTGTCGAGAGCGACTTTCATCATTAATGGATTAAAGTTAAGAATCAAACTAATTATGTCCGCTTTCTGAATTCTAATTCCTTGTCATGTTCCAGACCTCACGCCAGTATAGTTCTTCCCTCCTCACGCCAGCCTGCGTGAGCTAAAGCGCGTGCATTTCGGCCTCCATTAGTATCACGGTGTTGGCTCTTCTGCTAACACAACATAATATATGCAAAAAAAGAAGCATTTACAAAAATACAGACATGCAATAAACACTACAGCACACAAAAATTTAGTTGTCGAAAAATACACAGAATTAAAGAATGCTACATATTGATACACGCAATAATTACAAGTATTTATCGACTTTTGAAAAAAAAAATAAGAAATCACATCTTATTATGCTGTTATAAAAATTAAATTATAATATATTTCATAACAATACTTTATTAATGTAAGTGAGATCTAGTAGTCACATAAAAATTCATGTGCTCAAACATCTCTATTTAGGTGAAAATAGAAAACCTCATTTTATGAAAAGCTGCAGCTGTTGCATTTATCGATTTTTGAAAAAACGCTCTTCAGCTATGCTTGACTTTTTGTGAGTCGCTAAGTACTCTTATTAGGAAACAGTGGATGATTATTGTCCGAGCAATTTGCAATTTTAAGCAAAAAGCAAGTGTTTCACGTATCTCAATATTTGTGACATCATATCTCCCGAACTGTGTGTCGTACAATGATATAATTTTGCAGATACACTGAGAGATATATCTAGATACTATCTGAAAATTGTGTTACGAAAAGAATTAATATAAAGAAGTAATAAATTGAACGTCAAGCCTGTTACTAAAAGTGTGGTAAGTGCCAAACTTTTTCCTTTCATCATTTTGTTGGGAGATGGGTTGGGGGATGTCAGCGAGAAAAAGTCTCGTAGCGGTTTGTAAATATGTATAAAGTTTGTTGGAAATCGCTAAGTGCCATGGTTCTCAAATACTCGATGAATAAAGTATTTGTGCTCCATGCTAAACTGCCTCAAGACAATCACAATGTGTCTGTCCATAATACCGGTCTTACTGTTTTAATTTTCTCATATTGAGAAATTAGAAGGAGGTATCTGCTTTACTCGGGAAAAAACTTCCAATAACGAAGATCACATAAATTGGTCTTTATCTTTGACAACCTGTTCGTCAGATTGACAGTCTTCTTCTCGTAATCAAAAAATTTTTGTTACTAAACGTGTTCATTGTTAGTTAGAGCCTCATGCTATGTTATCACTTTGGTGGATAAAATGTAGCACATCTCACAATCGTTATCATAAATAACATATTTGTAGTTTAAAAACACCTTGTACACATGACCACATCCATATACTTAGCATTCACACATCATTATTAATTACTAAAAGTCACAGTATACAGTAAAATGCACATTTTCACATCTGTTTGCAACTGCGTGACATGTTCCATTCATTAACGAGGTATGTGGAACAGCTCAGAGAGTGTGGAACATGTCATGCAGCACTAAAAAATGTTCAAATCTACATTTTACCGTATATTTTGTTTCTTAAGTATTAATAATAGTCTGTGAGCACTAAGTATACGGACGTGGCCATGCGTACAAGGTGCTTTTTTATATGTAAAGGTAACGTTTCTGAGAAACCTTGGTATGATGTATACGTTTTATACGCCATAATGGAAACAATGAATGAGGCTATAACTCACAATGAACATGTTTAGTAATAAAAATTTTTGGAGACCACAAGATATATCTGTCAAAAGCAGTTGTCAAAAATAAAGACGAATTTATGCCATCTTCGCTGCTGGAAATATTTTATTTGTCTTACTGTGTTTATATTTTGCCATAGGGTTATACCACTTAATGTGTAGCTTACAATTAGATTTTAAATTTAGAAATTTGTGCAATAATTGGCGAAATGCTGAACATCATACTGCAACAGGTTTTAGGGTTTTGTGTTCTCGGATAGTTAGTTACTTATTAGTAGAATACATTGTGTGACACAAATCGCAGTATTGTTATTGCTTTCGGTGCCAACAGTATGTGGAACTTGCCATAAATACACGTGAGCAAAGAAACAACTGTTATGTTTACGTACAACTCTTCCCCCTCATGAAGTTTTATTGTACACTATTTTTGTGATGGACTCAGCTATCCAAAAGCAAATAAATCGCAGGTGTCTTTGCAGAGTCGCAGTTCGCGTCGTTTCCTCGTGAGATGTAGTATCTCCACAGGAACCACTGGTCCTTTCGAGAATGTTAACGTGGCAGATATGGGGATTAGAGAGCCGCCAAGTGACGGAGCGAGGAAAATCGGATTCAGCGACGTGGGAGGAGCGCAGTCTGCAGTCGCGTCCGATCAGCGCGCGTCGCTGCCCCTGAGTGAGACCAGCCCGCGCACCACGGCAGCACCGAACGACGCCACCCACCCCAGTCCGCCACTGTGTGCTAAGGAAACCATAGTCTGCCATCTCAAACGCTCACGGAAAGAGGAGGAGCAGGGAAAAAAATAACTTAACGGGCGGGGCAAAGACACGATGTTCGAGCTGGACTTCCGACAAGGACGGACAGCGCAGTGGGAATAAAGAAACAACGCAGAGGAGGCGGGCAAGACAGCACGCGGACGGACGTTGTAGATTTATGGGCGAGTCTGGCTGGCGCGGGGGCAACGTCCCACGTGGCTCTGCCAAACCGCGGACACGTGGCGCCGCTACCGGGTATCGACGCCCATCAGCGCAGCCCGGCGGCCGCCACTGGAACTACGCAACGACTCGTTGTCTCGGAGACATTCGGAGCTATCCCCTGTGAGCGCGCCACGTTGTAACAGCCGCCCTGTGCATGCCCAACAGATCAAATGTAGTAAACGCTTAAGCACGGAATTTTCAGCATTAATGATTCGATCATCGTAACATTGTGTCCACTGGTATTTCCCAAAACCTTTAGCACTGAACCTGCTTTAATTTAAGGAAGTACCATACAGAGCGACCTTAAAGCGACACTATACCACGTAATACTGCTGAACGCATGTAATGCGGAAAGCTCAGTTTCATAAATGATAAAATATCAGTGTTCACAGGGCCCAGTTATTTTTCCTGCTTCACTGCTGTGTGGCGATAGCGCTCGTGTTCGTTGATACCGAAATTAAACTACTGTGAAGGAAATACGGGCGGTAAATACAATGTGTTTGATAAATTTTTGAACTGTCTAAAATTCAGAGCAAACACTACACGCTATCAAATCACAGGCAGCAACATGTTATTAGTTAACAATGTTTATCACACAGACATAAAATCTTATCGAGAGTTATGAAAAGATGCGATGCAGGCTATCGCCCAGGTTGCGTATTCTACACCCTCACGTAAATATGTTCGTGCCAGACTATGGCGCACACTTCACACAATATACCGAGCTGAAAAGGAAACACCAAGGGTAATGGCACGTAAGTACTGAGATCGATAAGTCGTACAACAGCACAGAAAGCATAGAAACACCACGTACTTTTAGACATAATTTTTAAAAATGTTCATGAATTAAGATAATTTTTCATTACTTTCTTCGCAGAGCATCTCGTGAGCGATCTTACTTCATTACTTACTTCTCACAATCAATCTAATATCGTGCAACTGAACGTTGACACTGTAATATGGTTACTTCAGGGCATTTTCTGTAATTTTGAAAATTAATCTTCATTCTCCGAAACGATTTGATTAGAGTTTTAAGACTTACAGAAAGAGAAAATCACAAATATATCGTGCACGAAATATTAGTTCCATGGTGTAACGTTTCACTGCACCATGTAACAGACAAACACCTTGAAAATTGGGAAACTCATATGTTACTCATACATTAGCTGAAAGTTTTGAAAAACCAAAGAGAACACAACTTCAGTACAGAGAAAAACAGAAGACTCTAAAAATATTTAAAAAATGTTGGCAATTGATCCAGCACATCAGTAGACACAATAGTGCGTACATTAAGTTGCCAGTTTCTTTTCACGTGGAAAATTAACGTCAAACAACATAAAACTATATTTTATGTGTTTTTTGTATTAATGCTGAGGTAAATCCGTTCTTTATTTCATAACACTACGGGATATTTTCGTCTTACAAGCCATTGTCATCTATTTCAAGGATGATGCTATAAATATGCCAACAACTGTACGCTGGAGATGTTTTCCTCTTTCAAGCCATTATCATCTTTTACAAGGATAATGCTATAAATATGCCAACAACTATATATTGGAGAGACACATAGGGTATTTAATTGATGAATATTTTTAGGCTGTTCATCTACATTTACGGTGACATAAATTATTACACATAAATATAAGACGAGGTGGCTCTGAAACTACGATGCTGTATTAACTGATGCTGGACATGCCACACACATTACTATTCAAACCCAAAGCACTATCACAAGAAATAAATATCATAAAAACAATTACAAGAAATAATGGATACTCTGAAAAATCAATTGACAAACTATCAAACAAAATACCCGCCAACTTCAGTTATAGAAGTACTACAGGTAAAACATCTAACACTGCACATACATTCACAAGCATTTCCTGTTTAGGCACAGCATCACAAAACACTGCTAACTTGTTTAGAAACATCAATATTAAATTTTCTTTCTCCATGTACAACAAACTGGGACATGACTTAACTCACACAGTAAACATAAACACTCCAATAACAGAGAAAACTGGAGTATATAAATTACAGTGTAACAGCTGCCCTGCATATTTCATAGGTAAAAGAGGAAGAACCTCCCATACACTTTACAAAGAACACACATTTGTCTTTAGATTTAACCACTTTGACAGATCTGCAATAGCTAACTACATGTTCCTTAACAAACACAGACTAAGTGACATCTGTAACAGCTTTACTCCATACAGAAAACAATGGTAAAAAACTTGATCAGCTAGAGCAATAAGAAATAATGTTACATAAAGAAAACGATTTTGGAAACTTGTTGAAAGAAGAAACAGAGTTTAGCTGTCGCAACTTTTTCAGTAATTTTAAATGCTTATTTTTTCCTAAAGAAACAAGTACTTAATAATTAACCATTTTAAAAAATGTAGGCATATTTACCATATTCACAAATACTTATATTATTTAGGACAACTATGTAAATAATAATGTAACACTTTTTATTAATATCTGCAAATTTCTATAAATGCAGCATCATCACGGCCACAATTCTTTGTCTTGTTTTGAGTTGTGTTCGAATATGTTCTGTGTCAAAATGTTTCTAGAAACGTGCTGTTTTACAGAAAGTGTGTATTTGTACATAAACATTCTCAGAACCATACAACTACTACTACTAACAGTAAGTTTCTTTTCGATTTATCATAGTTTTATAAACTTATATTTCATAATGTGACATTTTGTAATTAATAATATGATCTTGCCAGGCCCAGAATTAACCGGAATGTAAAGCTGACATACAGTGTCAAAGCACCTGCAGATGAGCCGTAGGACTCGAAGTGCGTCGTGTATTTTAATAAAATAACGATTCTAAGGTGTCAGGCAAATCCAACACCTTCTATGAAAACCCTGACATGATAAGCAAATCCAGTAGTATGTCACATAGCTCCGAATAAATCGTGACATTAAATTAACCAAAGTAATACGAGTAACGAGTGAGCAAATGGAGTACCACAGACTAACACAAGAATGCCTAAATCCATGTCATACCTTCCCACCGTGGGACAGACGCAGTTCCGAGGGGAGAAGCGAGAACAGAAGCCGAGAGCAGAACCGTGTTAAGCTGGAAGGCCCTACGATAAGGGACGGACGGACACCCACGTCGCCAGCTAACCGCTAGGACGACACCACCCGCAAGTTTTTAGCGTGAGACTTTTTCGCGTCTCTGTCACGTTAGGACCACCCCCCAGCCCATGTTAAAAGCTAGAGCCCTCCAGAAGAGCAGTATAGATCTTACGATAACACAAAAAGGGCTACACCACCCGCAAGTTTTAGCGTGAGACTTTTTCGCGTCTCTGTTACATTAGGACCACCCCCCCAGCCCATGTTAAAAGATAGAGCCCTCCAGAAGAACAGTATAGATCTTACGATAACGCTAAAAGGACCACACCAGCTGCAAGTTTTAGCGTGAGACTTTTTCGCGTCTCTGTTACGTTGCAAACTTTAAAAAACATTGCCCCACCACGAAAAGTATAACGTTTCTCATTGGATAGACACAATTTTTGTAGGCGGAGCTTAAGGTTAACATTGAGACCCTGACTGGTCAGATGAAAACACAGCCAGATAGTTTTCTTTAAACCAACTTCGGTAAATTGTAATAAGGAGAAGTTAGGAGACAGTTGCTTGGGAGACGGCGAGGTGAGCAGAGCTGTGCTGCCCCCCGGCCCCTGACGAACACCGACAAGGTAATGAACGCATGCAATGCCGCATAACAGCGCATAAGGCTTCACTCAGAACTGCAGAAGTCTCATCTGTTACATCCCCTTTACGTAATACTAGTGTCGATCGTCAATTAAAGCTCATGGTGTTCACATTTGCCACTTGAAGTAAAAATCTGAAACGCGATGATTTTTCTGTTATATAGTTATTGAGAAGCCACATCAGCCACTGTAATTTACGACAAGTTAGATAAGAAATTAAAGATAATTGAGTGCCACTGTAGACCATTTTGATAATTTTCTCTTTTGTGAAACTTGATTTAAACCTAGATTATAGATGTGATATGGCACAGGTCATCCTTCGATCCATTGTAGAACTTGGAAACCCATTCAGGGAATATTCGTTCACATTTTTGTTGAACGCAGTTGGTTTTTACCATCCTGTATTAAAGCACTTCCTTTTATCAATAGTGCAATTTATAAACGATGTTTTGTGAGTAGAATAAAATTTCCAATGGTAAACTTAACTGCTTTTTCGACGTTATTTTACCAGCTAACTAAAAATAGGAAAGCCTTGAACCCCTTCCACTAAGTTTAGTTAGTATTAAGATTCTTTTACAGGGAGTGCAGTGGAGCTGACGCTGAAATCATTAAGTATTTGGTTATATCATCGCTAGTCTCACTGGACTCTTCTGAATTCTACATGTCGTGTGTGGTCTGGCGTCTCCTTAACAGCAACAGGTCCCAGGTTCAAACTAGTCAATTCCCTAAAAAACACGCTCAGAGCGTCGTTGCGAGAAAGTGGTAGGGAGATACGATATAGAACAAACAGACACCACGCAGAATGTTTAGACGGCCTGTGGCTGAAGGCGGTTGTTCTTTGCTATTACGAAAGTAATACAGTCACGGGAGAAACACTGCAAAGGACGCATAAAATTAAGATTAACTGATGAGCCTGATGAACACATGTTGACTGAAAAATGTTGCCCGTATACCATACGATATTTTAAAAAATACTTCTTCCGAACCAGCAAGGGGTGATCCTGATTGACTCCACGCAACTAGACGATAAAAAGTGACGTGTAGTTGTGGGAAAAAATATTTCGACGAAACTGGAAGGACAATAAAAGACCGCGCTAAAACGAATAAGCGGTAGCGCAGCATCAAGATGGATGTGATCAGGCTATGGATTTCGAGAACATTCGACTGATACCCAGGGCTAGTAATACTTATGGAAGGAAAATCTGTAAAATATCTGGTTTTATCGAAGGATGAGTACAATTCCATTAGAGATGACAGTTACAGTCTTCTGTCTTGACCGAGCAAGGTGGCGTAGTGGCTAGCACACTGGACTCGCAATCAGGAGAACGACGGTTCAATTCCGCGTCTGGCCATCCTGATATAGATTTTCCGTGATTTCAATAAATCGCTCCAGGCAAATGCCGGCATGGTTCAATTGAAAGGGCACGGCCGACTTCCTTTCCCGTCCTTCCGTAATCCGTTGAGACATCGCTGTCTCGTCTCCTCCCCTAGAACAACCCCAACTCTTCTGTCTTGGAGGCCACCTGCTATCAAAGAAGTAAACATCCAGCCACGCCAACCAAGGCGGCACATTAACGCCTCGTCTACCATCCTCCTCCTTTCAATATCTGCTTTCAGTATTAACGCGATGATGATCACCCAAACCGACAGAATTTAGCCACCAGTCAGTGGATTACAGAAGGTCCCAGAAGAAGGATAGAAACATAGAGAAGTGAAGGCGGTGGACTGGGAATATGACGCGAACTAGTGACTTAAATTTTGTCATCAATACTAACGGCCACGAAAACCTGGAGATATACACTCCTGGAAATGGAAAAAGGAACACATTGACACCGGTGTGTCAGACCCACCATACTTGCTCCGGACACTGCGAGAGGGCTGTACAAGCAATGATCACACGCACGGCACAGCGGACACACCAGGAACCGCGGTGTTGGCCGTCGAATGGCGCTAGCTGCGCAGCATTTGTGCACCGCCGCCGTCAGTGTCAGCCAGTTTGCCGTGGCATACGGAGCTCCATCGCAGTCTTTAACACTGGTAGCATGCCGCGACAGCGTGGACGTGAACCGTATGTGCAGTTGACGGACTTTGAGCGAGGGCGTATAGTGGGCATGCGGGAGGCCGGGTGGACGTACCGCCGAATTGCTCAACACGTGGGGCGTGAGGTCTCCACAGTACATTGATGTTGTCGCCAGTGGTCGGCGGAAGGTGCGCGTGCCCGTCGACCTGGGACCGGACCGCAGCGACGCACGGATGCACGCCAAGACCGTAGGATCCTACGCAGTGCCGTAGGGGACCGCACCGCCACTTCCCAGAAAATTAGGGACACTGTTGCTCCTGGGGTATCGGCGAGGACCATTCGCAACCGTCTCCATGAAGCTGGGCTACGGTCCCGCACACCGTTAGGCCGTCTTCCGCTCACGCCCCAACATCGTGCAGCCCGCCTCCAGTGGTGTCGCGACAGGCGTGAATGGAGGGACGAATGGAGACGTGTCGTCTTCAGCGATGAGAGTCGCTTCTGCCTTGGTGCCAATGATGATCGTATGCGTGTTTGGCGCCGTGCAGGTGAGCGCCACAATCAGGACTGCATACGACCGAGGCACACAGGGCCAACACCCGGCATCATGGTGTGGGGAGCGATCTCCTACACTGCCCGTACACCACTGGTGATCGTCGAGGGGACACTGAATAGTGCACGGTACATCCAAACCGTCATCGAACCCATCGTTCTACCATTCCTAGACCGGCAAGGGAACTTGCTGCTCCAACAGGACAATGCACGTCCGCATGTATCCCGTGCCACCCAACGTGCTCTAGAAGGTGTAAGTCAACTACCCTGGCCAGCAAGATCTCCGGATCTGTCCCCCATTGAGCATGTTTGGGACTGGATGAAGCGTCGTCTCACGCGGTCTGCACGTCCAGCACGAACGCTGGTCCAACTGAGGCGCCAGGTGGAAATGGCATGGCAAGCCGTTCCACAGGACTACATCCAGCATCTCTACGATCGTCTCCATGGGAGAATAGCAGCCTGCATTGCTGCGAAAGGTGGATATACACTGTACTAGTGCCGACATTGTGCATGCTCTGTTGCCTGTGTCTATGTGTCTGTGGTTCTGTCAGTGTGATCATGTGATGTATCTGACCCCAGGAATGTGTCAATAAAGTTTCCCCTTCCTGGGACAATGAATTCACGGTGTTCTTATTTCAATTTCCAGGAGTGTATATAGTTAAACGCACTTTCCGCTGTCTAGGCACAAGTTATTGAATGCCGCATAACTTCAAACAAATTTGTTTCCCCATTCCCTTAGAAGCTGGCTTCAGGAAAAACTGTTACGTCTGTTTCTTTAAAATCAAAAATGTTTCAAATGGCTCTAAGCACTATGGGACTTAATATCTGAGGTAATCAGTCCTCTAAACTTAGAACTACTTAAACCTAACTAACCTAAGAACATCACACACATCCCTGCCCGAGGCAGTATTCGAACCTGCGACAGTAGCAGCAGCGCGGTCCCGGATTGAAGCGCCTAGAACCGCTCGGCCACAGCGGCCGACTCTTTAATATCAAGCTAATTAACTGAGCACTTGGCGTTTGTGCGCCCATATTTTAAGTTTGTTGTATTTGATTATAACGTGGGAGCTACTGCTTTTTCTGGCAGGCTGAGCCAAGTATAACGTGCGCTTTACTTATATACTATAACTGTTTATTCTGGTATGGTAATCCAAGTGTAATGTTCCCACTATCTTTCGCTGGCATGGCTCGACATGTATAATAAAGCAAATGTGGTATGACTCTTACGTACTAATGTTTACGTGAAACGGAATTTAAACGTCTGTCCAAATTAATGCTTCTAACTGAGATTATTAATGGAAAGTAACTGCATTATCATTATTATTATTTTTTTTCAACATCTTTTGTGTGTGTTGCTTCTGGTTAGATGTAAGAGAGGGTAGTGAGGCCCCAGTCTCGTCAGGCTAAAGAAACAATAGATAAATAAACACACTGACGAGCCAAAGAAACTGGTACACCTACCTAATATTGTGTAGGGCCCCAGCGAGCACACAGAAGTGCCACAACACGACGTGGCATGGACTCGACTAATGACTGAAGTAGTAGTGGACGGAAGTGAGAGCATGAATTCTGTAGGGATATACATAAATGCGTAAGAGTGCGAGGGGGTGGAGATCTCTTCTGAACAACACGTTGCAAGGCATCCCAGATATGCTCAATAATGTTTATGTCTGGAGAGTTTGGTGGCCAGCGGAAGCGTTTAAACTCACTCTGTAGCAATTATGGACGTATCGGGTGTCACAGTGTCCCGCTGGAATTGCCCAAGTCCATCGGAATGCACTATCGACATGAAATGATGCAGGTGACTAGACAGGATGCTTACGTACGCGTCACCTGTCAGAGTCGTATCTAGACGTGTCAGGGGTCCCATATCACTCCAACTGCATACGCCCCACACCATTACAGAGCCTCCACCAGCTTGAAAAGACCCCTGCTGACATGCAGGGTCCATGGATTCATGAGGTTGTCTCCATACACGTCCATCTGCTCGATACAATTTTAAACGAGACTCGTTCGACCGGGCAACATGTTTCCAGTCATCAACAGTTCAATGCCGGTGTTGACGGGCCCAGGTGAGGCGTAATACTTAGTGTCGTGCACCCATCAAGCGTACACGAGTAGGCCTTTGGCTCTGAAAGCCCATATCGATGGTGTTTCGTTGAATGATTCGCACGGTGACACTTGTTGATGGCCCAGTACTGAAATCTGCAGCAATTTGCGGAAGGGTTGCACTTCTGCCCCGTTGACAGATTCTCTTCAGTCGTCGTTGGTCTCGTTCTTGCTGGATCTTTTTCCGGCAGCAGCGATGTTGGAGATTTGATGTTTTACCGGATTCCTGACATTCACAGTACACTCGTGAAATGATCGTACGGGAAAATTTCCATTTCATCGCTACCTCGGAGACGCTGTGTCCCATCGCTAGTGTGCTGACCTTAATACCATGTTTAAACTCACTTAAATATTGATAAACTGCTATTGCAGCAGCAGTGAACGTTGTTGTCTTATTTAGGCGTTGCCGACCGCAGCGCCGTATTCTGTCTGTTCACATATATCTGTTTTTAATAGGCATGTCTGTACCAGTTTCTTTGGCGCTTCAGTGTATATAAATAAATAATTTAGAGATTCTGTGACATGAAGAGAACACTGGAATATCCAAGTCGTTCTCCTGAAGCTGTCTTCTCTTTCTTTGTCCGAAGACCTGTGGTGCAACTCGTGCAAAGAATGTCTCCTCTTTTGTTACCTTTAGGTTAGCTGAGATGCAGTAGGGTGTATTGATCCTTTTATGAGGTAAGCCTTTACCCAATAATTCAGCTTCCCCGAATATTTTTATATTCAACATTCAGCACTGTCTGCCACCCTCAGTGTTTTATCTCAAAACATAATCCGATCTCACTCGCCACGACATGCCGTCCAATGCACATCTCTCCTCCAACTGCCTGAAATTGGCGTCAGCCTATGGTCTACAGGTATGTCATCTTCATTGACGCCCTGGGGTCCCTAGGTCATTTATATTGATTTACACTTACTACAACGTACGTTCTTACGTGATTTAATGATGAATACATTACTCTTCCAGTAATTTCGTTTTTTCTGGATAGTGCTTCCTCTTAATCAGAATGACGCATTCATTGTTATTTTGTTCATGCTGGATGTTGTGAACTCCGGATAGATGGTGATTGACGCAACCAGTTGTGTCATTCACCAGCTATGATACATTCATTTTCATACCCTTGAGTTTGAAGCCAGAATCAATTTATCTGGTATATTACAGACACGTAAGGTGACATCGGGAGTTATCCCAGGTATGGGCAGCTAACAGGGTTTCGGTAATGTGTCATACAAACTGCACACAATTGAAGGATGGCGTTAAACTTCTTTTTGTGCAACTCATACTGAATTATTTTTTTACTTCCTAAAGTACTTCATGGATATTTGTGGAACTAATAGCGGCAACGACATAAGAAACTTAAGACCGTATCAGGCGGCAGCTGTGTGAAGTTACGATCGGTGGGCGGCCCGCGTGTTGCGAGGAATGCAATTTGACGGCGGCAGCTCGTCCCTGAACTTTGATCGGTGCCCCATTAACATGCTTATTCACATTCTTCAAGTCGCGCTGACTCCGTGAATGAAAGACGCATTGTTCCGCAGAACTTTGTGCTGCCCCATATGGTAATGTAGCGATCGCTGCACAGGGATATCTCAGCTGCTAATGTTGTCTATAGTGCAGTATTCACAATTCCTGCTTTGATTTATGCGTAAACCACACAACTATTTAGAATTTACTTGCTTTAACATATACGTGCGCCTCCTTTCCATGTCTAACCTTCTATGTACCGGTGAGGCACAACGGCAAAATTGGGTAAGTGCCGGGTTAGATGTTTAAATCGACGGCTTTGCACAGAACTGGTTTGAATCATACTTGACAATTATAAAGCAAAAAGTTGTCCTGAATGATTCAAACGACGTTGGAAGCTTATAAAATATAATGGATGGGCAGAACTCGCAAAGGGTGTCCCACAGGTCTCAATTTTGGGTCCACTTTTATTCTTCCTATTCCTCATACACGTGAATGACTCACTTAATATTCATCAATCAGAACCGTTATTTTTTATATACGATACTCGTTTTGTAATAAATGAGATTAGAGAGAAAGGTTATTCAAAGATTTACACTACTGGCCATTAAAATAGCTACACCAAGAAGAAATGCAGATGATAAACGGGTATTCATTGGACAAGTATATTATACTAGAACTGATGTGTGATTACATTTTGACGGGTGCATAGATCCAGAGAAATCAGTACCCAGAACAAACACCTCTGGCCGTAATAACGGCCTTGATACGCCTGGGCATTGAGTCAAAAAGGGCTTGGATGGCGTGTACAGATACAGCTGCCCATTCACCTTCAATGCGATACCAAAGTTCATCAAGAGTAGTGACTCGCGTGTTGTGATGAGCCAGTTGCTCGGCCACCATTGACCAGACGTTTTCAATTGGTGAGAGATCTGGAGAAAGTGCTGGCCAGGGCAGCAATCGAATATTTTCTGTATCCAGAAAGGCCCGTACAGCACCTGCAACACGCGGTCGTGCATTATCCTGCTGTAATGTAGGGTTTCGCAGGGATCGAATCAAGGGTAGAGCCACGGGTCGTAACACATCTGAAATGTAACGTCCACTGTTCAAAGTGCCGTCAATGCGAACAAGAGGTGACCGAGACGTGTAACCAATGGCACCTCATACCATCACGTCGAGTGATACGCCAGTATGGCGATGACGAATACACGCTTCCAACGTGCGTTCAGCGCGATGTCGGCAAACACCGATGCGACCATCATGATGCCGTAAACAGAACCTGGATTCATCCGAAAAAATGACTTTTTGCCATTCGTGCACCCAGGTTCGTCGTTGAGTACACCATCGCAGGCGCTCCGATCTGTGATGCAGCGTCAAGGGTAATCGCAGCCATGGTCTCCGAGCTGATAGTCCATGCTGCAGCAAACGTCGTCGAACTGTTCGTGCAGATGGTTGTTGTCTTGCAAATGTGCTCATCTGTTGACTCAGGTATCGAGACGTGGCTGCACGATCCGTTACAGCCATGCGGATAAGATGCCTGTCATCTCGACTGCTAGTAAGACGACGCCGTTGGGATCCTGTACGGCGTTCCGTATTACCCTCCTGAACCCACCGATTCCACATTCTGCTAACAGTCATTGGACTCGACCAACGCGAGCAGCAATGTCGCGATACGATAAACCGCAATCGCGATAGGCTATAATCCGACCTTTATCAAAGTCGGAAACGTGATGGTATGCATTTCTCCTCCTTACACGAGATATCACAACAACGTTTCACCAGGCAACGCCGGTCAACTGCTGTTTGTGTATGAGAAATCGGTTGGAAACTTTCCTCATGTCAGCACGTTGTAGGTGTCGCCACCGGCGCCAATCTTGTGCGAATGCTCTGAAAAGCTAATCATTTGCATATCACAGCATCTTATCCCTGTCGCTTAAATTTCGCGTCTGCAGCACGTCATCTTCGTGGTGTAGCAATTTTAATGGCCAGTAGTGCATTAAGTGTTTCTCTGGAAATGAACTCTCCCTAAATTTTGAGAATGCACTCTATATTCAATTCTGCACAACATATAATCATACTAACAGCTGATGCAGCACATTAACATGATTCAGTAAATAGGACATAATCTTACAAATTTTCGGTTTGTACGTAATGAAGGAAGGATGGAAGGGTTTATAAGCTTATTTCATTAGAGGAAAGATAGGTATCGCCTTTGGAGGAAAGAGAACCAGCTGTATGAATATCACGAGCTCAGATAGAAAACCCGTTGTAAGCAAAGAAGGGAAAACTGAAACGTGAAAGGAATGTACAGACGATTTGTGCAAGGTAGATGAACTTGGCGACATTATTATAGATATGGAATGGACGTAGACGGAGATGAGATGGGAGACACGACACTGCGAGAGGAATTTGACAATCACCCGGGAGTAGACGACATACCGTCAGCACTACCGATAGTCTTGGGAGAACCAGCCACGACAAAACCCTAGCATCTGATGTGCAAGATGTATGAGACAGGCGAAATACCCTCAGTCTTCAAGAACAATGCAGTAACTCCAATTACAAAGAAAGCAGTTGCTGACAAAGGTGAAATTTTCCGAACTATCAGTTAAATAAGTCACGGTTGCAAAATACTAACACGAACTCTTTACAGAAGGAAAGAAAAACTGATTAAATCCGACCTCGTGGAACATCTGTTTGGATTCCGGGCAAATGTAGCAACAGACGGGGCAATACTGACCCTACGACTTATCTCGAAAAACACGTTACTGAAAGGCGAACTTATGTTTGGAACATTTGTAGACTTATATAAAACATTTGACAATGTTGGCTGTCATACTTTCTTTGAAATTCTGAGGGTATCAGTGGTAAAATGCATGGAGTGAATGGCTATTTATAACTTGTACAGAAACCAGATGGCAGTTAGAAAAGTCGATTGGAGTGAAAGGAAAGCACTTGTTCCGAAACGAGTGAGACAGGTTTTTCGTCTTTTCCTAATGTTGTTGGATCTGTACGCTGAGCAAGCAGTGAATAAAACCAGAGAAAAAAATGGTGTAGAAATTAAAGTTTAGGGCTGAAAAATAAAAACTTTGAGGTTTTCCGATGACGTAGTGATTCTGTCAGGGACAGCAAAGGACTTGGAATAGCAGTTGAAGAGAACTGACAGTGTACTGAAAGGAGGATATAAGTTGAGCATCAACAAAAGAAAAATAAGGGTAATGGGATGTTGTGGAATTAAATTACGAAACGAGCCAGCGAAAGAAGTTGAATGATCTTTACTATTTGGGCAGCAAAGTAACTGACGAAGGCCGAAGTATAGAGGACATAAAATGTAAAATGGCAATGGTAAGAAAACCGTTTATGAAGAAGACAAATTTGATAACGTCAAATGTAGACGTAAGTATGGAAGTAAAACATGGACTATAAACTTTGAGACAAGAAGAGAACAGAAGCTTTTGAACTGTGGTGCTACAGAAGAATGATGATGATTAGACGGGTAGATCACGTAACTAATGACGAGGTACTGAACAGAACTGGGGTGAAAAGAAATTTGTGACGCCATCTGACTAGTAGAAGGAATCGGTCGGTAGCACATATTCTGAGACATCAAGTGATCACCAATTAAGTATTGGAGGTATGTGTGGGGTGTACAAATCGTAGAGGGAAACCAAGAGATGAATACGGTAAACAGTTTCCGTAAGATGTCACTGCACTAGTTATTCGGAGATAAGAGGCTTGCACGGGATAGAGTAGCATGGCGAGCAGCATCAAATTAGTCTTCGGACTGTAGAACACAACAACAACAAGAACACTGACGAGAACTTGAAGTGGAGAAGCATATCACTGAGGTTCTCAAACAGTTAAGTTCACCTACCTTTGCTCTTCGACAATTAACTGTGTTGGAAACAAACGAATCTGTTTGCTGACATATTTTGCACATTTCCACTCAATAATTTCTGACGGAATAATTTTCTAGGGGTAACTCACCACTTAGAAAGAAATCACTGACTGCATAAAAATGAGTAGCAAAAATAGTATGTGTTGTTCACCTACGGTTGTCATTTAGGTTCGTCTTCAGTCAGTCAGACACTTTAACTGCGCCGTCACAAATCACACATTCGGTAATGATAGTCATTATAATTAATCGGTCACAGTTTTAGAACAGTGATGTTCATATACACAACGCTACACGGAAAAGTGTGCTGTATCACTCACTGTCATGTCTCAAAAAGGAGTTCAGCACACAACAATAAAAAATTTTTGATCATTTCCCCAACAAAACAAAATTTCTGACAGGTAGCAAAGCAAGTTTTATCTATCCTAAATTCATTTCTCCTGGACAACTCCTTCTACACCATGGACGGAATTTTATTTAGATACTATCAGCCTGTTAAGTATTCAAAAATAAAAATGAAAGCCGACCGATGTAGCGGAGCGGTTCTAGGCGCATCAGTCTGGAACCGCGCGACCGCTACGGTCGCAGGTTTGAATCCTGCCTCGGGCGTGGATGTATGTGATGTCCTTAGGTTAGTTAGGTTTAAGTAGTTTTAAGTTCTAGGGGACTGATGACATCAGATGTTAAGTCCCATAGTGCTCAGAGCCATTTGAAACATTTTTAAAAACGAAAGAATTCGGAAAGAAACCTTGTTTATAAGTGTAGTTGAATGACAAGGAGTAGAAAATAGTGTTTTCATTGATGTTAACACTACCGTTCTCATATATCCTGTAAATTGACTCGTTCCACATCATTTCGATAACCAACTACCTAAAATTCTAGAGCCTAGTTTTCAGGCTGTCATACCGATTTTTTTTGTCATAATTTATTCCCTAAATGCGAACGTGAAAAATGAGAAGTCTGACTGGCAGTGGGATACTTAAGACAGTCTAGAACTAGTATAAGCATCAATGGGGTTTTCGCTAAGTTATAGCGGAAAATGTGTTGAATTTTCTAACGTACTGAAGTAATTTGAGACATTTACAATGGACTAATTGTGGCACTATCTTCCTAAAAACGATGGAACCATATACATTTTTCAGTGCATTCGAAAGAGCTTTCGAAAGGGACTTCAACTACTTAATGTGGGATACTTTCTCAAACCGTAACGAGATAACACCACCGCAAACCACAGTTCCTCCATCAGTAGAAGAGGCCCCACTGTACCAAATGTAAGAAAACACAGAACTCATGTGTGGTTCCTGTGTTTACCTGTGCATTTGAATCCAAACAATCTGTGCTCTGCTGTTGTAGCGACAGTCAACTTGCTCGCGCAGTTATTAAGACTTACACAGTGTATTCGACAGTCGAAAAAGTGGTTTTCATTTATAGGCACATTTTTTTTGCGACGGTGTTATGTTGTTACTATTTGATCAAGTTTAATACATACGTACAACGTTGCTGAAGTTCACTTTTAAGGTCCTACACAATGCCACAGAAAAAAGCGTGTAGCTACCTTAAGAAAAAGCTGGTGTCACGTTTCGACACCTATAAACATCTGCAAATCACACTTAAGTGCTTGGCAGAGGGTTCATCGAACCACCTTCATAATAAGTCTGTATTATTACACTCTCGAACAGCGCAAGGAAAAAGATCACTTACATATTTCTGTGCGAGCTCTAATTACCCATATTTTATTATGATGTTCATTTCTCGTTATGTGGGTTGGCGTCAACAAAATATTTTGGCATTTGGAGGAGAAAGTTTCTGATTGAGATTTCGTGAGAAGATCCCGCCGCAACTAGAAACGCCTTTCTTTTAATTATATCCACCCCTAATTCTGTATCATGGCCTGATACTCTCTCCGTATTTCTGGATAGTATAAAACGTGCTGCTCTTCTTTGAACTTTCTCGATGAGCGTTGTTAATGCTGTCTGGAAATGATCCCACCCCGCGAAGCAGTAACCCAAAAGAGGACGGACAAGTGTAGTTTAGGCAATAGACCTGTAGCATCTTCTAAGTTTTTTGCCAATAAAACGCAGTGTTTGGTTCGCCCTTTCCACAACATTTTCTATGCGTTCTTTCAAATTAAGTAGCTCGTAGTTGTAATTCCTAGGTATTTAGTTGAATACACGTCCTTCAGATTTGATTGATTTATCGTGTAACCGAGGTTTAATGGATTCCTTCTAGCCATTCACGTGAATGTCCTCATACTTTTCGTTATATGTGGTCAACTGCCAATTTTCGCATCAAAGAGACTTTTTTTCTAAATCTTTTTGCAATTTATTTTTACCTTCTAATGACTTTTCTAGGCTCTAAAAGATAGCTTTATCTGCAAACAACCTAAGACTGCTGCTCAGATTATCTCCTAAATGGGTTGTATGGATAACGAATAGCAGACGGCCTGTAACACTAACTTGGGGAACACCAGAAATCGCTTCTATTTTACTTGATGACTTACTGTCAATTACTAAGAACTGTGACCTCTCTGACAGGAAATCACGAATCCAGACGCATACATGAGACGACATTCCATAAGCACACAATCTGATTACAAGTTACTTGTGAGGTACATTGTAAAACGCCTTCTGGAAACCTATAAATACGAAACCAATTTTAAATCCCTCGTCAATGGCATTCAACGCTTCATGTGAATAAAGAGCTGGTTGTCTCTCACAAGAATGATGTTTCCTAAATCCGTGTTGACTGTGTGTCAATAGACCGTTCCTTTCCAGGTAACTCATAATGTTCGAATGCAGTATTTGTCCAAAAATCCTGCTGCATATCGACGTTAATGGTATGGATTTGTAATTTTACGTAAAAGCTCAGTTGCGGCCGGTTAGAGTGGCCAAGCGGTTCTATGCGCTTCAGTCTGCAACCGTGCAACCGCTACGCCCGATAAGAAACAGGAAGTGTTTAGCCACATGTGAAACGTTAACCACGACCTGCAACAAATGATGATGCCCAAGTAGGTGTTTTAGCTGCTGTCGCGGCTAATCCGCACATCAGTAGCAGACAAATTTCGCGAGAATCGGGAATCTCAAAAACGTCGGTGTTGAGAATACTACATCAACATCGATTGCACCCGTACCATATCTCCATGCACCAGGAATTCCATGGCGACGACTTTGAACGTCGTGTACAGTTCTGCCACTGGGCACGAGAGAAATTACGGGATGATGACAGTTTATTCCACGCGTTCTATTTAGCGACGAAGCGTCATTCACCAGCAGCGGTAACGTAAACCGGCATAATATGCACTATTGGGCAACGGAGAATCCACGATGGCTGCAACAAGTGGAACATCAACGACCGTGGCGGGTTAATGTATGGTGCGGCATTATGGGAGGAGGGATAATTGGCTCCCATTTTATCGATGGCAATCTAAATGGTGCAATGTATGCTGATTTCCTACGTAATGTTCTACCGATGTTACTACAAGATGTTTCACTGCATGACAGAATGGCGATGTACTTCCAACATGATGGATGTCCGGCACGTAGCTCGCGTGCGGTTGAAGCGATATTGAATAGCATATTTCACGACAGGTGGATTGGTCGTCGAAGCACCATACCATGGCCCACACGTTCACCCGGTCTGACGTCCCCGGATTTCTTTCTGTGGGGAAAGTTGAAGGATATTTGCTATCGTGATCCACCGACAACGCCTGACTACATGCGTCAGCGCATTGTCAATGCATGTGCGAACATTACGGACTCTCAACAGCGAATAGTTCACCGTCCGTAATGTCGATACACGTATTGCCAAATGCATTGAGGTTGGCGGACATCATTTTGAGCATTTATTGCATTACTGTGGTATTCACAGGTAATCAAGCTGTAACAGGATGCGTTCTCAGAAATGATAAGTTCACAAAGGTACATGTATCACATTGGAACAACCGAAATAAAATGTTCAAACGTACCTACGTTCTGCATTTTAATTTAAAAACCCTACCTGTTACCAACTGTTCGTCTAAAATTGTGAGCCATATGTTTGTGACTATTACAGCGCCATCTATCACAAAGCGAAAAAAGGGGTCCAACTAAAACATTGGAAATTCTTTACGTACTACACGAATATGTGATAAAAAAATGGGGGTTCCTATTTTAAAAAACGCAGTTGATATCCGTTTGACCTATGGCAGCGCCATCTAATGGGCCGACCATAGCGCCATCTGGTTTCCCCCTTCAAGCTAGATAAGTTTCGTTCTTTGTAGTTTTTTCGTTTGATGCTTATGTAGTGAGATATTTGGCCCGGTCACTATCAATGGACCACCCTGTATATATGACCAAAAGTATGCGGACATCCTCAAAATCATACGTTTCTCATATTAGGTGCATTGTGCTGCCACCTGTTGTCAGGTACTCCATATCAGTGACCTCAGTTGTTATTAGACATCATGTGAGAGCAGATTGGGGTGCTCAGCAGAACTGCCTCCACTTCGAATGTGGTCAGGTGATTGGGTGTCACTTGCGTCATACGCCTGTACGTGAGATTTCCAGACTCCTAAACATCCCTAGGTGTTTCCGATGTGATGGTGAAGGAAAACGTACAGCACAAAAGCATACAGGCCGACCTCGTCTATTGACTGACAGAGACCACCGAGAGTTGAAGAGGGTCGTAATGTGAAATAGGCATACACCTATCCACATCATCACACAGGAATTCCAAACTGCATCTGGGTCCACTGCAAGTACTATGACAGTTAGGCGCGAGGTATTAAAACTTGGATTTCTTTGTCGAGCGGCTGGTCATAAGCCACACATCACGCCGATAAATGCCAAACGACGTCTCGCTTGGTGTAAGGAGCGTAAAAATTGGACGATTGAACAGTGGAAAAACGTTGTATGGAGTGACGAATCACGGTATATAATGTGGCGATCCGATGGCAGGGTGTGGGTATGGCGAATGCCCGGTGAACGTCATCTGCCAGCGTGTGTAGTGCCAACAGTAAAATTCGCAGTCTGTGGTGTTATGATGTGGTCGTATTTTCCATGAAGGGCGCTAGCACCCCTTGTTGTTTTGCATAGCACTTTCACAGCACAGGCTGACACTGATGTTTTAAGCCCCTTCTTGCTTCCAACTGTATTTGAGCAATTCGGGGATGGCGAATGCATCTTTCAACACGATCGAATACCTGTTCATAATGCAAGGCCTGTGGAGGAGTGGTTACACGACAATAAGATCCCTGTAATGGAGTGGCCTGCACAGGGTCCTGACCTGAATCCTATAGAACACCTCTGAGATGTTTTGGAACGCCGACTTCGTGCCAGGCCTCACCGACCGACATCGATACCTCTTCTCTGTGCAGCACTCAGTGAAGAATGGGCTGTCATTTCCGCAAGAACCCTTCCAGCACATGGTTGAACGTATGCCTGCGAGAGTGGAAGCTGTCGTCACCGTAAGCAAAAGGTGCTTTACGTGTTTAAATATTTTATTTATTTCAAACATGAGAACTTGGTACGAGATTCAACGTAAAATGAACACCTTTCATAACAAAAAGACTTTTAAGACCTGAACATGACAGGAAAGTCTGTCGAAACCGTTGTCTTAGATAAAGAAATTGTAATGCGCGCTAGGCTGTATAATGTTTTAGGCTGTTGTAAATTACATGAGTTTTGTTGGCTGTTTCAGCGTGGTGTTCTTTGTTTGGCTTACAAGGGGAGGCCGCCAATTGTGAAATTCAGATTCGATTCATACTGCGCATAATAAAAGCTCATGGCCAGAGGTGTAATGTGGCAAAGCACCAAGATGCACTTCTCAGCCGTTGTCGAGAAAATATATATATATAATTCCTGGCAATCAGTTGCAACAATTATGCATATAATAAGTTGTTGAAAGTAGTTTGTCGTGGAAAAACTGGCGACTTCGAACATCATTATGTTTTCCACAAATAAAGTTGTATTTCACAAATGTTATTAATTGTCTTCATAATGTTTACCACGTATAGTTAACCGAAGACGTAGAAACGATATTCCGAAACGAATACGTATAGCGTAAGTAAAACGTTCGAATTAGAATAGAGACCCCACGAACACAAATTTTCTGTGGCAGGTATGAAATATAAACTCCGTTACTCGCTCGTTACACTTGATGGACAGATGTTGAATGGGCCGAAACGAGCCGCCGCATAACAGCGTAGTTGCATGCTAACTTCGAAAGAAGGTAGATGCGGTCCCTAGCGCAACTTATAACATCGTTGAAAATCAGTGCGGACGTGAGAGTTTTGGTACACCCTGTTAAACAAACGGAAAAATGGAGGCGGTACAATTGGAGAGCGATCCGCCTTCTCCAACATGCATAAGCAATTCATCAATAGTTCATATATATATATATATATATATATATATATATATATATATATTTGAATTACAAAAAACTAATAATGAAAAAAAGTTGCATGGTGCGGGATTCGATCCGGCGACCTTCGAACCCAAGCGCTTACCTCTGCGCTACGACGCTGTAGGAAATTATTAATCGTAGAGAGTATTTCACCGCAATGGTTTCTTTTAACTGTCGATTTTCTCGACAACGGCTGAGAAGTGCATCTTGGTGCTTTGCCACATTACACTTCTGGCCATGAGCTTTTATTATGCGCAGTATGAATCGAATCTGAATTTCACAATTGGCGGCCTCCCCTTGTTAGTGCCTGTTGGCTTTGAACAGTATTCTTGTTTTGTTGTAGTGTGGGTTGTTAGTGGAAATTGCTACGAGCCAGCTGCTGGTGGACGAATAGTTGGCGCTGTATATGGTCTCTTTGCATGAGTGTGTGTGTGTGTGTGTGTGTGTGTGTGTGTGTGTGTGTGTGTGTGCGTGTGTTTACGTATGTGGTCTTTCATTTACCCACGCACCACACACACACACGCACACACACAGGCACTAGTCAGAGGAGCGCTCAGTGGGTGGCACACTTCTGAGGAACAGGCAACAGCAGTGGGACCGGATGCCGGAGGTGCATAATCCCGACTAGTAGTGGACGAGCCACATGTCAACGCCGCCCGGCGAGAACGAGAGGCGCCCCCTCGGCTGCGCCCGATGAGGCTGCAGAGGGTCACTTGCTAATTAGCGCCGCGGGCGCAGCGCGCGGTGTGAGGCCAGTGGCCTCTTCCCGCTTTGAGCGCGGGGTCTTGCTTCGCGCCCGGGCTCTGTGCCGCAAACACGCGCGCGCGCACACCTAATGAGATTACTGCGACAAAGGCCGGCGCGCTCGTAAACAGCGGCAGCGGCAGCCGCTGCTGCAGAGACGGATGGACACGGCGAGCAGCGGCAGAAGCAGAAGAGCGGCCGCAAACACCGCAGGCGTGGAAGGACGCGCCGGGAACCGGGCTGCTCTATTTGTCCTTGTGACTTCACAGTGGGAGAAGTGTGGGAGAGCGAGACCCAACTCTCATCGCCTCTGCCGCGTTACTGACGCCGGCGAGTCGAGGAACGAGACCGCTACTTTGTACCGGACAACTCGGTAATCAGTTCCCTCTAACACCGCCATTGTAAGAGACGGAATTATTAATCACTTCTAACAACAGGAAACAGAACACCAACAATCAAAACGCGCCTGCTATTGGATCAATAATTTGCTGACGGGCAGGACGCATACAGTTTACTAGATGTAGAGGCGTCAACAGACACACGAGTAATATCTCGTGTCCTTCAAAATGTATGTGAATGCCTATGGGACCAAACTGTTGAGGTCATCGGTCCCTAGACTTAGACACTACTTAAACTAACTTGTGCTACGGACAACTCGCACACCCATGCCCGATGGAGGACTCGAACCCCGACGGGAGGGGCTGCGTAGTCACTGACATGGCATCTCTAACCGCGCGGTCACTTCACGTGGCACTCGTGTTCTCCAAAAGAGTAGGACCACTAGTGTTCATGTTATACAGGATGATTATAATTACAATTAAACTTTCGAAACGCTGTAGAAATTACACCACTGGTCAGAATGACGTCAAATTGCAACGGAATATCATCACTGGAAGGGGAAAACGTATGGCACAAGAAAGAAACAAGTGTGAAAATTGATCAATAGATGGCGCTGTATGTGTCAGAATACGCAAATGAAAACTGTATTACAAGAATGATGACTGTGCACACGTCGCTCAACAGCGTTGGTCCAATGACTGCCGTTGGTCTGGAAAAAATGGATTGGGAATTCAAAAAGACGGGTTCTTTTGGTGTGCAGCCTGGTAAAGGGAGGAAACGAATTGATTCGACGTAAGTGGCTGCAGTGGCCACAGCAATGTAGGTGGTGACGAGTGGTGGTGTGCACGGAGAATTGCCCGAACATTGGAGTACGGTGCGTAAAGTCTTACGAAACATCCTTCTTCGCTATCCAATCTAAATTACCCATATGCAAGAGTTGCTTCCTGTTGACCTGCCAATAAGGCAGACCTTTGCTTTAGAATTTTTTGCTCGCATGGAAGTGGACAATGATTAGGCGTGGAAGATTTTGTGGACAGACGAACCCCACTTCCCTCTGACAGGATATGTCAATACACAGAATTGTTGAATATGGGCAACAGAAAATCCGCACGTAAATCAACCAGTAGTAGCACTTCATCCTGAAAAGGTCACTGGGCCGCGCGGGATAGCCGTGCGGTCTAGGGCGCCTTGTCACGATTCGCGCGGCTCCCCCCCCCCCCCCCCCCCCCCGTCGGAGGTTCGAGTCCTCCCTTGGGCATGAGTGTGTGTGTTGTCCTTAGTGTAAGTTAGTTTACGGCAGATTAAGTAATGTGTAAGCCTAGGGACCGATGCCCTCTGCAGTTTGGTCCCATAGACCTTATCACAAATATCCTGAAAGTTTACTGTGTGGTGCAGGTTTACGGCATCATAGGGCCATACGTTTTCGAAGAGACAGGTCCTTCCGGTCTTGTTACTGTACCGTCACTGGTAAGCGCTATGAGTGTCTTTTGCGCAACCATATAATTCCAGCTCTTCAATAACGTGGATGTGTGGATGGGATCATTTTCATGCAAGATAGCGCACCTCTGCACATTGCAAATCTAGTTAAGCAGCTGCTGAAGCGCCATTTCGGAAATGCTAGAATGATCAGTCGCCATTTCCCTACAGCCTGGCCGTCCCGATTACCTGATCTTAATCCGTGTGACTTCTGGCTGCAGGCCTATCTGAAAGATGTTGTATTCAGTGTTCCGATTGCAAACTTAGCTGCATTTAAGGCACGCATTGCGCAACACATTCTGAACGTGACCCCGGAAACACTTCGATCAGCTCTGGAACGTTCTGTTTCTCGGTTTCAACTTCTTTCAGAAAATTGTGGACAGCATATTGAACATATTTTGCACCATTCACTCCTAAATTAATAATGCTATTTCATTTTGATTGATGCTTTTTATGCTCAGGACAATTAAAAACCGACTATTCCCATCCGATGTGATATGACCTTGCCGTGGTGGATGGACTTACACACCTGTGCACCCACGCACACTGAATAGTACAGCTTGTTTACTGTCGAACGTATACCTTAGGCATTGGTGTATGATTCATTTGTCATTTGTAGTTGACCAATATGAATTCATTATGCTTACAGCGCCATCTATTGCTACATTTTGCAACTACTTATTTTTCTTCTGCTATACGTTTTCCCCCTTCCCCAATAACACTCTATTGCATTTTGACGTCATGCTGACCAGTGGTGCTATTTCTACAGCGGTATGAAAGTTTCACTTTAACTATAATAACCCTGTATATTAAGGCCTCAGGAGATAATCTCCGGCTTTTAGCAGGTGATGCAGTCGTCGATGAGGAAATTAGATTAGGTAAAAATTTACGTAATACCCAATTAGATTCCTTAAATTATTTTGAAACCCTACTTTGCAGCTACGTATTTATTCTACCATACGCGTTTAGTTTGGTTCTTTTAACACATCATCAGTAATTGTATTTTCGTTTGGGTTCCAGTTACGCCAGGAAGTGTCGTCTGCACGCACGTTTTCCACGTGTTTTCGCGTTTCACCTTAGTGGCTTCGGTCTAGTCTACCTTTGACACGCAGTACTACACACTGCTTGACATAAAACACTGTTGAACATTGCATCATTGCCGGCCGAAGTGGCCGAGCGTTTCAAGGCTCTACAGTCTGGAACCACGCGACCGCTACGGTCGCAGGTTCGAATCCTGCCTCGGGCATGGATGTGTGTGATGTCCTTAGGTTAGTTAGGTTTAAGTAGTTCTAAGTTCTAGGGGACTGATGACCACAGCAGTTAAGTCCCATAGTACTCAGAGCCATTTGAACAATTTGAGCCATTGCATAATTAATGTTGTTATATTTACCACTGACTAAACGTGAGCTTGTATACACTGAGGTGACGAAAGTCATGGTATAGCGATTTGCACATATACAGACGGCGGTAGTGTCGCGTACACAAGGTATAAAAGGCCAGTGCATAGGCCAACGACACCCAGGTCAGAAGTTCAAATGGTTCAAATGGCTCTGAGCACTATGGAACTTAACTTCTGAGGTCATCAGTCCCCTAGAACTTAGAACTACTTAAACCTAACTAACCTAAGGACATCACACACATCCATGCCCGAGGCAGGATTCGAGCCTGCGACCGTAGCGGTCGCGCGGTTCCAGACTGTAGCGCCTAGAACTGCTCGGCCACTCCAGCCGGCCCAGGTCAGAAGTCATCCCCTCCCCTCCACCATTCCGATGACATCGCTCACGCCTCATCCTTCCTCCAGAAGACTGTCTCTGTAGTGGCCCACGATCCCACCAAACTTATCCACCGCCACTGTCCTATCCTTCCTCCACAGGCCGTACTCCTTCTGTGTGAATCCTGCCGGCTCTACCTTTCCTTCCTCCGCAAAAAAAAAAAAAAAAAAAAAAAAATGGCAACCGCCCCTTGCCTGACAACCTCAGAAAAGCTAACCATTTTTCTTCCCACCTCTCCAAAGTCTTCTCCATGCCCAATGATCCTCACTCTGATTAGCTCCTCTTCCCGGCTGTCTTTGATTGCACCGATACCACTGTCCAGCCTCTTGCTCCCAGCTTCAGGTATTTCGACCATTTAATGCCGTTAGTCTCGAACACTCCTATCACAGCAAAAGACTTTAAATTCATCCTCCATTCCTAACGCTACGACGCCCTTGATTACAATTGCATCACCTATCACCACGTCAACGTCCTCTCTTCTTCCTCGCCGCGCTTTCCACCCTGTACAACACCATCCTCTCCCATACCTCTGTGTTCAGAAATGTCTTCAAGTCTATCCTCTTCCACTGTATCCATCACCACCTAACTCAACACCACTTCCTTTTCTGCCGACGACCAGCTCCATAACTTTACACATATCCACTCCTCTCCCTCCAACTTAACTCCCATTGCGCTGCTATTTTTTTCCCCTTGACCTCCAGGACGCCTATGTCCATGTATGACATTCAGGGTTTCCCTTCAAGCTTCAGATCTACGCCCTCTCTGTCAGCCTCATCTGTCTCACAGCCTCCTTCTTCTTCCAACGTCATTCCTATGTCACCAGTCATAACACCAATTCCCGTACCTTCTACCCTACTGGAAGTGTGCCCCAGGCCTCCGTCCTTTCTCCTCTCCTATGTCTCCTGTACACTGCTGATATGCCCAAACCATCCCCACCTTTCCATCTCCTTCAATATGCTGACGACACCGCCTTCCTTACCGTCTATACTACCCTTCAATGGTCCCAGCGCTCTCTCCAAACCAACCTACACCAGTTTCCACTTGGCCCCAGTGGCCCCTTCTAATCAGTTCATCCAAAACCCAGGTAATCATTATAGAATATACCACTCCCTCCTCTTATCTCCGTGATTTCAGCCTCACCATCTATGACCGAACTATCCAACTTACCCCCACCTTGAAATACCTTCACCTCACTCTTGCCCATCTCTTCACCTGTACTCGTCCTTACTATCCAACACAAAGCCCACAGTTGACTCCGCCTCCTGAAACTCCTGTCTGGCTTTATGAAAGGATTGCATCCTTCCACTGTCCTTCACACCTTCAAATCCTTTATCTGTCCCATCCTTTGTTATGCCAGTACCGCTTCAATCTCCACCCCTCCTAAATTCTATAAAGCCCTATAAATACTTGAATGCCATGCTCTCGGCCTCGCTTTCTGTATCCATCTCCCATCTCCCTAAAGGATCCTCTATGACCTCGTCCCCTTCCAACATCTCCTCCTTTCTCTTGAACACATCCATATCCTCTACGACAACCACCACTTCGATCCCACTCACCATTTGGTGTGTCCTTTCCTCTCCATTCCCTGCATGCTGCCACAGCTCTACTGATGTGTCACATCCTCTCTCCATCTCCACTCTCTACGTCTCCTCTCCCAACGAAACTTCCCACATCCAAGCATCCTGGACAATGTGCTTCACCCCAATGCTTATCCTGCCTACCAACTCTGACGCTCCTGTTCCCCTCCCCTCCTCAATTTGGCTCCCTCACTCTCCCCTCCCCCTCTGATGTTTCCACCCTTCTACCCCTTTCTCCTTCTCACTTCTCTTTTCCCAGTCCTTGCGCTCCCTTGTGGGCTGCTCCCTCCCCATCCTCCCTGACCGCTGCCCCTTGGTGTGTTACCAACTGCCCCACTCCTCTGCTGAACATCTTTCTATCTTTCCTCTCTCCATCCTCTCTGACCTACCCTCCCTTGGCACGTCCTTCCAATTTTAATCCATTTACTTTGTCGTGTTTTGGTGTTCGCCGTGTATGTAACGTAAGTGCAGTGTGTGTTAAGTGTCGTCGATCCGTTTGGCTCTCATTACTGTGAACGCCGTTTTTAATTGTGCTCTTTGTGACGCCAGTGTTTATGTGCTATGTCTTCGTCGAATGTCATTTTAATTATAAGTGGATTTTATGTAACGGTGTCTCGTGAAATGGCTCTTTTTTGTATAGTTTAACTGTCATTGTTTCCCCTTCTTATGTGTAAGCTTCATCTTTTATCCCCATATTTTATGTATGTACAGTTCTCCTGTGTTGTTTATGTCGTCTCTTGGCAGAAGAGCAGCGAATTGTACCGCTGCCAGCTCACTCCTGCTAACATGGGGCAGGGGTATGAAATAACACTAAAGGGATTAAAAAGCAAAACTGTCGTTGGTTCTGAGGTGGTTCATGTGAAAAGGTTTCCAACTTGCTATGGCCTCACGACGGGAATCAACAGACTTTGAACGAGATTTGGAAGTTGGAGTAGTAGCATTGGACATTCTGTTTCGGAAATAGTTAGGGAATTCAATATTCCGAGATCTACAATGTCAACTGCAAGCTGAGAAGACCAAATTTCAAACAACGCAGTGGCCGACGGCGTTCACTTAACGACCGAGAACATGGCGTTTACCTGGTTGTCAGTGGTAACAGACGACCGGCGCTAACGCCTTTGCTAACAGCACGACATCGTCTGTAGTGCCTCTCATGTTGTCGTGACCATATCGGTTCGACCCTAGAAACTGGAAAACCGTGGACTGATCACATGAGTTCCGATTTCGTTTGGTAAGAGTTAGTGATAGAGTTTGGGTGTGGCGGAGACCCCAGGAAGCCATGGACCCAAGTTGTCAACAAGGCAAGCTGGAGGTGGCTTCTAATGGTGTGGGCTGCGTCCTCTGGGCCAAGTGAACCGATCACTGACTGGGAATGGTTATGTTCAGCTACTTAGAGACAATTTGCCACCATTCATGAACTTCATGCTATGGATGACAGTGCGTCACGTTGCAGGGTGACAGTTCTTTGCGATAGGTTTGAAGAACATTCGGGAAAGTTCGAGCTAATAATCTGAACACCCAGATCGCCCGACAGGAGTCCCTTTGAACATTTACGGGCATAATCGGGAGGTCAGTTCGTGCACAAAATCCTGCATTGCACTATTTTCGCATTTATGGACGGCTGTAGGGACAATATGGCTCAATATTTCTGCAGAGAACAGCCAACGTCTTTTTGAGTCCATGCTACGTCGCTGCACTACGCCGGGTGGAAGGAGGTCCGACACGATATTAGGAGGTATCTCGTGACTTTTATCACATCAGTGTAATTCGTGTCTAAATCGTCTGATTACTGGATTAGCGAGTGACAATTAGAGTCAGTCGTGTCATAGAAACATTTGGTGTCGAATGACCATGTTAGCTCATTTGTACATAAAAGAATGACAGGCTAAGATTCATTGAGGTAATAGTGGGAGACTGGTGTTTGTCTAGTAAGGAAATTCTACACAGAACACTTATATCCCCCCTACTTAAATATTATTCAAGATGCAACAAGTCAAGTCGATATTAATTTCGAAAAAGTGAGGCCACCTATGTTGTGTCCTCTGCAGTCACTGTATGCAAGCCTCATTCCATTACCCGCGCCTGTGCCCTCTTGACGCCCCTGTGATGTAGAAGCGGCGAGACCTCTGTGTGCTCTGTTTAAATGTGTCTACTTCTCAGTGTGGTCCTTGTACCATTCTGGCTAGTTGGAACGACTTTATTAACATATGTTCCGTTAAGTTTGATTATTTATTTAACATTCTTAACATTGTATCCCGGCGTTACACGAAATTATTCCAGACTCTTCATTCTTTTTCTTTTTAGGCCACTGGGGATTTATCTGGTTTGACGTGTGCTTCCCTGTAGCACAGAATCGTTTTATGGTTTTCAAATTGTTGTAAAAGCAAAAATTTTAGGTTTAGCAATGATTCAGGCAACGGCCTTGCCGCAGTGGATACACCGGTTCCCGTGAAATCACCAAAGTTAAGCGCTGTCGGGCGTGGTCGGCAGTTGGATGGGTGACCATCCAGGCCGCCATGCGCTGTTGCCATTTTTCGGGGTGCGCTCAGCCTCGTGATGCCAATTCAGGAGCTACTCGACCGAATAGTAGCGGCTTTGGTCAAGAATACCATCTTACGACCGGGAGAGCGGTGTGCTGACCCCACGCCCCTCCTATCCGCATCCTCTACCGAGGATGACACGGCGGTCGGATGGTCCCGGTAGGCCACTCGTGGCCTGAAGACAGAGTGCTTTTTTAGCAATGATTCATTATTCACCTTTAGAGTAGCGCATGCTCGGACAGTACCGTAATTATTACTTACCTTCGTAATCCTGTAGATAATCTGAAGAAGACCCACGACGGCGAAATGCGTTCTTAAGAAAAGAACAAATTGCAACCAAATTAATTCAAGTGATTGTGATTTCATGGCGCAAAAAGCGCTATCCATGAGGAATCGTCTCGTAGTGTCCGGTGGCTGATATAGTATGTTTGAGAAAGATACAATATTTCAAAATTCCATCTTTAACAGCGGCAAGAACTTGTTTATGAGCTGATGAAAACATACGCTGACATTCTCCAGTAATTTTCACAAGCTGTATCATAGTATTAGCAGTTCCCTCTGACAGTTTCCGCAGGTGAAAAGGAGCAGTGTCTGAAAGTTCAACGGGCTGCCTGACGAAACTGAATTATGTTTTGCGCGGAATGTCTGAATCTTAAGACAAAAGCTTTGATAGTTCTTCGAGAGGTCGCATGTGACTTCCTTTCTTGTACGTGCCTAACTGAATTAGAACTCTTTTCATTTGACTACGACGCTGTAACGGCAACGTTAAACTATGACCTTATGGGCAGAATCGGAGAGAGTAACGCCTCTCTGAGCGATTTTGTGTTCACGCGACGATTACAATGGACTGCATTTTACCTAGTACGTAGCCTGCCACCTCACTCGCAGCGTGTTCCCTTTCAGCGAACTGACAAACTTTCCGTTTAATAAGGGCGGCGGCAGGTAGTTGGCGAGGTGCAGGGAGTTTGCGCGAGCTTCCTCGGAGACAGGCGGATCCACTGGGAAGGCGTCGCTCATTACCCGGGGGAATATCGCCGGCGAACGCCGGGCGGCCGCCGAAACTTACCGACACGGCGACACACAGGGCGTAATGAAACGTGGCTCGCGTTACACGTCATAATATAACCTAATGAGGTTCGCTAAAGACAGTGATTAAGTTTGGCGCAGGCCGGCCGTAATGAGTGACCCGGCGCCGGGGGGAGTTTTGATTAGGTGCCCGGGAAGCGAGTGGCGTCCCGCTCTCCAGCAGTCCGTGGGGACTCGCTTCAGGACCCTGGCCGGAGTTGCAGGACCCGACAGGGGCGGCGGCGAAGGGGGAGGTGGCGTGGCGGAGGCTGCCGAGCCGCGCCGTGACCGGACCGAGCGTGACAAGCCAACAGGCACAGCCACTTCTGACGAACGTACACGCAGCACTTATCTTTTTCACAAGTGGTAGTTATTGTTGTGGTCATTAATCCGATAATTGGTTTGATGGAGCCTTTCACGCTAGTCCTTCTTGTGCAACAATTTTTGTCCGCAGCTCGTAGTCGTGCGGTAGCGTTCTCGCTTCCCACGCCCGGGTTCGCGGGTTCGATTCCCGGCGGGGTCAGGGATTTTCTCTGCCTCGTGATGACTGGGTGTTGTGTGATGTCCTTAGGTTAGTTAGGTTTAAGTAGTTCTAAGTTCTAGGGACTGATGACCATAGATGTTAAGTCCCATAGTGCTCAGAGCCATTTGAACCTTTTTTTTTTTTTTTTTTTTTTTTTTTTTTTTTTTTTTTTTTTTTTTTTTTTTTTTTTTTTTTTTTTTGCAGCAATTTTCGTCACTATACGTTTCCAGCATTTGTAGCAAAATGATACAGGGTGGACGAAGAAAGGAGAATATAAATGGTGGAGGACCGGCAAAGAGGGCATTCCTGGCCAAATGAAGCATTCCAGTATGGAACATAGGCCTTAATTTGAGGAAGAAATTTCTGAGAATGTACGTGCGGGGCATAGCATAGAATAGTAGTGAAACGCGATCTGTGAGAAAACCTAAAGTGAATGGAATCGATGCGTTTGAGATGAGCAAAAGGTGAAAGGATATCATCCTGAAGAAGAATTAGATGATCTGCTGAAAGGAGTGTACAGTCTAACGAGTACAGAGTATGTACTGAAAGTAAATCGAAGAAAGACGAAAGTATTGAGAAGTAGCAGAAAAGAGAACAGTGAGAAACTTCACATCGGGATGATTGTCACAAAGTAGATGAAATTAAGAAATTTTACTACCTGAACAGCAAAATAACGAATGACTGAAGGAGGAAGGAAGACATCAAAAGCAGGCTAACACTGACCATAAGGGCACTCCTAGCTAATAGAAGTCTGTATCAAACATAGGTGTTAGTTTGAGGAAGAAATTTCTGATAATGTACGTTTGAAGCACAGGATTGTATGGTAGTGGAACATAGACAGTGAGAAAACCGGAACAGAAGAGAATCTAAGCATTTGAGATGTGGTGCTACAGGTGAATGTTGAAAATTAGGTGGACTGATAAGGTAAGGAGTCAGGAGATTCTCATTGGAATCGGCTAGGAAACGCATATATGGAAAACTCTGCGACAAGAAGAAGGGAGAGGATGATAGGACATGTATTAAGACGTGAGGGATTACCCTCCATAGTACTACAGGGAGCGGTAGACGGTAAAAACTGTAGACAGAGATTAGAGTATATCCAGCACATACTTGAGAACGCAGATTGTAACTGATACTTCAAGATGAAATGGCTGGCACAAGAAATGAATTAGTTGCGGGCCGCATTAAACTAGTCATAATGATGAAAAAAATTTGTACTTATACACTACTGGCCATTAAAATTGCTACACCACGAAAATGACGTGCTACAGACGCGAAATTTAGCCGACAGGAAGAAGATGCTGTGATATGCAAATGGTTAGCTTTTCAGACATTCACACAAGGTTGGCGCCGGTGGCGACGCCTACAACGCGCTGACATGAGAAAAGTTTCCAACCGATTTCTCATACACAAACAGCAGTTGACCGGCGTTGCCTGGTGAAACGTTGATGTGATACCTCATGTAAGGAGGAGAAATGCATACTGTTGTGGATTGGCAGGAGAACCAACCCAGGAATATTAGAGGAAGCCGAAAGGCACGCGTTATAGCTCACGCAGGCTGGCGTGAGGTCTGGAACAGGACAGGGAAATTAGAATGTAGAAAAACGGACGTAGCTGATGGAATACTTAACTTTAATCCCTTAATGGTGAACGTCGGTCTGACGGTACATGATTAACAAGATCAATAGCAACTGATAATGGGGCCTTGCTAGGTCGTAGCAAATGACGTAGCTAAAGGCTATGCTAACTATCATCTCGGCAAATGAGAGCGTATTTTGTCAGTGAACCATCGCTAGCAAGGTCGGCTGTACAACTGGGGTGAGTGCTAGGAAGTCTCTATAGACCTCCCGTATGGCGGCGCTCGGTCTGCAATCACTGATAGTGGCGACATGCGGGTCCGACGTATACTAACGGACCGCGGCCGATTTCAAGGCTACTACCTAACAAGTGTGGTGTCTGGTGGTGACACCGCACATACCATCACGTTTCCGACTTTGATAAAGGTCGGATTGTAGCCTATCGCGATTGCGGTTTATCGTATCACGACATTGTTGCTCGCGTTGGTCGAGATCCAATGACTGTTAGCAGAATATGGAATCGGTGGGTTCAGGAGAGTAATACGGAACGCCGTGCTGGATCCCAATGGCCTTGTATCACTAGCAGTCGAGATGACAGGCATCTTATCCGCATGCCTGTAAAGGATCGTGCAGCCACGTCTCGATCCCTGAGTCAACAGATGGGGACGTTTGCAAGACAACAACCATCTGCACGAACAGTTCGACGACGTTTGCAGCAGCATGGACTATCAGCTCGGAGACCATGGCTGCGGTTAAGCTTGACGCAGCATCACAGACCGGAGCGCCTGCGATGGTGTACTCAACGACGAACCTGGGTGCATGAATGGCAAAACGACATTTTTTCGGATGGATCCAGGTTCTGTTTACAGCATCGTGATGGTCGCATCGGTGTTTGGCGACATCGCGGTGAACGCACATTGGAAGCGTGTATTCGTCATCGCCATATCCAGTGCGATGGTACGTGGCGCCATTGGTTACACGTCTCTGTCACCTCTTGTTCGCATTGACGGCACTTTGAACAGTGGACGTTAATTTCAGATGTGTTACGACCCGTGGCTCTACCCTTCATTCGATCCCTGTGAAGCCCCAAATTTCAGAAAGATAATGCACGACCGCATGTTGCAGGTCCTGTACGGGCCTTTCTGGATACAGAAAATGTTCGACTGCTGCCCTCGCCAGCACATTCTCCAGATCTCTCACCAATTGAAAACGTCTGGTCAATGGTGGCCGAGCTACTGACTCGTCACAACAAGCCTGTCACTACTCTTGATGAACTGTGGTATCGTGTTGAAGCTGCATGGGCAGCTGTACCTGTACACCCCATCCAAGCTCTGTTTTCTGATTGACTCAATGCACAGGCGTATCAAGGCCTTTATAACGGCCGGAGGTGGTTGGTCCGGGTACTGATTTCTCAGGATCTGTGAGCCCAAATTGCGTGAAAATGTAATCACATGTCAGTTCTAGTATAATATATTTGTCCAATAAATACCAGTTTATCATCTGCATTTCTTCTTGGTGTAGCAATCATCTGCATTTCTTCTTGGTGTAGCAATTTTAATGGCCAGTAGTGTAGTTGCAGATCGGTTGCATACAATCGTGCAGTGTTCTGTGGAGGAAGAAGTCAATGGCTGTTTCCTCTCTCCTCAGTGTCCGCACAGTGTCCCTACTATGGGCACATTTTATAGCCGGCGCCTGGACCAGGCGGCCGTCCCGTGGGGACGCGGCGGTGCGCAGGGCGACCTGTGGTCCAGCCGAGCCTAACGAGGCGGGCTAAGGGCCGCGGCTGTTTCCGATATGAGGCGAGGGCTGGGGTCGGCTCGTTACTGCGGTAACAAGGTGGCGCCGCCCGCCGCCTTGCTGCTAATCCGCTCCGCCCAGACAGCGGCTGCGGCCGCCCCACGCTGCCCGGACATCTCCCGCCAGCCGCGGTAGACATGTGTGTCCCCGCCACTCGTCGTGCCGAAAAACACATCTGATCGCAGCACTGAATACTACGAAACTGTCTCAGAAGACGACGACAGGATTAAGAGAAGCACATATCCTTTTTGAAATCTCTCTTCGGACGGTGTTAATAATGCGAACTGGCACATGGACATGTGCGGAAAAACGAGCTAACGCTCAAATGTAAAAGCTCAGAGTTAAGTATTGCCTTCTGTTGCTGGGTGAGGGAACTATCGAAATTGTCATTTGTCTCACCTCTAAGCGATATTTAGGGTTGAGACCAATGTCAATAATGATAGTATGCCGGTATGTATGGTTTCTGTTGGAGATTGGAAATTTGTGGTAAGCTCCTACGGGACCAAACTGCTGAGGTCATTCGTCCATAGGCTTACACTCTACTCAATCTAACTAACTTCCGGTAAGGACAGCATACACCCATGCCCGAGGGAGGCCACGAATCCCCGACGGGGGATTCGCTCGAACCGTGGCAAGGCACCCAGACCACGCGGCTAACCCGCGCGGCTATGGTGTCTGTTCTTTCAGACTATGGTGGATCATGACAGCAGTGAAGAATGAAATGTCAGTGAATTACAAACATCAACTGTGTACGGGACGTTGACAGAAGTTAACGGGGAGAGTTGAAAATGTGTCCTCGTCCGACATTCGAACCCGCGATCTCCTGCTTACTAAGCCACCGAGGATACAGGAATTGGTGCGGCTGCGCGGCCTTATCCCAAGCACACACACCCCAGCACACCCACATTTTCAGCTTATTCCACACACTACGAAAGTAGTGCTCCCTGTACTTTAATCTCAATGGCCGTGGGAAGATCTATTCCCGCATGAGTTCGAGCGTATGTGTGCATCCGCACACAAATGAACCTTGGCTTGTGATCGTAGCAATTATATAAGTATGGTAACGTGGGTCTTCTGGGGGGAGGGGGAGGGGAGGGTGCCTGGGATAAGACCGCGCAGCCGCGCTAATTCCTGTGTCCTCGGTGGCTTAGGGGATGCCGGCACGGTAGCTCAGCGTGTTCGTTCAGAGGATTAGCTGCCCTCTGTAACAAAAAAATCTAGTGAACAGATGAACTAGAACAGGTATCATGAGACGTCCGCCCCGAGGAAATGCAACGAACCGTAAAGAACAAAATGAGAAAAGAAAAAAGAAGCGTTAGAATGCCTGCCTAGTAAGCAGGAGATCCCGTGTTCGAATCCCAGTCGGGCACGCATTTTCAACCGTACACAGCTGATGTTTCTAATTCACTGAAATTTCAATTTTGATAGTTTACGTGGCCAAAACATATAGCAACAATGGCGACACTTATCTCTTAGCTTAATTTTCCATAATGGTCCTCAAATCAATCACTAACAACTGTAGACCGGTAACATATCTCATTCTCATCCATAAAAATTCAATCATTGTTTGGGAACACGAAGTCCATCAATGGCTACAAATGGATGTCCAAGTAGCCGAACATAAGCATTACCAGCCACTGATCGGTCCACTTGGACATCGTCCATTCCAGGTAAACACAGCCCACACCTTTATGGCGCCATCACCAGCTTGCACAGTGCGTTGTTGACAACTTGGGTCCGTGGCTTCATGGTGTTTGCGACACACTCGAACAAGGCCAGTCAACTTAAATTAGGACTCATTTGACAAAGCCAAAGTTTTCCAGTCGTCTAGAGCCAAAACTGATGTAGTCTCGAGCCCAGAATTGGCGCTGCAGGCGATGTCGTGCTGCTACCAAAGGCATTTGTGTCGGTAGTCTGCTGCCATAGCCCATAAAGGCCAAGTTTCGCTGCACTGTCCTAACAGATATGTTCGTCGTACGAGGATTTCTCAGAAAGTAATGCACGGTATTTGTATATAATCCACAGCTGAAACATTTCATGTGTCAAGCTCCCATTACCTGGCTGTCTGCGCTCTACCTCTCATACGGTCGCTCTCAAAAAAGCACGAAATAGTGACGAAATAGATACAAATAAAGATATTCCCTCACAAAGTCTTCGTCTTAAAATCGACAACATCTGGTTCTCTGTTTTGCTTCTCCACGCTAACGTCCACTCACCAAGGTGCATCTTCCTTATAGTGGTACTTCCGGTAGCATCTGTTTCAAGTCACAGTTAGTTCTACAAACAAGTACACGGCTCCAGCTGACTGCTCTGAGCCATGAACCGTTCCATAGCATTCCGTCACAGGAAACAATATAATAAAAGCTTACTTCAACGGATTTATGGATCTTTTTTTTTTTTTGAGGTTAGTAATAATACGATTTATGTGAGCAGTTTGCGTAGATAACTGTTGTTTCCTCTATGTCCTTTGTAACATCTCTGGAATGCGTTGGAACGGCTTATGGTTCCGTGCAGGCACTTGGTGCCGTATCCTTACTTACGGAACCAGCCAGTGCACGTGATGGCAACAGGTGCGACCCCTGAGGCAAGTGGTCGTTGTTGCCAACAGAGGAAAGGAGCACTTTGCTAAAGGTCCTTGGTCAGAACTAGAGGGAGAGTGAAATTGTGGTAAATATCTTAACACGGCCGAAATTATTTCAAAGTGCACAGTACAAAACTGGCAGAAGAGCAGGTTTCCAAGCTGTAGCTCCTTTTTCAAAGAACCTGACCTTGATGGCACGGTTTGGAGAAATCGATGACGTATCAACCTGAATCTTATATTCCTCACTTGCAGATATGGTGGGGGCAGTAGAGGAAAGTCGGCAAGTACACTGCCAGGAACTGCCTCAGAAGATAGACGGTGGACTGAAATAACACAGATGTGCAGACCAACACAAAAAAACAACATAGGAGCTAAACATACGCAAACATTACTGCAGTACTTTGTTACTATTGTTTACCTCTCATAGTGTCACAATACGATATTATTATCATGTCTTTCCAGACAGAATTCATCTCGAGATGGTGAATCAAATGTGTATCTTTTGGGGGAAAATCAATAAATGAAGCTGCATACTGCACAGCTCCACAGAAACTGGATGTAATTGCGCCACTCTTTCTGCTACATAAATTCTTTCGATAATCACAGTAAGAAGTGCCCTCTGAGCTGTATACAAGCAACGACATGACTATAATAAATTGGAAATTCCTTCCTCGTTTCTGGTTGTGGCGACAAAATATTTACGAAACTTATAAGGAATAAAATTAAGTGATTTAAAGGGTACGTCCGGGCTTACGATTACTGACTAACTGCGTTAGCAATAGATGTGGTATCACTGTGTAGTCTAGTGTAATACTAAATTTTAATACTTCATACCAGAATACGTAGTATTTATTAATGCATGGAGGCTACTATATTACAATTTAAATTATTAACAAACCGACGGGATTAACAACAGCTGCATCGTGCATCGTTACAACATGCTATTAAACAGTAACGCACTTCCCGACAGTGCAGAAAGATATTTCATTGGCTATGTGGGTGTGTGTCGACCCTCATATTTCAACAACCAACGTGTCTAATATTGGTGCCGTACTTGTTGGCTTGGCGATAGGATATACATCGGATGTATACTCACTCTAGTGAGCGTAATTAGGTTCTTTGATTTTAAAGAGGATAAATTAAGGGCGAGGAAAGGAAAACGATAATTTAATGTTCCTCTGATGTTACCGTACGATTATACCGTAATCAAAGAGGCAGGAGAACAGATTTTAGCGACCCACCCTCTTTCCTATTCGTAATTTATAGCGTTCACTTCTAGTTTATTATCATTAGTATCTGGTTGTGCACGTTAATTAGCATGACGTTCCTAGGTTAGTTAGGAAAGTAGCTTATGAAACACTTGCTCATCACTTACCAAGCGGGATTCACGGAGGAGAGAGGGAAGATTCAACGAAGAGCGGCACGTTTCCCCACGGGATCTTTAAAGGCCCTACACACCCACTGACCGACCGACAAATTACACTTGAAGGCGCTTTGGTCAACCGACCGAACAACTTATCTTGTCTGGCGGTCGGTTGGAAGTTCCGTTAGCAACCGCGAGAGTGTTAAAGAGATACTAAACCAACGTCAGTGGCCGTCGCTACAACAGAGACGCTGTGAAGCACGGAGAGAGCTAGTGTTGAAATTCAGTAATCGTATGTTTGAACAAGAGTAGAGAGACATATCACTTCCTCCCATACGTGCCTCGCGAAATGACCACGGCGTGAAAGCAAGAGAAATGGGAGCTCATACGGAGGTTTATCGATAGTCGTTCTTCGCAAGTACCAATTCCGGATGGAATAGGTAAGGGGCAAAACTATAGCAGTAGCAGAAATACCGGCCGCCACGCGTAGTATGGTTTTTTGCGAAGTATAGTTGTAGATGAAGAACGTACAGGGAATAGGTAAAATAATGTGAAGACCTGTACTTACTTGGGAATATTTACTAATAAAGGGTTGGACCCCTATTTGCCTAATACAGCTGCGATTCTTCTTGGAATACTGGCATATAATGATTGTATAGTCTCCACTGGAATGTTATGCCACTCTTCGATCAGAACCTCTTCTACCTCCTGTAGTGAGGAGGGAGGTGGAAAGGTTGGATAATTTTCAAGTCCGCGGTCTCTGCTGGCCAAGGAAAACGTTGCAGTTCAATTGCGTGCTCGTCATACCACGATTTTACTGTCCTCGCTTTGTGAACCGGTGCATTAATGTCCTGAAATATGGCATCATTGCTGGGGAACAACATTTGAATCTTGGGGTGCACCTGATCACCTAAAATGTTCACACAATCTTGGCTGTAACACGGCCTTTGAGAGTAGTGATGGGACCAGCACAATACCTTCATACGGATGCCCAAGTCATCACAGGTCCACCATGCTTAACGTTGGAATCAAGCAATCAGGATTGTAGGTTTCTTTTGGCGTGCTCCAGACGTAAACCTGCCCCGATGTTGGAAATAACATAACGTTGACTCGTCGGATTTTGTGACGTGTTTCCACTGATGGGCCGTCCAGGATTTATGCTCCTGACACCATGTTTTACTCTTCTTAGCATTGGTTGTCGTTACTAATGGTTTTGGTATAGCAGCTTGTTTATGAGTATTCGCTTTATGGAGTTCTAAGCAGACAGTGTCGACAGAAACGTGGTCTCGAAGATGGCTATTGAGCTCTGCAGTCACTTTAGCCGCCGTAGTTTTGTGCTGTTTTCACACAATTCGTGTTAGCATACGACGATCTCTGTCATTTAGTTTTGATTTGCACCCACTATTACGTTTACACGGTGATGTCTTTCCATGATTTGTGTAAGCTGTCACGACTGTTGAAACAGTTGCTCTTGAAACATTCAATAAGTTGGCTGTCTTGGTCACTGATGCTCCAGTTAATCGGGCCCCCACAATCTACCCTCTTTGGAACCCTGTTAGGTCTTTCATTGCACGTCGATCTATGCCTCTGAATGCAAATACAAAATGTGCACTAACCGTAAACAACCTGCACTGATGTCTAGTCGGTTCTGAACACGCACAGTCCAGCACGTCAAGTTCCTTACCTGCGTTGCTGACAATCAAACACAGCCTTCCCTTTACTACCACTGATCACATTATTTTGCCTATCCCCTGTATGTCAGGCAGTCACTATTTACAGCCACCGACCAGCGAGGAGAAATCATTCCTAAATTTATATTAGAAAGGAATCGAACATCATAATTCATTGCTCCTCATAGCTCCACTTCTTTAACCTCCGTCAATCCATCGTTAATGTTCAAAATGTCAAAACGTACGGCGGTTAGGTGTCCATATTGAACCGCAGGCAATGGCTTGCCACTCTGGATACTGCAATGTCTAGTGAAGTACTTCGATGATCAAATCAACCTCTAGCTTGAGTATAGCTGTACTTGCTTAGGAACTGCTCTGTTTTCTTAATTCACTTAGATCTTCTTCCAATACCTCCGTGATATCCCCAGATCTCCTCGAGAGACTGGTTCCTTTTCCGGTCATTGCTCCGCTGAATTAACGATGCGTCTCTAATGTCTTTCCTTTAACGACCTCATTAAGCCTAATCCTACTTCTAATCGTCTCGTTCTTAACGGAGCTTTAAAATCTAATCATCGTCTGCTATTACTCGATTTCCACCTTTCACACAATTTTTAGCGTATGCGCACGCATTTTGTACAATTTTTGAACAAAGTAAAGCCGGCCGCTGTGACCAGTTCTAGGCGAGTCAGTCCGGAACCGCGCTGCTGCTACGGTCGCACGTTCTAATCCTACCTCGGGCAAGGTTTAAGTAGTTCTAAGTCTAGGGGACTGACGACCTCAGATGTTAAGTCCCATAGTGCTCAGAGCCATTTTAACCGTTTGAACAAAGTTAGCTGGAAGTTAGCCTAGTAAGTGGTAGGAAGAGCTGTTCCTGGAATCTAGCTAGCTTCTGAGTTCACTCATTCGTCAGAGACCAACAGGTGTATGAGAAAATTGGCGTCAGCGTTCATGATACACTCCTGGAAATGGAAAAAAGAACACATTGACACCGGTGTGTCAGACCCACCATACTTGCTCCGGACACTGCGAGAGGGCTATACAAGCAATGATCACACGCACGGCACAGCGGACACACCAGGAACCGCGGTGTTGGCCGTCGAATGGCGCTAGCTGCGCAGCATTTGTGCACCGCCGCCGTCAGTGTCAGCCAGTTTGCCGTGGCATACGGAGCTCCATCGCAGTCTTTAACACTGGTAGCATGCCGCGACAGCGTGGACGTGAACCGTATGTGCAGTTGACGGAATTTGAGCGAGGGCGTATAGTGGGCATGCGGGAGGCCGGGTGGACGTACCGCCGAATGGCTCAACACGTGGGGCGTGAGGTCTCCACAGTACATCGATGTTGTCGCCAGTGGTCGGCGGAAGGTGTACGTGCCCGTCGACCTGGGACCGGACCGCAGCGACGCACGGATGCATGCCAAGACTGTAGGATCCTACGCAGTGCCGTAGGGGACCGCACCGCCACTTCCCAGCAAATTAGGGACACTGTTGCTCCTGGGGTATCGGCGAGGACCATTCGCAACCGTCTCCATGAAGCTGGGCTACGGTCCCGCACACCGTTAGGCCGTCTTCCGCTCACGCCCCAACATCGTGCAGCCCGCCTCCAGTGGTGTCGCGACAGGCGTGAATGGAGGGACGAATGGAGACGTGTCGTTTTCAGCGATGAGAGTCGCTTCTGCCTTGGTGCCAATGATGGTCGTATGCGTGTTTGGCGCCGTGCAGGTGAGCGCCACAATCAGGACTGCATACGACCGAGGCACACAGGGCCAACACCCGGCATCATGGTGTGGGGAGCGATCTCCTACACTGGCCGTACACCACTGGTGATCGTCGAGGGGACACTGAATAGTGCACGGTACATCCAAACCGTCATCGAACCCATCGTTCTACCATTCCTAGACCGGCAAGGGAACTTGCTGTTCCAACAGGACAATGCACGTCCGCATGTATCCCGTGCCACCCAACGTGCTCTAGAAGGTGTAAGTCAACTACCCTGGCCAGCAAGATCTCCGGATCTGTCCCCCATTGAGCATGTTTGGGACTGGATGAAGCGTCGTCTCACGCGGTCTGCACGTCCAGCACGAACGCTGGTCCAACTGAGGCGCCAGGTGGAAATGGCATGGCAAGCCGTTCCACAGGCCTATATCCAGCATCTCTATGATCGTCTCCATGGGAGAATAGCAGCCTGCATTGCTGCGAAAGGTGGATATACACTATACTAGTGCCGACATTGTGCATGCTCTGTTGCCTGTGTCTATGTGCCTGTGGTTCTGTCAGTGTGATCATGTGATGTATCTGACCCCAGGAATGTGTCAATAAAGTTTCCCCTTCCTGGGACAATGAATTCACGGTGTTCTTATTTCAATTTCCAGGAGTGTATTTTGCAAGTTCTTCCCGTTTACTTGCTTTAAAGTAGGTTATCTTCATCATATGTTGCAATCAATAATTGTTGGGGGTCCAGAGGGAAGGAAGTGCTTAACTTAATTATATGTTTCATTTAATCATCGTTGGTAGTCCTGGCGAAAGGAGGTGCTTGAACCAGAGCACAACTGCAAGTAAAGCAGTTGACGACAGAACTGTCAGAGCAGTCTCAGCTGATACCAAACGCAGTGGCTGCAGTAACATAGATGTGCCCTACTCCCCTTCCATGTTTTCAGCTTAATTCTGAGAATCACATGGGAGGGCGGAAAAACGTCAAAATTCGAAGGTAATTTTGTTTCAGCAGAGACGATTGAATGAGGTGTAGAAGTTTCTCTCTCGGAAAATACCTTTTGGGTACTCACAACTTTTTTCCATTTCTAGTCGTTAAGCAGATGTTCCTGAAGACGGAGACACTGTGGTTTACAGAGAACACATTGAGGTGAAAGGAATTTTCGTTGATCTTTCGACTACCTTCATGAAAGCTTGAAGTTGCTGCAGATGACAAGCTACGAAACGCGTCGTCAAGTTGTGAACTGATACATCTCATATGTCCTTGCTTTTGATTCATTTTATTGAAATCCATATGCTGTTTCTTTGGTATCTCTGTAATTATGAGGGGCGTTAAATAAGTAATGGAACATTCTTTGTCTTTGATAGGTCAGTCTCTGGTGACAATATTTGGAATTTGTTACTGGACCCTGTAGGTTCATGAACTTTCGATAGGTGGCAGCGCTATACGTAGCCTTCAAAATGCCATCTGTAACGGAGCAGTGTTCGAAACAGATACCTGTCACTGAGTTTCTTTTCGCGGAAAACCAGAGCACCGCTGATATTCACGGCACTTGCAGAATGCCTACGGAGACCTGGCAGTGAACGATAGAACTGTGAGTCGTTGGGCGAGGCGTCTGTCCTTACCGCAACAAGGTCACGCAAACCCGTCGGATCTCTCGCGTGGCGCGAGGCCGCACACAGCAGTGAGTCCTGCGTTGTTGAAACGTGCGGATACTCTCATTCGAGGTGATCGACGGATCACAATCAAATAGCTCGCTGCTCGAGTGGAGATTTCTGCTGGTAGTGCTGACACACTCGCCTACCAGTAGGACTGTTCTTCCTCATCCACCCTACGGTTAGGATCTTGCACCTTCCAACTTCCTTCTGGTTGGTGCAATGGAGGGTGCACTCCACGGAAAGCAGTACGTGGGTGTTGGGGAGGCTGTTAATGCAGCAAGATGTTGGCCCCGACGTCGATCAGTAGAGTGGTGCCCCATGCGGGCATACGGGCCCTCCCAGTAAGATGGCATAATCCCGCCGCATTGAACGAAGATTCCATCGAAAAATAGTATTTTGGAGCCTAAACAACAGGGGATAATATAGTGTATTGGAATTCAGAATAAAACCAACGTGCTTTCAGAAAAAAGTGTTGCATTACTTTATTGAATGCCACTCGTACTTGCATGTCTAGTAATTATTGTGCTTCATGAGCTTGACAGAGTCTTGTATGAGATCCCATGGGACGATGAGACACGAGCTTCCGCTGGCCAGCCCCCAGAGAACCCTAGATGCTTCTTTGAACCAGCCACTGACAGCGGGATCAGTGACCTGGATATTGGAAACAAGGGGTGGCAGCCTGTCGCGAATTGTTATCACTGCTTTCTTGTGGGGAGCTAAGTGGCTATTTATTTTTAACATACTGTCTTCTTCCCTTATGGGGGAGGATGTTGGGCAGCCTGAGGTCACTCGACGTGTGGTACACTCTCTTGTCCAAGGTGGGACGCTGGCTGTTCTCTAGAAATTTCGGATAAGGGAAAACAGCCCTTTAGGCGATCTAAAAAGGTATCTGACAAGTGGGCGTTGGAACCACAGCTTTTTCAGAATTATATGCCATGGAAAGAACCCACTGGATTACTTATAATAGGGGGCTGTTGGGCCGTTCTTTTTAAAAAAATATCTCATTGGTCAGTGTCTCATGAAGCCTTCTGAATGGTGAAATATTCTTTTACGAGGACCTTATGCAGAGCAGAGTTGGAAGCAGTATTTTTGGACAATCTGAGGAGAATGCGGAAGTGGTCTCTCTGGATCAAGAAGCGGAAGCAAACGATTAGGACTAAGATACGAGCCACTGCGGAGGACGCACTTGTATTTCTGAAGGTCAACCGGTCACACGCTGGCTGATTGATTAGCGGATGGCATGAGACTCTGCCGTATGCAGGACTCCGTGCTTCGTCTCGTCAACTATAGTGAAATTATTTGACAGCATACGTTAACCAGAAAGTCAATTAGGGTGTTGTTTTACTCTGTTGCATGTAATCTTCATTAGATTCTGTGACTGAACAACTGATCAAAGACGACCTGACCGATCAGATTTCGCCTTTTGCTTGAGGCTTTCATATGACCTTCTGGCACCCATCGGCGGTTATGTATTTTCGAGAATAACCTATTGAGACGACAGTCACTACCGACTCACTTGTTTCTCGTAGATGTAGGAGACCGCCAGGTGTTTCTCCTACATGGGTGCAGGATAGTCTACATCTACATTTACGTACATACTCCGCAAGCCACCGTAAGGTGCGTGACGGAGGGTACCCTGTACCACTATTTGTCATTTCCCCTCCTGTTCCACTTGCAAACAGAGTGAGGGGAAAACGACAGTCCATTCCCCTCCGTCACTGCCCTAATTTCTCGTATCTTAATTTCGTGGTCCTTACGCACTATGTATATTGGCGGCCATAGAATTGTTCGGCAGTCAGCTTCAAATATTGGTTCTCTAAATTTTGTTAATAGTGTTTCCCGAAAAGAACGCCACCTAATAGTGTTTCCCGATAAGAACGCAGCCTTCCCTCCAGGGATTTCCATATGAGTTCCCGAAGAATCTCCGGAACAATTACGTTTTGTTCGAACCTTCCGCTAATAAATCCACCAGCCCTCCTTTAAATTGCTTCGATGTCTTCCTTGAACCCGACATGGTACGGATCCCAAACACTCGAGCAATACTCAAGAATAGGTCGAACCAACGTCCTACATGCGGTCTCCTTTACAGGGTAACCACACTTTCCTAAAACTCTCTCAATAAACTGAAGTCGACCATTTGCCCTCCTTATCACAATTTTCACATGCTCGTTCCACTTCATATAGCTTTTCAACGTTACATTCAGATATTTAAGCGACTTGACTGTGTCGAGCTGGAAGCTAGTGACACTGTATCCGAACATTACAGGTGTGATCTTCCTACTCATCTGCATTTACTTACATTTTTCCGCCAGCTATCATTCATCACAGCAACTGGAAATTTTGTCTAAGTCGTCTTGTATCCTACTACAGTCACTAAACTTCGACACCTTACCGTACACCACGGGATCATCAGCAAACAACCGCTGACTGGTGCCCACCCTGCCCGCCAAATCATCTACATCTACATGAATACTCTGCAAATCACATTTAAGTGCCTGGCAGAGGGTTCATAGAACCACCTTCACAGTTCTCTATTATTCCATTCACGTATAGCGCGCGGAGTGAATGAACACCTATATCTTTCCGTACGAGCTCTGCTTTCCCTTATTTTATCGAGGTGATCGTTCCTCCCTATGTAGTTCGGTGTCAACAAAATATTTTCGCATTCGGAGGAAAAAGTTGGTGATTGGAATTTCGTGAGAAGATTCCGTCGCAACGAAAAACGCCTTTCTTTTAATGATATCCAGCACAAATCATGTATCATTTCTGTGAGACTACCTCCCGTATGCGGCCGGTGCGGCCGAGTGGTTCTAGGCGCTTCAGTGTGGAACCGCGCGACCGCTACGGTCGCAGGTTCAAACCCTGCCTCGGGCATGGATGTATGTGATGTCCTTAGGTTAGTTAGGTTTAAGTAGCTCTAAGTTCTAGGGGAATGATGACCTCAGATGTTAAGTCCCATAGTGCTCAGAGCCATTTGAACCATTTTTTCTCTCCCGTATTTCGAGATAATACAAAACGTGCTGACTTTCTTTGAACTTTTTCGATGTACTCCGTCAGTCCTGTCTGGTAAGGATCCCACACCGCGCAGCAGTATTCTAAAAGAGGACGGACAAGCGTAGTGTAGGCAGTCTCCTTAGTAGGTCTGTTACATTTTATAAGTGTCCTCTCAATAAAACACAGTCTTTGGTTAGCCTTCTCCACAACATTTTCTATGTGTTCCTTCCAATTTAAGTTGTTCGTAATTGTAATACCTAGGTATTTAGCTGAATATGTTGGCATATAGTGAACAACAGCATTCCTAACACACTTCCTCGGGGCGCTCCTGACGATACCCTTGTCTCTGTTGAGCACTCGTCGTCGATGACAACTCAATGGTTCCTAGTATGTAAGAACTCTTCGAGCCACTCGCATATCGGTGAATTTATTCTATATTCTCGTATCTTCGTTAACAGCCTGCAATGGGGCACCGTGTCAAATTCTTTCCGGAAATCTAGAAGTATGGAATCTGCCTTTGCCCCTCATCCATACTGCTCGGTATATCATGTGAGAAAAGGGAAAGCTGAGTTTCGCACGAGAGATGCTTTCTAAAACCATACTGTTGAGGTGCGGAGGAGTTGTCCTGGAGTGCTCCAAGGCCCCAATAAGACATCATTCAATTAACAGTCATTTACTTCTGAGAGTTTTCCAGTCACTCTGTGTTCTTCCAAGTGCAGCCTAGTGGTAGCGGCGCTGAGCCCACGTTGCTTGGAGGCGCGGGGTAGTACGTCACTGCTGTGCGAGGAACGTACTGGTGCAGCCCCTGGTGTACTCTGAGGTCAGTGCTGAAGCCTCTTCGTAGGAGGGAATGATGGTCGGCGCATCTCAGCTGCACGGCGTCGCTGTGGATGCTTTTCAGAACTCAGTGCTCTCGTTGAGTGTAGCTGCACTCCGGCTCGGACCCAGAAATCTGCATGGCGACTAGCAGGCGAAAGACCCAACAGCGACACAAAGGACAGTCGAGGGCGGTAAAGCAGCAGTTGTACTGTCCAGGAATTCCGCCACAAGAACCCTGCTCCCCAAGTTGAAGAGCTTGTAGATGGACAGATTAGCTCAAAGATTGGCCCAGTTCTCATCTTCGGGTAGTTACACGTGTGACCAGCAGGAATGCAGTTGGCAGAGTCCAAGTCTCCTCCGCAGCTGGATATCTGCGCACTCGTAGAAGTTGAATCAAAGCTGGCAACAACGGGAAACACCTCGTCATATTCACCAGGTCACCCTGCAGTTAGTCCATCGGTATCAGTGGAGCAGATGGAGTGGCCAGACTCTTAGAAGAAGTCGAAGGAGGGAGAGGGTTTCATAGCAGTCGATAATGTGATGCCCCCATACTAGTGATTGAATGTGCTCCCGTTTTCCGAGCCTGTCACCATTCTTGGCTGACCTAATGTTTAATTTCAGAATTTCAGAGCGTTCCTTTATGCAGAGTTTGCAGCCTCAAGGCGCCACCTAGGTGTAATTACTACAAGTAAGCCTTATTACAGAAGACGGTTGTGTTTGCTGTGCACAGTTGTCTAAGTGCTAAATCAGGTGTTCCGATGTCCTTTCTCGCGCTGTCTGAATTTAACGTTGGCTACGCCACTGTTACGAGCATGCTCCACTTAACGTGTTCTCAGTCGGTGTCAACAAAATTCTATTCCTCAATTAATTACTATTCTACTGTCCAACAAGGGCTTTGTCAAGGAAATCTGCTTCCGGTTTAAGTGCATTGCAATGTTCAAAATTGGTAGTTCGTAGCACTTTGAAATTTATTGCTCGTGATACAGTGTGATTATTGTCCTCTTGCTTAAATATGTGCTTATGAGGAAAGGCTATACTAAACTGACGATTTTTAATTCATTAGTCATATGAATCCACATTTTAGTTATCCAGCCCTCAATGCTTTTTGTAACAACCAACAACCAATTGCCCAGGCGGTGTCGATCACGTTTGTTGCCAAAAGGCTTGCTAGCTCGGTTAGCGTATTACAGCTATGCACTCATTTAAGAAAGGTCCTGTTAAAACTGGGTGACAAGTAGTTCCGGGAAAAAAGTAAATCGCATATACACAAAAAAGTTTAGGTCTTATTTAACGCTCACAACACGTAACATACCCTTTTTTTATGTATTTTTAGGTGTGTGTTAAAGTAAGGGTTTAATGGTGATGATTGAAACACTGTGCTGAAATATGTTCAACCAGGAAAAATAGATAATTTTCAAAAGCATTAGGAATCCAACCCAATAATCTCTCTGGTAAACATGTCTACTTTTAGATCAGCTCAGATGAAAGGACGATTAACAGAACACTTCACTTTCAATAGTTGTCTTACGCCTGATGTGGACTTCTGCTTTAAGTCTATATACTATCTATGCGTTTCTGAGAAATTTTATAGCCTTATTATCATACAAATAAGACTGATAAGAAAGTAAATACAGACGAGAAGAAAATCAGAATGAGAAATAACACGACAATTTACTATTTAATCGATTGCAGCTTTCGAAATTTTGAGAAAAAGGAAAAAAACCCACTCTAGCCCGTTTGGAAAATGATTGTGGAAGGAATTGAACGTGGACTGATTGAATTAGGTAAGAAAGCAAGGGTCACACTCGTATACGAAAAGTGATCAACAGAACTACAAATCATAATCTTTAACACTTATATGTTGTAGAATAGTACAACATATTATGAACCTGGAAACCAATCGTTTGCTTCCTGCCAACCAACAAGGATAAACATCTATCATGCAAAACGTAACTTGCACGTCTCTCAGATGACGTCATGAATGCCATGGATGAAGGCAATTAGTAGGTGCAGTAGCTCTCGACTTATGAAACACAGTAACACATTAACACTTACAATAGGAAATACAAACTTGTGACGGGATAGAAGATTTCCTGGTAGACAAATTAGCTTGGATGGAGAGTCATCGACAGACTTCAGGCGTGGAGTATGTTGGGATACTTAATACTAGTTTTGTGTCATGTTTTATATTAATTGCCCAGCAGAAAATATTAATAATAAATGTGTACTTTTTGTGTGATGAATTTGCTGTAATATCTACAAGCACTGTCAGAAAAGAGCTGCACGTATATTCAGACAGATCTTCATAAGATTTAAGAGTAGTGTAAACACTGGTAGCTTGCTTTAAATTTTCTGAAATGTAAAATATTGCACTCTACAGAACTCAAAAACATATTACCTCCAGACAGCGATATCAGTGAGTCACAATTAGAATCAGTCAACTCATACACATAACTCTTCTGTGGGATTCACGGCGGGCGATCTGGGTAGCCAAATCATTCGCTCGAACTGTCCTTGACAAAAAATAAGAGAGATTAATAGCATGGCAAAATTTCGCCAAAAATCAAAGCAGTATTTGTAAAAGTAGACTATTTACTTACACATCACAATTACATATACATATTTTGCAACAGATTCTGCCTCAGTCAGTAGTTTTACATCATTTTTAGCAAATTCAAAGAATTCACTATACGAATAAGGAAAATTCAGGACAACTTGTAATTAAGATTTGATAAAGTTTGTGCTACTTCTGTTCCTTACATTAGTACACTTACTATTCATAAGAGAAAATACTCTCTCAGTGTGAGCATTACTTCCTGGTATACTCATAACAAAACAAACCAGCTTACCCACGTTTTCAAAATTAACATTATTTGATTTCAAAGTTGTAAAAACCTGTATCCATGGCTAACATTACCATCTAAAGAGACAGCACACTTAATTGCATCATTAAAACTACAAAACTCCCCATATAATTCATCTTCCTTAATACAATCCAGCTTAAGATATTCTACAACTTTATGCATGTCATTGAATGTCAATTCCCTTTTCAGACATAATGGGATTAAACTCTTTAAACTGTTATCAAATTTACTATGTAAGTAAGAATATAAACAATCATATAATCCAATGAAGTTGTTCTCACTACTAGATTTCAAATTCAAATCCAGAACAGAGGCTAATAATTTATGAGTACCACTACCAAAAAGCCTATCTTCTTTTCTCTGTCTAATTTTACTAATTATTAAGTTGAAAGCTTCATGAGATTCCATAATACTAAGGTCGGAATTCTCCAAATACTTTGCTTTTTGAATGATATATTCACAAAAAAACTAATACAAGCCTGAACAATTGTTTCTACTTCTGTATTTTCATTGCAAAAATACTTTTTCAGAACTTTAGGACAGTCTGATTCATCTATGCTTTTAAAATAGCTTTTATAGGCTATCAATTTTTAAAAGCCTTTCTACAGCAGGAGTGAGAGACAACCATCTAGTATTCACATTCTCAAGATTTCAGCCCATTCCACATCAACAAATTCAAAAAATGGTTTTAATGTTTCCCTTCGTTTGTCAGAACAGGAAAAGTGACTGTATATTTTTAACACTAACATTTCGACATCTACATATTGTAAACAGTTGGAAGCACGTTTCATTGCATTATGAAGTACATAGTTAAAACAACTTGCTTTAAGAATTTTTTCATTTTCGTTAGTTAATAGTTTCATAACTGAATTATGCTTGCCAAAATCTGTATTCGCACCATCAGCACAGTATGACGATATATTGCTGATATTCAAATTATTCGATTTCAATGAGTTTTTTAACAACCTATGGACATCAATTGCACTTTCATCTGCCTGTTATACGAAATCCAGAAATTTGTTTTCAATTCCGCTAAAGTGGTCAGAATATCGTATGACAATTGGAAACATTTTCCTGTTTAGGTTATTGGAGGCATCTGTTGCTAAGGAAAAGAACATGAATCACTTCTTGGGATCATTTAAAACTTCCAGAAAATCGTTCACACTTTGTAACAACAACAACGCTGTACTATTCTACAAATAAGTATTTTTTTTCTCTGATTTTTCGATAAACTTGAGTAATTGATGTTCTGCTTTCATCTCTTTTTTGTTTCATGCCATTATGTCAAGAAAACTGTAAACAAATTACAATGTGAAAATTAACGTTTATGTCAAAGGTCAAGCAATATTGTAATAAAATTGAAAGGTAACAAATGTTGAAACTGTTGTAACATGTTTAAAATTGTAACTATTCGTCTGGTCCATACGTAGGCAATGTGTTAGGATATGTAGAATGCAAAACCTCAGGTGAATACCCGGCCTGTAAGGGAGCGGAAAAAAGGTGGATGGCAGGCGAGCGCGGGAAAATACATGCGGGCACCGCACGGCACAAAGGGCTCAGCAGTAGTTAGTTGGAGTTTGGCACTGGTTTGAGCAACACCTTCTGGAGCGAGGAGGTTCTCCTGGAAGACGTAGTTTCACTGAGCCTCGGGTATGCCGTTCCAACGCCCATACAGCATGGCAAAAATTCCATAGGCACTAAATGGAAAAGTATTGCGACGCTATGAAGAAATAAAGTGCCGATACGTCAAGAGCCATAGCTGTGGTTCTGTGTGTGCTCTGTGCCTCGCCATCTCGCCGCCCGCCAACCGCCGCATCGATACAAACAGGTTGAAACTTTTAGTACTGTATTCGTATGGACCAGTGTTACTTTTGTTCCATACTGTTCAATAACAACTTAAATTTTACCAGAACTTTCCTATCATTTAATTATCCTCACAACTAACCTAGATAGGGTCCTTTCCAAATGTTGTGTAATCCGAGTGTCCCGAAATGAAAAATTAAATTTTGTGTTAATAATAATTACTTGCAGACCTAATTATGTTAGAATGGTGTTTAAAGAACTGTTTTGTTAATGAACCAGTAAATGAATAACGAAGGTCTGACAAAGTTGGAAGATAACTTTGATATTGATTTAGTAATGAATAAATTATTTCGAGACAGATATAATGGTATTTAAATGAGCAGGAAATAAGATAAAAAGAGTAGTAACTCATATATTGGAAATCTTGAGCGCATAATGATATCAATAATCAATTTTTTTTAATACAGTGATCATAAGAGTTTCAGGGTCCCCCCCCCCCTTTTTATTCATTTGATTTCTGAAGTGTTTATTTGACCAGCAAAACTTAAAGTCAATATAAAAGCCAAAATTTATCAGTGTTTTATCTTTATCAAAATTGACATTGTGTGTGTGACTCGAAAGTGCTGTTTCTAGGGTAACCTATGCCCGATTTTAATCAGATCAATAGACTACGAAGTTTTGTAGTATACATTATAGTGTAGTGTTATGTATTTATGGTTTTTCCATATCAGTACAGAACGTGAAACTATCAGTTCAATAGATTTTCTGGTTCTAAAATTTACTATATTATGCAGTGTTACTACTTGTTGCTTTGCACGAATATCTGCCAACTTGTACAGGGAAGAAACTCAGTTAATGCCTAATTCGGCTGGCGACCGTATTATTAACAAATTGGTAGCATCTTCTGTGTTGTTTTTTTGTCCGTCCTGATGTGTAGTTGTATTTCGGACTTATTTGACGTATCATTGTTATTACAGAGTGGGTGTAAGTCTGATTTGACACTATTCAGGTACACGCGGTCTATATCTATACGAAAATCCTTTCTCATAAGGTGAAGCCCGTTCACTTACTATAGTACAGGCTTTAATGAGTATTGTGTGCCCCATGCGCACGTTACAAGTGGCTCCCGGTGGCAGGACATCCAGTTGTTGTCGGTCACAAATTAACGTGAATACCGAAAAGTGGATGTTCAGTGGTGCGAATTGCAACAATATTCAGTAAAGTAAATAGCAGTGAACTTCAAGTACGGTAGTGGGGTGTAATTTGCGTTCAGTATGGACAAGAACGTAGCCACAGTAGATGTGCCGAGCGTAATGGAAAATGCGGCTGGGAATGACAGGAGTGTACGCGGCCAGATAACGGATGGTGTTAGCGGAAGACAATTGGCGTACATACAATATCACGAACATGTTAACGAACAGATTGAAATGTCAAGATTGCCTGGAACACAGCAAGGAATAAAACAGGAAGTAGAGGGTGACTTTGTAGATGATAATGGGTATGTGAACGAATCCACTGAGATGTTTGATTCACCACAGATAAAGAAAGAACCGAAAGAAAATTTTGATGTAGGATCGGAACACACCGATTCCGTAGAACAAAACAGCGTGAAAATTTTAAGCATGAACGATTTATTTGAACAATTAACCAAACAAATTGCAGGACAGAGTGAGCAGCTCAAAACACAGAATGATCAGCTTAAAACACAAGTTGACGATCAGCTTAAAACACAAGTTGGTCAGCTTAAAGCACAGGTCCAAGAACAAGGAATTAAAATTAGTAAACAAATAGAACAGGTAGAGCAAAAAGTGGGTAATTTAAGCTCTGTAGTATATACTATGAAGTCTGAAATTGACACAATTAATAAAAATATGAATACTATGCAGGGGGAAATTGACAACATTAACAGTAGGTTTGATGTTGAAATTCTCAACATCCAAGAGAAAGTAGAGCGTCTAGTTGAAACAAAAGTAGACGAAAAAGTTTTCGGTCTTAAAACTGAGATCGTAAACGAATGCCAACATGGAATCTCACAGTTGAAAAAGGCAGTTTCAGGTACTGAAAGAAATTTAGGCGAAAAGTTATCGGATGTGTGCAGAAGTGTGAACAAAATACATCGAAAATTCAAGGCAAAATTTTCGATCTCGAGAGTAAAATCAAAGATAGGCCTGGTGTTGTCTGTAATGGCACGCCACTTACGAAGCTGTTGGAAGGTGAGGAACGCTTCGATCCCACCAAGAAACATAACGGATGGCATCCGTTAGATTTCATTAAAAATTACGAGAGGATGTTTCCTGAACACTTGTCTGGTCAGGAGAAGATAAACGTAGTAATTAGCGCCTTAGCAGGTGACGCTAAGCGCTGGGGAATTAACTTGAATACCGAACTAATGACGTTCAAAGAGTTTAAACAAAAGTTTACGGAAGAATACTGGTCCGAACAAAAACAGGATCATTTGTGGCGCGAGTTTATCATGGCCAAACTTCATGATAACAGGGGCAGGAATTCTATGAAAGATTTCTGCGAATATTGGTACCGAAAGTTGACACATTTAAGAGGGAGAAGATCCGATTCAGAAATCGTATGGGAGCTATATAAAAAGCTTCCAGAAGATTCGAAGAGATATGTGGGAAGCAATCATCGTAGCTTCCAAGCGTTTCTCGAAAGGGTCGAAGACGAAGATCATTGGCGCGAATGTCGTGCCAATTATCAGAATTTTAGTAACAGAAATAATCGCAATAATGACGAGAGAAATGACGGCGATGGGTTTCGCGTCAAAATGATACAGAGAGGTAGAGGCAGAGGAAGAGGAAGAGGGAGTTATCCAGGTCGCGGTAGAGGGTACACCGCGCAAAATAATAACGACGCGGGAAACTGAATTCCGCGAATGTTGCGGGCCAAACGGAAGCGGACAGAACATACCGGCCCCGATTTAAGAAACATTACCGAACTGACAGTAAAGTTATGAGACAGCTTAGAGACAGGCGTGGAACGACGCAACGTGTTGTTGTGAAACAAGCGTCAGGTGCGAGCGCAGATGACTCATCTTCACCTTGCAGAGCGATACATGTTAACAGGCGAGTGGAGCATATGAGGGCAACGGCCCAGCCTAGCAGAACAGCTGTTCAGAGAGAAGCCGCTAGCAATGAGGCAGCATTAGGTACGAACATTGCCGTAAGAGCTGGTGAATACATTACGAGTGGTAATTCCGTGGCGAAGGAAATAATAGATGGAACAGTGGATACACAGGTGGGTGCGGTTAGCAGTGTTAGTAATGCAGTAAATGGCGAGAATGAATTAGCAGAAGTAAGTGATTGGCGTGTGCAGATCGACGATCTGTACAAGGGCCTCAAGCAGAGTGGGAGGATTTTAAGAAGGAGTATGAGGCAAGGAGGTTAATTAGTGAAAAAGGAAATAGTAGGGACGTCGATAAGGTGATGTGGCCCAAATTTGAAGAGGAGAGAGTAAATACCGCCACGCAAAGTACGCGTGCTGCCGATAGGACGAAGGTTAAAGATAAGAAGGAAATGGAGGATGAAATCCTAACCATTGATGAGGAAGTAACTTCTGTTAACGATCCGCCAACAGTACAAGCTGTTGCCGAAAGGCACTGTGGGGAAGGGGCAGATAATTACCTAAGAATAATTGAAGTCCACGAGGATTACACTAAATATGAAGTGACAGTGGAGGTGAGTAAAGCTGATAATGAGGTAGTTTTGTCAAAAGACTATACTGAGTTAAAATCAAAGCCTGACGAAAATGCAGAGGAAGAACTTAGTGCCTGTCTCAGAAAAGCTTTTATGTTGGAACCTGAAAGCGACCCAGAATGGTCGAATTCTGACGATAGTTCAGATGACGAGTATTTTGGCACTAGTGAAAATAATGGGGATACAGCTAATTGCGATATTGTACCTACTGATGACGAAGTTTCAATACAAAATCCAGACGTTGAGACTCAACAAAGGAAAAAGGAACCACCTGACGACTCAGTGTTTATTTTGCAAAGAGTTCAGGTAAGTAAAGACTTTGAACAACAGAAACCTAGAAAGCCACCAGATATAAATGGTTCACAGGTCAGGAACGTATCTTGGGAAGATGTCACAGTCGACCAAGGTGCGTTGTGGAAAAATCAGAAAGGGGCATGATTTAGAGTCTGGGGCAGATTTATATTGGACTTTGAGAATGTCATGAACACATTACATCATGAAACTACTGGGTTCTCACCGGAAGAAATTTTGTTAGGCAGCAGAAGTAAAAGTTTAATTGAGGAAAAACTAGAGTTTCCACCTTGTACAAGCTTGGGTTTGAGTCAAAAGAAAGAAATAGTCAGAAAAAGGATAAAGCAAAAAGCTGAATATAGATCTAAAAGACATGATAAAAACCTGAAAGTTTCAAAATTTAAAATTGGGGATTATGTTCTTTTAAAAACCCACAAAAAATCTAGTGAGCTGAACCATGAAATTTCTAAATTTAAATATATTTAAAATGGACCATATATAATACAGAACATTCCACACGATAATGCTTACTACCTGATCTACCCAAAATCCAAGAGACCTTTAGGTGTAAGAAACGTTGTGGACCTGAAACTGTATGTTCCTCGGAGTGAGTGACCTAAGTACACTCAGAAAGCAATCTGCAGTAAATGTGCTGTATCTAACGATGAAATTATTTTCTTCTAAATGTAACAAGTATTTGTAAATATATACCTACTAATGTCAGTGTGCTAATGTACTATAAATGTAAAGGTGTATGGAAAAAAAGAATTGAAAAGAAAAAGCAAATGCTGCAAGCCAAATAAAAGATGGGACTACCAAAAATCAAAATGGGCAGTATATGAGTCATAATATGAAGGACTGCCAAACACCAAAGAGGGCATATAAATGGTCAAAGGAGAATTGTAAGTGTGGTGTAGGTGATGTGATAAAAAGATGCGAAATGGACTGCCCAAATTTGAATAATAGGCAGCAAATATATGTAGTGATTTTTCTAAATATTATTGTGTGTTTATTAGTAAATAAGGAAATGGACTGCCATTCAATGCAAGCAGCAACAAATTGTCTTATAGTGTGTATAGGTATTTGTATATGCTCTGTAGCTAAGTGTTTGTATTTCAGCTTTTGAATTTATTTTCCTGACAAGTTTAATAATAAGTAATTTGCTATTTAAATCATGTTCGGATAGGAGGTTGGACTGTGCCAAAGGCACTTAAGTAAATGATAGGTAAATGTTCTCGATATATTAAAAAGTATAGACCTCTATAATGTGAGAGAAAGGAAGTTTAGTGATACAAAATTTTATTCAGAACCAATGTATAAATATAAAGTTTAGTGTTCCCATCAAATTTGCACTTAGTGAAATTTACTGGAAACAGGGGCATGTGTAACAACAACGATGCTGTACTATTGTACAAATAAGTAATTTTATTTTCTCTGATTTTTCGATAAACTTGAGTAATTGATGTTCTGCTTTCATCTCTTTTTTGTTTCATGCCATTATGTTAAGAAAACTGTGAAAATTAATGTTTATGTCAAAGGTCAAGCAATATTGTAATAAAATTGAAAGGTAACAAATGTTGAAACTGTTGTAACATGTTTAAAATTGTAACTATTCGTCTGGTGCATACGTAGGCAATGTGTTAGGATATGTAGAATGCAAAACCTCAGGTGAATACCCGGCCTGTAAGGGAGCGGAAAAAGGTGGATGGCAGGCGAGCGCGGGAAAATGCATGCAGGCACTATACGGCACAACGGGCTCAGCAGTAGTTAGTTGGAGTTTGGCACTGGTTTGAGCAGCACCTTCTGGAGCGAGGAGGCTCTCCTGCAAGACGTAGTTTCACTGAGCCTCGGGTATGCCGTTCCAACGCCCATACAGCATGGCAAAAATTCCATAGGCACTAAATGGAAAAGTATTGCGACGCTATGAAGAAATAAAGTGCCGATACATCAAGAGCCATAGCTGTGGTTCTATGTGTGCTCTGTGCCTCGCCATCTCGCCGCCCGCCAACCGCCGCATCGATACAAACAGGTTGAAACTTTTAGTACTGTATTCGTATGGACCAGTGTTACTTTTGTTCCATACTGTTCAATAACAACTTAAATTTTACCAGAACTTTCCTATCATTTAATTATCCTCACAACTAACCTAGATAGGGTCCTTTCCAAATGTTGTGTAATCCGAGTGTCCCGAAATGAAAAATTAAATTTTGTGTTAATAATAATTACTTGCAGACCTAACTATGTTAGAATGGTGTTTAAAGAACTGTTTTGTTAATGAACCAGTAAATGAATAACGTAGGTCTGACAAAGTTGGAAGATAACTTTGATATTGATTTAGTAATGAAGTTTAATTATTTCGAGACAGATATAATGGTATTTAAATGAGCAGGAAATAAGATAAAAAGAGTAGTAACTCATATATTGGAAATCTTGAGCGCATAATGATATCAATAATCAATTTTTTTAATACAGTGATCATAAGAGTTTCAGGGTCCCCCCCCCCCCCCCCCCCCCACTTTTTATTCATTTGAATTCTGAAGTGTTGATTTGACCAGCAAAACTTAAAGTCAATATAAAAGCCAAAATTTATCAGTGTTTTATCTTTATCAAAATTGACATTGTGTGTGTGACTCGAAAGTGCTGTTTCTAGGGTAACCTATGCCCGATTTTAATCAGATCAATAGACTACGAAGTTTTGTAGTATACATTATAGTGTAGTGTTATGTATTTATGGTTTTTCCATATCAGTACAGAACGTGAAACTATCAGTTCAATAGATTTTCTGGTTCTAAAATTTACTATATTATGCAGTGTTACTACTTGTTGCTTTGCACGAATATCTGCCAACTTGTACAGGGAAGAAACTCAGTTAATGCGACAGTATTATTAACAAATTGGTAGCATCTTCTGTGTTGTTTTTTTGTCCGTCCTGATGTGTAGTTGCATTTCGGACTTATTTGACGTATCATTGTTATTACAGAGTGGGTGTAAGTCTGATTTGCCACCATTCAGGTACACGCGGTCTATATCTATACAAAAATCCTTTCTCATAAGGTGAAGCCCGTTCACTTACTACAGGCTTTAATGAGTATTGTGTGCCCCACGCGCACGTTACAACTTCTTGGTGCCAATACGTTCATTATCATCATTTCAGCTTTAGTTCGCCCGCAAGATATTTTTTTGACACATTAGATACGCTGAACACGTTTTTCGAACGTTTGATAGCACGGTCCAAGATCCTATAGCTTAGATTGTGTTGCACTGTGTGGTAGACTAATGAAAGTTCACCAGCAATGGTTTTCACATCTTCGTTTGTTAAGCCTTTTCTCAGGTGAGGAGAGATGAAGAACGTAGTTATTTTGGATGAAGTAGTTACATCATTTACCTTGCTTTTGTGACCTACAGGCAAATACAAGATGTTAACTCAGAAAATTGCGGATTACTAATTACTACGCACTGAACAGTAATTACCGTACCTGAAGTATTCATGAGCTGTAAACAATCGTTCTTGCCGCCATGTGCGACGGTAAGCTCCCGTTTACAAATTGAGTAGTTTGCTTTATAAGCATTTAACCGTGCTGGTACAATCCAGGAATTTAAAGTTTCCCATTTCGTAAGATATGCACAAATATACTTTGTTTTCTTTGTTGGTGGAGTTTTAGCTTCGTCTTCGCTGCCGATCATAAAATCTTGAACAAGTTAATGACGATTCACAGTAAGCACTGGCACAGAAACAAAGTCACATCCAACCGCCAAGTGTCGGTTGATCATTTCAAAGATATTCGATAGACATAATGTCGACATCTATGGTCGAAGGTCGATATAGAATCAGTTGTCTCTTCTGTCTACGAACGAATCCTGACAGTCCGCGCAAAATTTAAGTGACTGAAAAATATTTTTACATACCGGTACGTGATAATGAAAATAAAGTTAAAAACAGGAGATAAACGGCCACTGAGCCTGAAAATACGGGAGCCAGGAGATTATGAAAAAATGTCTGTAAATACGGGAGATCCCGGGAAATACGGGAGAGTTGGTCACCCTAGTCCAAGATTTGCTTCAAATCAGTTGCGAACAACTGTGGCCCCGTCACATGCCACATTGGCATCCACAGAAATTCCATCGCTGTTTGGCAACACGACGCCCATGAATGCCTGCAAATGGTTTCCAAGTCACCGAACAAACAGAGAACCCAGTCCATTCCATGTAAACACAGCCCCCCACATCGAGCAACCACCAGCTTGCACAGTGCCTTGTTGACAGGTAAATAGCTTCGTGGGGTCTGCGTGGCTCTCGAACCCTACTATCAGCTCTTACCAACTGAAATTTGGGCTCATCTGACCATGCCACAGTTTTCCAGTCGTTTAAGATCCAACCGGTATGGTGACGAGCCCAAGAGAGGCACTGCGGGCGATGTCGTGCTGTCAGCAAAAGTACTCCGGTCGGTTGTCCGCTGCCATGGCCCATTATCGCCAAATTTTGCCGCACTGTCCTAACGGATACGTCTGTCGTACGTCCCACATTGATTTCACGCAGTGTTGCTTGTGTATTAGAACTGACAACTCTACGCAAACGCCGCTGCTGTCGGTCGCAGAGTGAAGGCCGTCGGCCGCGGCGTTGTCCGTGGTGAGAGGTACTGCCTGTAATTTGGTATTCTCAGCACACTCTCGACGCTGTGGATCTCGGAATATAGAATTCACGAACGATTTCCGAAACTGAATGTGACATGCGTCCAAAGTCTGTTAATTCCAGTCGTGCTGTCATAAACGCCGGCCAGAGTGACCGAGCGGTTCTAGGCGCTTCAGTCTGGAACCGCGCGACTGCTACTGTCGCAGGTTCGAATCCTGCGTCGGGCATGGATGTGTGTGATGTCCTTAGGTTAGTTCGGTTTAAGTAGTTCTACGTTCTAGGGGACTGATGACCCCAGATGTTAAGTCCCACAGTGCTCAGAGCCATTTGAACCATTTTTGAGCCATATTCACGTCAGAAACCTTTTCGTATGAATCACCTGAGTACAAGTGACATCTCCGCCAAAACATTGGCCTTTTATGCCTTGTGTAGGCGAAACAGTCGCCAACTATATATGTGCATACCGCCCTCCCATGAATTTTTGTCACCTCTGTGTAAGTAGAAGACAGAGGACGTCATTTATCTTCTGTGTATTGCGGAAATCGACTTTTATCCGCACATGTTCTTTGTGTACAAATAAATTCACGCAGCAGCGCTTTAAGAACTGACGCCGAACCCCTTGTCGCTTACCCCCTACCGTCATAAGAGCCGTGACAGCTGTTCCGTTGTCGCGACCCATGCATAATATTCATGTCATTAGAATGTCTTTCCTTTGGAAGAAGAACGTCGCCGTCCCGCCGCGCCCTCATCCCGGAAGGCCGGCGTGATTCACGCCCGCTCTCGCCGCCTAACAACCGCGCCAGCTCTCGCGCCACGTTGGATGCCGGAGAAATGCTGGCGATTAATGTAAATATGTTTCGGGTGGGTAGGCGCTCGTCCGCCGGGGCAGCCGGCGGCGCGCGGCAGGCGGGGTGCTTTAATTTCACAGCGCATTAGGCTGGCATTCGCGCGCCGGAGGGGCCGCGCCTGCGATCGCCGCCGCTGGTCGTGGCCCGCGGCCGCGGTCGTGGTCGTGGTCGTCGCCGGCAGCTGTTGCATCCTGACGCGCGCCGCGACCATACGGGGCGAGGACTTGCCTGCCCTGCTGAGAGGGCACTTCGGTGGAACTAACTGCGGAACAATCAATTATCAATTTAAAAAAAAAAATACGAGAAGCAGTTTCAACGAATGAAGACATGGTCGGAAACCGTCGCTGCTCTGTGAGATTAACTTTTGATGGTGTACGGCTCACATCGATGAAGAAAACTGTTCAGGTACATCTACATCTACATCTACATCTACATCTACATCCATACTCCGCAAGCCACCCGACGGTGTGTGGCGGAGGGTACCCTGAGTACCTCTATCGGTTCTCCCTTCTATTCCAGTCTCGGATTGTTCGTGGAAAGAAGGATTGTCGGTATGCTTCTGCGTGGGCTCTAATCTCTCTGATTTTATCCTCATGGTCCCTTCGCGAGATATACGTAGGAGGGAGCAATATACTGCTTGACTCCTCGGTGAAGGTATGTTCTCGAAACTTTAACAAAAGCCCGTACCGAGCTACTGAGCGTCTCTCCTGCAGAGTCTTCCACTGGAGTTTATCATCTCCGTAACGCTTTCGCGATTACTAAATGATCCTGTAACGAAGCGCGCTGCTCTCCGTTGGATCTTCTCTATCTCTTCTATCAACCCTATCTGATACGGTCCCACACTGCTGAGCAGTATTCAACCAGTGGGCGAACAAGCGTACTGTATCCTACATCCTTTGTTTTCGGATTGCATTACCTTAGGATTCTTGCAATGAATCTCAGTCTGGCATCTGCTTTACCGATGATCAACATTATATGATCATTCCATTTTAAATCACTCGTAATGCGTACTCCCTGATAATTTATGGAATTAACTGCTTCCAGTTGCTGACCTGCTATATTGTAGCTAAATGATAAGGGATCTTTCTTTCTGTGTATTCGGAGCACATTACACTTGTCTACATTGAGATTCAATTGCCATTCCCTGCACCATGCGTCAATTCGCTGCAGATCCTCCTGCATTTCAGTACAATTTTCCATTGTTACAACCTCTCGATATACCACAGCATCATCCGCGAAAAGCCTCAGTGAACTTCCGATGTCATCCACAAGGTCATTTATGTATATTGTGAACAGCAAAGGTCCTACGACACTCCCCTGCGGCACATCTGAAATCACTCTTACTTCGGAAGACTTCTCTCCATTGAGAATGACATGCTGCGTTCTGTTATCTAGGAACTCTTCAATCCAATCACACAATTGGTCTGATAGTCCATATTCTCTTACTTCGTTCATTAACCGACTATGGGGAACTGTATCGAATGCCTTGCGGAAGTCAAGAAACACGGCACCTACCTGGGAACCCGTGTCTATCGCCCTCTGAGTCTCGTGGACGAATAGCACGAGCTGGGTTTCACACGATCGTCTTTTTCGAAACCCAAGCTGATTCTTTCGGAGTAAGTAGAAACGCGTAGAAGAAAAACATGAAATTATTACAGTTACAAGGGGACCGTAAAAATTTCCCCTCGCTGATATGATTCCAAGGGTGTGCAGGGCACGATTAGGAATTCAGCATGTGGACACAGGCAGGCGCAACTCTCAACCTATTACGAGTTTGTACATTTTAGCGTGTTTACATACTATGTATGATTGCTGTAAATGAAGAAGTCTGCAGCCGAGCGAAAATTTCTCCATTTGCAGATTCGATTCTTTCAACGGCTATTCCTACACATTTGTGAGAAAGCGTGCATCGATCATGTAATGAAGCGTCACCACCACGCGTGTTTTCTCTCTCTGATGTCGAGGCCATCGTCAATCTTTGCCTGACGCGCTGATGCGATATACAGGGTGTTACAAAAAGGTACGGCCAAACGTTCAGGAAACGTTCCTCACACACAAAGAAAGAAAATATGTTATGTGGACTTGTGTCGGGAAACGCTTACTTTCCATGTTAGAGCTCATTTTATTACTTCTCTTCAAATCACATTAATCATGGAATGGAAACACACAGCAACAGAACGCACCAGCGTGACTTCAAACACTTTGTTACAGGAGATGTTCAAAATGTCCTCCGTTAGCGAGGATACATGCATCCACCCTCCGTCGCACGGAATCCCTGATGCGCTGATGCAGCCCTGGAGAATGGCGTATTGTATCACAGCCGTCCACAATACGAGCACGAAGAGTCTCTACATTTGGTACCGGGGTTGCGTAGACAAGAGCTTTCAAATGCCTCCATAAATGGAAGTCAAGAGGGTTGAGGTCAGGAGAGCGTGGAGGCCATGGAATTGGTTCGCCTCTACCAATCAATCGGTCACTCAATCTGTTGTTGAGAAGCGTACGAACACTTCGGCTGAAATGTGCAGAAGCTCCATCGTGCATGAACCACATGTTGTGTCGTACTTGTAAAGGCACATGTTCTAGCAGCACAGGTAGAGTATCCCGTATGAAATCATGATAACTTGCTCCATTGAGCGTAGGTGGAAGAACATACTGACGAAACTAAAATGAGCTCTAACATGGAAATTAAGCGTTTCCGGACACATGTCCACATAAAATCTTTTCTTTATTTGTGTGTGAGGAATGTTTCCTGAAAGTTTGGCCGTACCTTTTTGTAACACCCTGTATATACTGAAGCGCCAAATATACTGGTATAGGCATTTGTATTCAGATACAATGCAAACAGATAGGATACGTCGCTGCGGTCGGCAACGCCAATCTATGACAACAAGTATATGGCGCAGTTGTTAGACCAGTTGCTGCTGCTTCAATGGCATATTATCAAGATTTTAGTGTGTTTGAACTTGGTGTTATAGTCAGAGCGCCAGCGATGGGACAAAGCATCTCCGAGGTAGCGATGAAGTGGGGATTTTCCCGAACGACCATTTCACGAGTGTACCGTGAATATCAGGAATCCGGTAAAACATCAAATCTCCGACATCGCTGCGGCCGGAAAATGATCCTGAAAGAACGGGACCAATGACGACTGAAGAGAATCGTTCAATGCGACAGAATTGCTTTTACCGCAAATTACTCAGATTTCAGTGCTTGGCCATCAACAACTATGAGCGTTCGAACCATTCAACGAAACATCATCGATATGGGCTATTGGAGCCGAAAGCCCATTCGTGTACTCTTGATGACCGCACGACACAAAACTTCACGCCTCGCCTGGGCCCGTCAACACCCACATTGGACTGTTGATGACTGAAAACATGTTGCCTGCTCGCACAAGTTTCGTTTCATATTGTATTGAGAGGATGGACGTGTATGGGCATGCAGACAACATGATGAATCCATGTACGCTGCATGTCAGCAGGGGACTTTTCAAGCTGGTGGAGGCTCTGTAATGGCGTATGGCGTGAGCACTTGGAGTGATATGGGGCACCTGATACGTCTAGATACGACTCTGACAGATGACGCGAAGGTAATCATCCAGTTTGATCATCTGCATCCATTCATATCCGTTGTGCATTCCAACGGACTTGGGCAATTCCAGCAGGACAGTGCGACACCCCACACTTCCATAACTGCTACAGAGGGCTACAGGAACACTCTTCTGAGTTTAAATACTTCCGCTGGCCACCAGACTCCGCAGACATGAACATTACTGAGCATTTGTGGGATGCCTTGCAACGTGCTGTTAAGGAGAGATCTCTACTCCTCGTACTCATACGGATTTATGGACACCCCTGTAGGATTGATGGTGTCAGTTCCCTCCAGGACTACTTCAGACATTAGTCGAGTCCATGCCACGACGTGTTGTGGCATTTCTTCGAGGTCAAAAAAAAAAAATGGTTCAAATGGCTCTGAGCACTATGGGACTTAACTGCTGATGTCATCAGTCCCCTAGAACTTAGAACTACTTAAACCTAACTAACCTAAGGACATCACACACATCCATGCCCGAGGCAGGATTCGAACCTGCGACCGTAGCGGTCGCGCGGTTCCGGACTGTAGCGCCTAGAACCGCTCGGCCACTCCGGCCGGCTTCTTCGTGGTCGCGGGGCCCTATGCGATATTAGGCAGGTGTACCAGTTTTTTGGATCTTCAGTGAATAGGGCTATCTTCCTTGTATCCTCCTTTCCTGTTTGGTAGGCGTTATTATAGTCTTTATTGACGGGGACTAACGCCTGAAGTGGTGGAGTTTCTTAGGGGTGGGGTGGGGGGGTGGGGGGGGGGGGGGTGGAATCGGCGGCTTCGTCTTAAGTTTAGGGTAAAAGTGGCAGTGGCATTAGCTTCTCTTTTTTGTAGGCTTAGGTATATTCAAGAATGCAAGGAACTAAGCAGAAAAAACAGCCAATAAGCGGCTGCATTCATGAGGGAGAGCTCTAAGAATCGAATCTCATTTCTGGTACATTCTTTCCCCTTTTTTATTTTTTTCATTGCCACGTAATTCTAACAGCAGATTTATTATGACTGTGTAAATTATCAGTGTTTAATGATATATTTATTATTTTCATAATCTTTATCTTGTAAGAAGGAGATTTTTTTGCGTAAGGAAATTGGATATAAAAGTGAGATACACAACGAATTTCAGTGAAATGAGTACAGCAATTGTATTTGTATTATTGAATCTACATTTGTAGAAAGTGTAATGTGTAATACGTGGAGCACTGTATGATTCAGGATGATACTGATCATAGAAATATATTTAAAAAATACCATCTGAACAGGCCTTGAAGGCCCTAAAACCGACCGACCGCCGTGTCATCATCAGCCCTTATTCGTCACCGGATGCAGAAACTGGGGGGCATGTGGTCAGCACACCGCTGTTATTGTTAGTCGTTGTTAGTTTTCGTGACGGGAGCCACTACTTCTCAGTCACGTAGCTCCTCAATTGGTCTCACAAGTGCTGAGTGTAGCCCATTTACTACAGCATTCGGCAGACGTGAACGTTTACCGATCCAAGTTTTAGCCACGTCCGACAGCGCTTAACTTCGGTGACCTGACGGGAACCGGTGTTAACCACTATGGCACGGCCGTTGTCGATCATAGAAACTTGGAGAACAATCATTATTGCGATATATGGCACATGCAATTGAAAAAGGGTTTTTTGGATGTGGATGGTTTCCCGTATATCTATTGCAAAGCAAACTTGGTTTACATCCGTGAACTTTCCTCGGACGTCACATAGTTCCGTCGCAAATCATGCATATCTGTTGTTTGGAATTACGGGAAATGAAATAAAATATTGTACTGGAAGCGAAATTCGATCCACAGACCAGGTGATTATGAAACTAGACGCTTACTCGCTCGGCTGCGGACCACTTAAACACCAGCTGCCCTCATATAAGATTTTATCGAAAACGGTTGAAAGTTGCGACTCGCCGTCTTAGTTGTGTCCTTCACACCCTTTCAATATGAATCATATCGGTGAGGAGAAGTTCGTATCTTCCCCTTGTTAGCAGAAAAACAATCCACTATGAACCTGTTAGAAGAAAAAGAAATACACACATACACAAAAAACAGCTCCCCCCACTGTATCCTTAATGAGCGGATTCAGTTGTCTAACACTCACTTCCTGATAAACTTCCAGTACAAATAATTTTTCTGTAACTATCTGAAGATCAAGTTACAAATTTTGTAATACTGTACGTACCCCAGCTCTTGCAACAATCAATAATTTTCGTGGCACTGAATTTGAATAAATTTTAATGCACAGTCATCTCCACTGTTGAAGTAGGACATAAGGATTTTACATTCCTTCTTATCTATATTTATTTCGCTACGATTTTGTAAAATAAGTTTGTAATGATGTAATTCCTAAAATCCCATTTATTTACCTGTATTTGATGTCCTACATTTAAAGTAAAATACGTTTCAGTTTAACATAACTGTACCGTACTCTTCCTTTTCTAAAATGCGATATCTCAGTAATGTATCACTGTATCGCAGCATTTTTGACATTCAAATATCATATAAACACCATGAATTTTTCACATGTTGTGAGTCAGCCCCTGTGGTGCGCATTGAAATTTTGGTATTTGACAAAACTAAAGCGTTTACTTATGCAAAACAACGGATGTGATTGTGAAAACATAATCAACATTACGAATACCACTCGTTGGAGGAAAACTGTGAAAATAAACGCTCCATACGGACATTTCACGTAAGTTGCATTATAACACTAGGTTGTAGCACAACCATCTGTATTACACTTTTTAAACGTTTATTATTGATCATCCCATGTCAGTTCAGCAGTATACCAATGCATCTTATGTTATGACGAAATTGTGATATTTGTCTGATGATGAACTGTACAAAGTCGAAACCAGTAGCGGTTCTTTTTTAATACAGAAATCCAAAAGCAATTTGTTGTTGGTCACTGTACACTCATCAACACCAGTTCAAGAGTTATGCAAGAGGTAGTCATAAAATCACATCGGAAGAAACACTTGCTGCAAGTATGAAACGTGGTGTTGATCATTCTCCACATTTCACTCTTCGAGGGGTTGCGTTTTTTCATCGTTAGATGATTTGGTGTGGACCATGGCTGTAGAGTGAATGTTCGCTTCCAGGGAACAAAGATTGCTACGAATCGAAGACGCTAACGATTCACCCCTGTCACTTTCTTCAGCTTCTGTGCCCAGAGATGGCGCCTTATAACCCTCAGATTGACACACGAGGAGGGATGAGCTAACGGAAATGATGGGCAAGTTGGAAGAGGGGAAGAGCGCGGGACAGCCGACCCCCCGACCCCTGCACCGCCTCATTCTGATGACGCAGCGGAACACGATTGTCTCAGACGTCAGCAGCAATCCTTAATAATCCCACATACGTTTCCACTCTGAGGTATATAACAGGCACCCCTAGAAGAGACGCACACCAGCGCTACAATTCACAGCTACAGTATTTGTTACTAAATTTTATGTGTAATTTCTGTCTCGCCGAGTAGATGCTTCTAATTTGCCCTGCGTATAACTTACCAAATGGCAGACAAATAATGAAAGCGTAAGCAGTTCACGAATTGGTAATGTTAACGACTTCTCTCAGTCCCACTCTGCCAGCGAGTAACTTAAACTACTGGCCATAAAAATTGCTACACCACGAAGATGACGTGCTACAGACGCGAAATTTAACCGACAGGAAGAAGACGCTCTGATATGCAAATGATTAGCTTTTTAGAGCATTCACACAAGGTTGGCGCCGATTGCGACACCTACAACGTGCTGACATGAGGAAAGTTTCCGACCGATTTCTCATACACAAACGGCTGTTGACCGGCGTTGCCTGGTGAAACGTCGTTGTGATGCCTCGTGTAAGGAGGAGAAATGCGTACCATCACGTTTCCGACTTTGATAAAGGCCGGATTGTAGCCTATCGCTATTGCGGTTTATCGTATCGCGGCATTGCCGCTCGCGTTGGTCGAGACCCAATGACTGTTAGCAGAATATGGAATCGGTGGGTTCAGGAGGGTAATACGGAACGCCGTGCTGGATTCCAACGGCCTCGTATCACTAGCAGTCGAGATGACAGGCATCTTATCCGCATGGATGTAACGGATCGTGCACCCACGTCTCGATCCCTGAGTCAACAGATGGGCACGTTTGCAAGACAACAACCATCTGCACGAACAGTTCCACGACGTTTGCAGCAGCATGGACTATCAGCTCGGAGACCATGGCTGAAGCTTCCCTTGACTCTGCAACACAGACAGGAGCGCCTGCGATGGTGTACTCAACGACGAACCTGTGTGCACGAATGGCAAAACGTCATTTTTTCGGATGAATCCAGGTTCTGTTTACAGCATTATGATTGTCACATCCGTGTTTGGCGACATCGCGATGAACGCACATTGGAAGCGTGTATTCGTCATCGCCATACTGGCGTATCACCCGGCGTGATGGTACGGGGTGTCATTGGTTACACGTCTCGGTCACCTCTTGTTCACATTGACGGCACTTTGAACAGTGGACGTTACATTTCAGATGTGTTACGACCCGTGGCTCTACCCTTCATTCGATTCCTGTGAAACCCTACATTTCAGCAGGAAAATGCACTACCGCATGTTGCAGGTTCCGTACGGGCCTTTCTGGATACAGAAAATGTTCGACTGCTGCCCTGGCCAGCACATTCTCCAGATCTCTCACCAATAGAGAACGTCTGGTGAATGGTGGCCGAGCAACTGGCTCTTCACAATACGTCAGTCACTACTCTTGACGAACTGTGGTATCGTGTTGAAGCCGCATGGGCAGCTAACTGTAAACGCCATCCAAGCTCTGTTTGACTCAACGCCTAGGCGTATCAAGACCGTTATTACGGCCAGAGGTGGTTGTTGTGGGTACTGTTTTCTCAGGATCTATGCACCCAAATTGCGTGAAAATGTAATCACATGTCAGTTCTAGTATAATATATTTGTCCAATAAATACCAGTTTATCATCTGCATTTCTTCTTGGTGTAGCAATTTTAATGGCCAGTAGTGTACTTTGAAATCAATAACACGGTAACGTACGGGCATACGACATTATCCTCATATTGTCTTATAAGATTGCTTGTTGGAGTGTTTCCATGATTAGGTAGAAACCGAAAAGTACTTGCGCAGCAAGACGAATTTCAGTATGTCAAGGAATTAGTAAGTAGTTAGTTAGCTAATGTTACCTAAGTAATTCTATCTAAATGATGTGGAATGAGTTAGATCACATGCTATGTTCACACGGCTATTCCATGTGTGCCATTATGCTGACAACGTATTGATTGCTAAATAGCAAAATGATTTGAATGTACTACAAAAGAAGGCACGATACAGTATTACAGTGCTTGTGTGGTTCAGAAGCACAATGCAGTTTTTCTTCAGATATGGATGCATGTCCAAACGAACAGGCACTACGATGTCGATAACCATCATGAGATACATGAAATGTATTTCAATTGCGAATATGGGCAGCCATAAGCTGTATAATGGAGTGACGAGAACGAAAATTTATGCCGAACTGGGACTCGAACCCGGATTTCGCGCTTTATGCGACCGGTCGCCTTAACCGCTTTGGCCAGCAGTGCTCACAGCTTTTTTTTAATCTCATTTTGTTTTATATTGTTCGTTGAATTTGTTCGGGGCGGACGTCCGATGACACCGTTCAGGTTCTTCGTTGATCCATCCACTCAGTTTTTTTTTATTAAAGAGGGTAGCTAACCCTCCTACCGAACACGCTGAGCTACCATGCTGGCATAACAGTATATGATTCTCATAGAGTGAGGAGCACTTTAACTGAAAGTCGCTGCCTGATGTCGACGGATAAATACGATACTGTGATGCTTGTGTTGCTAAGAAGCTCGATGCAGTGTTCTTTCGCACACGCATGCATGCAAGGCCCACTTCACTTATGTAGGCACTCGTCGAGCCAATTATCCGAAATCTGTTGCATCCTCTGCAGGACATCTGCTCACAGTTTCTGTAGGTCTATGAAGTGCCGTCCACGCTGAGATTTCTCTATAGCCCAGAACAGATGGCAATCATTAGGGACCCAGTCAACAGAATGGCAGTACCTAGAACCGTATTTCAGCGTTGGCACTCATGGTTTCGCGACAGGTATGGGGTCAAGTGTTGTCGTGTTACAAGAGCAATTTCGTACTGTGCACACTCTCCTCAGACTGCCACCAACAGCCTGCGAGTGTCCACAGTATCTACACAGTATCACACAAACCACGTCGTCTCCCGCAACAACTAGGAATTCGGGTAGGAAGGTACGGGGCTGAATCACCCCAATGGAAAGGCTGGGGTCCCCACATGACTGCTTCAGCGTTCTTCTTCTCTAATACGTAACTTGCCTTTATTAAAGTCAAAGAGTTTTAAAAACAATCGAAAGTAACATTTATTGAGTCGACTTTAGAAAAGATACTTTTAGACAGCTACCACTAATTATAAGCCACCAGCCATTAACTGCACACCAAAGTAAAGAATTTTAAAAACAGTTAACTACAGTTAGTAATATTCATTGAGCACCTTTTCTGAACTAAATGACGTCTAAACAGCTGCCATTAATTAAGAAACCCACTGTCATTCAGTAGAAGGAAAGGTACAAAATTTTGAAAACAACTAACAATCACTGGACAGTTAGCTAAAATTCCCTGACTAGATTTTGAGAAAATGGTTTTTAAACAGCTGTATTTCAGTACACTGCAAAACACGGAATTTAAAAAAAAATTAACAGTCACTGAGTAGGCACCTACAGTTAGCCAAAATTCACTGATCAGCAGGTGCTGTGTGGGTGTTTATTTATTCCAATTTTCTATTAGTCTCCTCCAATCTCCTCTCTCTGTCCATTCCCTTCTCTTCCATTTGTCCGTCCATTTTCTCCTCCCTCTCTGTCTATTCACCTCCTCCCTTCCCATCTATTGGCCTGTCTCTACCTTCCCCTACATCTGTCCATCTCCTCCAGTTTCCTTTCTGTATTTATTCTCTCCTCTCTCTGACCACTTCCTCCTTCCCTATCTCTATCCATCTCCTCTTCCTCCTATCTATGGCAATCTGCTCCTTCCACCTCAATGTCTGTCAGCTCCTCTTCGTCCTTCTCTTTCCACTTGTCACACTCACCTGAAAAGGAGCGTGGTGGCTCTTATTGCTACAGTATTCCTTTCCAGATTGTAGCTAATATGTGTACCAAAAGTAACTGAACTCGTTCAATTGGTCGAAATCTGCTTTTTACCCGTGGTTTTCCGCGCATACGTACATGTCAAATATATTTCACACATGTTTAATATATTTACGTGTGTCTGTACACGTATTTCAACTGTATGTCTAACGAATTTCGCCTTGCAGTTTTATCTTCACGCAGGTTAATGTTATGATGTCGTATCTCCTGAACTATGTGCTGTACAATGATATAATTTTGTAGGTACATCCAGTGGCATATGCTCCTACTGTCTGCTTAATGTCTTACTAATAAAGCGGCAATTTCTCACACATCTCAGTTTTTGGTGCCATATTTCCTGATCTATGTGTCGTATAATTAGATATTTTTGTAGATACATTTAGGGGGCGAATGTGGATACATCTGCGAAATGTTTGTGAATAGAGTTAGTACCAACGAAGAACTTAAATGGCTTGCGTAATGCGGTAGTTTTTCACGCCTTCAGAAATTATGACGTCGTACCTCCTGGAATAAGTACCATACAGTGATGTATTTTTTGGTACATTGAGTGGTATATGTAACTACTGCTACAGAATTTGTCACGAATACAGTAAGTAGTAAAGAAGTAATAAATTAAAAAGTCATGCTTCATGTGACAATTTTATTACAAACGCAGTGAAAATGAAGTAGGTACAAACTTCTTTCCATTAATCGTTTTGTTGGAGACGTTAGTGAGAAAAAGTTTCGTCAACGTTTAAACTAAGTGTAAATTTTATTGCAAGACTCGCTCTCAAATACTGGATAAGTAAAATATGGGTATTCTCGCATCGTGGACTAAACCCCTTCGAGAAGGGGATGGTTCTTACTCCCACAATGACAGTAAGTGATATGGGTACCAAGTTTGGTTGAACTTGGTTTTTTTGGTTCTAATAAAACCCCATGTCATTCCAAGGATGTGTGTCAATTTTTACCTCTCTATCTACATTATTCCGTGGTTTATTAAGTTTTCAAATTTATACTGACTTTTTGATCACCCATACATACGACATTTATTCTTCTAATTTGTATGGATTCGTCAGTGGCTGATCCTGATTAGAGAAAATAGTTTGAAGGATATTTTGTTAGTAATTAAGCTGTACATCAACCTTTGCAAAACGTTGTAGTTGATACTACTTCACTACAACAACACAATTTATTTAAAAAATGTGTAGTCCAATAGATTAGTAATCGTGAAGTTGGTTCTTCAAATCTCGATGTTATTAACTTCATTTTCTACTTTTATATGGAATATACATTTATTTACAAATTTAAATGTTACTTAACAATTATTGAATCATATTTTTTAAATTATTGGCCACATGGAAATAAATGAAAATTTTATACGAACACGCATAACGCCTTTTTAAAAAATGAAAAACTGATGTGCTTCAATAATACTGTTCATTTTATCGAACTAAATAAATAAGCTTTTTATTTTCTATTTCGTATCTCACACTTCTGTACCAAATTTTACTTCACATAGAATAATCGAATTTTAATGAGAATAATAAATAAAAAGGAATATTTATTCTCAAGAAATTATGAGTCAGTATTTGTTAATTAGAATTTATAATGGCCAATATACAGGAAATGTAAATAAAGAAAAAGAAAATAGTTGCTACTGTCCGAGATTCGAAACAGTGACTTCACGATTACTAATCAAATTCGGTATGTGTTATTTTCTTTTTCAACTAAAATCCGCACACCCTTCAAATTATTTTCATTGAGAAAGGTGATTTTGGAAGAGCTTTTCTCAAATAAAGAAGGAGTTCTTTATTTTGCTTTAAAATTGCATGGTACTGCTTCAGGAAATTGGTGTTTGGGCACTGACGTTCAAAGTTGAAAAGGGTGAAAGCTGCCTATTAAATTTGCCAATTTTCATATATTATGTTTGTTACATGCCTACAACTAACAAACAGTGCTTGCTCTCTTATCTACCCCCACTGATTAACTTTCGTATATTTGCTTTTTGGTCTTTATGCCACATCTCTGCCTACATTTTGTTACAATTTTGCTTTACGTTTTAACGCACAATACAGAAGGATTTTGTCGCTGGAAGCTAGCGGAGAGACAGGATAATTCGTCGTAGCCATCCCTGTACGCTCTAGGTGGTACCAGATCGTGATAACGGGGGGATGAGTGGAAGCTGTATCGCGTCGGACCATTGAGAGACAACGGGGATCCACCTACGAGGCTGGGAGCCTTGAAATGTATCGTTCTTTATTTACACTCAGTGTAATGTTTTCAGGAACCAGACGCAAGCGTAGCCTGTGGGGGCAGACGCCAAACTGTTACCATAACTCTCTACGAGTCTGCGGTCGGTTTTGGATGAGTCAGTACATGAATCCGCGAGTAAAATACTACGTCGCTTAAAGGCGAAATAGTCTGTTAAAATTTACCTTGGATGACACACATATCGAACCTCATGTTAATCTTAAAATCATTTTCGTTTTCCGGGGAGGAAGCAAGTGATTTATTGTGTGAAGTATGATTACCCGTAAAGACGGATCGAATTGTAAAAATTTGTCTCGGAAAATATGTATGTGCGATCTCATGTGAACTCTAATATAGTGTGGAGCATTTTACTGTGACTATTTGCTGTGCTCTAGAAATAATTAGTATCCGGAAAATTTGCTAAGAGTAGAGTACGCTGTCTCTCGGAATCGTTTTCCTGAGTTTGTGATTCCATAAATAAACGGAAAATGAAGTGGTGTTCCAAAATTTCGTAATTTAATTTTGTAGTAGCATGGATATTTTTTCATATGTCACTTCGTTATGTACTGTTTATTACACGCGAGTTACCGCCCACGTCTGGCAGAGAAGAAACCAGTTGAAACGACGGCTACGAGTTAACTTCGCAAGACGAGAGGTAAGCAGGTGCCTCCTGTTCTGCTAGGAAAATTGAGCTTTTATATTACCTTCACCTTCCTTATGTTTGTGACAGGAAGTGCTACATTCAAGAACGCACCATGTAACATACTCGTATTAGAGCTACAATCTGCATTGCTATGAAACTGCTAATAGTTTGACCGTTGAATGCCTTAATTATTACACTTATCATCTCCTACAACTCGGATACTCGTTACACTTGGCATTCCTGTGGGTGGATGAGTAATTAATGAAAGGATACTATTTTGAACAAGTGAAACCCCCAAATTATTCGTTACACTTGGCATCACTTCTGCGTGAAAAATGCCGTCAAACAGTGCTTAATTTTAAAGAGGATGGATAGAAGCCTTGTCACTCGTTACAATTGCTGTGTCTGCTGTGTTAGTTTCCCCCAGATCTCTGAGACGTAAGCAGCCAAGACCAGTAAAAAGTGAAGAGCCCGCCCGGTTAGCCGTTCGGTCTAACGCATTGCTTTCCGCGTGGGAATGCGTACCGGTCTCCGGCACGAATCCACCCAGCGGATTAGCATCGAGGTCCGGTGTGCCGGACAGTCTATGGATGGTTTTTAAGGCGGTTTTCCATCTGCTTCGGAGAATGCAGGATGGTTCCCCTTATTGCGCCTTAATTACACTATGTCGGTGATTGCTGCACAAACACTTACTCCACGTACGCTTGCACTATAATTAATCTACCACGCAAACATTGAGGTTACATTCGTCTTATGTGAGACGTTCCTGGGGTGGGGGGTGGGGGGGGGGGTCCACTGGGGGCCCAACCGCGCAATAACCATGGTGTGGGGCGGCGGTGGGGTGAGTGGACTGCTGTAGCCTGTTGTAGGGTTGTGAACCACTGAGGGTTACGGCGAGGAAGAAGCCTCTCCATCGTTTCTAGGTCCCCAGTTCCAAACAATACAGCGCTCCACATCCAACATGTGTGAGACTGGTTCTGATATACCTTCCTACCACAGTTGCGCAAGGTCGCTCTGTGAGTGTTTTGGGGAATTGGTGTTGAACATATGGCATACAAGGTAAGAAGATGCGATCTCACACACGCAGAGCTCAGAAAAGTGCAGCAATATGGACAGTGACGTAATCAGATAATGATCTCAATGTCGGTTTCACTACACTTACTAAAAGGAAACATTATCGCCAACAGAAATTAGCGTGCGGGTTCAGGTATAGCTTTATGTTAGCAAAATTGAAAATCTTAGATTCTCGTTATTAAGGTTTTGGAGGTCCACAACTGTGAAGCGAAATTTTTTTCTATGATTCTTTATTAGTAATATGGTTTATGACCATGTCTAGGGGACGATAAAATACTCATACATGCAAATGAATACAGTTGGGCCCATAGATATCAACTAAGCTAAATTGCACAGTGAAAATACTCAAAAATGAATGGGGTCTGTCTAGGGTACGAAAATATCACTGCAAATTCAATTGCACAATTAAAACAGTTCAGTGACTTCAGAGCATAAAGCACTCTGCAGTGGCTGATCAATCCTTTTCATTAGATCAGATATGTCGCTTGTTTTCCTTTCAATTAAGCTCAACAGCCTTGAATATGTTTAATTACGGGTCATGATTGAGTGTACAAAAAAATAGAAGAGACGGAGACGACCGCAGTTCTGACTGTCAACTGATCATCATTTGCTGGCGTAGCGTGAGCACGCGTGTTTACCTTTCGTTGGCGGCGGCGATTGCTGCCGTCGGCAAGAGCTGTGAACCTGAGAATCTATTTTAAATCTCTCTCGACTGTTAAACACCATTATGATACATTTGTTACGTCTTTGGTGAAGCCGATACACCTAGTCATTCCCTAGCTGAGTTAATTGGCATGGTATACTCTAGTTGGCTGGAATAGCGCGAATGTCGTTGCCCTCAAATGGCACGTAATTGTTAACTGTCAGGGCTCTGTGCAATTCTCCGTACTAGGAGACTTGGCAGTTTAACTCATTAAGAGTTAAGATGAGCCTGTAAACAACTGTTCGTCCGCAGCTCGTGGTCGTGCGGTAGCGTTCTCGCTTCCCGCGCCCGGGTTCCCGGGTTCGATTCCCGGCGGGGTCAGGGATTGTCTCTGCCTCGTGATGACTGGGTGTTGTGTGATGTCCTTAGGTTAGTTAGGTTTAAATAGTTCTAAGTTCTAGGGGACTGATGACCATAGATGTTAAGTCCAATAGTGCTCAGAGCCATTTGAACCATTTTTGAACAACTTATGAAACTTCCCCTTTGAACAATTATACATGACTGTGCTTAAACTGACACACAATATTTTGTTAGCGCAACGCAATCTGACTTTCAAAATTCCCTACAAAAGAATGGCCGTGACTAATATTAAACTATACCTTTCACAAATCACTTACCTCACAAAAATCTTCGCTGCTCAAGCTACTGCAATACAGCGAGCGCCACTACTGCCAGCTAAATAAAAGATTCAAACTATGGAAGGCACTAACTACTGATAGGGATAGTTAGCAAATGAAAGGTATTAATAGAGAACAAACAATGTATTTACCTTGATATCATCATATATAAATATAGCAGTTCATGACAAATTTCAAAACTCCGCCATCTCTCTCCCCACATCCACTACTGCTGGCGGCTCACCTCCAACTGCTCAATGCTACGCGCTGTTCACAGCCAGCTGCCTAACACTACAATGGCGAGTATTACAACAATGCAAAGCAGCCACAGACTGCACACAGCACAGCCAGTGATTTTCATACAGAGGTGGCGTTACCAATAAAAAAACCTAAACAGCCTACTTACATAGCCCCCATGCTCCCCACAAAAAATTTTACAAATTGGTTTGGGCAGTGCCCAATACAGATTTGAAAAAATTTTTCATAATTACAATAACAAAGATGTCAAATGCACACACTTATTGATACTACGTTGGTCAAAAGCTAAAATTTTGTCACAGTCCATAAAGATAGTCCTGATCATTCATCATAACAGTAATTACAGTTTTATTTCACAAAGTCTCATTAGTAAAAGAAATTGCACACAGAAGTAGTGGATTTCCATGCAGTCTTGAAGAAGTAGTGTTGTCCTTCCAACGGAAAGACATGGCTGACTCTCGACATGCAGACAGGTAATGCGCCACAACAGAGCTAACCCACAGCAGAGTCAGTCGAAGTTTTGAAGAATATTGGTAGGTAGGTCATCACAGAGTAGACCCAATGTAGTCCTGGTAGAGATTACGGTATTGGTGGGCCACCATAGGCGCAGACCCACTGCAGTCCTTGTAGAAATAATGGTACTGGTGAGTCAGCAAAGACGCAGACCCACTGTAGTCCTTGTAGAGACGGCCATCAGCCATCTGTTGCAAATGTGCAGGTGCACAATCACCATCGAAGAGTCTTGCAGACAATATAGCAAGTCCATAAACCACCACTTGTGCACTCACAAAGTTAGTTTCTAATTGTCCTTAGAACCAGCAATGCTGTTATCCAGTCCCTTGCTGAATGATTAACACACATGCAAACACTAACAGTCCCTACTTCTCATATATTGTCCATATACTATGACCAACAGAAATGTGTGCAGTGAAATGAATGCTTACAAGTTACTTAGTCTGATAAACTGGTGTCAATTACAATTTTATAACATGAGAATACAATAACAAAGGTACAGAATACATCATTAAAAACATAATAATACAGATAACATTTGTAGTAATACAGGCTTTACAAAAGAATCGAAATAACATATACATCAGTGTTACAGGAATTATAAGTACCTACATAAAGATCAGAATAGCTTTGGAAACAACAACTTCACACATGAGCATTAAAACACAACAGAATTAATAATGTCTAACATCTTTACAAAGTAAATAACATATTATTAATGCAAATTATATTTGAGGATAACAGTATTCCTCATCATAGTTCATGTAGCTGAGTATGAGAAAAATTCTACAACATAAGTCTTATGAGGTAAACATATAAAGACAGGAAGAACATATATACACAAGGGTACCCAAACACATAGTGGGATAACACAAAAGGAAAGGACAGGGTTTGTTTCATTGCAGTATTTTGCAAACAAAACTTTCTTTGCTTCTTGGAGATCTCCCTTCATTCATCATTATTCCCAAAAGTCCTATCTAAGCCTGCCTTCTGTATTTTGTTCACATCCTCTGTCAAAAATAGTTTTTCTCTCTGCTTTCTGTATTCTGTTCACATCCTCTGTCAATAATAGTTTTTCTCCACTGTACAGTATCCTTTTTATTTTGCCAGACCATTTTCTGATAGCTTCTCAATTCATTTCTTATAAATTTATAATAGTTAGTTTCTTATATAGTCTACTCCTCTTAAGCTAACTTAAATCTACTGAGCTCAGATGCTAAACTAAGGGACGAGGCAATGCAGCAGCACATAAAACAATTAATATAAACAGCAATAAAAAAATGGAAAATCGCAAAGCAAGCTACAGTAAATCTAAAGTACCAAGCAATTCAATATTACAACTAATATGAGGCAATGCGCAGCAAACAAAAAAATAAATCTGGCTTAGCAGGGTAACACAAATTAAAGTTCAGTAGCACTATGCCTGGCAAACAGCAGCTTATATCTAAACATGACATAGCTCAAGCAGAAAAAATATTACAGTAAAGATAACAATGCAGATAAGGGAAATGTATAATCACATCTTAATGTCTAAGTAATTAAAGTGGTGCACCACAACAACTGATTGTAAAAAGAAATATTACCATGTACTTGAAAAGAAAATTATGTGTTACTGTTACTAGTTCCTTCTTATTGTTCTTTCCTTTCCAAGTGCTCCTTTTTTAAAGAATGTGGATCATAAAATAATTATTTAATAGATCTGTTGACAGAAAGTGTTCACATTAGCAAATGCATTTCATTTTATAAAAGCAATGCTGCAACACAGCTGGAAACCAGATATCAAATGAAATAAGCAACTATGAAAAGCAAAGCATAAAAATATCATTCAGTAGTCATGTGACATTTCATAAGTTAGTAGAAATTCTCTCAACTCTCATAGAAAGACGCTTGTCATAATCAGGTGTGCAGATGTAAAAATATTTCTTGTCATTTTATTAGGCATTTCAGTAAATATCATAAATTACGAGCTCCACAGTATGCTTTCAACAAGGAAATGTCAGTAGCACGGACAATGGCCTCCCCTTTTTTTTTCTACCTGTGCCGCTGAAAGGCTAATGGCCTTTCTTTTTTTTTTTTTTTTTTTTTTCGGGCGGCTGTCGCCCAGGTGGGTGCCCGCGACGCATTACATGCAGGTGGTCACTTAACTTTCTTACGGAAATATTTACGACAGCAGTTTCCGCTACAGTGACAGTCTCACATAAATATATTTCACAGGTCAAGAATTAGCGTTGCAAATCTGTAGAAACAAAATCCTATAAATATAAGTGTCCAAATAAAATGTTCGTCAGCATTGTGATATAGTCACGCATTTACGCACATTTCATAACTCTTAAAGTACGATTCTTGGTTTCCAACATACTTCTTATTCCTCATATACGGTAGCATCATCTTATTGATCATAAACATATCTCAACAGCATAGTACACATCGTCGTCGTAATAATAACATCATAACACCTCAGTCAAATCTCAAAAACGTCGTAGCTTTCTGCAATAATTTCAAAACCTAAAAAAAATTCTCTGCTCATTTCAATAGTGTCATCTACCTCAAACGTACTTTAAAATCATGCTCCCTTACCAAATACATCATTCAAAGCTCTCATAGTATCACAATGGTTCCGAAAAAATATGAACAGTTTACAAAGTACAGACAAAATACAGTTTCATAAGTGTGAAGTTACCCAACTGTGGATTGCGTAAACATATGTCACTGATCTAGTAAAAAAATGTTTATCTCTCAGTTAAATGATCAGATAGTTGTGTAATTTGTGTGTTAGAGAAATATGGTACCGATGTGTAAAGTTGTATAAGCAAATACCATATTAGCTAGGGTTCCTTGTGGTTGCCACACACATGGTACACAAAGAAAGCGTGTACCCCCCTGAGGATTAATGTAATTATACCCTCAGGTGTTACAGATTACAGCAATGGAATGAAATGTATCACGGAAAACTTTCTTTGTAATTCAAAAATCTTTAAAAATAAATGTTTTAAGTACAAAATTAATCACTCAAATACGTGCACTGTAGCGCTAAATGTGCGTCTTGTTGCAACATAATCTGTGTGGAAGTGTCGTAGTTATCGTCCTCCGAAAGCTAAGTTCTGCAGAAGTCAATGTACTTACCTCATAATACACAAAAGTGAAATGCCTTGCATATAAATGTCTTAGTTATTACGCATATTGTCGTGATGAGGAAAGTACTGTGCTGTAACGTATTGTTGTGCTACGGAAAGGCAGTCTCATTGTAGCTATACCACAAAGGTTACTACTAAAACCTGTTTTACTTTCCAGAATAAAACAGAAAACTGTGCAGATATAAAACAGAAACACTGCAAAAGCAACATTGTAAATTGTCACTCATTAGTAGCGTCGTGATAAAATCGTGTAGCTGTCACATAAACTAAGCACTGTGCCATCTGGTATCTCACTGAAAGTACTTTAAATCCAGAATATATTTTCAAGTAAACCAAAATGTTGCATTAAAATCTCATTAGCAGTACTGGTAAATCTTCTAAGTATGTAAGCCTTATAGTCGTTCCATAATCGTGCAACTAACAAGCAAGAATGTACACACACAATAACACTGTGACGTTTGTTCACTATAACAATGCATTCGTCATTTCTGATTCAATAAGTTCTCTTGGTTCTTGACTGGATATTTAACTTCAAACATTGTTGCATGTTAACAGATTCTAAGTCTGACAAGCATACTAGTAATGTAAAGTGAAAAGTTTTATGGCAATGACAAAGTTAAAAAGCAGATTATCTTTCAATAAACGGTTTTACATGTGAAATGTGGTGTAAACCTTTACTCTTCCTAGTGCACAGAGTTTCAACTTCAAAGCAATTGTCATGTGTATACATCGGTAAAGAATACTGGAATTTTTCACAAGGTTAGCGTCTATGTTATTTTTCTCTGAGCCAGCCGGCGCACGTGGGTGCCTGCGGCGCGAGTCATTGTCTGTCTCTTTGTTGGCGCGCGTTGTTATTGGGATTAGGAGACCTAACTTTTACAAATTCGCCTTGCCGAGAGGGCCCAGCTCTGTTAGAATCCCGCCAGTTCTGATGAAATTCACGTCTGTCGTTTTGTCGGTAGTTTACATAGTTTCTTGTTTGTCGGTCATGTGGTGGAGAATTTCTCCCTGAGTCGTAACTGCGCGCTGGACCGTTGCGTCTAAAGTTATTCTGTCTCCCTTGATAATAATTATTTTGGTTCCCATATTGCCTGTTTCTCTGATTGTCTCTGTGATAGTCATAACCGCGGAGAGGTGATCTTACCCTGTAATTATTACTACTCTGCCAACGGTTGTCATACGGGTGGTGTCTGTTTTGGTCACGATGTACGTTGTAAGAATAGGCTTGTTGTGTCCAGTTATTGCTTCTGTCGTAACGGAATTGTGACGTATGTGACCTGTAGTGATTGTTTTCCTGTTTTCGCATCCCGCGACTGTCAGTGTCACTTTCCAGTTCTTGTAACAGTCCCTGAAAAGCTTCAATGTCGTCTTTGCAACGTCCTGCCAAAATAATATGTCGTAAATGTTCAGGTAATTTGATTAAGCAAATGCGGATGAGTTCTGAGGGGCTGTATGGGTTTGAAAGATACTGATTCTTATGCAACATGTCTTCAAAATACACTCCTGGAAATGGAAAAAAGAACACATTGACACCGGTGTGTCAGACCCACCATACTTGCTCCGGACACTGCGAGAGGGCTGTACAAGCAATGATCACACGCACGGCACAGCGGACACACCAGGAACCGCAGTGTTGGCCGTCGAATGGCGCTAGCTGCGCAGCATTTGTGCACCGCCGCCGTCACTGTCAGCCAGTTTGCCGTGGCATACGGAGCTCCATCGCAGTCTTTAACACTGGTAGCACGCCGCGACAGCGTGGACGTGAACCGTATGTGCAGTTGACGGACTTTGAGCGAGGGCGTATAGTGGGCATGCGGGAGGCCGGGTGGACGTACCGCCGAATTGCTCAACACGTGGGGCGTGAGGTCTCCACAGTACATCGATGTTGTCGCCAGTGGTCGGCGGAAGGTGCACGTGCCCGTCGACCTGGGACCGGACCGCAAAGACGCACGGATGCACGCCAAGACCGTAGGATCCTACGCAGTGCCGTAGGGGACCGCACCGCCACTTCCCAGCAAATTAGGGACACTGTTGCTCCTGGGGTATCGGCGAGGACCATTCGCAACCGTCTCCATGAAGCTGGGCTACGGTCCCGCACACCGTTAGGCCGTCTTCCGCTCACGCCCCAACATCGTGCAGCCCGCCTCCAGTGGTGTCGCGACAGGCGTGAATGGAGGGACGAATGGAGACGTGTCGTCTTCAGCGATGAGAGTCGCTTCTGCCTTGGTGCCAATGATGGTCGTATGCGTGTTTGGCGCCGTGCAGGTGAGCGCCACAATCAGGACTGCATACGACCGAGGCACACAGGGCCAACACCCGGCATCATGGTGTGGGGAGCGATCTCCTACACTGGCCGTACACCACTGGTGATCGTCGAGGGGACACTGAATAGTGCACGGTACATCCAAACCGTCATCGAACCCATCGTTCTACCATTCCTAGACCGGCAAGGGAACTTGCTGTTCCAACAGGACAGTGCACGTCCGCATGTATCCCGTGCCACCCAACGTGCTCTAGAAGGTGTAAGTCAACTACCCTGGCCAGCAAGATCTCCGGATCTGTCCCCCATTGAGCATGTTTGGGACTGGATGAAGCGTCGTCTCACGCGGTCTGCACGTCCAGCACGAACGCTGGTCCAACTGAGGCGCCAGGTGGAAATGGCAGGGCAAGCCATTCCACAGGACTACATCCAGCATCTCTACGATCGTCTCCATGGGAGAATAGCAGCCTGAATTGCTGCGAAAGGTGGATATACACTGTACTAGTGCCGACATTGTGCATGCTCTGTTGCCTGTGTCTATGTGCCTGTGGTTCTGTCAGTGTGATCATGTGATGTATCTGACCCCAGGAATGTGTCAATAAAGTTTCCCCTTCCTGGGACAATGAATTCACGGTGTTCTTATTTCAATTTCCTGGAGTGTATTTCATAAGACTGGAAAATTCAGATTGTTCGAAACGTTTCATCATTATGATGCTATGTTTTACTCGGTCTTGTGTGGCTTGAGACCAATATGCTGAGAGGAAGGCATGGTAAAACTCTCCTTCACTGTGGCAATCGTGAATTACCGATCGCATTCTTACAGCTGGTTCATTCTCCAAGTAGCCACACATAAATTCTAATCTGTGTTCTAACGACCAGTTGGGAGGAAAACAATGAGAGAATTGATGCAGCCATGCTTGTGGATGAATGTCGTTGCCAGAATTCTTAAATGTTTTGATTTTACGTGTAGTAATGAACAGCTTATAGTCAAAATCATCATGTCGGCGAGTCGCATATCGGTCATTGTTAGGTCGTGTCGGCCGTTCCATCTCAAAATTCGGTGCACATTGCCAATTTCTTTCATAATTTCCGAAGTGTCCTGTGTTATTATTTTGCGGCTTTTCCGTGTTTCTAAGTCCCTCTTCCCGTGTTGGAGCGCGAGTGTCCTCTGAAATACGTAATTCTTGTATTACCTGTGTCAGCTGATCTTGTACGTCCCGGATTTCTCTTTGGTGTTGTGTATTAATTTGATTCTGATTTTGTTTGAATTTTCTTATTTGTTCATACTCTTCTGTGTCAGTGAAGGCTACGGGTCTTGTGTCATTCAGATCATCATCTACCTTTGTAGATAAGTTAGTGACCTGATTTTGTTTGAATTTTCTTATTTGTTCATACTCTTCTGTGTCAGTGAAGGCTACGGGTCTTGTGTCATTCAGATCATCATCTACCTTTGTAGATAAGTTAGTGACCTGATCCGAAAGTTCGGCTACTTTCTCCGATAGTGTACTTATTTCCTCAGTGTGTTTTTCTGAACCAAGTTTCAGAGTATCTACTGTGTCCTTAAAGTTTTCCTGAGTTTTTGCAAGTTGCGTAACCGAATCGGTAGATACAACTGAGTCAAATTTAGCTTGCAAGGTCTCATGATTTTCATGAACAATAATTTGCAGTTCTTTTATGGCTGCTTCGTGATTCTGTAATGCATTTTCATGCCGCGAAAAAATAGGTTGAAAATGCTCACAAATTTGTGTTTTTACGTCATTACAGACTTTTTGACATTTCGATTCAATGTTATGTAACTCAGTAGTTAAATCTTCACGTGTTTGTTCAAGAGTTTGTTCCAATGAGTCTAACTTTTGAAGCTTTTGCTGTGTTTGTCTCTGATTTTTTCCATTGTGTCTAACTGTTGCTGTGTTTGTCTCTGGCGTTGTTCCATTGTGTCTAACTTTTTAAGATTTTGTTCCACTGTGTCTAACTTTTTAAGATTTTGTCCCATTTGTCTCTGATTTTGTTCCATTTGTTGCATTAATTGCAATAATAATGTATTAGTGTCTGGAATCTGTTTCTCTACGCTTTTCGGCAGTGCATTTGCACCGGCAACATTCACATTTTGACAAGCAGAAAATGTGTCTTGACTTATTTGAGAAAACGGTGATGACCCAAAACCTAAATCTACAGTATTTGCGAAATTGTGTCCTGTCATTTCGGATTCATGAGGCGAGCTGTTGCCGACCGATCGATCGATAATGCTTCCCTGTTCACTACCTGTTTCACTGTCTACACCATTATTTGACGCCCGCTCCATTTCCCTATGCACAGTTACCAAATTACTACTTTGAACATTAGTAAATTCATTACTCGGCAGCGCTGATAAGCTACGCTCGTCGTCACTATTATTTCTCAGTTTACTTTGGAGCCTAGTGTTACGTTTTTCACACGCCATTATTGCCACAATATTTCACACGATAACACAGAAAAGCACAATTTGAAGAGCAAAAATAAGAGAACACATTAACATAGCACTGAAAATAATATCTAGTTAATTGCAAGCACAGCTGCGAAATACTTGGAGCAAATCTAAATGCATGCCACAACTGTGTACAACAATGAAAAAATACAACTACAAAGGAAATTCTCTCTACAATTACGCGCTAGCAATAAACAAAATCTACGCTAATTACACAAACTACATGGAAAAAATCAGAAGATTCCAGTGAGGTATCCTCGGCTAAGGGTCGACATATGAAACTTCCCCTTTGAACAATTATACGTGACTGTGCTTAAACTGACACACAATATGTTGTTAGCGCAACGCAATCTGACTTTCAAAATTCCCTACAAAAGAATGGCCCTGACTAACATTAAACTATACCTTTCACAAATCACTTACCTCACAAAAATCTTCGCTGCTCAAGCTACTGCAATACAGCGAACGCCACTACTGCCAGCTAAATAAAAGATTCAAACTATGGAAGGCACTAACTACTGATAGGGATAGTTAGCAAATGAAAGATATTAATAGAGAACAAACAATGTATTTACCTTGATATCATCATATATAAATATAGCAGTTCATGACAAATTTCAAAACTCCGCCATCTCTCTCCCCACATCCACCACTGCTGGCGGCTCACCTCCAACTGCGCAATGCTACGCGCTGTTCACAGCCAGCTGCCTAACACAACAATGGCGAGTATTACAACAATGCAAAGCAGCCACAGACTGCACACAGCACAGCCAGTGATTTTCATACAGAGGTGGCGTTACCAATAAAAAAACCTAAACAGCCTACTTACAAACTGTTCACATAATTACTCTCACAATCGTGTCAGCGTGGAGTGAGTCGCGCTTCTCAAACACTCGACGATTTGCTACAAGAGAAGAGGGAATTTTTCCGTCTGCACTTTGCCTATATCAAAGCTGGTGGCCATGCTTTTTCTTTCTGAGCAATCAGAGCATTCGTACTTGTTATAGTGTTTCTGTAATCTATCAAAGGCGTCGTTTCTTTGCTAGGGCAGAGTTTAACTTCTGCTACATAATACTGAGACAAACACCTGTTTTTCACACAGGTTTTCACGCAGGTGGCCACAGTGATTCACCAGTGTTTTGAGTCGGATTTTTTCGGACGTTTATCCGCCATCTCCAACCATGTTCCTTGCAGAAAGGGTCTTCGTTGAAAGCAGGAACGCAGGAACGAGGGCGGCTTTTGCCAGCGGCCTGCACAGTGGCTGCAGTGTTGCATTGTGTCCGCTGGACGTCTCACTGTGAAGGTTTCGGCAGGACAGGCGTTGCCATCGTAAAAATCTCCTTTCCTCAGAACCGCGTCTCGTAGCACGGGTCTGGGAAATTACTTGCGTGCAGTTACTAGCTTGAGTGTTAGTGGTTTATATTTACGAAATGTCGGCTTGTTTATTCGATTGCCTATCAATAAAATTCGTACATTTTCGTGTAACCATGTCATGTGACATATTGATTTAACCAGAACTGTTTCAGGAATTCATTGGAAGATGTGTTATTTCTCTGATACCTTACATACATGGTTTGCAAGACCAGAACAGGAGAAAAGTATTCTTCTCCCTGTCTACTCTTTACGGAATTATTATTGAGTGGAAGTTTTCATTTACCTGTGTGTGGTATGGTCTGGCCATGAGAGTGACCACATTGAATTATACTGAGAGAAAGAAAGAACTGTGTATAAAAGTAGCTATGAGTTTGTATTGGTGAAGTTATAGCCAGAATTGGATGCAGCTCTTGTCCACGTGTCTACTTTGGAACACAAGTTAATGTTTTTCTACCGGTAAACACTTAATGAGGCATACTGATATGCTGAGAATTATTACGTACTGATGTTGACTGAACAGCAGAGTGGTGTTTGCTGTTATAGGTAATGGGGGTCGGGGTGGATGCTCTGCAGATTCAATTTTCGATGGTGTTTGACAAAAATATTTTTATGTATTATTCGTTTTCCAAGTCTACATCATGGAGCAGTGTCGAGGGCACCAAGTGTGTCATGTAATATTAATCTTGTTGTTCTGTGTAAAATCTTTGTGTTCTTGGATTTCGTTAATAATTACAAAAATAAAGAGAATCTCATATCTTCATTCAAATTTCATTCTCTCGTTCATTTAATTATATCAGACGTATTTATGTGTTGGTGGCAGTGAGTAACCATGAAGCCTTGCACCACGTGCAGAAGTAATGAGTGAAATGCTGCCATACGTTTAACACAATCGGAACCGCTTGTGTTCTGGTACGAATGATCCAGCTAGCTAAGAATTCTTTAATTTCAGTAAATTTTTTGCAAACCACAGAAGGTTAGTTTGTCCCGAGAAAAGCAAGGCTGCAGCTCTTTCGTCATCCTGATAATAGGTCTGTGATAACGTTACCTCACCAGCTGAGAGCAACCAAGTGTTATTCATGACTAAAGTTTCGATTTTGCATGTGTATCTTGCTGATGAAGTGAAACCTTGATGTTGATTTTGGGCTCCAAACTAAGAAGCAGCTAATGTTAAAGTTAATCAAAGATAAGTAGTAAATCATTGCAGCCCCAAAAAGATATTGGTTGTCCTAAGCATGTGTGTACGTGATGAATAATACTGAATAATAAAATTAATCTTTTGGATATTTTCTGACTTTTTAAAGAGAATATCTTCGATCAGGGAGATTTCAAGCAGCGCTTTAATGTACAACTTCCACAAGTAAATAATTTTGCTCATTCCTTTTCATTCCACGTTTTTCCCCAAAACTGTACTTGTCACGAGGAGTCGATTGAAACAAGAGATACGATCATGTACGAGGGGCGTTCAGTCAGTAACGAAGCACATTTTTTTCCTGAAAGCAGGTTGGTTCTATTCGACATTACAATACACCATATTACTTCCCAATCTTCTAGCTACAAAACCGTATCTTTAAACACCATCTCCGTTCAGTCCGACGACCTTACGCAACGTTATTGGGAGGGTGTGCATGCCGGTGTGGTCACACTCTACTGGTCGACGGCGGAGCTAACGTCTTGATGCATCAGTAACTTCCCCATCCTACGTACTGCTTCCCGTAGAGTGCATCCATCGTTGGGCCAGACATAAGGAATTTTCTCTTTATGGTGTTCTGTTAGCCGACGAGAAACTCGGTGCGCACAAACCATTGAGTACTCCAACTTGTGGACAAGCATGTCAGCATTACAAGGGGAATTGCCCAGTTGAGCAGCAAGGTGTTTAATTGCGGTTCTTCTACGACATCGAATGAGAGTGTCAACACGTTCCAACATTGCGGGGGTCACAGCTGCGTGCAGTAATCCCGGACACGGTATAGGCGAGTGTGTCAGCACTACCAACAGAAACCTCCAGTCGAGCACCGAGTTGTTAGATTGTGATCCGTCGATCACCTCGAATGAGAGTGTCCGCACGTTCCTACAACGAAGGACTCTGCTCGCGGCACGCGAGAGATCGGACAGTCTTGTGCGACCTTGTTCCGATGATAACAGACGCCTCGCCCAACGACTCAATGTGCTTTTGTTCACTTCCACGTTTCCGTAGACATTCTTCAAACGCCATGAATATCTGCAATGCTCTGGTTTTCCGCCAAAAGAAACTCAAATACAGCTTTCTGCTTGGAACGAATATCCACTACAGGCGCCATTTTGAAGGCTAGGTATAGCACCGTCACCTATCGGAACTTCATGAAACTACAGGGGCTAAAGTGGTAATATTCCACAATGTTCCACAAAAAATACCGCATTTTTTCAACCTAAACTGACCGATAAAAAGAGACACGTTGCATTACTTGCTGAACGACCTTCGTAAAATAGGTTTAATGTGGTTGCTGATGACTGTAGCGGTATGAATTTTACCACAGTTTGCGCTCGCTGTTTTGCGGTTGGTAGCCCAGTACGAGCAGAGACGTCTCGGATACTGCAGCATCGATTGCAGTACGCGAAGAAAGGTCGCCAGCGAGGGACGTATGCTCATGACTTGGCGACAAGCGCCGTTGTGCCGGTCCAGGCTCCTTGCTGAGGGCGGCGGCGGCGGCGGCGGCGGCGCAACTTTAATGCAATTCCCAGTGTTTTCCAGCTCCGGCCGGGTCCGCCTTTCCTCTACCCGCCCGTCCCAAAAAACTTGACCGTGCCAGAGAGAAGAGGGCCCCGCGCGGGAAGTGGTGTGGCGGGGCGCATGTCCAAGTTTACAAGTTCTGCCTCCGGGGGCGGTGGGGCGGGAGTGGGTGGCGGAGCCGAAGTGGGAGGAGCCGCCTGCTGCATAAGAGCCGAGGCGGGGCTAGCTGGCGCTGGTCCTGGCGCCGGAAAGAAATAAGCGGCAGACTGCGAACTGGCGCCAGTCCTGGCTGGCGCGGCGTGGCGCCAGTGAAAGACGGCAAGCAGCGGCAGCCAGTTTCACGGACAAGTAGCTCCCGGGATAATGGCGGCTATAAAACGGTATACATGTCCTAGCACCAAACATCGATTGCCTGGGTGTCCAGATTAAAGAGCTTTCCAACAGCTGAGTCGCCTCACTCTAACATGTAATGAAACAAGTACATACCGAAAGAAAAACTTATTCTTTTTATCCAGTCCTTTCTCGGCGTAGTCTGAATAGCGGACATACCTCTCGAAGCAACCACATTAAGCGATTTTAATTTACCCATACACCAATCAGCCATAACATTATGCGCGCGACCGCCCCGGTCGCAGGTTCGAATCCTGCCTCGGGCAAGGATGTGTATGATGTCCTTAGGTTAGTTAGGTTTAAGTAGTTCTAAGTTTTAGGCACTGATGACCTCAGCAGTTAAGTCCCATAGTGCTCAGAGCCATTTGAACCACAACATTATGACCACCGACCCAGTATGGATACAAACCCGTCCAGGCGATAGCAGCGCCACATTCGAGGAATGATTGCTAGTCAGACACACACACGGCGCATGTTGTATCAGTGCGCGTTCTGTCCGTCTGTAGAATGCGAAAGGCACGCTATCTGTCTGTTTGATTGTCGTGGCGCGCAGTCTCAGCACGACCGGCCGGGTGTTCGAGTAGTGCTGTGGTGAATGTCTTCAACACGTGGTGAAACCAAGGTGAAATCACGTCCAGACATCGTGAGGTTGGGCCGCCACCCCTCAGTCCAGATGTCGGCAGTCGCAGGCTGGGCAGACTGGTAAAAAAGTACAGATGGCGAACTGTGGCGGAACTAACATCAGACTTAAATGCTAGGTAGAGTACAAGTGTGTCAGAACACACAGTGCACGAACACTCCTAACGGTGGGACTCAGCAGCCGAGGTCCCAACACGTTCCAATGTTAACAACACGATATCGGAAACGTGACCATCGGCGCTAGACACTGGCAAAGTGGCAGAGCGTTGCATGATCTGATGAAACCCGATACCTTCTTCATCATGCCGATACGAGGGCGCGAATCCATCGTCTGCCAGAGGAACACCTTGACACCAGTGCCGTGGGACGGAGACAAGCTGGCGGTGGGTCCATTATGTTCTGGGGAACATTCACGTGGGTATCCATAGCTCCCGTGGAGGTCGTGCATGGCACCATGACGGCCAAGGGGTATCGTACACTGGTTGCAGACCACTTACACCCCTTTATGACGATCATAATTCCAGACAACAGTGACATTTTTCCAACAAGATAATGCGCCATGTCACAAGGCCAGGAGTATAGTGGAATGGCTATAAGAACACAGTCGCGAATTCCAATTGATCTACTGGCTCCCCAACTCGCCAGATCTGAATCCGATCGAACACATTTGTGATGTGATTGAATGTGGCGTCAGAGCTCATCGCTCCCCTCCCCCCCCCCCCCCCCCCCCCCGCCCTTCCGTGAATTTACGGGAATTAGGTGAGTCGTGAGTGTAGATGTGGTGCCAGCTCCCTCCCAGCGACCTTGCCAAAGGTGGACATACCGACTATTAGGTAAGTGATCATAATGTTCTCGCTGATCAGAGTACGCTTGGCGACAAACAAATGCAATAGAGCATCTGGTCGTACCGGTCACAGTCCAAAACATATAGTCAGGACGCTCCCGTTCATTTTTGTTGTACACTGCTACAGCAGAACTCCAGCCGGACAGAATGGTACACTTGTGAATACGATATCCGATGACTGTGAATAGTATCAATTATATTAATTTGCAACATCGTTTCTACTATACGGACTGTATGTAATGCCATAAAAACCGGAAGTAACTGAAAAATGACACCACGTTTGTCTTCCTTTAGTTTCCTACGGACCATGGGAGATATGAATCTGTAGATGATAGGAAAGTTTCTTTACGATTCTCTTGTGGTCTACAGATATTTATTGAAGAATGTCGTTTCCTTTAAAGAAAGAAGGACGGCTATAAACAGCAGAAGACCGGAGCTTTTACTAAAAGACATCGTATATCTACTCAGTAACGCGATGTTTTCTTCACTACACTTACTGACAAATCACTGAGTGTGGAGTGTAGGAAACTGGTATGGAATGCAAACTCTAGATTATTTAACGTACTTAGTTATCCACCACAACTGTCGCTGAGGGGGAAACCATAGAGACGGGATAACACTGAACAACAAATTTGAAGTGAAAGTGTGTAAATTGCACGATTTTTAGTTATGTTTATTTCAATATAAAATGATACAAAATCAACATCTTCATAAATATGTAGTTCTAGTTTTTAAAAAAATTATCTACATTTTTGTAGAAATAACTCACTAACTAAATACTCATTCATGTTCCAAGATTCAGCATAACAAATTTTAAGCGAATAATTACTTGAATTATGTTATGTGTTATGCACTGATAAATTTCAGTGCCATTCTGGAAGTACAAAAGTAAAATATTAAGAAAAACTGAAGATATTATTATATGAATGAAAATACTTTGTAAGTACTTTTTACAAGAACTATGTAAAGCACAAAAGAAAATATATAAATTAACTGGTCACAAATGCATATAAAGGATTACAAATGTTAAATGTCGATATGTACAGTACATACAATTAGATATTTTGTTCAGAGATACATTCAGAAGATGACCGTTTTCGCTTTTCTTGACATTTATGTACATACTCGGGAACATCCCTTATCACAGACAGTCCAGGAGTAATCTGCGAAAATAGTAGGGCTCTACTTTTCGGCATACCTCTTCTCAAATGTGGCAATATCTTGATGAAATCGCTCCCCATGTAAATCACTTACTGCACCACAATATTTGGGGAAGGAATCAAGATGACTATGCAAGAAATGCATTTTCAGTGGCATGTTGCAACCAAGTTTTTCATACGTTGACAGCATGTTATCTACATTCTAGTTGTAATTTATTGCTCGTTTGTTCCCTATGAACTGTAAACAAAAAAATGGCTCTGAGCACTATGGGACTTAACAGCTGTGGTCATCAGTCCCCTAGAACTTAGAACTACTTAAACCTAACTAACCTAAGGACATCAACACATCCGTGCCCGAGGCAGGATTCGCACCTGCGACCGTAGCAGTCGCACGGTTCCGGACCGCGCGCCTAGAACCGCGAGACCACCGCGGCCGGCAACTGTAAACAGACTGTCTTAAAGCATACCCCTGCATGCTTCTCATCACCTTGTGTGATTTCATCAAAAGTATGGTCTCTAAAAAGCTCTCGAATCTGTGGGCCTGCAAAGATGTCCTCCTTTACTTTGGCATCACTTAAGTATGGGAATTTTTGCCTAAGTACTTATACGCGTCACCATCCTTGTTCATTCCTTTAACAAAGTTTTTCATGAGACGCAACTCGATGTGCAAGGGCGGGAGCAGAATATTTTTAGGGTCTACTAGAGGTTCACTCTTAATGTTCTTTATACATGGTTGAAGAGTTTTTCTGGTGGGTCATTCATTTTTACTGTAATTAGATGCACGAGATTTGCTATCCCATTCACAGAGAAAGCAGCAATATTTAGTATACCCTAACTGCATAACTAATAGCACTGCAACCACTTTCAAGTGACCACAGATCTGCCATTGAGAGTCATTATACTTGATGACTTATAGTGAAATTTTCGTGTTTTAGTAAGACTCTTTCATATGTACACTATGCCCAACTGCAATAGAAGGAAGCTCATTACCAATATGTAAAAACACTGCTTTTAAGCTCGGATTTGACGAATGAATAAAGACTCTCCACTCATCAGAGTTATAATTAAGTCTGAGAGCATTCATTAGACCATTTATGTCTACACAGGCCACAAGACTATCTTGCATGTTTAAAAAAGGAGTGAACTGTTGCTCTTTTCTGCGGTAGAATAAAACATTTACATTGATTTCCAGAAAATTGCGCTGCTGCAGTCTTGATGCTAAAATCTCAGCCTTAGCTTTAGAGAGCTCCAAATCTCTAATGAGATCATTTAGCTCACTTTGAGACGATTTTAGTGGATCATCAATTAATGATATATTTGGAAGAAATTCTGGATCTTGTGATGTACGTGGTTCAGGACATTCAGAATTCTCATCAGAAATAATCTGGTACTCTGTCGGTGGTTCAGGTTTTGGTAATCTTTCCCCATGTAGAACTGGACGTACAGCAGATGAAATGTTAGGTTAGATCACTGACCGCTTCTTCTTCTTAGATATTCCATTCTTGATAGGAGGAACCAAACAAAAGTAGCAGTCACTGACATGGTTAATCGGCTCACGCCAGATCATGAGCACTGCAAAGGGCATTGAACGTCCCTTCCCATGCATGCAATTCCTGAGGTTGTTGGCAGAAGTGTTGCAGACCAATTGTGGATCCTCGGGTTTATTCTGATCACTTATTTTCCACCCAAAATAACAACTGTAACCTTTTTTAAACAATCGAGGTATTTGCTGTTTTTGTGAAGTGAATGTCACTTCTCCACAAGCATAGCAAAATGTGTCAGCGCTGTGAACACAAACTCGTGACATTTTTGTTCACTTCAATCTCACTCAACTTGAACAACTGGGAGTTAATCTGTAAACAAATGTGCAGAAATTATTACATGTATTAATAAAATCACTGAAGTTGTAGAGGAATGAGACAAAAAGAAAACTAAAGTTGGTATTAAAATGTTTATATCCCAAATATTGCACACAAGGAAGACCAGGGACAATAATATAATCCATTGTTACTAGTTATTATGACTTCGACAAATCATTATAATATTTGATTTTAAACTTAACATAAAAATTCGTATATAATTATCTCACCCTTACAAAACAGAGTAAAATGAAAACTAGAGCTAATTTTGAATTTTCCTTGTGATATTCGCGTTCAGGACATTAGAACTGATAGGAATTGGCTACTTTCATTCGATTTACATTTTCATTGTTGCACAGTGTAATAAGTAAAATGCAATAAAATTGTTTCCAAACGCAGAAGAATGAAATTCTACAATTGTTGCTACATATGAGCAACAACGGAAAGAATTGTCAACGAATTTTCCTTTGAAAAAAAAGTAATTACATTTATAAAAATATTCGTGTATTAGAAACGAGATTGAAGTATTAGAAAAACTACAACATTTTTACGTGTGACGGAAAATGCCTATCACAATAAGAACAGACAACAGAAATATATTTCACTTGGTAAATTACTAATGCGTACAAATATAATAACTATTCTGTTAATTAATGAGAAAAATAATTAAACACGAACATTACACTTACGGCTGACTCGCCTCCAGGGCCGGTAGTCTTGTTTCTATTCTCAGACGGTAACTATTCTCATAGCGACTGTATATGTTAGACTTTGGTACAGGCATCAACTGTAAGGGCCATACGTTACTTCTTTGTAGTATATATCGTATTTGGAGCTTGCACGTTAGACTCGAAAACTTATGAGAAGAAGCAATTACTAAGTATCTTCGATGTGGGAAGCTACAGTTAATGCTTTTTGTTCAGATACACGCGGACTATTGTACACATACTGAAATATTTGAAAAATGAAATACTGTATTTTATGTCTGAGAATTAAACAGTGACAAATTAAACATTCAAATTACAAAATCAAAAACTACACAGTGTCTAAGGAATCGTGATAAATTTATCTGTTAGAAATGCTTTGCCGGGCAGGCTATACAGCGAACTTAAAGCAGAACCAATATATCACTGGACTTTCAAACTGAACGAATATGTGTTACTGACCTGTAATGGCCCCAAGATTAACTGTCAGTGATCTGCAATGATATCCACGGATATCTAACTACACCAATAAATAATAATGGATTGTGCACTTGATTAATTGCACAAAATAGGAAAGAGCTGATTACTTCATCTACATAACTGCATCACACCCACACAGTTAAAAAGTGAAAGGAGAATGTTCGTGAGGAAGGAATTGCAGCTCTACAACAAATGATGTGAGCAAGAAATGGATCTAAATGATTACGAACCCTGAGATCAGTTCCGTGGGTTGTCTGGGAAGTGTGGATCGCGACTACGCAGTTGATTCTTTGCACAGTTGCTATGAGTTGTTTCTTTGACTTGTTGGTTATGTCAATAAAGGACTAAATATTCAATACCAGAAATTACGTTTTCTTCTCAAACTGTTCACATAAGGAACCCACAGAATATGTAAAATTTTTACCATTAAGGTATGAGACATAGTGTACAACTACATTGACATGTACATATGTTGCAGCAGTAGTATGAGTAAATGATTTAGCAGCCGGAGACTGCGGTCATGTGTGTGTGAGTTGTGTTTGCGTGAGTGTGTGTGTGTGAGTGTTTATGTTCTGTCTCCTACGAAGGCCTTGCTATCCGACAACTCATTTTGTAACAGTCTTTTTGTTGAGCCTATCTGCGACTCAGCATCTCCGCTATATAGTGAGCACCAACTATCCTTTCATAATATTGTTTAGAAAGCTGATTATCCGTAAATGTCGAGGACTGCTGCTCATTGTTGAACGATAAATTGCCTCACGAATGCTGCTCTCCTATACTTTACGAAATTTCATCAGAGGCTACAGCTTCCTGCTTTGTCGTTATGATTTTGACAAAAATGGGGACAAAAATTGGGACGTTACATTTGATTCTGGTACGAGTTGTTACCGCAAATGACGCCCAATGAGTCGCTCTACGCTTAAAATAGCCACAGATATTTGGAAATGTGCTAGTAACTGCAGTGGTACACGTGTTTCACGAGATAATAATACCAAAAGTTATTTGCATTGGTCGAGTTTAAAGACTAAAAAGTCGATAGCGAAGCAAACAATTGATTTATGTGTGCTAAGAATAGGCAAATAAAGTAGAAAATAAACTAGCCAGAATTCTTGGAGGTATTAACAGTATAGCGGAAAACATGAATACTAAACTAGGTTATAAACAAGACTGTTACCTGCAGACTATCACGTGTAAAATGAACTTCTGAATAATAAATTCGACGGTAATATGGAGCGTTATAACGAAGTGCTAGTCACTGATGAAGGAAAAAGTAAAAAGGATGGTATACTGAACGGAAAGGTGGACGGAAAGATGCCGATAACCTGAAATGATGGTATGAAAATAGACTACCACTAGATGAACGATTCAAGGAAATTAAAGCTGATTTTGTAGTGTACAAAATATTTTTTTAACAGTTTCAAAACCCTACTTTATACAGTAGTACTACCTTACTACGAGCAAAAGTCAGAGACACGCTAGTTTGAAAGAAACTATCGTTTATTACAAAGTGGGGGGTTCACATTTTCTATTTTCTTTTCAGTTTAATGCTAAATTTGTAAGACTTGTGTCACTCTTAGGAGGTCAAGACTTACTAAGATTTGTAATTTTATGAATCAACTTCAATAAGACTTTTGCATAGTAAAATCCTTTATCTCAAGGCTGTTTAATATTGAATGATTTTCTGATCGGAGCATATAAATCTTTATAACTGAAGACTTAAGCAAATATTACAAAATATCCTGCAGGTCAAAAGGCAGCAGAGCTAGGCATATTTGAAGTATTTCCCGTAAGCGTCTATATGGTAATGCTGTACTTGTAACGAAACTTTGTGGTCGCTAACGGTCACTGCCACCTACGTCACATATTGAGCTACAAACACAAATCATTTTTCCCAAGTTTATTTGCCAATAAATGGCATTTCAGTTAAACTGCATATCATCATGGAACATGAAGGAAGCTTTTAAGTTTTCCTGCGCCTGCCGTGTGGCAAACAACATTATTCATTGAGCCAAGGGCTGCTCTTTCCATTTAGAGCTCAAACTCCATGTGGCAGGAGACTATACTCACTGTCAAAGACGGCATTATGTGATTGGTTGATGAGGAACCGATTTACGCTGTAAGAAAAAATAGTTCCAATTTTGACCGCCTGGTGTACATCTGTCGATGTGAATGCAGGAAAGATTTACAGAAATGTTTTCATACATAATGGATTACTAACGGGACGTGGGCAGAAAAAGTCAAACAAGTGAGGAAGGCATAGTGTTATTAACTGCTGCTTACATAATTTGTTCAATGTGAGTAACGGAGACGTCGACAAGATGCTGTACAGCGCAAGATTTGCACCTGGTGGTCAAAACTGGAACAAATTTTTTCCAGTGTAAATTGGTTCCACATCAACGAATTGGCATATCTACCAAGTTTCGCTGCCATAAGATAATTAAAGCTCACATTGATCCTCCGTGAGTAGCAGCACTTTAATTATAAGCGACCAGTACTGTGTGGTGAGACGAGTTTTATTCCTGTCTCTTCCCTATGCCAGCTGTTACAAGTCAGCAGTTTGGTGTGTCATGTAATATATTTGTGAGAGAATAACATTGTTTTCAGAACAGCGTAAAACGGTCAACATTTTCTTTTGTTTTCCTGAACACGATAAAATAATAACAACGCTTCTTATCTTTTTGTGCCTCGCAGCATCGAATCTTCTGTATACTTTTTCTCATCTGTGACTCACCCTGTGTATTACCGGCTATTTGCATGACGTACAGTGTAACGTCCTGTTTGAAACTCTTCTCGATGCACGAGGCCGGGTTAGAACTTGTGATACGTGACTGAGTCCAGGAACTACGGATGCCAGTTGCCGCTAATACACTGCTCAAAAGAATTGAGGAAACATGACTCCCAACGTTGCTGTGGAACTACAACTGATGTAAAAACGATCAAATCTGAACGAAACCGGTAATAATTATTAAGAACATTGCGACAACAGACTACAATAAAAATATCAGAATATAAAAATGTTACAACAAGGGAAACCTTCCGAAAATCTTGGCCAGAAGTGGGAGATCCGCAGCTCACTTGACGGAATATATCTTTACTGATTCCTCAGTTTCAAGGTATAATAAGACAATTGGTGTAAATGAAATATGTGAAACACGTAATTGCACTCAAATTGTCCTAGCTGCTACACGTGCTCTGTAGAAAGAAAAATTTTGAGCTTTGATCTAGTAACAAGTTACTTACTACTCTGCAAAGTACAGCTTGTCAAACTTGTTTTTTTTCTTTTTTTTCGGTAGATCCAACTTCCCTAAAGTTTTTGTCACCAGATTAGGTGACTCACTGTGGATACCGTTTATTTTTAACAATGTTAACGACGACTCTGACGAATGGATATCTGAGGTATATTGTTGTAGAATATTAAGGGATATTTCTTTGACAATGTTTTTCACTCACTTACAGATTTCTGACATCATAATTAACTTCACAGATCAGCTATAATTGAGTTATCACTCTTCCTAGCTATGATGAATATAGTGTGTTATTAATATAAAAAATTTAATACACTGTATAGTAGAATCCATATCAACAAAGAGCATCTTATCCTACATTGTTCCACTCCTATTCTGAAGAGTCTTGTTAACTGTAGATATAAGATTATAATGTATGTTAGTTCAGTGTGAAAACACGTTAACGACCATATATGCATTCACGTGAGATGGCCATCAGTCCCAAAGAGTTTCTGCTTGATGCCTTCGCTGGACGAGGTCCTCCCGTCACTGTGTGTGTTATCCATCGTCTTCTTAGGAACCTGCACTTCCATCTTTGAGATTTCGATATCGGATAGTAGTGCGGATTTCTGAGAAGAAGAAGGATGATAATCTCCGATAACGACGCTACCTTTAGCATTAGTCTGTTTACCCTTGTTTTACCTAAACATATATCATAATGGCATACATGGTCTTATCTGTATGCTGTACGTCGTAAACAATACAGAAGTAGACCACCAGAATGACAACAGTGTGTGTTATATTCCGTGTAACCAGCGACATATATGTACTAAAATCATCTAATTGTTATTTTCGCACTTGGAACGAGAAATATCACTCTGCTTGAGTTCATGGTAGAATTGAAGTAGGAATTATTCTCTCAGAAATTCGTAAAATTTCGATATCGGATAGTAGTGCGGATTTCTGAGAAGAAGAAGGATGATAATCTCCGATAACGACGCTACCTTTAGCATTAGTCTGTTTACCCTTGTTTTACCTAAACATATATCATAATGGCATACATGGTCTTATCTGTATGCTGTACGTCGTAAACAATACAGAAGTAGACCACCAGAATGACAACAGTGTGTGTTATATTCCGTGTAACCAGCGACATATATGTACTAAAATCATCTAATTGTTATTTTCGCACTTGGAACGAGAAATATCACTCTGCTTGAGTTCATGGTAGAATTGAAGTAGGAATTATTCTCTCAGAAATTCGTAAAACAAGTAATCCCTTATATTTGTCGCCTTCAGTCCGAAGACTGGTTTAGTGCTGCTCTGTCCCATGGAATTCTCTTAATCTCTTTATAATTATTGTGACTTACATCCAGATTAACTTTCTTATTGTAGTCAAGAGTCACACAAAACAGCATCGCAGTATCCTAACTGTGTATGATTATACGTGATTCTCCGTGCTGTTGAACGCAAAATGAAATTTCTAAGAAAAGTGAGGTAAAATGATGTTAATCCAAAATATAGAGCCACCATTCAAAATTGGTTTCGTTAAAAATTATCACGATGCACTAAACAAAATATTCTGAAAACATTTAGAATCGTGGGCCCACCTTATACATAAAATTACTAGTTTCTCCATGTTTCGATCGCTGCTGCTTCGCAAATGTGTAGTGACTTGATGAACAGTTGGTCCAATTATTAAAAGTTCTTTATTTTAGCCCACTACCGGTCTCGGATTTTATACTGCTGTGACCCGGGAAGCTGGGGACTCTTGTCCGCAGCAGGTGGAGCGTGGAATGTGGGAGAGAGGTGTGGAGTGACGCCCAGGAATTATAGAAACACCGCGGTATATGTAATAACATGTATTCCGCAGGATGAGTTCACAGAGCAATATAGCTGCTTCTGTGCATCTACACCGGCGTGGCCTCAGTGCATGCCGCGACGAAGTGCTGACACACTTAAAACCAATACCAGTATTTTATTTCTGAATAGTCGGTATTTTTCGGTAATTGTGTGGCCTCGGTTATAACAGGAGTGTTTTATAATTTAATGTTAATCGAGTAAAAACACTAAAATACCAGTTAGTCAAAGCAGCAGTTTTCAAATTTTTCATTTTTAAATAAACCCTTTTATTAAAAAAGGAGTAACTTTTATTCATAAAATTTGCATTGGTTTGGTATATTGCGTTACTATAGGAAATGGGAAAAGCAATAAGAACAGTTTTAATAACAATGCCGACAGAAATGAGTAGCAAACCAGTGATATTAGAATTGGTAAGGCACTGAAAACACAATAATGTGTGTCGTAGAATAATGTATGCATGTATGTGCAGTTTGTGAGACTTTCCCCCATGTGGTCTATTTGGCAGTTTCCCGTTGTCGTAGCGGGCCATCCGTCGTATTCCACAATGGCACCAACCATAGTAAAGAAATATTTTTAGGAAGTGATGCAGCAGTTAAATACAATGCCTCATTTGCTTTAAAAGGTTAAAGGTTTGTCTGCCATAGTAGAAGAGGAACGAATTTATGGTAACAGTAATAAATTTAACAACAGTTCATTCGTAGTGCACAATAAAAATGGAAAGTAGCTAGTGTGCTGCCTGTGTCTACATAATATGCCTTCATCTGCTTATAGCTCTTGAAAACGGGCAAATTAACACGAAAAACAGACTTCTTCAACCTCAGTTTTCATCCTATTTAGCAATGATTACCCGTAATGCACAACTAGTGTTATGAATCCCCTATTACTACATGAGGTTTGAGCAGCGTTTCAAAAACTTGGGATCGATAAGAGAATACTGTTGAGAAGTTGTCACTTTTCGAGAAAAGCAGCGTACGGTGGGCAGACTGAGTTTTCTTTTATTTTTCTTTTTAATTTAATATTCTGATTCTGCGTATATTGATACTGAGACAGTCAAAAATTTTCTTTGTTCTGTTTCTGGATGGAATGTAACAATTATGAGAAGGGATGTTGCTACTCACCATATAGTGGAGATGCTGACTCGCAGAGAGGCACAACAAAAACACTCACAATTAAAGCTTTCCGTCATTAAGGCCTTCGTCAACACTATAAACACACACGCACAAACACACACTCACCAGCACTGGTGCTGCTGCTCGCATTGTGGTTTCAGTTGCCTGAGACTGCAGTCGTCTGTGTGAGCTGTGTTCGCGTTGAAACGTCCTTTGAACATTTATACACGACTGTGCTTAAACTGACACACAATATTTTTTAGCGCAACGCAATCTGACTTTCAATAATCCCTACAAAAGAATGTCCCTGTCTAATATTAACCTATACGTTTCACAAATCACTTACTGCACAAAAATCTTCGTTACTCGAACTACTGCAATACAGCGAGCGCCACTACTGCCAGCTAAATAAAAGATTCAAACTATGGAAGGCACTAACTACTGATAGGCATAGTTAGCAAATGAAAGATTTTAATAGAGAACAAACAATGTATTTACCTTAATAGTCATAATATATATAGCAGTTCATGACAGTCTTACAAATTTCAAAACTCCGCCATCTCTCTCCCCACATCCACCCCTGCTGGCGGCTCACCTCCAACTGCGCAACGCTACGCGCTGTTAACATCCAGCTGCCGCTGCCCAACACTACAATGGCAGACAACAATGCAAACTAGCCACGGATTGCACACAGCACAGCCAGTTATTCTCACACAGAGCGTTACGTGGCGTTACCAATAAGAAAACCTAAACAGCCTACTTACATAGTCCCCATGCTCCCCACAAAAAATTTTACAAATTGTTTTCAACAGTGGCCAATAATGATTTGAAAAAATTTTTCATAATTACAATAACAAAGATATCAAATGCACACACTTATTGATACAATGTTGGTCAAAAGCTAAAATTTTCTCACAGTCTGAGCAGTAAAAGAAAATGCACATGGAAGTAGCGGATTTCCATGCATTCTTGAAGAAGTAGTGTTGTCCTTCCAATGGAAAGACAGTGCTGACTCTCGACATGCAGACAAGTAATGGGTCACAACAGAGCAAACCCACAGCAGAGTCATTCGAAATTTTGAAGAATATTGGTAGGTAGGTCATCACAGAGCAGACCCACTGTAGTCCTGGTAGAGATTAAGGTATTGGTGGACCACCAGAGGTGCAGACCCACTGCAGTCCTTGTAGAGATAATGGTATTGGTGGGCCATCAAAGATGCAGCCCCAATGTAGTCCTTGTAGAGATGGCCAGCAGCCATCTGTTGTGACTGTGCAGGTGCACAATCACCATCGAAGATTCTTGCGGAGAATATAGCAAGTCCATAACCACCACTTGTGCACTCATAATGTTTTTGGATTTGTCCTTAGAACCCCTTGCTGAATCATTAACGCACGTGCAAACACTAACAGTCCCTACTTCTCACATATTGTCCATATACTATGACCAACAGAAACGTGTGCAGTGAAATGATACTTAATTTGAATAACTGGTGTCTATACAATTATAAATTTATAACATAAGAATACAATTACAAAGGTACAAAATACATCATTAAAGAACATAACAATACAGATAACATTTGTAGTAATAGGGGCTTTACAAAAGAATCGAAATAACACATACATCAGTGTTACAGGAATTATGACATGAGTACATACATAAAAGATCAGAATGACTTTCGAAACATCAACTTCACACATGTGCATGAAAACAAAACAGAATAAATAATGTCTAAACATCTTTACAAAGTAAATAACACAGTATTAGAAAAATTCTACAACAGAACAACATCAGCTAAACACATAAAGACAGGAAAAACACAAATATACAAGAGTACACAAACACATAGTGGGATAACACAAGGAAAGGACAGGGTTTCTTTTACTGCAGTATTTTACAAACAAAACTTTCTTTACTTCTCGGAGATCTCCCTTCGTTCTTCATTATTTCCAAAAAGTCCTATCTATACCTGCTTTCTGTACTTTTTTTGTATGACTTCTCAATGCATTTCATCTCAACTCATTCTCTTATATAGTCTACCCCTGTTAAGCTAACTTAAATCTACTGAGCTCAGATACTAAACTAAGGAACGAGGCAATGCAGCAGCACAAAACAATTAACACAAACAGCAATGATAAAAAATACAAAAGGCAAAGCAAGCAGCATAAATTACAATCTAATATAAGGCAATGAGCAGCAAACAAGAAAAATAAATCAGTGGTAAACTGGCTTAGCAGAGTAACACAAATTAAAATTCAGTAGCACTATGCCTGGCAAACAGCTGCAGTAAATGCTATAACGTATACCTAAGCATGACAAAGCTCAAGCAGAAAAAATAGTACACTAAAGACAACAATGCAGATAAAGGTAATGTATAATCGCATCTTAATGTCTATGTAATTAAAGTGGTGCACCACAAGAAGCTATTCTACCAAAAAAGTTACCAAGTACTTGAAAAGAAAATTATGAATGCAGTTCCTATGAAGGTAAATGTCTTTTTGTGCTCCCTCATTTTTTTAAAAAAATATTATTTACTCGATCTGTAGACAGAAAATATTTATATTAGTACATCTATAAAATTTTATTTTAACCAATGCTGCAGTGCCGCTAGAAACTAGATATTAAACAAAATGAGTAAATAAATACATAAAGGAAGCCATATGGCATTTCTCTCAACAAGCAAGATAATAGCCGTGAAATGTTTCTCATCGTTTCATTAGGCATTTTAGTAAATATCATAAATTAAGAGCTCCACAGTATAATCATATGTTTTCAAGTTTGAGGGTGTCGTATTTGCGATGCTTTCTACTAAGGAATGTCAATAGCGAGGATAATGGCCTCCCTTTTTTTTTTTTCTTGCACCTAATGGCTTTCTTTTGTCAGACGTCTACCTCTCAGCTGGGCGCCCAAAACGCATTACGTGCAGGTGGTCACTTAACTTTCTTACGGAAATATTTACAACAGCAGTTTCCACTACAGTGGCAGTCTCATATAAAAATTTCATAGGTCGAGAATTTGCGTTACAAATGTAGAAACTAAATCCTGTAAATATGAAAGTGTCCAAAAAATTTTCGCGGGCATTGTGATACATTCCCGCATTTACACACATTTCATAACTCTTAAAGTACGATTCTTGGTTTCCAACATCCTTTTTCACAAGTCAGAGTCCCTAACCACTACTCATTATTCCTTACCTTATTACACATATACATATTCGTTGACACTTCTTCAATATTTCATCATAAGAAATACTTATCATACTCAAATAACTCATATAGCATCAGCTTATTAATCATAAACATACTGCAGCAGCATAATACACATCATCATCATAATAATAACATCATAAAACCTCAGCCAAATCTCAAAATCGTCGTAGCTTCCTCCAATAGTGTCAAAACCTAAAAAAATTCTCTGCTCATGTCAAAAGTGTCATCTGCCTCAAACGCACTTCAAAAATCATAATCCCATACCAAATACATCATTCAAAGCTCTCATAGTATCACAATGGTTCCAAAAAAATATGAAGAGTTCACAAAGTACAGACAAACTACAATTTCATAAATGTGAAGTTAGCCAAATGTGTAATTGCGTAAACATGTGTCACTGATGTAGTAAAAAAAATGATCAGATAACTGTGTAATTTGTGTGTTAGAGAAATATGGTACCGATGTGTAAAGTTGTATAAGCAAATACCATATTAGCTAGGGCTCCTTGTGCTTGCCACACACATGGTACTCAAAGTAAGCGTATACCCCCCTGAGGATTAATGTAATTATACCCTCCGGTGCTACAGATTACAGCAATGGAATGAAATGTATTACGGAAAACCTTTGTATCATTGTACTTTAAATATTTGTAAAAATAAATGTTTTAAGAACAAAATTAATCACTCAAATACGTGTACTGTAGCGCTAAACTGTGCGTCTTGTAAGATAATCTCTGTGGAAGTGTCGTAGTTGTCGTCCTCTGCAAGCTAAGTTCTGCAGAAGTCAATGTACTTACCTCGTGATAAACAAAAGTGAAATGCTTTGCGTATAGATATCTTAGTTATAACGCTTATTGCCATGATGAAGAAAGTACTGTGCTGTAACGTATTGTTGTGCTACAGAAAAGGCAATCTCATTGTAGCTATACCACAAAAGTTACTACTAAAACATGTATTACTTTCCAGAATAATACAGAAAAATTGTGCAGATATAAAACAGAAACACCGCAAAAGCAACATTGTAAATTGTCACTTATTAGTAGCGTCATGATAAAATCGTGTAGCTGTCACATAAACTAACCACTGTGTCATCTGGTATCTCACTGAAAGTACTTTAAATCCAGAATGTATTTTCAAGTAAACCAAAATGTTGCATTAAAATCTCATTAGCAGTACTGGTAAATGTTTTAAGTATGTGAGCCTTATAGTTGTTACGTAATCGTGCAACAAACAAGCAAGAATGCACACACACAATAACACTGTGTCGTCTGTTCACAATAACAATGCATTCGTAATTTCTGTTTAAATAAGTTCTCTTGGTTCTTGACTGGATATTTAACTTCAAACATTGTTGCATGTTAACAGTTTCTTAAGTCTGACAAAGCATACAAGAAATGTGAAGTGAAAAGTTTTATGGCAAAGACAAAGTTAAAAATCAGATTATCTTTCAATAAACGGTTTTACATGTGAAATGTGGTGTAAACCTTTACTCTTCCTAGTATGCAGAGTTTCAACTTCAACGCAATTATCATGCGGTATATGTCGTTAAACAATACTGGAATTTTTCTCAAGGTCAGCGTCTATGTCATTTTTCTCTGAGCCAGCCGGCGCAGGTGGCTGCCTGCGGTGCGAGTCATTGTCTGTTCCTTTGTTGGCGCACATCGTTATTCGGATTAGGAGACCTAGCTTCTACAAATTCACGTTGTCGAAAGTGCCCTGCTCTGTTTAGATCCCGCCAGTTCTGATGAAATTCAGGTCCGTCGTTATGATTATCTCGTCTGTCGTCATGTCGGTAGATTTCATAATTTCTTTCTTGTCGGTCATGTGGTGGAGAATTTCTTCCTGAATCGTACCTGCGCACTGAACTGTTGCGTCTGAAGTTATTCTGTCTCCCTTGATAATAATTGTTTTGGTTCCCATATTGTCTGTTTCTAAGGTAATCTCTGTCATATTCATTACTATGGAAATGCGATCTTTCTCTGTAACTATTATTACTCTGCCAGTGGTTGTCATATGGGTGGTGTCTGTTTTGGTCACGATTTGCGTTGTAAGAATAGCCTTGTTGTGTCCAGTTATTGTTTCTGTCGTCACGCAATTGTGACGTATGTGACCTGTAGTGATTATTTTCCTGTTTTCGCATCCAGCGACTGTCTGTGTCAATTTCTAATTCTTGTAACAGTCCCTGAAAAGCCTCAATGTCTTCTTTGCAACGTCCTGCTAAAAAAATATGTCTTAAATGTTCAGGCAATTTGAGTAAGCAAATGCGGATGAGTTCTGAGGGGCTGCATGGGTTTGAAAGATACTGATTCTTATGCAACATGTCTTCAAAATATGTCACAAGACTGGAAAATTCAGATTGTTCGAAATGTTTCATCATTATGATGCTATGTTTTACTCGGTCTTGTGTAGCTTGAGACCAATATGCTGAGAGGAAGGCATGATAAAAATCTCCTTCACTGTGACAATCGTGAATGACCGATCGCATTCTTACAGCTGGTTCATTCTCCAAGTAGCCACACATAAATTCTAACCTGTGCTCCAATGACCAGTTGGGAGGAAAACACACATAAATTCTAACCTGTGCTCCAATGACCAGTTGGGAGGAAAACAATGAGAGAATTGATGAAGCCACGCTTGTGGATGAATGTCGTTGCCAGAATTCTTAAATGTTTTGAATTTACGTGTAGTAATGAACAGCTTATAGTCAAAATCATCGTGTCGGCGAGTCGCATATCGGTCATTGTTAGGTCGTGTCGGCGGTTCCATCTCAAAATTCGGTGCACATTGCCAGTTTCTATCATAACTTCCGAAATGCCCTGTGTTATTATTTTGCGTCTTTTCCGTATTTCTAAGTTCCTCTTCCCGTGTTGGAGCGCGAGTGTCCTCTGAAATTTGTAATTTTTGTATTACTTGTGCCAACTGATCTTGTACTTCCCGGATTTCTCTTTTGTATTGCGTATTAATTTGATTCTGATTTTGTTTAAATTTCTTAATTTGTTCACACTCTTCTGTGTCAGTGATGGCTACAGGTCTTGTGTCATTCAGATCATCATCTACCTTTGCAGATAAGTTAGTGAACTGATCCGAAAGTTCGGCTACTTTCTCCGATAGTGTACTTATTTCCTCAGTGTGTTTTTCTGAACCAAGTTTCAGAGTATCTACTGTGTCCTTTAAGTTTTCCTGAGTTTTTGCAAGTTGCGTAACCGAATCGGTAGATGCAACTGAGTCAAATTTAGCTTGCAAGGTCTCATGATTTTCATGAACAATAGTTTGCAGTTCTTTTATGGCTGCTTCGTGATTCTGTAATGCATTTTCATGCCGCGAAAAAATAGGTTGAAAATGCTCACAAATTTGAGTTTTTACGTCATTACAGACTTTTTGACATTTCTATTCAATGTTAAGTAACTCAGTAGTTAAATCTTCACGTGTTTGTTCAAGAGTTTGTTCCAATGAGTCTAACTTTTTAAGATTTTGTTCCACTGTGTCTAACTTTTTAAGATTTTGTTCCACTGTGTCTAACTTTTTAAGATTTTGTTCCACTGTGTCTAACTGTTGCTGTGTTTGTATCTGATTTTGTTCCATTGTGTCTAACTTTTCAAGCTTTTGTCCCATTTGTTGCATTAGTTGTAATAACAATGCACTGGTGTCTGAAACATGTTCCTCAGTGCTTTCGGCAGTGAATTTACACCGGCAACATTCACATTTTGACAAGCGGAAAATGTGTCTTGACTCATTTGAGAAAACGGTGAGGACGCAGAACCTAAATCTACAGTATTTGCAAAATTGTGTCCTGTCATTTTTGATTCCTGAGGCGAGCTGTTGCCGAGCGATCGATCGATAATGCTTCCCTGTTCACTACGTGTTTCACTGTCTACGCCATTGTTTGCAGCCCGCTCCATTTCCCTATGCACAGTTACCAAATTACTACTTTGAACGTCTGTTAATTCATTACACAGTGGTGCTGGCAAGCTACGCTCGTCGTCACTATTATTTCTCAGTTTACTTTGGAGCCTAGTGTTACGTTTTTCACACGCCATTATTGTCACAATATTTCACACGATAACACAGAAAAGCACAACTTGAAGAGCAAAATGAGATAACACATTAACATAGAAATGGAAATAATGTCTACTTAAATACTTGGTGCAAATCTACATGCATGTCACAACTGTTTTACTGTACAACAATGAAAGACTGCAACTACAAAGGAGATTCTCTCTACAATTACGCGCTAGCAATAAACAAAATCTACGCTAATTACACAAACTACAAGGAAAAAATCAGAAGATTCCAGTGAGGTATCCTCGGCTAAGGGTCGACGTATGAAATGTCCCCTTTGAACATTTATACACGACTGTGCTTAAACTGACACACAATATTTTTTAGCGCAACGCAATCTGACTTTCAATAATCACTACAAAAGAATGGCCCTGTCTAATATTAACCTATACGTTTCACAAATCACTTACCGCACAAAAATCTTCGTTACTCGAACTACTGCAATACAGCGAGCGCCACTACTGCCAGCTAAATAAAAGATTAAAACTACGGAAGGCACTAACTACTGATAGGCATAGTTAGCAAATGAAAGATTTTAATAGAGAACAAACAATGTATTTACCTTAATAGTCATAATATATATAGCAGTTCATGACAGTCTTACAAATTTCAAAACTCCACCATCTCTCTCCCCACATCCACCACTGCTGGCGGCTCACCTCCAACTGCGCAACGCTACGCGCTGTTAACATCCAGCTGCCGCTGCCCAACACTACAATGGCAGACAACAATGCAAACTAGCCACGGATTGCACACAGCACAGCCAGTGATTCTCAAACAGAGCGTTACGTGGCGTTACCAATAAGAAAACCTAAACAGCCTACTTACAGCGTGACTGTGTGTGTGTGTGTGTGTGTGTGTGTGTGTGTGTGTGTCTAGTGTTGACGAAGGCCTTACTGGCATAAAGCATTGACTGTGAGAATCTTTTTATTGTGCCCATCTGTGACTCAGCATCTCAGCTATATGGTGAGCAGCAACTTTCCTTCTCATAGTTGTTCCATTTCTACGTGTATTACAAGAAATAATAGCAATAAAAAACCGAAAATCTCTTATTTCAGGTTATTTTGAATTGTTTTAATGTTCAGGTTGAATGGGCGTGAAAAGAAATGATATAACCGAGAAACGTTAGAAACCGCCATCCGCAACGTCAGAGGGTCGTGACGTCGCAGCTCTAGGTTAGCGGGCAGCGGCAGTCTGTTGTCGTTCAGGCGGCAGCACTCAGGTGGACAGGTGTCGACCGCCCCTGACGTTTTGCGGTATAGTACGGTCCTACACCTCAGCTCTCTCGCAGAGAGTCCGTCGCATACTTAGGTGAGGATAGCCGACTGTGTGGCCCAGGATGTCAGCTGTCGTGAAGACTAGGTTGCTGGTAAACCATTCGGGATGTGAGGTCGTGGTCCAAGAAACTAGTCTGTTCCTGAGGTTTCGTCCAGGACTGCGCTGGGCATCCTCAGAGGCGCTCCTCCGCTGAGTCTTGCCACTCCGCGCCCTCCCCCTTTCCTACAGTATTTATGTCGCTCTTGGACGTCTGACGGGTCAGTCGGCAAGGCTGAGTGGAGGAGCACCTCTGAGGATGTCCAGCGCAGCCCTGGACGAAACATCAGGAACAGAAGAGTTTCTTGGACCACGACTCCACATCCTGAAAGGTTTACCAGCAGCTATGTTATCCGATCGCCAAAGCCTTCATTCTATGATCGTGAAGACTAGGCCCTGGTCTCTCGCCACTGCAGTAGGCGTTCGTGAGTTAGCGAGGGCTCTGCGCAAACACTCCACGCCTGGATTGTTTGGGGATAGCAGCTTGCAGATCATGCGCGACTGATCGTCAGTGGAGGGAAAGGCTGGCAGCACACAGACTTTTCTTCCTCTGGGATGTCTCAACAGGCATCAACGGCAAACCAAAGATGTGGTTCGTATCGGGTTGGGTGCATCATAGCGCTGAAATCAGCAAGCGAGTATCAGCCAAGCCAACATCGATCGTCTTCTCATCGTTTCACTGGACTCGTTAGTCCGGTCTTCTCTCTGGTTTTGGTGACACTGAGTGGTGTCATGACTGAATGTGCCTTTGAGCTCCGAAAGTTCCCTTATGTTAAAAGTCGACTAGTTTATTGGTCTCGTCAGCACCCCTTGCCATACTGTGGTGGTTCAATACTTATTCTGGGTCGCCGGGCTCGGGACTTTCTGCAACGGCTGTCTCTGGCGAGAGCTGGTGATGACTCCATAATGGTGTGAACTGTGTTTACATGGAGTGGAGTCGGTCCTCTGATCCAAGCGAACCGATCATTGACTGGAAATGGCTATGTTCGGCTACTTGGAGACCATTTGTAGCCAAACAACGATGCAATTTTTATGAATGACAATGTGCCTTGTCCATAAATGTTCGTGACTGGAATTAAGAACATTCTGGACAATTCGAGCAATTGCTTTGACTATCCAGATCGCCCGAAAAGAATCTCATGGAACATTTGTCGGACGTAATCGAGATGTCGGTTCGTGCACAAAATGCTGCACCACCAACACTTCCACAGTTATGGACCGCTATCCAGGCGTACGGACTCAATATTTCTGCAGAAGACTTCCAACGACTTTTTGCGTCCATGTCACGTACTGTTGCTCCAATGTGTCGGGTGAAATGAGTTCTGACACAATAGTGGAAGGTATCCCACGACTTCTTCACTTCAGTGTATTCTAATTCTCCACTGTATCAGTGTAATTCCTGCTGCGGTTATTATTAATTGGTGGGAACTTCTGTTGAATAGCGCCACGAGTTTATCTGACTAACCTTCCAGTGGCGTACCATTATTGGTGTTTCATATGATGTCTGAATTGTCTTAATTGTGACCTATTGCAGAATTTGTCCGAGCTGAGGCTGAAAGTTAGTTTTAAGTGTAAGCGGAAAGTAATTTTCGCCATGTCTAATGAAGACGAGTGCATCACAGACCCGAGAGTGGTGGTGCAGTTCTAAGACAATGGACATTCACCCGGGAGGCCGCCGGTTGAAATCCCCATCCTGCTATCCTGATTTAACCTCAAGATTCCTTAGTCATGTGAGGAAAATATCAGCGTGGTTTATTTAACATCATCTCTCCCAACTTTCCCGTGCACCATTTTTAATTACCTCTTTGACCTATCATATTTCCTGTTTTCAGCAGCACAATGCTTGACAGTGTTTCCGGTTCTCTTCATGGAACTTGAGAGAAAATAAATTTTCAGCTCGATTAGAAAAAGAAACTGCTTAATATGACACAATTTCCTTTCTTTCTTTCTTGCGGCCTCTGGCCCGCTGCAGCGCGTTGTAGGCCTTGATATTACGTGTTTGGCCAGATCCCCTTCCTGCCGCCACCCTCAACCCCCCGGGATGTAAATAGTGTACCCCAGCTGTCTGCTTCTGGTGTAAGCCATGAAATAGTTCGAACGTCTGCAAATGTCTGTGAGTCGTGTAACTGAGGCGAAATGTGGGGACCAGCCCAGTATTCACCTAGCAGGATGTGGAAAATTGCCAAAAAGCCACATTCAGACTGGCCGGCATACTGGCCATCGTCGTTAATCCTCCGGGCGGATGCGATTCGGCGCCAGCGCGCCTACCCGATTCCAGGAAGCAGCGCGTTATCGCTCTTGGCCACCCTGGCAGGCTTAATATGACACAATATAATGTATTGATCAATCGTCAGATTGGTTGGAAAATACATGGTCGAGTCTCATTATCGTGCTCCCGGCCCTTGTTCGACGTCAATGCAGAATAACCACCCACAGACGGCAGATGGCAGCACTAGCAGCGGAAGGCACAAAACGCGTTCCTGTGGGACGCGGAAAACAGTGCAGTTTTTGTAATTTGGAAATGGAGCGATTTATTTGACGTCCAAAAGGGCTTGATCATTGGCATCGGCTCTAGGTTGGAAGCATTTCCGTAACTGATAAATCTGTGCCTCCGATATTATGCATGCATGGCAAAATAGAACTACTCAAAATCGGTGCCGAGGCACCTGTGGTCCACCACGGTCTATAGATGACAGGGATTACCGTCGGCTGCAGATATGTGTACGGGCGATAAGATGTGCAACTGTTGGGCATCTGACCACCGAGATGAACCAAGGGACTACTAACGGCCCTCAAAGACCGTTCGGCGAATGTTGCTGTGGATGGGGCTCTACAGCAGGCGTCTGATACATGCATCCATACTAACTGCTCTTCGTTGGCGACGAAGCCTAGAATTTGCAGGCCAGTATTGCAACTGAACGTCCACCGAGTGTCGACACATTGCCTTTACGGATGAATCACATTTTATGCTCGAACGAACAGATGGACTGAAACGTCCGAAAGAAAACACCTGCAACAATCTTCCACGCCCCAGTGCTTTCCCCATGTGATCTTGTCATAATGGATGGCATAATGGATCAACGCGAGTATCCATGTATCCTTGAGGACCACCCCTACATGCAATCTGTTTTTCCTCTGCACGATGGCATCCACCATCAGGACAATGCTACGTGTCACACAACTCACAGTGTACCTGAGTGGTTCGAAGAGCATCAGGATCAGTTTACCACAGTCCCTCGGCCACCAGACTCGCCAGATTTAAACCCAATCTGTGTGAGCACCACGATCGGGCCGTTCGCGCCATGGATCCTCAACCGAGAAACCTAAAGCAGCTGACCTCGGCACTGGAGTCGGCATGGTTCCACAACCATCTCGATACCTTCCAGAAGCCCACTGGTTCTCCTTCTGCACGCCCTGCTGTGTTCCGCATTGCAAAAGTTGGTTATTCGGGCTTTTGACAGGTGGTCGCGTTAATGGAGTGGGCAGTGTAGTACGCATTACTTGCAGCTACATGGAAACAATGTAGAAGTTAAATAGAGGGGGATCCTGACTCGAACAGACTAAGTAGCTTCAATTTTATGTAGACTGCAATAATTATTAGGAGGTGGAGAGGTTTGCGCAGAATAGAAAGAAAAGCTGCATCAAACCAGTCTCATGAATGAAGACCACAATAATAACCACAGGAAGTGGGTCACAGAATTATCAGTGGGTCTGTGATGTCTATGATGAGCAAAGCAGTAGACTATTTGGGAGAGAGAATAATGACGAATAATGCTTTATTTTGACGAATCCACATTTAAAATTCACTCACTGTGAAATAAACCTACAGTTCAAATTCTGTGCTCGCTGGTACGCAGAATACCACACAAAGCATCAGAGTGCGTTACTGGTTTGTACGGTACTTTGTGAAAGTGGACGATTTTTCCATTTCCGTCAGGCTGAGACGTGAGTGTAGCGCGGGAGTCTAGAAACAGAAAGACAATCCCTGGAACGGAGGCACACTTCTTCGTTGCGGAGATCAATTGTGATCACTTGGAAGATCTTACATAGCCAGACGGACAGACAACATGTATTGATGGTCGGGCACTACTGAAGGCGCAACCATGAGCGCTACTATCTATTGTAACATTTTATACTACTTGCACTACGAAAACCGATGCAAGTGACACTTCATGATACACGTATTATTTTCATATATGGCTGCCTCAACAGAACGGTTTTACGTAAATGTTCATTACAGACACTGGCAGGGAAACATCTCCGATCTCTACATACATAAACGATATGAGGGATAGGATGTGGAGAAATCTGCGACTGTTTGCTGATAACGCTATAGTTTACCAAAGCGTTATCGTTGAATTATTGTAGGAGGATACAGGATGACTTAGGTATGATGAATGGCAGCTTGCTCTAAACGTACAAAAATGTAAATGAATTCATACAAGTGGGAAAAACAATGCTGTAATATTCGAATACAGTGTTAGTGGTGCTCTACTTGACACACTCAAGTCGATTATCTATCTCGGCGTAACGTTAAAAAGCAATAGGAAGTGGAACTAACACGTAAAGTCGGTAGTAGGAACAGGAATGGACTGCTTCGGTTTGTTGGGAGAACTCAGGGAATGTGCAGGTCATCTGTAAAGGCTAACACGCATAGAACACTACTGTGGCCGGTTCTTGAGTATTTCTGGAGTGTTTGGGATCCCACCAGGTCAGAATAAAAGATGACATAGCAATTGAGGGGTGTGCTGCCAGATTTGTTACCGGTAGGTTGGATCAACGAGTATTACGTAGACGCTTTGTGAACTAAAATGGGAATCCCTAGAAGGGAGGCGACGTTCTTTTCGCGAAACGCTATTGAAAAAATTTAGAGAGCTGGGATAGGAGGAAGACTGCAGAACGATTTTGCTGCCACCAACGTGCATGTGAGTGACTCCTCCTATAAGTGGTTATGGAGTCTATGTAGAACATGTGTATTCTGATTCAGCATCCGTGCTAATGGCACAAGATTTCAGCGGACAACAGTTTAGTACATACACACTCTTGATGGAGGTCCACGTCACATTCGTGAAATACGATGCTGTCACTGATGTTGAAGTTATGTCTGTAATACACTTACATTGAAACGTGACCAGTTTGAGCAAGTTGTTGGTCTACGTTTCCAGCAAGTATTTTGATTAAGAGTGGTCTGTGTTTCTCAGTGCCACAGTGTACCGATGAGGTGTATCTTGGATCACAGGTTACTTATGAACTGATCAACTACCACAGTCTTAATATTATCATGAAGTTTTTTATTTGAATCCGTTATTTTAGCATTTAAGACAATGTGTGGTTAGTTCTAAGGAAGCGAAAGAGTTATCTCACTAATGTCCAATTTTTATCTTATGAAGTCAGTATCTGAGTTTCTTCTGTTGCGCCTTTGATCTTTTAACAAGACTTAGAGTGGCAGCAGTTGGATACCAAACATAATTCAACATAACCCTAGCAGGCTGACATGAAACTGTAACTGCATTATTTTTAGCGTTCGTTAAAAAACTGAGGGGAAGTGCGGAATTTACAAAAAAAGTTATTATACCAACAACAAAGAATATTAGAGTACATTTTTTTTACGAAGATGTTGTGTTAGCAGCAATCCAAAAATATTCTTCCTCCTGTGTACACATTTCCCTTTTACACCGTGAAGCGAAGCTTTGTCTAATACGATCGTGTTTGGAAGCTGCGAGTCTGTGAGTATCCTCGAAATGACAGTCTCCTGAAATTGTTCTTCTGGTTAACACTGTGCACGAGTAAGTGGTAACCAGCTGAACAGTTTCGGGAGGCTGTTCGCAGCCTCACTGCAGCAAGAGACGCACGGAAGATGATCAGCAAGCGTCAACAATTTAGATTTTCTGTATATCTGCGTTGGCTTTGCGTCTTAATTAATCAATTGGGACATATACGCAGAAACAAGGGTACAGGGTGGAGAATATTGTGACTAACGACAACAGGTAAGATACCTCTTTAAGACAGTGATGAATTTGTTCCATATATCATTAGATATACTCTTAAAGCTTTAGCACAATGCCAACTTCATTCTCGAAGTGTATGAGGCTTAACTGATTTCATGACGCAGCTTACGTTTCAAATCTAAAGCGATTCCGGAAACTTTGAAGCTATAGCAACAGAATAAGACATACCCCGGCTAAGGTCTCATGGACTACTGGCTAGTGTTTTGGTTCGATTTACAACATGACTCGGTCACAAACTCTTGGCGAATTTTATGGAAAATGACTCCCGCCGCGGACGCCTACTCACATATAGTACTCACAAGGGAACCTCCCCATCGCACCCCCCTCAGATTTAGTTATAAGTTGGCACATTCGATAGGCCTTGAAAAACTGAACACAGATCAATCGAGAAAACAGGAAGAAGTTGTATGGAACTATGAAAAATAAGCAAAATATACAAACTGAGTAGTCCATGTGCAAGATAGGCAACATCAAGAATAATTTGAGCTCAGGAGCGCCGTGGTCTCGTGGTTAGCGTAAGCAGCTTTGGAATGAGAGGTCCTTCGTTCAAGTCTTCTCTCGGGTGAAAAGTTTACTTTCCTCATTTTCGCAGAGCTATGATCTGTCCGTTCGTTCATTGACGTCTCTGTTCACTGTAATAAGTTTAGTGTCTGTGTTTTGCAACCGCACCGCAAAACCGTGCGATTAGTAGCCGAAAGGACGTGCCTCTCCAATGGGAACCGAAAACATTTGATCGCAAGGTCATAGGTCAACCGATTCCTCCACAGGAAAACACGTCTGATATATTCTATACGACACTGGTGACGGCATGTGCGTCACATGACAGGAATATGTTGTCGACTCACCTAACTTGTACACTTGGCGAATGGGTAAAAAGATTCTTCTACCTTGCCCGATTTAGGTTTTCTTGTGGATGTGATAACCACTCCCAAAAAAGTGATGAAAACATAAGCGTTTGTCACATAAACGGAAAAATACTTTTCACCCGAGGGAAGGCTTGAGCCAAGGACCGCTTGTTTCGCAGCTGCTCACGCTAACCACAGGACCACGGCACTCCTGATCTTGCTTTTTCATGGTTGTTGCTTATCTTGCGCATGGACTACTCAGTTTGTATATTTTGCTTATTTTTTCATAGTTCCACACAATTTCTTCCTGTTTTCTCGATTGATCTGTGTTCAGTTTTTCAAGGCCTATGCACTGTGTCAACTTATAACTAAATCTGAGGTGGGTGCGATGGGGAGGTTCCCTTGTCAGAACTTTACTACCGTCGAAGTGCGAAACGAGTGAATGTTTTTCTATATAGATATGTATTAAAGTTGGTATTCCCTTCAGTCTTACTACTTCGGTAACAGCTTTCAAAAGGAGCAGAGCGATACGACAATTTTTTCATACTGCCGGACAAAGGAAGCAAAGCACCCAGAGGACATGTTTCGGTGTCACTGTAACTTCGCACAGGTACACATTGTAGTTGTGTATGTAAATGATTAGAGTTACAATCCCCTATGACAGGTAGGGTGGCAACCCGAGGGCATTATTCTTGTGCTCGTTTGGTGTTATCACCAGGCTTGGTAGGGTATATAAGAGGCGTGAACAGCGTCAGATGTCGAGTGATCACTGTCAAGGATATGGAGACGCCGTATACTCGTGTGAGAGAGCATCTTACGGAATCCTAAACGGTGTTTCATTGTGGATGTCCATTTGGCCGGCGGCTCGAATCGTGCAACAGTCAGATTTGTAGGGCATGCGGATGCGACAATGACGTGACGTTAGAGTGCACGATATCGTGAGGATGAGCGTACTCATGGTCAAGGTTCCAGTCGAACATGTCTGGTCACCATAAGTGGGGATCACCATACTGTGCACGAAGCACATCGTAACCACTTGTCGCCTGTGTGGGTTAGCCGTGCGGTCTAAGGCGTCTTGCTACGGTTCGAGCGGCTTGCTCCGTTGGTGGTTCGAGTCCTCCCTCGGGCATGGGCGTGTGTTTTGTCCTTAGCGTAAGTTAGTTTAAGTTATATTAGGTAGTGTGTAAGCCTAGGGACCGATGACCTCAGTACTTTGGTCGCATAGGACCTTACCACAAATTTCCAATTTCCTATCCCTGACATCCGATAATAATTAGTGGACTCCCTGAAACATACTGTATCGACCAACACCATTGGTCAGATACCAGCAGCAGCTGGACTGGAGAATTTCCGATACATTCGAAGGCCTATGGTGACACCTCAACACGAACGACAACGTTCGGAGACGTTCCTTGGCTGGAAGGCGTGGACTGCAGATGAACGGCGTCGCATTGTGCTCCGGGATGACTTGCTGTTCCCCGCTACCTCCGATGTCCATCGACGGCGAGTATGGCAGCGAACTGAGGATAGGTATCGTTCTTCTAATGTTTTGGAGGGACGTAGCAGCGATACTCCAGGCGACGTGGTGCGGGAAGCCATCAGGTGTGATTTCAGATCGGGTCAGGAACTGATTGAGGGAGCTCTGACTGCACAGCGGCATGTCACGGACCTCTTACATCTGTATGTGTTACCTCTCATGCCCCATTATTGCGGTGCCATTTTTGAACAACGCTCTTATAATTAAATTTTCCTCCAGACTATAGCGTCCCGCGGTCGGCAGGAAAGAACTAACGATCAAGTTTGAACACACTTTATTTAACTAAAACGTATTCTTGGCGTGCACTAATTTCCAGACTCAAGAACAGCAAGAAACACAATAATTCTTGTTATACCAAAATCCAGATAAAAGTTGCAAGGCAACGAAAAGAAATAACAACAACCAAAATACTACGCTACACAATTCCAAAGTGGCGTTACGCCCAAATAAATATAAATTTCTACAGAAGACTATGGCGAGTGTCTACTGGGCTAAATCCGGCGTAGTTATTGGACGTAGCTGTCCTAGCTGTTGGTACACACTGCCGGCCTGACTCTGCTGGCGTGCTTATAGCGCCGACGCTGCGGAGTGCTACACTTAGTCATATTAATTCCCTTTGATGCACTTCTGTCACACGGCATTTCACGAAGTAGTGGCGTGTTTATGCGAAAAGTCTTTATGTTTACATTCCCTTGGCGATGTTTTGATATGAGCTCTTGAAGGGAGATCGGAAGCCCACCTTGCATGTCTGTTGTGCGGGCCCTCTAACTTATTAGGGGCCGCTATGACAGAGACATTTTAAAATTTGGAAATTTTTGGTAAGAGCCTATGGAACCAAACTGCTGAGGTCATCGGTCCCTAAGTTTACACACTACTTATTCTATCTTAAACTAACTTCCGCCAAGGACAACACACACACCCATGCGCAAGGATAGACTCGAACTTTGAACAGGGGGAATTGCGTGAACCGTGACAAGGCGCTTTAGACTACACAGCTACCCTGTGCGGCAGATACATTTGAGTCTCACCTTTATCTAGGATAATGATGGAAGCTGAAGAAATGAGTTAAATTTGTACCACAGCCGGAGCTTGAAACCAGGTGTCCTCATTTACTAGGCAGGAGTGCTAGGTATTTCAAAACTGCAGCATTATAGCTGACATTGCTACCCAAGTCCAGTGCCCTCCCAAACACAAACTTCAATTCACATATTCAGCTTATTTTCCCCTTCTTAAATCGTCGCTGTTGCTGAATCTCTCTGGCACTGGAATAGCAGTCCAGCACTGTATCTAATGGGGAGATCCTGTACCTCCAGTGTAGGTAATCTAAAGATCTTATAATTAAATTATAAATATAATTAAAATTTTTATTCATTTTTTCAGCTTCCATTATTATCATACGTAAAGATGAGATTCAAATGTCTCAAAGAAAATTTAATTATAAGATCTATAGATCACCTTCACCTGAGATACGGTATCTCCCCATTACGTCCAATGTTGGAATGCTATTCCAGTGCCAGAGAGCTTCAGCAATAGTGAAGATCTAAGAAGGGGAAAATAAGCTGCAGGTGTGAATTGAAGTTTGTGTTGGGCAGGATACTAGACTTGGATAGCAATGTCAGCTACAATGCTGAGGTGGTACAATGGCTAGCACTCCTGCCTAGTAAGTAAGGAGACACAGTTTCAAGTACCGCCTGTGGCAAGAATTTAATTCATTTTTTCAGCTTCCATCATTATCGTAGAACATCGCTCGTCCACACATGGCGCGTGTCTCTATCGACTGTCTGTGTGAAGTTGAGAAAGCCGTCGGCCAGCAAGAGAGTCAAATCTCTTTCTGATAAAACATGTGTACGACCATCATGGACGTCAACTCTGCCACAGTGAAAACATCCAGGATGTTCAGGACCAGTTATAAAAATCGTGAGTCAGCTAGCCTTTCCCTGCCGAGTCAGTGCCAGAGAGGAGTGCAACACTACAGTGATAAGTGCGCTCATTCTAACAAGTTCTGTGCAAATTCGACTGTATTTTGTAATCACTTAAAAGACATCACATACCCTCCGAAACTGTGAAGTTCCATTTCGTTTCCTCTAGTCCTTCTGGGCGCGTCACCATTTTTGTCAGGCAGTACGGTTTGTACCGAATCGTTTCACGAAAAGTGGAATTTGTAATATAAATGGAGACCAAGGCTTTCTACACTGTGAAAACATTATGTGTAGTTGACGCACGAAGAAACCCTGTACTATTACGACAGTTTGTCTTCACATTTGTGACATTCCCTGTTTCTTTACGTTGAGAGTTCCATTGCAAACAATAACGACGCTAATAAGGTAGTAAACATGCTCAGCCTTGCAACTTTTTGAAAGACTAAAACTGTGTGTCGAATCGGGAAAACGAACCCGGGACGCTGCTTTTATCGGTAATGTTCTTACCTCTGGGATACCCAGGCACTCACGACTCACGAACCATTTCGACCTGCATTTCTCTCCTTCCAAACTTTGCCATAGGTTTTCTGGTAAGGGCACTGCCCGCGGAAGACCTGGTTCTGGTTTCGAGAGCCGGTCCTGCAAATAGTTTGAATTTTCCAAAAAGTTTCAAATCAGCGAACACAATGCTGCAGAGTGAAAGATTCCTTCCGGAGAATTAAACGTAGTTTTCCACTCATTCCAACAACTTAAAATTCTGGAAAACAATCATATCATTCGTACGGCGGGGACACTCTTTAACAATAGAAACAGAGACGGCTGCTGCGTTCGGAATAAACGCTCTTGTCGATGCAGCGAATTGAGTTGTCTGGTACGTCGGACTGTGGGTTCACCGTCGTTATAAGAGGTGCAGAATGGCAAGTCTCGTTACGTCAGCGAATTTGATCGCCACTACCACGGTCGTGCAAGCAGCGGGCTTTTCAGCAGTTGCTGTGTCAACGGGTGTATTGTGTTTACTGCGTTTCGGTAAAACCTACGCCACCACCTTCAAATATCTTGAGTAATAAGCATGTTGTGAGAGGGGCGTTGTCGAGTTCTGTTGATTGTAGCCGCGGGTAGACGTACCACAGTGCGGCAGATGAATAGCCAGTTCAGAGCTGAACAAAATCCAACCAGTAAACAACCGAGAGGTAGTATTCGGAACACCTCTTCACTGTTTAGTAGCTCTGTCAACCTCACATATCAGAACAAGGCTTAATAGCGACAGACGTTCCACATCGTGAGCAGTGAGGTGAAATTTGTTGTGGAGATAGCTTGAAATTTGAGGAATACGTAAGGCTACTTTAGAAAGTAAACAAGGAAGGAAAAAAGATAGCTAAGAGGGTGAAATAAGAAGTGGATCATCTTTTTTTTCACCTCAGTGAACATACAGTACATTAACAAATTATTAAATTTTGTTGCATAATTTACACGTTGTGTAATGTAAAGATTCCCACTCCCGTGCACACACGCTACTGATCAGCAACGCTGCATGTGCCCTAGTCATACGTTGCGGCAGTTGCGAGAGGGCGCACATCACGAGCTATGCTTACCAGAACGAGCAGGCAAGTGTGGGCATCTGACGTTACTGGCCGTATAATAGCTTCCTTACTCGCTATGATTTATCACAACAGAACTACTGATATGCTTGTACAGCCACTGGTAACAAATGGCTCTGAGCAGTATGGTACTTAACTTCTCAGGTCATCAGTCCCCTAGAACATAGAACTAGTTAAACCTAACTAACCTAAGGACACCACACACATCCATGCCCGAGGCAGGATTCGAACCTGCGACCGTAGCGGTCGCTTGGTTCCAGACTGTAGCGCCTAGAACCGCTTGGCCACTCTGGCCGGCCCATTGGTAACAGCTAATGTATATAATGAGCGATTTTTTTTCACAATGCTGAAACTTTAGGGGGTGATCAATGAGAGGAATGAATTTATGTCCAGGAATGCATGGTTTCCATGCCAGAGACCATTTATTCAATCATACTTTCTTACAGAGACTGTGGTCTGATATGCGCTGTACCATGCAGCTGCAGTTACAGTATGCAAGGTTTCCTCCTCGTGGGTGGTACTGTTCCTCATATGTCTAGCTCTGGCGTCCTCTCCTGCCTTAGCAGCTGGTAATGTTGTGTCCGATTTACTTCTCTTGCTGACTCACCATATAGTGGACGTGATATAGCATAGTACACAATGGTTCCGTATTTGAATCAAGAGCTTGCCGACATGGTGTTTACTTATGGAAAGATAAGTGGCGACAGGTGGCGGGCAGCAAGGTTGGATCAGCAGACCTGTCCACGCTGACAACAACCACAGCATTCAGTGAATGCAACACTGTCTCGCCGTTCCTCAGAGAGGGTCGTTTCAGAAAGCAGGAAATCACGAAGGATGTACCCAAAATGTTCGGACACAGCACTTGGAGGAAAATGTGATTAATACTGTGGAAAGCGACCCCGTGTCAGTAACAGGCAGTTGGCCCAATAGTATAGGGTAAGCTAGACAACTGTGTGGAATACACTCCATGACAATTATTGCTATCACGAACATGAAATAGACACACTATCACAATGCACAACTAAAAATAACAGCAAACAATGTGACACAGCTTCCTCACACAACATCAAAAAACCCAAGTACATAACGTTACCAAATTTAGGCGTCATATCAGACAAAATAGCCAAGCAGTTCAAGAAAACAGACATCAAGGTCACCTTTGCCACCAACAACAACTTGAAAAGGAAACTGATACATGACATCACACATCCCACAGAGAAACGTAACAAAGCAGGACTTTATAAAATTACATGCAGTCATTTCAACAAATTTTACATTTGCCAAACGGGAAGAAATTTTAAAACCCACTTTAAAGAACACATTGACTGTTTCAGACTTGGCAAACCGAATAAATCAGCTATAGCGAAACATATAAATGAAACAGGACACAGTGTTACAGCAGGCAAGGATCTCAAAGTACTACATAATTTAGAAAAGAGCTAGAAAATGAACATCTTTGAAGAAATGGAAATATTCATCCATGGCCACATGGGACATAACGAGATCCTGAATGAAATGACAGACTTCAAACATCCACATTTCTTTTGCAATTTCACTGCAGTACTCCTAGAATAAAAGATACAAAACATGACAGTCGTTTGACTCTAGCCCCAGCAATACCTTAGAAATATGTAAAATAAATAGTTTATATCATGATATGTTCAATAATATTGTAACATGTGCTCAATTTGTAATATATTTCGTTAACCTATATCTGTCATACCATAACAAGGCGTGCAGACAACATGTAAACATCTGACGCCACACAGATCGACAAATCGATTAGTCAAATCAAGACCAGCTGTATTTCGACCGCCATCTTGTCCACTGCACTACAGAACTGTTTGTGATCGTGCTTCCAAGGTACTGCTATATTAGTGACAATTTGTGAACAGTGATCAGGAGAGCCACGGAAATGGATACACCGCAACACATCACAGCGAGATTACCACGCCAGAAGAACAAAGTGAGTGACCGTTACACAACATTTTCGTGAAAACATCAGTCCAGCATCCAAAGCGACATCGCCTCTTACTAAGTTTTCTCTTCTTCCACAGGATGACCACAGCATTTACGAAAGGACTTTGTAATATCAGTATGACAGTATTATAAACTTGTTTTTGTAATGCCATTTAGCCTGAAGATGAGGTTTAACCCTCAAAACATGTCACTAAATAAATAAGAAATAAAATAGTTGACCAAGTTTGTGACTGGTAGCGGTAATTTAAAAAAACCTTTACATAAATAATTACGGATTACAATTACGAATAATTTTTTTGTTCCTAAGGGACAAACTGCTAAGGTCATCGGTACCTAGACTTACAAGTTGCTTAAACTAACTTACGCTAAGGACTATTGTTGTGTACATAGTTCCGCGTAGTCAGCGCGTACACAACTTTCCCAATAGAGCGCGCCCCGCTAAGCACAACAGCGCAGGCGCAGCGTTCGTCCGTCTCCGCACTATTAGATGGCGCTGCCATAAAGACGGACCAAATTCTGCTTAATGTGGTGTGCGTACTGTAAGACCTTCGGTACACACACCATCAGATTATTTGACTTGTCCCTCTAACGAAGTAGGCGAGTGTCAGCAATATGTCTCGGGGTCTTATCGTGGCGTGTTCATCTTCTGCCGTAAGGTCAGACGATAGAAATGCCACTTTCACGCTTAGAGTAGCAGATTGACGGTGACCAACTTTAAACAGAACTTGATTAATTTTCACACACATTTATTAAAATAATAAAAATCATACAAATTACTTAACTTGATTCTGGATGCTGTTTACAATTGACAATCTGAAGTTCCTTTGGTCTTGGTACATTAATCTTATTCTCACATATCTCTGATACTTGACAAAGTATACATTTATCTTCATGGCTATGTACAGGAATATGATACTCTTATTAGGTGCAAACTGAAACTTGACTATAGACTGGTACAGACTAATGCAGACTAATGCAGACTGGTACAGACTGACTAATCGGACGTCTGTACACTCGTTATAATACCTCGCAAGTTCAGGTATCACTGCGCGCGTGTGATCCGCGAGGAGAAAAGGTTCTACGTTAGCAGCAATCTCATTGGCTGCGTTACATATTAATACGCGGATCGCCGGAAGCAGAATTAGGTCCGTCCTTATGGCAGCGCCATCTCGTAGTGCGGAGACGGACGAACGCTGCGCCTGCACTGTTGTGCTTAGCGGGGCGCGCTCTATTGGGAATGTTGTGTACGCGCTGACTACGCGGAACTATGTACACAACAACTATACACACACCCATGCCCGAAGGAGGACTCGAACCTCCAGCGGGAGGGACTTCGCAACCCATGTCATGGCGCCTCAAACCACGCGGCCACTCCGCACGGCTACGAATAATTGAAATTGTAATCGCCACGTAGATAATGTAGTGGAAAATGACTACGATTTGCTGGCAGAAGCCTTGGAAGATTCAACAAGACTACTAAAGAGACTGCCTCCACTACAATTGTCCGTCCTCTTCTGGAGTACTGCTGATCGATAATGGATCCGCGTCAGATAGGATTAACGGAGGACGTCGAAAAAGTAGGGAAGAGAATGTCACGGATATGATACGTGAATTACGGTGGCAATCGTTAAAACAAAGGAGTTTTTCTTTGCGGCAGAATATTTTCGTGAGATATCGGTCACCAATTTCTCCTCCGTACGTGAAAATATTTTGTAGGCGCCGATCAACACTGGGAGAAATTATGATCATAATAAAATAAGAGAAACCAGAGCTCGCAGGGAAATATTTAAGTGTTCTCTTTCCCATGATTTTTGAGAATACAAAGGTAGAGAAACTGCTTGATGGTGGTTCGATGAAACTCCCTGAGAGGCACTTAATTACGACGGTCACTCCAAAACAAATGCACCCAATTTTTTTTAAATCCATCTTTTATTCTACATGTTTGAAAGTTTTACAGTGTGTAGGTACATCCTTTAGGAACAATATTTTCATTTCTCCACCTAATTTCCATCCCTCTCAACTGCCTTACGCCATCTTGGAACCAGCGCCTGTATACCTGCACGGTAAAATTCGGGACCAACCTGTTGGAGCCACTGTTTGGCAGCGTGCACAAGCGAGTCATCATCTTCGAACCCTGTTCCACGAAGAGAGTCTTTCAGTTTCCCAAAGAGATGATAGTCACATGAAGCCTGGTCAGGACTGTAAGGCGGGTGTTTCAGTGTTGTCCATCAGAGTTTTGTGATCGCTTCCATGATTTTTTGACTGACATGTGGCCATGCATTGTCGTGCAACAGCAAAATATCCTGATTTTTCTGATGTGCTAGAACATGACTCAGTCGAACTTGAAGTTTTTTCAGTGTCGTCACATATGCATCAGAATTTTTGGTGGTTCCACTTGGCATGATTTCCATGAGCAAGAGTCCTTCGGAATCGAAAAACACCGTAGCCATAATTTTTCCAGCAGAAGGTGTGGTTTTAAATTTTTTTTTTCATGGGTGAATTTGCATGATGCCCCTCCATTGATTGCCTCTTCGTCTCTGCTGAAAAATGATGGAGCCATGTTTCATCACCTGTCACAATTCTTCCAAGAAATTCATCTCCACCATTCTCGCACTGTTCCAAAAGTTCGCTGCATACCGTTTTTCTTGTTTCTTTGTGAGCCACTGTCAACATCCTGGGATCCCATTTGGCATGAAACTTTTTAACGTCAACACTTTCAGTATTCTGCAAACACTTCCTTCACTCATCCCAACGTAGCGTGACAATTCGTTCACTGTGATGCGCCTGTCAGCAGTCATCTGTTCGTTAACTCTCCGCACAATGTCTGGAGTGTGTGCAGTACGAGGCCTGCCGCTGCGAGGACAATCCTCAGTATTGCCGAGCCCGCTTTCATCACGTAACCTGCTTGCCCACAGTCTAACTGTACTGCGATCGACATCAGCATCTCCATAAACCTTTTTCAACCTCTTGTGGATGTTTCCCACTGTCTCGTTTTCACAGCACAGGAATTCTATGACAGTACGTAGCTTCTGACGAACGTCAAGTGTAGCAGCCGTCTTGAAGACATGCTGTGACGGCGCCTCTCACGGGAACAGGTTGAACTAAGTTTGAAAACAAGCGGGAAGGATGTATCTACACACTGTAAAACTTTCACACATACAGAATGAAAACTGTATTTTTACAAAAATAGTGTGCATTTCTTTAGAAGTGACCTCGTATAAAAAATTATAAAACGCAGAGGTATCATGTAGATGCTGATGCAAATCACATAAAGTTAAAGACTGTAGATTTAATTAAATTCCTAGGTATTACAATTACGAAGAACTTAAATTAGAATTGACACACAAATTTTATGGGGAAGGCGAATTCAAAGCTCCGTTTTATTGGCAGTGCACTTAAAAGATGTTACAAATGTACCAAAGAGATTGCCTACACTATGTTTTCCCATCCTCTTATGGAGTATTGCTGCAAAGAATGACACCCGTACGAGATGAGATGTAGGAAAATTTCAGAATAGTGTAGTTCGTTTTATATTATCGACAAACCAGGGAGACAGTGTCACGGAAATGGTAAGCGAGTTGTGGAGGCAATCTTTGAAACGAGAGTTTTTCATTGCGGCGAGAACTTTTCGCGAAATTTCAGTCGCCATCTGTCTCCTCCGAAAGGCAAAGTATTTTATTGACTCTTGTCTGGATAGGGATAAATAGTCGTCGTAAGAAAATAACAGAAATCAGTGCCCGCACGGAAAATTTAGGTTTTCATTCTTCCTATTCGAGAGCGGATCCGTCGGGAAATAGTCTGAAGGTGGCTCTATGAACCCTCTTCCAAAGACGTAATTGTGAATTTCTGATTAAGTGTATAAATGTGGATATAAAATCGGATACACTGACAGTAGATACATTACGTCATTGGCGCGGTCGCAAATCGAAGATATGCCAACGTTTGTTCGTATCCCACTTGAGCCGGCCGGAATGGCCGAGCGGTTCTAGGCGCTACAGTCTGGAACCGTGCTACCGATACGGTCGCAGGTTCGAATCCTGCCTCGGGCATGGATGTGTGTGATGTCCTTAGGTTAGTTAGGTTTAAGTAGTTCTAAGTTCTAGAGGACTGATGACCTCAGAAGTTAAGTCCCATAGTGCTCCGAGCCCTTTGAACCATTTGAACCCACTTGAGTTCAGTGATTTTTCTCAGACAACTGTACTTGACCTGTGACTTTGACACCTCAGCTCAAATAAACGTCCTGGTATGGTATGAAAGAAGGCTTCGATACCTTCCTGGTGAATTTCTCTCCACGTGGTTTATGAATCCATAATAGGTCTGCAGTGAATGTTGTAAGCCCGTTAAGAAGTTATCAGTTAAACGTATCTCGGACATATTTAATACCCGACATGTCACGACTCAGCAGTACCAGCCAGTCACATAAGATGACCTTCCCATTCCTCATCTCTTACCGTAGGGAATTATTCTGCCGAATTGTAGCATATGGAATTATCGGAAAAAGGAGTCAGAACTCGAGCTCTGAAAAATATCACTCGTTTAAAAAGGCAGTTCTACAAAATATACTAATACAATATAATACAAGAAAATTATTTCTATTAAATAATTAAATAAACAAAAACTCAATGTAATATAATCCGATAATAGTCTGATTCGCAAAGAAAAATTTTCAGTGTAAGTGAAACACTGCACTAAGAAATACTTGTTTTGCAAATAAAACCGTCTTTTCCCACTGCCACTTAATTTATTTTTAACAGACGCGTTTCGCCTTTTTCTTGTTCTAAGACATCATCAGTGGGATTTATAACGATACAGTTTTTTTTTTTTTTTTTTTTTTTTTGGATTATCAAACATTTCACGTCGAGATTTTGTATGTAAAAAAGTAATTACTTACGGTTTGCCGATCTGCGTTTCCTCTCATCTGGTCTGGAGGTCGCACTATCACTTTATTACCGACATATAAGCACAACTTTGAGTTATGACCTTTTTCGCACTGTTCACCATGTTTCTCCTTCTTTTTTGTTGTGTACTATTGTTCTTTTACCATTCGTTATAACTATTTCTTCGGACACTGCTTTTAATAACATAAATAATGGAACTCCATTACATGTTTCCTCCTCTTTGGTGTGTTTACCTACTTGCTACCAACCTAATGAGATATATACTTATATGGATATGGTGCCTGTTGTTTCGGACGTGTCCGAAAGAACAGACAACATGTCCATATAAGTATATAGTTCTGGCAACACCGGCCATGACCTTCTTCTTCTGTGCGAATGCACACATATTCTCCGAACTCTTACGGGACTTAGTAAGAATGTCTTCCACGAGTAATGAGTGTTTTGGGGTGGGACACTACGAATGTAGTGTGTGGACATACAAGGTGAGAATGTGGGTCTCGCGGGAGGCGTGCGCGAGATAGCCCTTGGTGGCTCAGCGTTTACGGTCAGAGGGTTTAGCTACCCTCTGTAATAAAAAAACTGAGTGAAAGGATCAACGAACAACCTGAACGAGTATCATCAGTTGTCCACCACAAACAAAAAAAATTATGGATAGAGCGTCTTCCATGTAAGCAGGAGAACCCGGGTTCGAGTCCCGGTCTGGGCACACATTTTTACCTGTCCCCTTTGATATATATCAACGCCCGCTAGCAGCTGAAGGTATTAATATAATTCTAATTTCGTTAAAGAAGTATATGTTCAAAACCAACTACTATTCATGTTTATATCGTGTGTGTGTATGAGAGAGAGAGATAGAGAGAGAGAGACAGAGAGCCCCAGAGTGATTTTTTTGTTGCGGGGGACGCTGGAGATTTGAATTGTACGGTGTTGAATATGAATGTACTAGCTGTTAGCGAGTGATTGAAAGCTTTGGTGACAGCTGACTTGACTTTTCGTTTCAATGTTCTGTGGAGGAGTTCATGGATAAGAGAGTGTAAAGATGTTGGGTGGTATTTTTATTATATTGGATGGTATTATTATATTAATCCCCTTTGGGAGCGTTATTCTATTATTTTATCTATTAGTGTAAACAATGAATTGCTTGGAAGGTGTACTTCTTGATCATTCATCATGCTTTTCTTTCCTGCTTTCGTTTTCTGTATGTGGTAATTTTCTTGCACGGTTAGAAGGTGTGTTTTATTTTTGTCTTCTCTAGTGGTTGGTTTGCGGTCATGTTCTCTTAGGTGTTCTGCAAACGTGGAGTGGTTTGTTCCCTATTTCCAGGCTCTCATGTGTTCTTTGTATCTGGCATCAAATGTTCTACCTATTCATCCTATGTGTCTGCCTTCACAAGTGTTACACTGTAGTTGATATATACTTGCTTTCTGGTATATGTCTCAGCTTTAGTCAGTTTCGGGGTGTAGTTTTGTATAGAATTGTCTGTTGTGTATGCTATGTTTATTCCCTGTCTTTTGAAAATGTTGGTATGTTTATTCCCTATCTTTTGAAAATGTTGGTGATTTTATGGGTGAGTTTATGTCTGTAAGTCATTGTGTACCATCTTGTGTTTTCTTTCATCTTTTCCTGATTATCCTGTGTGGTTGTTATGGGAATGCGTGTTTGTGTTTGGTTCTGTTGTGTTGATGTCTGCAGTTTGGTGCTTTCTGCTTTTCTTTTACTCTTAATTTTGTTGTTTAGCTTTGTGACTATGTTACTACTGTAACCACGATTTTGTGCTACCTGCACTATTATGTGCCGTTCTTTTTGGCAGTTTTCTTTGGTGTGTGGCACTGTGTTGAGCCTATGGAGGATGTGGCGAAGTGCTGTTTGCTTTTGTGATTGTGAGTGGTTCGAGGATTGCCAAAAGTTATATCGAGTGTCAAAAAAACAATAGTACACCACAAAAAAGGAGGAGAAACATGGTAAACAGCGTGAAAAAGGACAGAACTCAAAGTTGTGTTTATATGTCGGTAATAAAGTGGTACTGCGACCTCCAGGCCAGCTGAGAGGAAACACAGTTCAGCAAATCGTAAGTAATTACTTTTTTACATAAAAAATCTCGACGTGAACTGTTTGATAAACTAAAAATAACAAAAGTGTATCGTTATAAATCCCACTGATGATGCCTTAGAACAAGAAAAAGGCAAAATGAGCTTAGGAAAAGTAAATTAAGCCATGCGGTTCTAGGCGCTTTAGTCTGGAACCGCGCGACCGCTACGGTCGCAGGTTCGAATCCTGCCTCGGGCCTGGATGTGTGTGATGCCCTTAGGTTAGTTAGGTTTAATTAGTTCACAGTGCTAGGAGACTGATGACCTCAGATGTTAAGTCCCATAGTGCTTAGAGCCATTTGAACCAAGCCAAGCCAAGTAAATTAAGTGGCAGCAGAAAAACAAGGTTTTATTTACAAAACAAGTATTTCTATGCTAGCTGCGGAGGATGGCCCCGCAAACAAACTTGTTAGTGTCATAAGAGGCTTCACCTCACCTGGACCTCAGTAAGTGCCGGTGAAGATCGCGTACCGCTGCCAAGTTCACCCACGCCTTCGCATCAGACATCTCCGCCATGCTCCTCAACAACACTGGCCGCCTAGTGGAGGTAGACCTGGTCTCTCCTGCCATCACCGTAAAGAAAGTTAAAGGGGATCTCACCACAGGTCGCCACACTTCACCACACGACACCATAAAACCAGTCTTCATCACCTCGTTGTAAGCTGAGGCGTTAGCGGTTTCTGAACAACCAGTAAAGGAAGTCGATAAGTGCTCTCGTTGTTAAATACTGGATGCGTATATTCTGAGTAATTTGCGCTCCTTTCTAAGCAATAGTTCCTTTTTCATGCACCACGTTGTTTGTGAGGTCATTTCTCTCAAACCATGTATGGTACAATGGTACAATTTTGCATGTACATTGAGAGCTATATGCGGATATTGTATATAAGATGTATTGGGAAGAGAGTTAGTAGAAACGAAGGAATAAATTAAAACATCACCACACGATGCGACAGTTTTACACCGTGATTATCCAGAATGCAGTCAGCGATAATTTTCATCCCTTTCAACATTTTTGGGGAGTGTTCGGGAGAAAAAGTTTCTTAAAGGTTTGGAATTATGTGTAAAGTTAGTTGCAAATCAATAACTACCCTCATTCTCAGGCACTGTTTGAATATATTACGCGTAGTGAATCATGCTACCTCAAGACGTTTACACAGTCTGTAACTGTAATACTTGCCTAACTGTGTTGAACCTTCCACGTAAGATTAAACCTCTTAACGAGTAGATTATGTCAGCACTTTAAATTTTTTAATTTAGTCACTATTCAGATAAAATATTGAAAATCATGTTCTTGTTGCCCCTGCAAAGCGTTAGATTGGCAATCTGCAACTGATAATTGGTCTAATTGGTTCTGTGATCCGGATAGTCGCTTACTAATGAGCTGTAATGGAAGCAGCCCGTAGCAGACGACACAAAACAGTCGATGCAATGCAGCCAACACTTGTTACTGTGATCCGTACTTGTGCTTCGCCTGTAACTACCTTGTTGCCGACTGTGTACTAAGCCTCGTTTCTACGTTCGGAGATAACAGTAAACTATGGTAGTGAAAACAAAATCCTTCATTAACATCAGTCTGCTACGACTGTAGATTGAAAATATTCTTAAGCTGCACCTCTGCTGGCTAAGTACTGCCGTTACATTGTTTTACATTTGAAAGTATTACAAACTACAGCTATGGAGCAGCAAAAATTTCAGCGATCATCTTGCCACCGAATGCGTAGTAGATGAAATGCGCGTATTCGGCTATCATAAAACCAAAATAACGCATGATGGACATCGTGCGAACGACAGATTAGCACAGCATTCTTCGAAAAATGAAGACTACTACCCTCGTGAATAATCCTTAACTTAGGGAATATAAGCTTTGAGAATGTAAGTCTGGAGCTTAAAATTCTACGAAACCCAGTCATGGACTACGGGAAAACTGGAAAAGAATGGAATCGAAGGCTTAAGATGTGGTGTTACAGAAAGATGTTGAACATTTAGTGGTTAGAGTAAGTAAAAATCTGTTCGGTTCTCCACATAACAGCCGAGGAAAGGAATATGTGGAAAATGTGAAGGGGAAGAAAGAGCGAAACGGGGTAATCGTTAAGACGTCATAATTTCATTGCGCTACAGAGACCCGTAAAGAGGAGACGAAGTATGGGATATACAGGTTGTCCCAGGAATGTTATGACAAACTGGGAGGGATTGTAAAGGTTGTCTTGAGAAACGAATCAGGGATAGGAAACCTTATCTTGAAACGTCATCCTACAGCGCTACATAGCGTTGAAGATATAGGCGCAAACGTGACTTTGTACATTGACGAACCGTAGGCGGAACATGTCGCAATGTTGTTATTCAGTAACAGTTCCGGATACATTAGGAGGGCACGGGGCACACGTACCTCCCTCACACCCCACCCACGCCCCGCCACCCCAACCTCATTGCGCGGCCGCCCGCATTGCAACCCGCGCCGTCCCCGCCAGCACGATATTCTTTCGCCAGTCGACCCGACTAAATCGAGTTATCGAGTAGTTGTACTTTCTTATGTAGCACGCGCGTCCCCGTCATCGTATTTCATACATTTCTGTCTGGCACATAGATAGCTAACACATACTTACGAGAGAAGTGTGTGTGAGAAAGTTCTTAAGGGACCGAACTGCAGAGGTCATCGGTCCCTAGATTTAGACACTACTTATACTAACTTAAGCTAACCTATGCTGAGAACAACACACATACCCATGCCCGAGGGAGGACTCGAACCTCCGGCGGAAGGGGCCGCGCAGTCTGTGACATGGCGGCTCTAACCGAGCGGCCACTCCGCGCGGCTTACGAGAGAAGTTGTGGACATGCTAATGATTTCGATACGTTATTCTGTCTGGCTTTTGCTCGAGAAAAGTGGCCAATATTCTACTGTTTTCTTATACTCAGAACCTTCGATACGTAGCGTTATAAATACGGACTATTCGCTGAATAGGAAGCAGTTTTACATTCATAAGCAGAAAGTTTACAACTGAAGAATGAATAAGTAAAAATCATAGTTATAGCAAGTGCAAGTGTGAAGGTTAGTCAAGAGTAGGAGTGATCAGTTGAGTGTGAAGTATTAATAATACACTTTGTGATGAAAAGTATCCAGACACCTTGTGGGGCGGCGGGTGAAATTATGTCAGTTTTATGTTGTTTATATAAATGTTAGGTTTGTAGAATGTTAAACCAGTTCCTATTATTTAGAATGTTATTTATGCTGTCTTTCGCCGTTCTCAACACTGGCTCTCTAACTACAATATTGGCAACCAGAAAGTGATTAGCAAAACGTGAAGCCTGTAATTAGAATTCCTAGTGCCCACTTCATCTGAGAATACACTTATAGTTACAGCTTATAGCTCTGATGAATTAGGAGATTGTCTGGGATTTCTAATTAATAACGGTCGTGAAAAAACAACGTTCTGTATTCTGAAAGTCACAGTTCGAAACAAAAGAATCCACACAATCTAACTAACAGAGCAGTTCAGAGTCTAATGCGCTGATGCCACTATAACTGTCCAAATTAAATATTTAAATGAATGCTCGCGATAATTTGATGATTAGGTTCATCAAACGCCACGCTAAATAATGGTAGAATGTTTGTCCCGCGGCGGCACGTGAAAATACGACAATACGCAAACTGAAGATCGGTAATTAAAGTCAACCCAGAATTAACAATTCACTCGAAAATGATTTCATGGTTACGCGTATCTCGAGTAACTTAATACGGCATCTGAGGCTGTTTGTAGCAATGATACCGACGCGACGCAACTCCCGACACAGATGGCGTGCTATTCAGCGTCTGGAGAGAACTGGGGCCTTGCTTCCTCGCGCAACGTTCTTATATATAAAGCCATGGTGCGGACGGCTGAGGGAACGCCTGATCAAATCGGCTCTCCCGACTAACCGCTGGGCTAGTAATGCACCGCTTCAAGTTATTGAATAAATCATCGCTTCTTCTGCTGATGGCCGATGAAGCTCTCAATTTAAATGTGCATTCAGCACACAGGTAAGTAATCATAATAAAAGTTTTACGTGGCTAAGTTAAATATTTTGGGCGAGAGAATTAATTTAATTACACTGCACGCAGTGAACGAGCTCTGAACATGCCCTTTGGAGATACACTATCGCTATAGTTATATAGTTATTCAATTGAAACTTCTTACATCTTTATGATTATTGCGTATCTCCATTCTACTTAAATCTAAACATCCTAGCCTTATTTATTAGCCTACTTAATCTGTCTTGCTTCCTTAAGTTTTAAGACAAAAAACCAGAAAATTATGAATTTCAACTAAAATCTTAATTTGTGAGATCCAAAGTACTGTTTCTATTAAATATTTATGAAAAAGGAATTTAATTATAAATTTTTAATTCTCTAGCTCTTTTCTGTTGCGCCAATGATTTTTACAGAAAAACGTCCAAATTTCAATAATGGTTAAAGTTATTGAACTGATATTCAACACATATTAATTTAGTATTACTCCTGACATGCTAGAAACATTTTAGGTTATTTACTTGATTTTTAAAGTATTGCGCAACATTTGTGACTTCAGAGCTAGTTACAGCGGACTGGCTGGCACACAATAGAAAGACTGATGTGCATTTATTACGGCGTGAGTAGGCTGCTTCCCTACAACCTGGGTGAAAATTACTTACAAGTTCGTGGCTCCTTCCATCGGTAATGTTGGAATTCAACATGGTGTTGACCCACTTTTAGCCTTGATGACAGCTCCCACTCTCGCAGGCATACTTTCAATCAGGCGCTGGAAGGTTTCTTGCGGAATGGCAGCCCATTCTTCCTGTAGTGCTGCAGTGAGGAGAGATATCGATGTCGGTCGGTGAGGCTTGGCACGAAATCGGCGTTCCAAAACATCCCAAAGGTATTCTATAGGATTCAGGTCAGGATTCTGTGCAGGCCAGTCCATTACGTTGTGTGTCCGCCCCGATAGCTGAGTGGTCAGCGAGACGGATTGTCGTCCTAGGAGTCCGGGTTCGATTCCCGGCTGGGTCGGGGATTTTCTCCTCTCAGGGACTGGGTGTTGTGTTGTCTTCATCATCATTTCATCCCCATCCGGAGTGCAGGTCGCCCAGTGTGGCGTTGAATGTAATAAAATCTGCACCAAGGAGACCGGACCTGCCCCGCAAGGGACCTCCTGGCCAATGACGCCAACCGCTCATTTCCATTTCCATTGTCGTGTAACCACTCCGCCACAGGCCGTACGTTGTGAACAGCTGCTGGATCGCGTTGAAAGGTGGAGTCACCATCCCCGAATTGCTCTTCAACAGTGGGAAGCAAGAACGTGCTTAAAACAGAAATGTAGGCCTGTGCTGTGAAAGTGCCACGCAAAAACAACAAGGTGTGCAAGCCACCTGCATGAAAAACACGACCACACCATAACACTACCGCCTCAGAATTTTACTGTTGGCACTACACACGCTGGCAGAGGACTTTCACGGGTATTCGCCATACCCACACCCTGCCATCGGATCACCACACTGTGTAACGAGATTCGTCACTCCACACAACGTTTTTCCACTCCTCAATGGTCCAATGTTTACGCTTGTTACACGAAACGAGGGGTCGTTTGGCATTTACCGGCGTGATGTGTGCCTTATGAGCAGCCGCTCGACCATGAAATCCGAGTTTACTCACCTCCCGCCTAACTGTCATAGTACTTGCAGTGGATCCTGATGCAGTTTGTAATTGCTGTGTGATGGTCTGAATAGATGTCTGCCTATTACACATTAAGATCCTCTTCAACTGAAGGCGGTCTCAGTCAACAGACGAGGTCGGCATGTACGCTTTTGTGCTGTACGTGTCCCTTCACGTTCCCATTTGACTATCACGTCGGAAAGAGTGGACCTAGGGATGTTTAGGAGTGTGAAAATCTCGCGTACAGACGTATGACACAAGTGATACCCAATCATCTGACCACGTTCGAAGTCCATGAGTTTCGCGGAGCGCCCAATTCTGCTCTCTTACGATGTCTAATGACTACTGAGGTTGCACAGATGGAGTACCTGGCAGTAGGTGGCAGTACAATGCACCTAATCGAAAAACGTACGTTTTTGGGGGTTATAACGATATGTTTACGTAATGTGTATACATAAACATACAGTTATAAATGTCCCTGTTCGGGCGCCAATTATAACGATATGTTTACGTAATGTGTATACATAAACATACAGTTATAAATGTCCCCGTTCGTAGTCGCTAATTATAACAATATGTTTACTTTTGTGCTGTAACATATAGCTATAATCAGCGGTGGAAACATATTTGCGAACGCCGACCGTGTGCGGCTGTTTCTTGTTTGATCGTCTGATCAGTCGGAAGTTGCATTGCAGAAGAGAGTAAATTCCTATTCAAAATATAATTATTTTTGGATAGCTCAACATGAATTTCCTAAGGGACCGTAGTTTATCATGCATTTACCAATAGAACATGGCGCGGAGAAAATATTTCGCCGCATACAACTTCCGTCCTATTTCGACGAAAGAATTCGTGACTGTGAACTCTCTATTTGGCAGAAACATAAAGAAAATTAAATAACTTCATGAAGGAGTGAGACATAGATTCTATATTAAATAAATAGTCAATACACCAGTTCCATTTAAATCTGAATTTATGGCAATTAATAGACGAACTTACACTGCAATGAAGGGTTTAACATGGATGCCGTTTTGACTGGCACTTCTCGTAATGAAAACAATTCCTTCGACGTTTTCACCTACACGTCGCACAATAAATCTACTGCTAGGCACTTTTAGTATTACACATTTACTTTACACTAAAACAATATTATTTTTAACGATAATAATACGGCGGCAAGACATGCGCGCCCGACACACGTTACAGGAGACAAGAGGAGAATGAGTAGCTGTTCATCGAGAATATCTCGTACATAAAAAAAAAGTGTAAAAAAGTGTTCTTCTTCTGTCCGTTTTTCGCGCCGCGGTTTTCAAAGTCAATAACTCACAGCATCTCTGACGGCGCTTCGACAATAAACAAGTTACGTCACAGGTCGTTCACCTTTTACATTCTCGCAACATTATTTGCTAACTGGCTGTTGCCGAGCGACTGCTCGATTAATGAATGATTTAAAATGATAAGGCAATCACATAATGTTACAGGGTCTTCGCATACTTTTGATCACATAGTGTAGTAATTCATAGTAATTTCTCAGTAAAAATATTGTAATGTCATTCTTTTATGCAAGCGTTGTCTGTCTGTCCTAGATCTGACTATCCTACTTTGCACACGCTGTACAAAATATTTGCTTGTCTACCTGCATCTACTGCTACAATCAGAAAGACGTTTTTCAACATTGCGGCGTACAAAGACATGGCTGAGGTCGACGATGAAGGAGGATCGACGTAATAGCTTAGCTCTGTTGAACACTCATCCGGACATTGATTGTCCTATTGACGACGTAATTAACCACTTTGCTAGGAAGAATAGGGGCATAGACTTCATCTTTTAAGGAAGAGAACCACAATTTTATCCTGTTTATATCATAAGATGGCATTGTCTTGTACAAGTGTATAATCAGTTTAAATAAACCTTTCTTAAACTTCGCATGTGACCTGATTATTTTACGTTTGCTGTCGAACGGGTTGCCTAGTGGCAGGCGCTGTCACTTATGGCTCCGACGCTCTGTAGCGTCGCTGGATGACGTTTCCAGACACAGGTTTGTCTCCTCAATTTGTTCCTGAGGACACCCTCAATAACTTTTCGAAGTTTGTTGCGAAGTTTCAGGGACATCCTGTAGACAACTAACTACTGAGGACATTCAGAATAACTACCGTTCTGTCGTGAACTGATTAACATGGGAGGGTAGATCGTGAACTGACTGCATTAAACAAATCGGCTGACTGATGACAAAAAACTTACAAACTTTGCAAAAGTAAATGAAATATTACGTAATTACGAAGTTTATACATATACACAACCCATAACCGTGACAACAGTCCTGTTCTAAGAGATTTCACTGCTTGAAGTAGTTTGTATTTTGATAAATTCTGAATCCGGTTCTCAAGAGACATATAAGTACTTGATTATGTTCATGGATATTTCAAAATCGTAATGTAGGAACTGTTTTTTGAAACTCACGCTTGTCGCATATTTCGATGGATCTGTTGGTGTAGTGGTCAACAGTGTTCCTTGTAGCAGTATTTTCAAGATGAAGAGAAGCCTTCAATAATTTCACTGCTAAGTTACACTGTCTTTGACCTGGGCAGCTCCAGCCAGTAATGGATTTGAGTGAACTAGTAACGAAATGTGTTACAGAAGTTTCAGAGGAGAGTATTATTAGTAGTAGAGCTTCATCAGGTCTAAATGTTAACCTCTCTACAGTGACGATGCTTACTTGCCAAAGGATGGAACATCGATCTACACCGACTGCAGTCGATGAGATTTGTGATGGCAGGCTGTCTGGTGTTGCTCTCCTTGTGATCATATTTTGGAACTGATGATGACAGGGTGAGCACCACTGGAACGCTTGTCACAGGCTACTGTCACGTGACGGATTAGTGGAAAGAAGCTGCAGTACAAGGGTACATACAACAGTTGGGCACAATTTCTTCGAAACAGCAATATGCTTTGTTGACCAGCTTGATTCTTGGTAAGTGTGAGCTCTCTGTCAATGTTGTTCAAACTATTGAAGAACTGTGCAGCATTGTGTGATGTATGAAAGGTCATTGTGGTAAGTGTGACAAATAGATTTAATTTATGAAAATTCTTCATCGCTATTCTAAACTGTTTACTACATACCTCATAATCAGAAAAATGAAGTTCAACATGGTTTTGGGAGCACTTTAGTTTAGCACAATCCGGAGGACTGATTTCCATGCACTATGTGGGCCATTTTCTCTCTCTCTCTCTCTCTCTCTCTGTCTATGTCTACCTCTTTTCCTTTTTCTTTTTCTTCAGACATAAAGGATCGAGTGAAATACGAAGTGTATGGAAACTTTGGGGCATAATCCGAAGGATTTCAAGCACTGGCAGGCCGGAGTGGTCGAGCGGTTAAAGGCGCTACAGTCTGGAACCGTACGACCACTACGGTCGCAGGTTCGAATCCTGCCTCGGGCATGGATGTGTGTGATGTCCTTAGTTTAGTTAGGTTTAAGTAGTTCTAAGTTCTAGGGGACCTATGACCACAGCAGCCCTCTCAGGGGACACCGCCTTATAGTAGGCACCTTCAGTGCCGGGCGGGAGGGTTTGCGTGCTTCGGTGAAGTCGAGAGCTATGCCGGCGGTAGCATAGCTACTGGCAGGGTCTCCCAAGCCGGACTGGTCCCGACAGAGGAGCCAGACAAAGTGTGTCCCACAACATAGGGCAGGGAGGCTCTAGAGGCGTAGTGAAGCCAGCCTCCCTAGAGGAGTAAACCTCATACAAATCCTGGTCCTCCAGTTTGGGGGTTGGGCATGGGGCTAATAACCCCATACTGTAAAAAAAAGAATATTACGGAAATTCAACAGAAGCCTCGGAAACTGGATGGAAAGCATGTATCACGACCCCGGCAAAGGAAACGGATAAAGGATCTAACAGTAGCATCATGGAATGTGAGGACAATGCTTCAGCCTGGAAAGATGAAAGAAATAGCTAATGAAATTTTAAAATTCAAATATGATATTGTAGGGCTACAGGAAATAAGATGGCAGGGGAATGGGCAGATAGATAAACCTGAGTACTCGTTGGTATATAGTGGACCAGAAGAAAGAACAGGCCAACTTGGAACAGGGTTTATAATAACTAGGGAAGTTAGGAAAAGCCTTCTAGAATTTGAACCCATAAATGAAAGGATGTGCAGACTCAGACTAAAAGGTAAATTTAGGAATATATCAATAGTTAATGCACATGCACCAACAGAGGAAAAAGAGGATATAATTAAAGAACATTTCTACGAAGACTTGGAAAAAGTATACGGTGCAGTACCTAAATATGACCTGATGCTAGTAATAGGAGATTTTAATGCAAAAATAGGGAGGAATGAACATCTGTATGGAGTTTCTGGAAAATATTCACTACATGAAGAAAACAATGAGAATGGAGACTTATTATGCCAATTCGCAGCAAGGAATAATATGATTATTAAAAGTACCTGCTTTCCACATAAAAGGATCCATCTGGGAACTTGGAAGTCTGCAGCCAATGGAGTAGTCAATCAGATTGATCATATTTTAGTGATTGCACGCCACTCCACGTCAGTTACGGATGTACGGAGCTGCAGAGGACCAAACTGTGATTCAGACCACTTTCTGATAAAATCAGTCTTGAGAGAGAAAGTGTCACTAACAAATGGCAACAGAATGGGAAAGATGATGAAATGGAATACAGACAAACTGAACATCCCCGATGAAGTAAAAAAATACCAAGCAACACTAAGCAGAAAGTTGAGCAATGAAGAGACCACAGAAGGAGTAGATGGAAGGTGGAACAGGTTTGAAAAAGCCATTAAGGATGCTGCAGAGGAAATAATAGGCATAAGAAGGAACAGAAGAACCCAGGAGTGGTTTGATGAAGATTGCAGGTCAGCAATAGAGGAAAAGAATAGGGCAAGAACAAAAATGCTACAGAGAGAAACCAGAAATAATGTGGAACAATATAGAGAATTAAGGAGAAGAGCTAACAGACTGTGCAAGAGAAAGAAAAGAGAGTGGAATAAGAAGAAATTTCAAGAACTAGAAGAACTAAAGGAACAGAGTGAAATAAGAAAGTTCTATCATGCCATAGGCAAAATGAAGAATAGATTCCAACCAAAAACAATGGCCTGTTCCAGTAAAGATGGGAAAATGATAAGGGAGGAAGAACAGATAGTGGGAAGATGGGCAGAATATTTCAAAGATACACTAAGCACCAGCCTAGAAGATGAAGAGACAGCTGCACAGGAGGGAAGAGTGGAGCTGGAAGTAGACAATGAAACCAATGAGGGAAGAAAACCAACACTACAAGAGGTCTCCCAGGCTGTGCACAAGTCAAAAAACAATCGAGCCCCTGGGGAAGACAGCATAATTGCTGAATTAATAAAAACTGGTGGTGAGGCTGTAATAAAGGAACTGCACACATTAATATCAGATATATGGGAAACAGAAACTATGCCAGATAATTGGAAAATTGGAATAATAGTCCCCATTTATAAGAAAGAAAGGGGACAGAACAGCATGTGAAAACTATAGAGGTGTAACACTCCTAAGTACAGCTTATAAGATCTTCACAAGTATATTAAACGAAAGGATACGGAAGTGTGCAGAAGGCATACTAGGGGAATATCAGTGTGGCTTTCGACCGGGCAGAGGAACAACTGATCAAATATTTGTGATAAGGCAAATGATGGAAAAGTTCTATGAATATGATATAGATCTGCATTTCTTATTCATCGATTTCAAACAAGCCTTTGACAGCATAATCCGGCAAGAACTATACAGAGTACTGAAAGAAGTTGGTATATGTGCTAAATTAATAAGACTAATCAGAATGACAATGACAGAGACAAGAGCAAAAGTAAAGGTCCTTAGCAGAACAAGTGAGAGCTTTGACTTTAATAAAGGTGTGAAGCAAGGGGATAGCCTCTCCACTGTCCTATTCAACATTGCCCTGCATAGTGCAGTAAATAAAATCAACAAAAGAGGCACCATATTTATGAAAACTAGCCAGATATGTGCATACGCTGATGACATTGCTATAGTAGGAAGAAATACCAATACACTCCTAGAAACATACCGGGCAATGGAAACAGAAGCCTTAAAAATTGGCCTCATAGTAAATGTAAACAAAACAAAATATATGGTAATGTCACAATCTGAGGCCAGAAGAACCCCTAAAAACATAAACATCAATGGGAAATGCTTCAATGGAGTGTCCTCTTTTAACTATTTGGGAGCCCTAATAACAAATGATAACAGTATTGGAAAGGCTATAAGGGAAAGAATACAAGCAGGAAACAGAGCTTACTTTGCAAATATGCAGCTTTTCAAAAGTAGCCTTGTTACAAGAAAAACTAAATTTCTAATATATAATTCCCTAGCCCGCCCAGTTATCACATACGGCTCAGAGGTATGGACATTGACAGAACACGATAAAAATGCTCTAAGAAGCGTTGAGCGGAAAATACTACGCAAAATCTATGGGCCAATAAGGGAGGAAGAAGGCTGGAGAATACGCTACAATGCTGAATTACAGGAGTTAATACAAGGCAGGGACATAGTAAAATTTGTTAAATCACAGCGAATACGATGGCTAGGACACTTGGAGAGAATGGCAGAGGATAAAATGCCAAAGAAAATGATGAAAGGTATGATCCATTCAGTTAGGCGAAAAGGGAGACCTAGAAGAAGATGGATCGATGAGGTAATAATGGATATCAGCAATATGGGAGTCCGGGGGTGGAAAAGAGCAGCAAATAACCGAGAAGTGTGGAGGAAGATTGTTGAAGAAGCCAAGGCTCACCAAGGGCTGTAGAGCTACTGAAGAAGAAGAAGAAGATGACCACAGCAGTTGAGTCCCATAGTGCTCAGAGCCATTTGAACCATTTGAACTTCAAGCACTGTGTGGCATTGTATATGAAATGGGATGGAGGGGATAAACTTACTATCGGCATAGTTGTTTTGAGAACATGATAGAGCATAGAGAAAATAAGAACATTGTTTATCTTTTTTTGGTGCAATGTTGAGTATTAAATGGGTATCGTCATTTCTGAATACTTCTAAATGCTTAATTTTGAAATATTCTACTTGATCGCAGACATTTTAATTTGATTTAAATCCATACACAATGCGTGCTGGTAACTCCACCATCGGTCAGATTATAAAATTAGAAAACTTCCCAAACATATTTCGTTGGGTCTGTGCTTCGGCTACAAAACTGGCAAGTTTGGCCGAAATGACGAGATACCATGCGCCTCCTCAAAAGAAAAAAATTGTTGTTTTCTGATAATGGAAATAGCGATACGCATCGTGAATAGATTTCAGTTAACATATTTTTTAAAAAGTGGGATCAATGTGGAACAGTTGCTGACTGTCCAAATAATATGACCACTAACCTCTACAGGATTTTTTTATCTCACGTTGTCTGGATGGGAATAAAGTACTGGTTCGTCGACCTCATATTGCTGAACCGTTTGTTTGGCGAACTAAACAAGTGATGGCGAGTAGCGCCAGTGTAGTACTTTCAACCACTACAATACTATAGATCACAGATTGGCTGTGCACCGAGCGAGGTGGCGCAGTGGTTAGACACTGGACTCGCATTCGGGAGGACGACGGTTCAATCCCGCGTCCGGCCATCCTGATTTAGGTTTTCCGTGATTTCCCTAAATCACTCCAGGCAAATGCCGGGATGGTTCCTCTGAAAGGGCGCGGCCGACTTCCTTCCCTAATCCGATGAGACCGATGACCACGCTGTCTGGTCTCCTTCCACAAACAACCAACCAACCATTGGCTGTGCACTGGCTGGGTTTCGAAAGAGCTACACACTCGCTCAGTTCTCCCATCTATCTCCTTTTGAATTTTTTCAAACTTCCGAAATTTGTGGGAAGCAAGCTTTCCTTCGCCTTCTTTGAACAGGATAGGCGATAGAGCCTTGTGGAATACCTTGATCAAGGTATTTCGTATTTGACCTTTGGCTACTGATCTTCACGAAAAACCTTTTGTCCGAAAGGAAACTGTCTGTCTGTTTAATTAAGTAATCTGGAATTACGCCAAGGACTGCCATTTTTATATTAGTTTGACCGTCCTCAGTCTGTCACGCCACATGAAGGAATACTATATCAGCGTAGTAGCCGCGGTTCATTTTGTACACTATGTATTCTGTCACTCTCAGTAATTGTAGCTCAGAGGACAGGTGCATCTGGAAAGCGAACTTGTTTGGAACTTATGATGTAATTTACCACAACTGGCTGCCTTCACCTGTATAATATTATTCTTTCAGAGGTCTTAGACATTGTTGGCAGAAGGCTGATCGATCTTTTGTTAACTGGTTGTCTTGAGTCTTTCTTCGATTTGGGTATTGGTACCGCCCTTGTTATTTTCTAAGCTTTAGCGAAATACTTATTCAGGAAGCAGCCGTTGATTGTCCTCGTCAATAACACGAGGGCTTCCCGCGGTAAGTGTTGGAGCTGTTCGTTAGAGATTCGGTCAGGATCTGGGGCTGAATTTATATTCAGATTTTCAAGTTTCTGATCATTCTTCGTACCCCTGCTGGCATTGTGACTATAGGATTGGTGTTTCTGCGAGTCTGCCTTATGCGTTGTTCCTCTTCGAAAACTGTAGATACTCCTTCGTCTTCGATACCGTAAGTCTCTTTGTTTTAGCGTGTTTTGTGTCACGCAAGTGGTAGCAAACAATCTGCTTTTTGGAACGGATCAAAGATTAAGCCTGCAAGGCCTACTAACTCCCAGTCATTACGTGCTTGTTCAACAAGAGTCTCCATGCGGTCCTCCCATACTTCGTTCCCCCACTCGATTGTACGTCTATGAAATTCTCTGGTGAGACACTTTACTTCTCTCTTGTCTTGTGAATCCCTGAATCGGAGGCACGGCTTGCAATCTCTATTTTTTAGTTTTTAAATTTTGCAACAAAGGAGAAAATTCCTCACGGTATTGTGATTAAAAATCTGTGGTTACCTTAGCCGTCCGATTCAGTTTCTTGATTTTTTCAGTTAATGGGTTGATCGCTAGATCAAAAGTCAGCTTTGCTTCCGACACTGACAGAAGGCAGGACATTGTTGATTTAGATACGTCTCAAATTGGTCCCAGTTAGTGGCTTTCTTATTTTGTGAAAGCGTTGGCTCCAATGCATTTGTTATCCACCCGATCACCGGGAAGTGGTCGGATAACAAGCCATTTATCGTCCCGAGACACGGTTCGAACGTCACTTTCCTTAGGATTGTGATGTCTAGTACATTCGGTCTGTGATTTCTGTTGTGCGGTACGTCTATTGTGCCACCGGGCCATATGAAATTATGCGGTGTCTCTGTTTTAGGCTATCCTTTCGAGTTGTTCTGTTTACAATTCCAGGCGAAATATTTTCTGTTCAGTACCTCTTCGAATCTCTCAAAGGTCGCGGTTATATTGTTTTGGTCTAGAGGATCGTTAGGACGTAAGTGCACTGCAAGTAGAGTCTCATCAGGTGATCAAAACTAATTGCAAAATGACTTAGGCAAGATATCTGGATGATGCACTGTATTGAGCACTAAAAAGAATCCGCTAAATTTCAGTTACACGATAAATCACGCAAATCTAAAGGAACTAAAATCAAATAACTACTCAGGGATTAAAGTTACGAATAACTTAAATTGGAACGATGACGTAGATAATGTTGTGACGAAAGCAAACAAAAGACTGTGATTTATTGACGCTCTTAGAAAATGTAACAGGTCTACTAACGAGACTGCTTACACTACGCTTCTCCGCCCTCTTTTGGGGTAATGTTGTGCGGTGTGGGATCCACGTCAGATAGGATTGACGGAGGACACCTAAAGGGCACCTCGTTCTGTATGATCGCGAAATAAGGGAGAGAGTGCCACGGATTTGCTGCACGAACTGGGATGGCAGTCATTAAAATAAAAGCGTTTTTCGCTGCGGCAGGACCTTCTCATGAAATTTCGGTCACCAACTTTCTCCTTAGAGTGCGAAAATATTTTGTTGGCGTTCACCTACATAGAGAGAAATGATCATCGTAATAAAATAGGAGAAATCAGAGCCCGCACGGAAAGATGTAAAGTGTTCTTTTTCCCGATTGCTTTTCGAGAGCTGAACGGTAGAGAATTAGCTTAAAAGTGGTTAGATGAACCCTTCGCAAGGCGCTTAATTGTGAATCGCAGAGTAATTTTGTAGATGTAGACGTAGATGTAGATGTACTATTACCGTATGTTGTGAGCACTGCGGGGTCTTTGCCTTCAGCGTATTCAGTGGGGGCAAATTGTCGAGCGAGTGCGTCAGTGTGTTTTTCAGAAATGTGGCTGTGCCACCACTGCTTCTGTTAACTCTAACCGTCCTTCATGTTCCTGATCCGGAATGATTGTGTCTATCTGAGATATCTTTCAGTCAAGCTACAGTAGCCCACTGCAAACAGTATTGTAAGGCACTTAAACTGTTATTAGGAAGACAAAGAGTATGTGGTACGCAAATAGAGTGGCTAATTCACAGGCTAAAATTAAAACCATATGGTCAATTTTGAACGAAGTGTCTCGTCAACAGCACAAGGTCGACGATATGAAGTCAGTTCGTAGTAAAAATATTTCTGTTACGATTAGCCGGATATATGTACAGTATTTAACAATCATTTTCTAAGCGTTGCTGGTGAATTTAAAAAAAAAATACTTTCTACAAGGAATCGTATAATTCTTCTGGAAAATGTCTTTCCGAGGTTGCTGTCTGAAATACTCTTCTGTGATAATGACAAGGGGGAGATTGAGTAAATAATTAGATCACTGAAGACTAAGGACTCTCATGGATATGATTGTGAGCCTAGCAGAATATTAAAGTACTGCCCTGCACATGATAGCCCTGTATTTAGCCATATCTGTAATTTTTCCTTTCCTGGTCGACTAAAGTACTTAGAAGAAAAGCCGCTTTATAACAGGGGTGAAAGGGATAATGTAGACAATTTTAGACCTATTTCTGTGCCATCTACGTTTGCTAAAGTTATTGAAAAAGCTGTGTATAAAAGGATAATTGACTATTTTATTTCACATATGTAGCTATCAGATTTACAATTCGACTTTAGAAATGGCTTAACAACTGAAAATGGTATATTCTCTTTTCTCTGTGGGGTAATGGATGTATTAAATAAAAGCTTTCGAACGCTAGGCATATTTTTTGATTTAACTGAGGCATTTGATTGGGCTGATCACGAAATATGCTCCAGAAGTTGGACCATTATGGCTCAAGATTAGTTCATCTGTTACTTTAATAAAAAAAACAGTAAAAGGTCATTATTCACAGTGTTGAGAATGGCTGTAATGCGAGGTCTGAGTGGGGAATAATGAAGTACATGATGCCCCAGGGATCAGTGTTGGGGCTACTCATTTTCCTTATTTATATAAAATACATTCCCTCTGCTATAACAGGTAATTCTAAAATATTTTTGTTTGATGATGACACTAGCGTGGTAGTAAAGGATGTTGTGTGCAACATTGGCTCTCTTTCAAATAGTGCAGTTCATGACATACGTTCATGGCTAAATTACAGCAAGACTCAATTTTTACAGTTTCTAACACACAATTGAACAAAACCTGACGTTTTAATTTCACAGAATTGGTATATGATAAGTGAAACTGAACAGTCAAATTTCTAGCTGTTCAGATAGATTCTCTTTGAAAGCCCACATTCAGGAACTTGTTCAAACACTTAATTACTTTTCAAATGATGCCTAGTGATTGTATCTTTTATAATCGCGGAGATGTTTTTCTAGAGAAGATCTTGGATAAACGTGCTAATACCAGAAATCACCTTTAGAATATAGGGTCTTAGACTTTCTCTGGTTTAGTTCTGTCGCTTTGCTATCGCTGTTTCGCAGGGACTGATTTACATTTCCCCAAGCTTGTTCTGGTCTTATTTTGTGGAATTACTTTCCATTTTTTTTACATTTATTGTCAGTCCTGGGGTCTTTCTCATTGTTCTTCAACAATTAACTACATATGCTAGTGCATTATACGTTCGTATCTGTGGTAATTTTGTTCTGTCGTTACAATTACAAGAAAATTGTTTTTATCAACAGACACTTTTCGCTTTATTGAAGTAAAGCATGTTCAGTGGTCTGTAACTAAATATATTCACAGTTTGATTTGTTTTCTAGATCAAAAACAGTTCGTTAATAAATTATTCAGCTAGGTTCTTTGCCTCCATCAAGAAATGCCGTCTTCTAGCACGTTTTTGGCTTCCTTCGTTAATCACTAATAGTGACACTGCATTTTTTACGTTTAACACACACTGTTTCATACACCTCTGTTCACTATTTATTTATCGTGTTTTGTAGTGTTGCCAACATTGTCACTAGCTTTTCCTTCATCTATATGTCTTTTCTTTCTCTGTAGTTCATTATACACTGAAGAGTCGAAAAAACTGGTACATCTGCTCAATATCGTGTAGAACCCCGCGAGCTCGCAGAAGTGCCACAACGCGATGTGGCACGGACTCGACTAATGTCTGAAGTGGTACTGGAGGGAAATGACACCATGAATCCTGCAGGGCTGTCCCTAAATCCATAAGAGTACGACGGGGTGGAGATATTCTCAACACTAAAATTAAACAATAGCAGCCTTCGGTCGCAAAAAAAGAAGTCTTTTGAACTAGGTTTCGGCACTGCCATGAATGCTTTCATCAGAAGTAAAACTCTCAATCTGACATCTCACTTATAGAACTAAATATCAAGCGATAAAGCTTTAGTCACAAAATTTTTAAAACAGAATACATAAAAGGCAAACAATATGGACTGCTCACACACTTCGAGATACGTTAGCATCAGACTGATTATGGTAAGGAAACGCTACACACCGATTGTGGTATTACTTTTTGTGTTTCTTCGTCTCTTCTTTCAAATTAGTGAACCTTTGCTTGTAAAAATGCATGGTTCCGAAGTTCTGCTTCTATTAATATCTGGGCCGGTAAGGTTTCGTCTGGTGCGTCCTGGTGTGTGTAAAAAGAAATTTTGTTCGCTTCGAAAAACCTCAAGGCGATTCTCTGGTCTCAAAATTATGTCTTATAGAGTCGCCTTTGAAGATCGCTTTAGTGGAGTAGTTTACGTGTTGTTTTAATTCTGTGTTAATCGTTAAGATATCTTCCTGAATACTGTACAGTTATAGGCGTGATTTTTGATAATCACTCTCTTGATACCGTCTGGCCAGATTTTGCTGCCTGCTGATTGGCTGGCTGTGGGTGAGTGTGCGGAGCGCCCAACGTGTCGGTTCTGTCACTCAATCAAGCAGCACAAGCTGCTTCTTATAAGGGGTGGCCACGACGTTCCGATCACAGATTTACGTCAAAGTCTGTATAAGTTTAGTAGTCCATTAGGAGAATGCAATGTGTAAGTAGTAAGATGCACTACTCATTCGATTTCGAGAAAATCGCAAGATAAGTTTCACTCATCAGAGATGTACCGATGGGTTGCTACTGAGAGCCCGAGGTGGGTGGTTAGCGTTCTTATTCTGTAATCGATGGATCTTTGGCTCGAGTCCCGCTCATACTTTTTTCTATTATTATTATCTACTTAATACTGACATTTATACACCCATTAAAAAAAGTTTTGCATCACCTCGGTTCCGAGAGTTCCGGGACCTGTACAGAAAACTGAAATAGATATCAACATAAACATCATTTAGGCCCTTTTTATTGCTCATGAAAACCACACATTGCATTTGTACCACCACAAAGCGAAACCTTCAGAGGTGGTGGTCCAGACTGCTGTACACATCGGTACCTTTAATACCTAGTAGCACATTCTCTTGCATTGACGCAAGCATGTATTTGTCGTGGCATACTACTCACACTGTTGATCCATATTCTCCCACTCCTCAACGGCGATTCGGCGTAGATCCCTCAAAGTGGTTGGTGGGTCACGTCGTCCATACACAGCCCTTTTCAATCAATCCCAGGCATGATACTTCCTGGCAGATTAAAACTGTGTGCCGGACCGAGACTCAAACTCGAGACCTTTGCCTTTCATTGGTAAGTGATCTACACTCATTGTGTGTCCTTCGTGTTACAATACTTTACAATATTTTATAATATTCTACAGTATTTTAATACCATGAAAAAGGTTTTATCAGGCGAACGTCACGAAGAGAGGTATTTACGTCTGGAGAACCACCTTTCGTACAAATGTTTATAGCATTCTGATTTGCTGACAGAGGCACTAGCAAATCTCAACGCAACAGTATGGAAAAAAGGTATGTCGTAATTACTGGTGTACATGTTTACAATTGAAAGTACACGATACTAGAAGTAATAATTTCTCAGTAAACTTAAGTGCGTAGACGAACCGTTTGCAAGATAATTTCGACTTTATTGTTACCAGCCATCAAGGACTTGATTCTGTGTAAACGTAAATGGGTGATCGGTGCGGTTTCAAGCACAGATAACGACCTTATCTTAAGGTCATTGATAGGCTAAGGAAGTACTAGGCTACACATCCAGTGTCAGGCTACACATCTGCGTAACGTATAATCTAGGCCACACCCCACACTACCTCTTCCCGGGAACTGCAACCCCTTCCTCCTTCCACTCTCTCCCTCCCCTCCCCAACCTTCACCCCCTGGTCTAATGAAATCGAAGCAGCCCCTCCAAAATTTCATCTTCTGTAACTGCGACCTTTCTGTGGGGGTGTCCACTATGGATATGGGCAACAGGGAAAGGATCAGGTTGTGCCTATTAGTTAATAACTAATTGCCAGCGGGCCGCTGTGGCCGAGCGGTTCTAGGCGCTTCAGTCCGGAACCGCGCTGCTGCTACGGTCGCAGGTTCGAATCCTGCCTCGGGCATGGATGTGTGTGATTTCCTTGGGTAAGTTAGGTTTCAGTAGTTCTCAGTTCTAGGGGAGTGATGACCTCAAATGTTAAGTCCCATAGTGCTGAGAGGCATTTCAATCACTTGTTTGACCAAATTGCCTTAAGGCGTGTCCCTCATTCCATATCTGCAGCTGAGTGGTCAACGCGACATACCCTCCTGCAGGGGACACAGATTAGGTTCCTGGAACTGCCGTAAGTTTCCTTGGTGAGAGGGCTGGGTTGTGGCTCACTCAGCCTCATGAGGGCAACTGAGGAGCTACGATATGAGATGTAGGGTCGGCACGTCGACAAAAGGCCAGGAGTGCAGTGTGCTCATGCTCCTCCATTCCGCATCCGATGATGAATGACTGAGGATGAAATGGCGGTCAGTCGACTAATGGCGGTCAGTCGACTGTCGCATGGTCTCCATGGCCTGATCGCAGGGTAGCCTTTTTCCTTTTTTAATGTCCTTCGAGCTCTATCTGATAATGAAGACTTAATATGACGTCAGGTGAGGCACCAGCAAAGACCACACCCAATCATACATGTACCTACCCTCTTTCTCCAATATTTTCCACAGTTTTACTCACATTTCACCCCTTTTCCGTATTTTTCCATGTTTTTCAGTAATTTCAATAATTTTACGTATTTTTCACATTTTTCGTATCTTCCTAATATATTACATATTTTATCAAATTACTAAGACGTGTCGTCAACATCACATCAACATCTTGATGCTCTGAGCCATTAACCATGCAGCATGTGACATTATTATTTATCTTCGTTACTAGTATTTGTGACGTCTTAGTGTATGACAGAAATGAACCCGTCGGTGGAAATCCTATAAGCACTGTAGTTTTACCGATTTCCAACATGACGTTGTTTCTAAATTTGATTCTGACGAGTTATTAGATGTTTTGCAAACTGTTAGTCTATCCACGCTTCTAGGAGACTTGTGTGAGTCCATCATCTCGATACAACTACCCAGGTCGAAACACCAAAAAGAAATACTGTAACTCAATGTATAACCTCTCTCAAACCCATCGTTACAGTACTAGGGTGTGTTAAAACGAGGTCGTTATTACACTGGTGGAAATATTGACGTCACTGCAAAATTCTGAAGCTTCTCAACAAAAATAACGTTTATGTATAAGAAATAGCACAGCGTTACAAAGTATACACACCTTGGGAGGTAAGTACTATCTCAAACAATTAACAACACAGCCTGCAGGGTAGAGCACCCATCTAACTCTAACGTATAGGGTATACCCGCGAATGCTTTTCCAACCCAGCAAACGCCTTGAAAGTTGCATAATTATAAGCGTAATCATTTCCACCTGGTGACTGGTACCAAAGGTGCTGCTATGAAGTTAGTTTGAACGAAGCAGGAAAGCTAGAAAATCTGGAAAGTGAAATACAAAGGCTGAAACTAGATCCAGTAGGTAGGGATCAGTGAACGAATCGGAAAGAAAACAAGGATTTCTAGTCAGAACAATATAGGATAATATCAGCAACAGCACTAGGATTCATTATGAAAAGGAAAGTTGAGCAGTGAGTGAGCTACCGTGAACAGTTCAGCAATAGAATTGATTCGACAGGACGGCAACGACAGTTCTGGTATGCATGCCAGCGCCTCAAGCACCAGATGAAGAGACAGATAAAGTATATGACGATATTCAGTAAGTTCAAAATGGCTCTGAGCACTATGGGACGTAACTTCTGAGGTCATCAGTCCCCTAGAACTTAGAACTACTTAAACCTAACTAACCTAAGGACAGCACACTCATCCATGCCCGAGGCAGGATTCGAACCTGCAACCGTAGCGGTCGCGCGGTTCCAGACTGTAGCGCCTAGAACCGCTCGGCCACCCCGCCAGCTATGCGGTAAGTAATTCAGTGTGTAAAGAAAGATGAATATCTAATAGTCATGTGAGACTGGAACGTGTATGTACGGGAGGGAATAGAAGGGAAGGCTACTGGACAATATTGGGTTGGTAAGATGCATGTTAGAGGAGAAAGAGTAATTGAGTTCTGCAGTAAATTTCAGATGGTGATGGTGAAAAGCTGTTCAAGAATCACAAGAGCAGGGGATATACTTGGAAAACACACAGAGACATGGGAAGCTTCTAGCTTTATTACTTCATGCCAGGCAGAGGTAACGAAGTCAGATATTGGATTGTAAGGAATATGCAGCAAGTTTATTTTTTATTTATTTATTTATTTATTTATTTAACCTGGCAAGATTAGGGCCATCAGGCCCTCTCTTACATCTAACCAGGCATTCTACTTATTTTACATTCATACGTTTTAGTAGGCATGTTAAACTACATCTAGTACAAAAAGTGAAATAAACAATTAGAAAGGTACAACTGGAAAAATACATACATATAGAGTTTATATTCGTAGATCATAAGTACTGTTATAATTAGACATTATTGAAGAGACAAATTTTGGATAGGAGTGCTGGCAGCAGGGAGTATGAGGGAGACTCATGGTGAAGGGAGGAGAAGAATAGACGTGATGAAACATAATTAAGGAAATATAAAGGAAAAGAAGATTGCCTGGCTAATAGAGATAGATGAAGGGGAAGGCATCTCAGGAGCAAGATAGAAGACGCTAGCTTTGCTATTTGACAGATGAGAGGATTGGCCTGGTACATTAATTTTGTGGAGAACTTTATGAGGATGATAGTAGGAAATGCTTCAACTTCTTCTTAAAAGCAGCAGGAGATTGAATTTTGCGCAAGGTAAGGGGCAGTTTGTTCCAGAGGCGGACAGCGGCAACTGAGAAGGAGTTTGCAAAAGTTTTTGTTTTGTGAGTGGGCACAGTTAGGATACCAAATAAGAGTGACCTAGTGTTTCGATTATGATGGCATGACAGGTTTTTAATCTCTGAAGCAAGGTACTGGGGTGCTTGCGCGACGAGGAGTCTGTGAAGTAGACATAGAGTGTGGTAGTCACGCAATTTGTCCGGCCGCAACCACTTTAGCTCGGCGTATGAAGCACTAACATGATCATATCGGCGAATGTTGCAGGTGTAACGCACACAGGCATTCATGGTTAGCTGTAGCCGTCTTTTGTTTTCACTACTCGTGCCTTGTTGAATCACATCACAATAGTGGAGGTTCGGTAGAACGAGTGCTTGCACGAGCTGGCGTTTCAAGTCCTGTGGAAATATGTTCCGAAACTTTTTGAGAGCATAGAGACAAGCAGACGTCTTTCGGCACACTGCGACTGTATTCTCCGCCCAGTTGAGATGCTCATCCAAAGTTACACCCAAGTTCTTCACTGTTTTCTGATATGGTATTGGAGTACCGTCGAGTAGAATTGGAGCTAGCCGTTCGCGGAAATCTGAACTTATTGATTTCTGATGGGCTATTAAGATTACTTGCGTCTTTTTTGCATTTAGTTTAAGCCCCAGGCTTTTCGCCCATGTCACTACCGAAGACAGATCATCATTCATCTGAGCGATTGCAGTGTTTACGTCTTCAGGTCTGACGCTTAGGTAGAGCTGGAGGTCGTCGGCATAGAAATGATATTTACAGGAGGACAGAACCGACGAAATGTCGTTGACATACAAAGAAAACAAAAGTGGTCCTAAGACTGATCCTTGTGGCACTCCCAAGGAAACATGTTTCCAGGAAGATTTTTCATTTACGCAGACAACACATTGCTGTCTGTCTTTTAAGTAGCTTTCAAACTATCTCATTGCACTATCAGAGAAATTAAGCTGTTGCATTTTTCTGAGCAATATGTCAAAGTTAACAGTGTCAAAAGCTTTGCTGAAGTCCAGTAGCGTCAATATTGTTGCCTTTCGATTGTCGATGGCACATTTCAGGTCATCTGTTACTTTAATTAGAGCAGTGTTTGTGCTGTGATGTTTACGGAAACCGGATTGAAATTTGTCATATAGGCTGAATTCATGCAAGTGTTCAGTGATTTGGTCATGAACAATATATTCGAGTGCTTTGGAAACAGCAGGCAGTATGCTAATTGGTCGGTAATCACTAGGCAGTTGCGGGTTTTCGATCTTAGGGATGGGTCGAATTATGCTTCTTTTCCATGCAGTGGCGTATATTCCGTTCACGAGGGAAAAATTAAATATGTCAGTTAAGACAGGTACTAAGATATCGGCAACATTCTTAATCATGGTTATACCGATACTGTCGTTGCCTATTGCATCAGAAGAGATTCTCATTATTGCTTTTCTTGCTGTGTTATTTGTTACATGTTTTAGATGGAAGCTATCGTTGTTAGTTATCCTGTTTGGGGATTCTTGTGGACGGTAATTATCAGCCGTGCTGGTATTCAGAGGTGCAGAGAAGAATTCATTTAATTCGTTAGCTGACACATGAAGAGTAGTTTCCGATTTTGCCTTTCCGACCCCCAAGCAACGGAGATTCTTCCATAGAGTCGTGGGCGTCAGATCGCTGCATACAAGGGAGCGAGTGTGCCTGATTTTAGCATTGCGAATGCATTGTTTCACTCTGTTCCGTAGCTTTCTGTATTCTTCGAAACGCTCGGGTTTCGGATCTGCCTTGAAACGCCTGTGGGCAGCATCCCTATTAGTCATCATTTGACGTAATTCAGCTGTCAGCCATGGAGCAGGAGATTTTCTTACACGGACTGTGCGCACAGGTGCATGTTTGTCATAGAGGGCAGTGAGTTTATCACCAAGTTCATTAATTTTGCCGTCGATTGTAGGTTCTCTGATTATTTGATGCCATGAGATTTCTGAGCAATCGGTTGTTAGAGCGTCAAGGTCTATACGTTTCATGTTCCTACAAGTTATGTAACGCGATTTGATCCTTGGGGGCTGCACAGAGTAGGCCAGGAATATTACATCATGTGCTGAGAGGCCAGGGGCCGATGTTTGACCAACATCTCTTACTTTGTCAGTCTGTTTCGTTGCGATTACCTCTATAAGAGTATGACTGTGCGCCGTATGGTGTGTAGGTTGTAATGGAAGAATGTTCATGCTATTGCAACTAAACAATCTTCTTAGGTTTATTGCGGAGGGAGTGTCTCTTAGCAGGTCTACGTTCAAGTCACCCATTACGATGACATGTTCGTATTGACACTGGAATGAATGTAATTCCGACTGGAAGGAACTCATTGAGTTTATTTTTGGCGGCTTGTACACGACGCCAGTCAAGAATTTCCGACTTTGTATATTTATTTCAATGAACATGAATTCAGTCTCTTTTTCTTCAGCAGGATTTGACGTACATAAGACTTTCGCTTTGAGATCTGTTCGTATATACGCGCCGACCCCGCCACCTCGCTTTTTTGATCTGTCTGCCCTAAGAAATGTGTACCCTGGGAGATGAATAGATGCAGTGGATATGTGTCGTTTCAACCACGTTTCGGATAAGAGGATTACGTGGTAGTTTAGTTGGTTGAAGAGGAGGCTAAGTTCTTCGTAATGTGCAGGTAAAGACTGGATGTTGCAGTGAGCTGCTAAAAGCTCTGACGCGTTCCGCTGAGCAGCCTGGAGTAGGGTGGCAGACTGGTTTGTCCCTTTGTTAGGCACTACCTGCCGCGAGGGACACTGGCCGGTGCTTCCGCCAAGTGACATAACGCAGGGGTGTCCGAGATTTTGCGCGCCCTGTTTGTGACTCCGCGAATGCCGAAAGAAAGGCGACTGCAAGAGATTTCCTGAGGTTGCAGGAGTATAGAAAATGGATTAGTGGTATTCGGTGCAAGGAGAATATGACCAATAATAGTGACGGCTGTGTGTCACTGTGTATCCTATGTCGTAAGAGGAGAAATGTAATTAGCGTATTTGAAACAGGTTAGGGTGGAAATAAGGGAAAGGGGAGTGATTTAAGAGGCCGATGCTGCCAGCAGAGAGAAGTAAGCTTAATAATTAATAGATTATCGTAGGAAGCTTGAATTAAAATGAAATTTACTAAAGTGATACTGGTAGTGATTATCGTAGGAAGCTACAATTAGATTGAAATTTGCTAAAGTGATACTGATGGTGATTTTTGTTATGAACAATTTAAACCGAAGAGATGGGTGATTAATGAACTAAAGGAGAGACTAATAATTGCAATAGAACTATTACAGAATGGAAGAGAATAAACTGAGAAAATGAAAAAGTATTAGCAGTAACTAAAATTAAGTAATGGTTAGAGCTACAGACACAAAAAAATAGTGAAAAGTTAATACAGTTACAAAAACAATTAGTTGAAGGTACAAATATGGGTATAATTGAAAAGTTAATACAGTTACAAGACTATATCTGAGTATAGGGCTGTTACAATTTGCAAATGGTGTTAAGTTTGCACTTTTGGCTCGAGTAGCTTCACTTAATACTATTCAGTTCTGTCATGTTTGTGACTGTCTTCTTTCCAGCTGCTGTCTTAATGATTACTCTGCCATCCTGAAGACCGAAATGGGATATGGCACTGTTTAAAATCTTTAGCCGTTCGTGTGTCAGATCTTCCCTTATTGTAAGCTCTGTCCTTGCTAACTTCTTCTTCTGGGTAAAGATCTCTGCCCTTTTCCGGTACGAGAGAAATTTAATTATTATTGGACGAGGTTTGGTAGCACCTGGTAGTTTTCGTCCCACCCGATGGCTCCTGTCAATGTCTGCCTTGGTCACTTCAACACCTAATTTTTCACGCGCAACCTCTATAAGCAGGTTGTCTGTGTCTTCTTCCTTATTTTCTGCTACTCCAAGCAGTCGTAGACTATTTCGCCTTTAGTACTGTTCTAGCTCGTCTGTTGCGGCAGATAGTTTCACCTCTAACTCTTGTGTCTTTTTCTCGTATTCAGACACCGACTTTTATAGTGCTGTAATTTCGGCAGTATTGGCCTCAACAGTTTCACGCATTTTGGCCAATACTGCTACCGTTACAGTATCTGATATAGTGCCTGCTATCAGATCGAGATTGTTTTTATCGCGAAGCGCAGCGTTTACCTCAGAGCGGACCAGTTCCGCTATACCGGGAGCCGCGGCCGCACCTTCCGCCAAGAGCAGACCCGCCGCACCTGCGGTTTCCCCGCTGCTGGACGCGCTGCTGTTCACTCTTCTGTTTACCATTTTCTCGAAGATATTGGCGGAGCACAGAAACAAAAATAGCACTACTGCACAGAACACTGTTGTTTACACGATTTCCACTTGTACTACACAGCACCACCTGCGAGAACACCTTCGAAATCAACTAAATTTCGCGAGCCGAACTTAACACGTGTTACACTGCAGCCGCCATCTAATTATCCCGAAGAAGTTGACACACACACAAAATAGCGACTCTGAGTTATAGTTTGTTTGCAACAGAATTACATCAACACTCTAACCCCACAGTAATCCATCGATGTGCTTGTGGCTTTGGCACTTACAGTTGACATTTGGAGAAAAATTATAGGTTGTAGACAGCATGACTGGGTTGGGAATCTGTGTCACAGTTGGATGGTAAAAAAATAGTAAACCACATCTGGTGATGTAAGGAAGAATAGCATACGTACACTTGTACGCTCATGTATTGAATATATAAAATATGGAATATCAGGTAAAACATCAAAACTATGAGAAAAATGCGGGAAAATGGATAAGAATATGAAAAATACGGTAAAATCCAGGATCTGTATTTAGTTAATTTTTTGTGACATAAGAACTAGATCACAGCATCTGGAAATTTTTTACATACTTACTAACAAAGCTACGAGAAAGAGAAAATTATCAAAATCACAGCACCATCTCCTCCCTAGAACATTCACTGTTAGACTGGACTAAAGATTGAGAGAGAGATCGCAGTCCTTGGAAAAAAATATATGGAGTTCGTTATTTATACAGAGAGAGGAGAGACTTTGCATCACACTGACACTTACAGATAAAAAAGTCTTTTTACAGATGGGGTAGTCGGTAGAGAGAGAGAGAGAGAGAGAGAGAGAGAGAGAGAGAGGGAGGGAGGGAGATATGGTGACACAAGACGACTTGAAATAACCCACTTCTTCAGTGTGCATGAGGAACCAGTAATGTTATTTCACTCTGAATGCGGTGGTATTTGGTATCGTATAAGCACTTTGATGCAGTGTAAAACTGTACACATGGATTGTATATTGATGTTACTATTGTTGAAATCACGAGAAGTTTGCTGATAGAGGACAAAAACGTCTTTATGCTCAGCATGGATCCCATGCATTTTTATCAACATGACTTACATTAACATCTGCTAGTATTGCTAGTCTTTTATCTGATTTTTAAAACCATTTATCTTACATTTAACCATTTTTCGACTGTTCTCTCCGGCAGTATCTGTTGTAGGGAATTTGTCGCTTTTGTCACATGTGCCACTCAGTCTTATGGAGGAGAGTGAACGCATGTGCAAGAAAGAGACGGTTTACAGTCAGCGCAGATACTGCTCGCAGCTCATCATCACTGTGTGCAAGGTAGTGCCCAGCACTGCTAATTGTTCATTGTCGTACAGGATCATAATTACTGAACTATTACTTCTGAACGATTTGTGTGAGGACGTTCAAACTGCACGGTTGTCCGCGAGGCGTGCTGGGAATTGAATGGCTTGGTTTAGCGACGAAGCCCACTTTCATTTGGTTGGTTTCGTCAATAAGCAAAATTGGCGCATTTGGGCGACGGAGAATTCTCATTTAACGATGGAGAATTCTCTTCACACACAACGAGTGACTGTGTGGTATGCAATGTCCAGTCACGGAATAATCGGTGCAATATTCCTTGATGAAACGTTGACTACTGAACGGTACGTGAAGTTTTTGGAAGATTATTTCACACCCATTATCAATGACCCTGATTTAGTTAAGTTGTGGTTCATGCAAGACGGAGCTCGGCCATGTCGAAGCAGGAAAGTGTTTGATGCCCTAGAGGAGCACTTTGGGTACCACATTCTGGTTCTGCTACAGAGTGTGCATAAGTGCAAGACTGAGGACCTAAATCTAGGCTGTGAATATTATTTTATCAAAATACCCGTCTTAAGTTCTACTTAAAGCAATATTAACGTCATGTACATCTACATACATACTCCGCAAGCCATCTGACGGTGTGTGGCGCAGGGTACCTTGAGTACCTCTATCGGGTCTCCCTTCTATTCCAGTCTCGTTCGTGGAAAGAAGGATTGGCGGTATGCTTCTGTGTCGGCTCTAATCTCTCTGATTTTATCCTCATGGTCTCTTCGCGAGATATACGTAGGAGGGAGCAATATACTGCTTGACTCTTCGGTGAAGGTATGTTCTCGAAATTTTAACAACAGCCCGTACCGAGCTACTGAGCGTCTCTCCCGCAGAGTCTTCCACTGGAGTTTATCTATCATCTCCGTAACGCTTCCGCGATTACTAAATGATCCTGTAACGAAGCGCGCTGCTCTCCGTTGGTTCTTCTCTATCTCTTATATCAACCCTATTTGGTACAGATCCCACACAGCTGAGCAGCATTCAAGCAGTGGGCGAACAAGCGTACTGTAACCTACTTCCTTTGTTTTCAGATTGCATTTCCTTAGGATTCTTCCTATGAATCTCAGTCTGGCATCTGCTTTACTAACGATCAACTTTATATGATCATTCCATTTCAAATCACTCCTAATGCGTACTCCCAGATAATTCATGGAATTAATTGCTTCCAGTTGCTGACCTGCTATTTTGTAGCTAAATGATAAGGGATCTATCTTTCTATGTATTCGCAGCACATTACACTTGTCTACATTGAGATTCAATTGCCATTCCCAGCACCATGCGTCAATTCGCTGCAGATCCTCCTGCATTTCAGTACAATTTTCCATTGTTACAACCTCTCGATACACCACAGTATCATCTGCAAAAAGCCTCAGTGAACTTCCGATGTCATCCACAAGGTCATTTATGTATATTGTGAATAGTAACGGTCCTATGACACTCCCCTGCGGCACACCTGAAATCACTCTTACTTCGGAAGACTTCTCTCCATTGAGAATGACATGCTGCGTTCTGTTATCTAGGAACTCTTCAATACAATCACACAATTAGTCTGATAGTCCATATGCTCTTACTTTGTTCATTAAACTTTATAACAACGCTCATTGCTATGGTAACATCAACACTTTCTTCCATAGGGCTGTCATGTTTGGGCCTAGCATCTCGCATTCTTTATAGACATCATGGCGGGTACTTTAATAAATGTGCACTGCCAATTATGCGTGTTTGGTGTGCGGAGTAGCACTATCCGTGTTTTATGTCAGTGCTAGACCCCATGCCCATAGTGTGTCCACGTCATAGCACACACAAAATGGGGTGACTGAATTCCAAGTCAAATTACATTTGGAAGATATAATAAGAAGTCCATGTGGCTTGAAGTGTTGCCATCATCACATTCTTCCTACCGTGACTGATGTTGGATGTTTCCGCCGCTGTCTTTGCTGTTTGCCCTCTGGCTCTTGGAACACTGTCGGATGGAATCATCGTGTTGCACGATAACGCCCGCCCCCACATTGCCAGTCGGGCGAAAGCTTCTATTCAACGATTTGCTTGGGAAACACCGCAGCACCCACGTAGTCTTAGTCTTTCACTATGTGATTTTCACATCTTTGACGACCTGAAGAGAGACCTTTGTGATTGTGGGCTTCAGTCGGGCGAGTGAGATAAATGTCTTAACGAATGTGGTGATTACTTCTGAATGAAACCATTCCATGGTCCCACAGTGGCGAATCTGTTTTTATTTTTCTGCCCCTCTTTCTCGTTGTCTAAACCTCGGAGTAGAGCAGTCGCTCACAGTTAAAGAAACAGAGACTACGTCTTTTCATCAATTTAAATTAATTGACATGTGAAAAGTAATACATTTTAAAAATTTACAAACGTATCTCTATTACTAACCTCCACCTATTGTTTCAAGATAAATCGACCGATATTTGTATCGGAAGCGACTATGAATAGAATCATTATTAAAACCTTTGGGTATATTGTTCCATTACAAGGGTATACTTCCTTGTCAAGCGTGCGGCCTCACGTACCATGTCTATCCCGACCATACATGAGATATATATCCGCATATTCCTCGTTACTGTAACGTTACCAACAACACTCGCACAACACAGCTGACGGCCCGCAAACAACTGAGTTGAGTGGCACTCCGTGCACTGTTGTATCCAATACGTTTACAGCTCCACGCTTGAAAATGTAAACAAAGATTACACCACGAGACGGCATGATTGGTTCCACAGAGTCATGTCAGTAGAGGCTGGTAACCACTTAAGTCGCAATAATCTCGCAAACGATTGATTTGCAGACCTTTGTTAACTGAGACTTCTTTATCTAGTATAGTGTACTTTCAATTCTATGCATTTACGCCATTACTTACGATATGCATTGTATACTGGTAGGCCAAAACATTGTGACCAGCTGCTTAACAGTGTGTTAGAGTACTGTGGAACGCAAGCTAGCATTGTTCTTGGGTAGCATGGATGCGACAGTTCCTTGGTAGGTTTTCATAGGTCTGTGGAGCCATACGTCTATCCACTCATCACGTAATTCCTGTAAACAACAGATTGGTGGTTTGTGGGTCCAGAGCTAACACCAGATAACATCCACGATGTTTTCTATCATGTACAGATCGGCGATTCTAGTGGTCAAGACATCGACTTGAGTTCGCTATCACGCTCTTGTAGCACGGTATGGACATTGTGACACAGACAGTTATCCTGCTGGAAGATGGCACGCTGCGGGGGAAGATATCAAGCATGAAGGGAAGCAAGTGGTTCACAATAGTGTTCACATAATCCACAGCTGTCAACGTGCCTTCGATTACTTCAACAGGTACCAGAGAAACCGTATGAATATCCCCCATACCATAATATTTCTCCCACCATCACCTGTCCGGTGCTTTGTGCATGTTTTGAGCAGCAGTTCAACTGAATGATGGCGTCTCTTGACACAAACCTTAACTTGCTGTAACAAGTGACTCTTCCGATCATTTGATACGTTTCCATTGACACATGGTCCAATCTCGATGATCAGTTGCCAACTGCATTCTTAACTGATGACGTCATGAATCAACACGAATGTGTTGTCTGTATGATGTTGTATGATGTGCGGTGTGCTCTGAATCACTTTTGCCTGCGCCCTATTTTACTGTGTCGTTAGACATGCCACGCTACGTCAGACAGTAGAGTGCAGCATGAACGACAAACACTTTGTCTCCTACTTGTGATTTCATTGTCCTTCTTCCATTTTCCATAGATGCTCGCTTAAAGTAGAACGTGAACAGCTTGCACCTACGCCATTTCCGGCACTCAGACCCGGATTTCCCACTTGCCATGAGGGGCCACCTTAACCACTTCGGCTATCCGTGCACGCCTGCCAGACTGATCCAAGCTTCCATATGTCGTAGTTCCTACACCCCACAGTGCTCGCACACCATTCATGTTATTTCCACATGTGTGTGTATAATTCTATGCATGCATGTCTGAAGGAACAGACACTACTGACGTGTTATAGCTGTAGTAAATGTATGCATGCCTGAAGGATATTTGCAACGTACTATACAATGTGAAATACAGACAATGCACTAATTGTGTCTCATGCCAAGACAAAGCATACTGATGAGAGCAGCGCTGTCTTTCTCTATGCGGGAATCATACGAAAGGTATGCGAACGCTATGGGACGGAAGTACCGTGACATATGGATGCTTGGATCGGTCTGAGAAGCGTGCACGGATAACAGAAGTGGTTAGGAGACTGCTCGTGATAAGCGGGAAATCTGGGTTCCATAGCCGATCTGGCACAAATGTATATCTGTCTGTAATAAACCATACAGCTGACGTAATATTAAATTCTCAGTTTGCGAACATATTTCATTATTTAAAACGGCTGAAAATCGTCAGCAGTGTCTGTTCATTCAGACATTCATGCATGGCTATAGGACATATGCATCCAACTATACAGACATTGTCAAATACATTTACCGCACTAGCTCAGCTTGCCCTACGTCCGAATCACTTTCGTCAGTGGATTTCCCCATTTGGGACCCGTGTCGTCGCTATAACGGTTCTCCTTTCTGATCCACTTATATATTTTCTTTACCCCGTGACGTGCCCACAGCGTCACAAGGTGGCATCCAATCTCGCAGAGGACACTGGTTATAATATTTTAGGTCATCAGTGTAAATATATACCTATAACTAAGAATTCCGTCTCGCGATTTCAACAGATGTAAACAGACCCGATACTCCAAATTCTGCGGCGCACAGACTGATTATCAGATATCGGTCGCACAGCAGCAAATTCTTAATTTCTTCATAGGATTTTCGGCCGTATACCTTTCAGCCATCTAGGCCATCTTCCGAGTGAGTCGACGTACTGAAAGTTCAGATCTCATACCCATCCTTTTAAACCCGAGGATGACTTTATGCTCCATCAGGGTTTCCCAAATCCACTGCGAGTGTGCCGGTTCATCCGTCCGAGAGACGGCGTGTACAGCCCATGAGAGATGTGCGGAACACCACAGGTACTGACATGTGACAATAAGTACAATTACTTACGGTTGATGAGTTCTTACTCCTACATTTTTTTTATTTCTAGGATTCGTTCCTCAGTCGGCAAAATTAGAACCCTTATAGGATCACTTCGATGTCCATCCGTCTGTTTTTCTTTCCGGCTGTTAAAACCACTTTTTCTTAGGAACAGATGGACACCTTAAGTTGAAATTTATGTCACTTACGAAGGTCCTCTGACGGTGTAGAAACCTCAAGCTATCAAGTCACTACAATCAAAAGATACGGCCATTACTTTTTCTGTCTTGTTTTTCTGTCTGTTTGTCTGTGTTCTAATACCCCTTTTTCTTAGGAATGGGTAGACGGCTCAAGCTGAAATTTATGTCACACATTAAAGTCTACGGTCCCCTGACGACGAAAAAGCTTATGGCTTCTGCATCAATGCATCAAAAGATCGGCCATGTATGTCATATATGTGCATATCTTGCCAGTATCGATGCAGATAACAGGCAAAAATCGTCGATATTCTCAACTGCGCGGATGGATGAAGCATCTACACTGAAGCCCCAAATTAACTGGTATAGGCATGCGTGTACAAGTACAGAGGTACGTAAACAGGCAGAATACGGTGCTGCGGTCAGCAACAGCTATACAAGACAACAAGTGTCTGGCGCAGTTTGGATCGATTACTGCTGCTACAATGGCAGGTTATCAAGATTTAAGCAAGTTTAAACGTGGTATTATAGTCGGCGCACGAGCTATGGGACACAGCTTCTCCGAGGTAGCGAGGAAGAGGGGGTCTTTCCGTACGACCTTTTCACGAGTGAACCGTGAATATCAGGAATCCGATAAAACATCAAATCTCAGACATCGTTGCGGCCGAGAAAAGATCCTGCAAGAACTGGACCAATGACGACTGAAGATAATCGTTCAACGCTACAGAATTGCAACCCTTCCGCAAATTACTCAGATTTGAATTCTGGGCCATCGACAAGTGTCAGCATGCGAACCATTCAACGAAACATAATCGATATGGGCTTTCGGAGCCGAACTCCCACTCGTATACCCTTGATGACTGCGCGACACAAAACATTACTCCTCGCCTGCGCCCATCAACACCGAGATTGCACTGTTGATGACTGGAAACATCTTGGCTGGATGGACGAGTCTCGTTTCAAATTGCATCGAGCGCATGGACGTGTACGGGTATGGAGACAACCTCATAAACCTATGAGCCCTACATGTCAGCAGGGGACTGTTCAACCTTGTGGAGGCTATGTAATGGTGTGGGATGTGTGCACGGAGTGATATGGGATCCATAATACGTCTGGATACGACTGTGACAGGAGACACGTACGTAAGCGTCCTGTCAGGCCAATCCGACATCCCACACGTCCAGAATTGTTACACAGTCGCTCCAGGAATACTCTTCCGGGTTTAAACACTTCCGCTAGCCACCCAATTCCCCAGACATGAACATTATTTAGCATATACGAGATGTCTTGCAACGTGCTGTTGAGAAGAGATCTCCAGCGCCTCGTACTCTTATGGCTTTATGGACAGCCCTGCAGAGTTCGTGGTATTAGTTCCCTCTAGCACCACTTCAGACATTAGTCGAGTCCATGCCACGTCGTGTTGTGGCTCTTCTGCGTGCTCGCGGGGGCCCTACACGATATTAAGCATGTGTACCAGATTCTTTGGCTCTTCTGTGTATGGGTGTAATTACGTTTGTACACACTCAATGCTCAATTTACGCGGATTTTCTTCTCTTTGTAAAGTTACAATCGAGCGTCGGGTAAGGAAGAAGGCGGTTGTGTGTATTTATTTCATCTTCCTTAATGCAGCTCCATCCTCCATCCCCTTTCTTTTTCTCAACATTGTATGTATGTGTGTGTGTGTGTTTGTGTAACGAGGAGCATACAAATGTTTGAAACTCGCTGTCTTGTAGACAGAGTGTGTCCTGGTGTTATTAGTGTGTAGAAAAATCTTAACTGTTTCGATTCCTTGGGAGGAGCCAGAGACATAGCTGAAGTTGCAAGTACGTGGCTCCTGCTAATATAAAACGCAAGTATTGGCAACATATCCGACTTCCTGACCCCTCCAACCTTGGAGACAAAGTGTGGTTCGTCACCCTTTTGCCGTGCCTGGTACGTAAATGGTGGTGATGGTCTTTCCCTATACCGAAACTGCAAATAGGGTGTTGTACAATACGGTACTTTTCATTTAAATTCGGATAGGAACCACGCAGGAGAGGCATACCATTCACGAATATTTAGTAAGTTTTGGTCCTGACTCCACTAAATAAATATTGTCTATCTTCCCCATGGTATGCATTCAGGTTCTGGTTTCTGATTTAGACAAACGTCATATGTTACATTTAAGTTGAGATGGTCAATTACTATTTAAGTTGCATTTCTGATAGTTTTTCTGGCCCTCCAACGTCACGTGTTGCTAAATTAAATGCTGGTCGATCTGAGCAACGGTGTGTATACAGATCCTGTATTTCTAAATGAGATGAATCCGCCGTGTGTTAATTTACGTTGAATTACTGTAAAATCGAGTTCCTAGTAATCACTCGACCATGAGCCACCACGTGTCGCTAAATTTAATGCTGTTTCATTTCTGTGATGTTGAGTACACAAATACTGCATTGTTAAATGAGATGGACCTACCGTGCGTTAATTTAAGTTGAATTACAATGAATTCTTGTGTAACTTACGTTTCGAATAATCACTGAGGCTATCAGCCACCGCGGGTCGGTAAACTAAATACTAGTTAATTTTAGCGATGGTGAGTACACATATTCTGCACTGCTAAATGAGCTGAATCAGCAGGGTGTTAATGTAACGTTTCTTTCGGTTAAATTATAGCAGAGTGAGGTAACTGTAAGGGAGCTTGTCTAACGCCGTTGCATGTCCTCTTTGTATGTTAGTTTCATCGTAAGAGAGAGGTGCTGTTGAATGTGAAGACGGCCCACACGTATGGTCGGCTCCTGGCCATCAATGGGATTTAATTTTTGTCCCATTGTATGTGAAGATTACCAATTCGCGGGGCACACCGCATTCCACCGTGTTGCTCTAGGTTCCACACAACGATTTTGTATTTTTTTCTTGTCCACTGAATTAATTGTTGCATCTTAACTCAAATTAATTGCATCTGTGCATTTGATTAAATAATATCCTTCTTGTTCCTTTCAAATGTATATTTCATGTCGTTTAAAAGATCACGCCATAATACAAGTGTGCTACGCCACAAGGCAAGAGTGTTAACCCACCAGACTTATTATAATAGCTGAGGATCTGATTTTGTATTAAATCAACGTTATAGACAACCTATCTTTAAACGAATTATGCCTTCACGTCATCTCCTTATCCCCCATAAATAATACCACCCCCTTTAAAAATAACAGTACTGATATGATCTGTAAATATTGAAGGACTTCCTATCACATTAGGAAGACTCGCACCGTTCTCATCCTAATCAGCTTGTATGTCTTTCGCGTTTGTTATTCACATTTTAAGTCAGTTTCCCTTTTGCACCAGGGAAGTTAATGTTCAAACATTATATTGGCTAATTCATGCCAGTAATGTATCCATATGTTACTAGATGGCATATGAGATCATGAAGATCGCTTGTGTGAGTCATATTAAAATTTAATAAAATTATACATTCGGTCAAGTGTACAAAGAGTGAGAAACTCTGAGTACATTTGACTTTTACAGCCCAATAATTCGTCGGTGGCAGAGTGCTGTATCGGGTCTGGTCACTATATGACATATGACAGCTTCGAAATTCTACTGATCGCTTCATCATTCTGGATCTTAGTGGTGAAAGAAACAACGGAAACCTTTTTGTCGAGTAATTTCATTTACATAATATCGGTTTTTATCCATTGGAAAGCATAGAATTGCCGTTTCTTTGATCAACTCGCAAAGAGCTTCAGGAGTGCACCTCCTATGAATGCTTTTTAATTTCTTATGGGCCTGCAGCGTTACACATGTCTTGTAAGGACATTGAGTGTATAGTAAGCCAAAACGCTGCTATATTCAAAGAGTTTTTATTTGGATGTTATTTTCTGGTTCTGCAAGCTTATTTCGGTTCCATGGCTATCTACAAACAAACGGAATTTTAATGCTTATGTCTATGTCTGTTCGTAACTAACAATAATGGTTCAAATGGCTCTGAGCACTATGCGACTCAACTTCTGAGGTCATCAGTCCCCTATAACTTAGAACTACTTAAACCTAACTAACCTAAGGACATCACACACATCCATCCCCGAGGCAGGATTCGAACCTGCGACCGTAGCGGTCGCGCGGTTCCAGACTTAGAGCCTAGAACCGCTCGGCCACTCTGGCCGGCCAACTAACAATAATTTTGTATGTATCTTTCGTAGTACTCATCCCCATAACACACAGTTAAGGCTGTCGCTGTTCAATGCCAGATATTGCTGTGTATCGTAGATGAAGTGCCGACGAAGTCGTTATTCTCTAGATTTGTAATGTCTCAGCAGTGGAATTTGTTGTGGAGCAATAATCATTAAGACCTGTTTAATATTTTCCGTAAATTTGACAGCTTCAGTTGACAGCTAAATCCACGTTGTTATATGGTTACGTAACTGGCTTATTCATCAGTGGAATGTGTGGTAGTGGTAAATTCTTTGCTAATGTTCACTGCTGTTATCTTCGCCTATAATTTGCTTTATCCGCTATTGTGATCTATGATTTCAGTAAAGTTATGAATTTAATTTTTATGTTTTAAATCCGATTGTTCATTAAAAGTCTTGGGACTACTGAAGAACGGGATACAACCCGTCGGTTTTGACCAACGACGGTGGAATTTGACAGAAATGATTTATTACACAGACTTAACAGCAAAAACGGATGTTCATAAACAAAGGAATGCAGGAGAGAGAAAAGAGATGGTAGACATATATAACAAACATTGATATTTCGATCATAACGTTAAGGATATCGCTTGTTTGAATCCTAGTACTTCTGTAAAAAGTACATAAAAAGGGATAGAAGTAACGTTAGCAAGGAATACCTCATTTGACGTATATGTGAGTTGTATCTCGAACTTCAGTCGATCTGTATAGGTTACCTGCAGTACGGGATACAAATTTAACGTACGTCGATTTCTTCGTTTTCGCCAGCATTAGTATCCTATTCTTCAGTTGACCTACATAGATAAATGATAGTAATGTTATATATGTCGCTTTTTTCGCCTAGCTAGCACCAGTATCCCGTACTTCAGTTGACCTGTATACGTCGACTGAAGTACGTGATACGAATTTTTCTTATTTCGGTGTTTCCGCCTTCAGTAGCGCTGGTATAGACTCGAAAAAATCGTAGTGAAAGGAAAGGGAAAAAGAGCAACAACTGCAGAATTTGTATTCCGTAATGCAGCTGACGAAACCATACGTAAAGAACCAATTATTTAGATAAACTCAAACGAAAATAATCTTACGCAACGTCTAGTGCTTTCTTTTAAAAACACACTCATTTAAATATTTACAATGATGCCGCTTATCCACAGCAGACAAGCGATTTATTATCAGTGGCTCTAAAGTAAAGACATCAATATCTATGAGTAACCTATGACGTCATTGGTCAAAGCCGACGGGTTGTATCCCGTTCTTCAGTTGACCCAAAAATCGTCTTCCTGGATATTCGTACGTGTGTATATATAGATTTGATTTCTTCTAAAAAGTTCATTACTGGCTCTTTGGTGTTACGTACAGAATTTACATCGCATTTTCGATCTGGTTTACACTGTCATTTTTGTGTTTACATATGGTTGAAGACTGTGAATGGGTTTGTGTCACTGTTTCTGGTATGTTCATGGTATGCGAGTTTGAAATTTCTGACCGTTTGACCTACATAAAATTTTTCGCAATCATTATAATTAATTTTGTATTCTCCTGGGTATGTTATGTGTGCACTGGCGGTTTAGTTTTTTCGGAGTGGATGTTTGTTCCTAAGTTGTGCACAGTATGGTACGCAAATCTTAGGCCAAATCTAGCACCCGATTCCATTCGTCGGCTTTGAGCGGTGACGCCATACTTAAGGTAGAACGCTACATAGAGGCAATCTTTGAAAGCAACTGATCATATTCGTAAACAAACGAATGTAGCTTACGATGAATTTACAAACAGAGTTCACGTGATTAATGACTTAGTCTCAAATCATACCGACAAAAATTAAAGATAAAGAAAATAAATAACAACAAAAAAGAGAAGTATATATGTCTGAAACAAATTATTATCTTAATTTATGCGAATAATAAAAGCACAGAGAACCTTTAAATCGTGTACAGTATGGTGCATGATGAAGTATTATGAATCAGCGTTATCTTTTAATACTAATTATTAAATCTAACTGAACGAGTAAACAAGTAACGAAAACTGACAAAAAGTAAGATTTAACAAATACTAGAATCGGTAACTGGAATTGACCTATACGGGTTTATTCCAATCAGTCCACAATTCATTATTTAGATCGTTTTAACAAGAAGCGTGTATACTAAAGTGTTACAGGATTTCTACATGCGGCATTTCTCTCTTCATTACTAAAAAGAGAAAAATTTGGAAGTTGTACCTACAGTATTTATTAGATTTATATAATAGTTCTGAGATCGATAAGAAACCTAGAAAACCAACAAAAACGTACTTCACAGATATACTGCAAAAATGTCAAAAATTATGAACCATCGAATAATTAGAACCGGTAACTAGAATTGACCCCCATAGGTCAATTCTACTTACCGATTCCAGCCATTCGATGACTGATTGATTAGATCGTTTTTCCAGCACGTGTGTGCACTGAAATGTAGGCTAATATGGTTTCTGCGCTTGTAATTGCACTCTGAACTACCACAAAAAAGTTACTAATATTGAAATCGGTAACTAGAATTGACCTATATAGAAAGTCAGTTATAGTTACCGACTCCAATTTTTGTTATACACCGCAGTAATTTTAGAAAGCAACCACAAATGCAGAAATGCTGCTACGTTTCAGTGCATACAACTCCAAAAATAAGTTACGTATGAATCATGGAGCTGTTGGAATCTGTAACTGGAATTTACCAACATAAGTTAATTCTAGATATCGATTCCAGTATTCTTTATTTTTTGTAGATATTCGTTGGTCATGTACTGGCTTTTATGTTAGAATTTAGTGTGTCGGTTTCTCCACATTTTATCCTACTGTTTAGTATTTGTTGTCATTCATTTCGTTTTCCCATTTTTCTGATACATTCTGGTTTCTCTCCGCCCAAAACCCCTACTTTCCTGCACTTCTCCCGTTAGGTTCAATAATTAATAATAAAATTAACGCTGTATTATAACAGAATGAGCGCATCATGCGTCTTACAGAAATGCAATTTAAAGGTTCTCTGGGTTTTTCTAATCGCATAAATTACGAGAATACTTCTTACCAGACATGAAAACTTGTTTTTCTTTTACTTCTTGCTCTTAATTATTTTCGTTACGTTCAGTTAGTTTCGATATCAATCATGACTAAGTAAATAACTACGTAAATGTGATTGTAATTTTATCGTATGCTACATTCGTTTGTTTACGAGTATGATTCGTTGCTTTCATAGATTGCCTATACGTAGAGTCACTGCCTTAGATATGACGTCATTACTCGAAGCCGACGAGTGGGCTCGGACACTAGAATTTATTCCAAATCTTACTGTAGCTTTCTGTAGTAATGTGTTAAGCTTAATGTATTTCCCACATATATTTGTGGTGTGGATGTCAGTTTCTGTTTCGTTGGTACAATCTTGTTAATTTTATGCCACTATGAATTTTAAAACGTATTGGTTCGTTGTATTTATCATATATTAAGTCGACTATGTTGCAATTTAAGTTGTTTTGTTCTGCTGTGTATTATTCCTGTACTGCAGATTACTATGGCAGATTAATCAGTTTCCTTGTCGTGGTATAAATGCATGAATTTTGTGTTTTTTTTGGGTGAGAGGAATTTGCGTTAATGATGTTATATGACGTAAATTTTCTGTAGACTACGAATTAATGTGTGTTGTGCATGTTTTATATTGTTAGGTCCAGAAAGTTGATCGTTTTATTGTTTCCTGTTTCCGTTGTGAATTTCACGTTGGGATGAAGTTCATTAAATAATCTGTGTATCGTCGAATGTCTGTGTCGTAACCATCTGTTAGTAGCAGGGTGACATCAACATAACGGCTTAATAACATATAAAATTCTTTGCAGGTTTGTTTGCAGGGTTAAAAAGTTTTTATTCTAATATGTTTAAAAATGTAGCAGCTATGGTGCCAGCTATGTTACACCCCATGACTTCTCCCTCTTTGGACGTATAAAACATTATTGAATTCAAAGTATTTCTGGTTTATTACTAGTTTTCGCAGTTCAATACTCTCCTGTAATCGTGTAATGGATAATTTTCTATATCGTAGCAAATTTTTTCTGTAGTATCAATTGTTGCTTGTTTTGGAATAGGCATACTGGTGTTGTAACTGGCGATGTCAAATAACTCAAATTTTCCATTCTTTGGAATTATTATTTGTTTTATGTTGTTGTTAATGATCTTGAATTTTTTATTGTGAATCATTGCTGATACAGTATGTATAGATTTTGTGAGCAGGTTGTTCAGCTTTCTACGAAGTGATCAACGTAAGATTCCGACTGCGAATGTCAGATACTTTCATGCGTAGCTGATGCAGACTTTAGCTGAGCAGCTCTTCCTAGTCGCCAGATAGTGCAATCAAGTTTCTTCGCTGGCTATGAATGTTACACGTTTTTACTGGCGTAGTAGTAGATACTAGTTCTTGTTGGATAGGAGTCTTATTTTATTTTCTTAACACAAAAAACGAGAATGGCTTTAGGAACCTGATTGGCTTCTCTGCTCCTCTGACTTTTCATGTGCAGAATATGGCTGGGATGCAGTGGGAAGAAATACTTTCATCCCGGCCTCCAGGCAACAAACTTCAACAATTTGCGTCGCTTGTCTTCCAGGCATGGCAGTAAATTCAACAAGATGACAATCGCAGGTTGTTTACTTATATGCGACAACAACAAAAAAATGGCTCTGAGCACTATGGGACTTAACTTCTGAGGTCATCAGTCCCCTATAACCTAGAAGTACTTAAACCTAACTAACCTAAGGAGATCACACACATCCATGCCCGAGGCAGGATTAGAACCTGCGACCGTAGCGGTAGCGTGGTTCCAGACTGCATGCGACAACAAATACAGGACTGTACACGTGGTCGTGAAAGCCACATCACATAATGATGTTGATTAAATCAGATCGGAATAAAACGAATGTTTTGAGATGAAGAACTACACAAATTTAGATATGTCCACAAATGTTGATATCTGCACACATCTTGATATACTGTATGTCGGACTGGAGATTCATGATGCCATGTGTTCTATTTCCATCAAGGTATCTTTCCTCCCTAACTTTCCCTTATAGCAATAAAGTTGCAAATGTCCCAGTAACCTGTTCCTTTTTCTTCTCCTTCTTCTTCTTTAATCTTCTATTCTTTTCTTAAGGGTCCACCATGGAGATATATCTTCACCTATTCATTCTAGTACTTCATTTCATACGTCATTTGTCTACTTAATTGTTAACGTTCTTTGATAGCACTACATTTCAAATACTTCCAGCTTCTTCCTCTCCGGATTTCGGGTGATCACATCTGTAAAAAACTGTACTTTGCAGGTTCACAATCATAGGGTCAAGAAATTTTCTCCTGTTTTGTGTATGAATACCTGACTCCAATGGAGCTCTCCTTTGGCTGCACAACGCTATTTCTACTTATGTTCCTTGCCTCGACCATCACACGTTCTGTTGTGTGCTAGATAGAAATATTACATCTGTTCCATTTCTACGAAGTTACAGTTTTTCATGTTAAGCAAGTCGTCTTTCTCTTTTTTTACGATGCTTCAGCTGCCTCGTGTTCGTTTTGTTTGTTGCTAACTCATTTTCTATCATACGCATGATGTCCATGCCTTTCTACAGGTCTCTTAATACCTAGATCTGGTCAGAATTACAGAAGTGCTAGGAGCTTTTTGTTGGTGTATTTACTTCTTGTTTCACGAAAGAAGAAAGACCTTAAGAAAATTGGAAGGGAGCGTGGTACATGAAATAAATACCAGAGCCATACACACACATCAAAAAACGTTTTGGATCACCCTGGTTCCCAGAACTCCTGGAGATAGACGTTGACTGTGGATATTGTATCACAGACACAGTACCTTTGACAGTTCAGAGATGTCACTAAACTCACCCAGAGATGTAAACAACCAGGATTGATCAGCGCCTATTAGACGGAGGGGGTCCGACAGCCTATCAGTTCCAGTCATTTTACCAGGAAGGAGGTACACGGCTCTTATTGACTGTAGTTCAACCATGCCTAGAGGGTCAATACCGCGCCGGCCAGAGTGGCCGAGCGGTTCTAGGTGCAACAGTCTTCAACCGCGCGACCGCTACGGTCGCAGGTTCGAATCCTGCCTCGGGCATGGATGTGTGTGATGTCCTTAGATTAGTTAGGTTTAAGTAGTTCTAAGTTCTAGGGGACTGATGACCTTCGAAGTTAAGTCCCATAGTGCTCAGAGCCATTTGAACCATCAATACCGTGGTTTTATTACGTCCGCTTTGTTTGGAGGCAACCCGGTCGGACTGAACGCCTTAGACACAGTGTCCAGCAACCTCAGCAAGGTTTTGAAGTAGCATTAAGAGGGGCTGACGTACGCCGATGGTGGCCATGGAAGATGCCGTAAGGCTGTATGATAAGTGAATGCCATCCTCCGACCTACAGTGCAACTATATCGGCAGCATATTGGCGAGGCATTGGTCTTCATGGACGACTATTCGAGCCCACATCGTGCACACCTTGTGAATGACTTCCCTCAGGTTAACGACTTCGCTTCACTAGAGTAGCCAGCATGTTCTCCAGACATGAACCGTATCGAACATTCCTGGAATAGATTGAAAAGGGCTTTTTATGGAGGATGTAACCCACCAACCACTCTGAGGGATCGAAACCGAATCGCCATCGAGGAGTAGGACAATCTGGACCAACAGTGCCTTGATGAACTTGGGGATAGTATGTCACGGCGAATACAGGCGCGAGTCATTGCAAGAGGACGTGCTACTGGGCAATAGAGGTACCGGTGTTTACAGCAATCTGGACCTCCACCTCTAAGGTCTTGCTGTTTGGTGTTACAACATGCAATGTGTGGTTTTCATGAGCAATAAAAAGGGCGGAAATGATGTTCGTGTTAATCTCTATTCCAATTTTCTGTACAGGTTCCGGAACTCTCGGAATGGCGGTGATGCAATACTTTTTTTACATGTGTATATTGCTAATAGCAATGGTAAGACCCATTATTAGCAAACAACGATGTATATAAAATTACTTGTCAGTTGTGTGATAAGTTTTATTGTTCATTCAGAAAAAGACTAGTTTGGCTAAAGATGAACGCAGTTGGAGTTAACAGAATACTGACTCAACATTTGCTGAGCATGCACTGAGTGAGGGAGGGCCACGGCTATCTGCCACAGTCCCATGTCCTCTACTTACCACACAAAGACAAAAAACGTAATCCTCTGGAATCTCTTGAAGTCAACGAACATCTGACACACAGTACTTGTTTACAGTTAGATGACCAAACACAGTTAGGTACTTCCCCTCTCCTGAACTTCACTTAAGCCTCAGCCGGCCGGTGTGGCCGTGCGGTTCTAGGCGCTTCAGTCTGGAACCGCGTGACCGCTACGTTCGCAGGATCGAATCCTGCCTCGGGCGTGGACGTGTGTGACGTCCTTAGGTTAGTTAGGTTTAAGGAGTTCTAAGTTCTAGGGGACTGATGACCACAGATGTTAAGTCCTATAGTGCTCAGAGCCATTTGAACCATTTTTGAACTTAAGCCTCACATTTGTTCGATTCTTACCAAATTTTCTGTTCTATCCTGTTCCTCCCTTTTTCCTGAATTTCTTTTATTTTAATTGTGTCCAATTATTATGTTCTAATTTTTTATTTATTACATATAGGTCTTCTACACAGTAAGAGAAATTCTTCACAAAAGTGATAAACTTAGCTCCCTGAATGAATTTTCGCTCTGCAGCGCAAGGTGCGCTGATTTGGAATTTCCTGGTACGTTAAAGCCGTGTGTCTGACCGCAACTCGTACCTCGAACGTTTGCCGTTCTTCCAGGAGTGCTAGTCCGTCAACATATGCAGAAGAACTTCTGTGAAGTTAGGAAAGCAGAGATACTGATGGGAGTGAAACTTTGAGAGCGGGCCGTGAGTCATGCTTGGATAGCTCAATCAGTAGGCCATTTCACTGGGTGCCATGTCGGCTCTCATCAATACTGGTGTCAAGGGGCAATGACTTCTCCACGGACTGGATAGCGCCGGAGGTTCTCTGGCGTGGTAGTCGGCCACGAGTGAAGTGGATGTTGACACGGAGCGGGGCAAGCCGGAAACGTGGCGGACGAGAGGGCTGGTGGACCGAAATAATTGGTCGGGAACAAGTTGTGTGCTCGCTGCCCAGCTCAAGCTGTGTCATGGCAGAAGTATCAACGCTTGATCGGAAAACGTGATAACTGGGTTTGTGGTCATGTAAACATGACGAAGGCGACGTCTGAATTGAGGTATGATTATATTGTGCCTCTGTGTGAGTTCATTGAAGAAGCTTCTTGGAACTGTTCACTGCCGTTGTCACGGTCTACCTCTTGTAAAACACCAACACTATTTGTGATTCGGAGACATACTGTCCACAAGTTCATCAAGGCACTGTTGGTCCAGACTGTCCCACTCCTCAATGGCGATTCGACTTAGATCCCTCAGAGAGGTTGGTGGGTCACATCCTCCATAAGCAGCCCTTTTCAGCCTATCCCAGGCATGCCCGATAGGGTTCATGTCTGGAGAAGGTGCTGGCTGTGTAGTCGAGCGATCTCGTTATCAGGAAGGAAGTCATTCACAAAATGTGCACGACGTGGGCTAGAATAGTCGTTCACGGAGACGAATACTTCGCCAATATGCTGCCGATATGGTTAAGCTATCAGCCGGAGGATAGCATTCACTTATCATATTACGGCACCTTCCATGGCCACCAGCGGCGTACGTCAGCCCCACATAATGCAACCCAATACAGCAGGGAACCTCCACCTTGCCGAATTCGCTGGACACTGTGTCTAATGCGTTCAGCCTGATCGAGTTGCCTCCAAACACGCCTCCGACGATTCCGTGGTTGAAGGCATATGCGACACTCATCTAATGGGTTATGGCCTGCGTAGAAAGGCTAATAGGTTCTTCGATTATGGTTTGTTCGATAAAGGGGATAAATCAAGATGACTGTATCATAGTTCTATAAAAATAATAATTCTGTACTTAGTGTTTGTAGTTTTACAAAATGCTTGTCTTAATAACATCCTGTTGAGTCTCTGATTACCAGAAACTATATTATGGAAGTTTCAGTTTGGAGATTTTTTTGTTAAAATTTTGCTGCAGCAGTTCAGTTTTTAGTAGCCCTATCCCGTTAGTCATTCTTTTAGTAACTCGCAGTCATTATGTTGTACTACTTATGGTATTTATACCTGCGATCACTATCGTGTAATTTGATCAATAAATTTAACCCTGTATTGTCCACTCTTTCAGTCGCCTGCGCGATACATTTTGTATGGCCCAACTCCCTGCTTCCATTACAAGTGCTGAAGGCAATGGTCCCAGGTTCGGGTACGGTCCTCGCCCACAGTTATAATCTGTCAGGAAGTTTATAATTTAGCTTATGTATTATTGTTCATTGTCTATTCAATCTTTTACTATGTTTCTGCATCCACTTGTCTATTCTATCTTTTACTTTGTTTCTGCATCATCTTCGATATGTATCAACTCTTCGAGTAATTCTTTAACTTTCTTGTCCTGCATATATTTTATTTTGTGATGGACGTTAATTTAATTTAAATTTTTGTGTATGAAATTAGGTCTTTTTCCACTTGTACAACTTCTCTTCTGTTGCATGCAGTTCATTGCGAATGTTGTCCACCTCTCTCTCGCATCTTCACACACTCACACTGTTTTTTTATGTTTATTGTTAGCGGGTTTTTGGCTTGTAATCTCTACATTAATCTATTGTTGATATTTTCCATTACGTTATAACTGCGTTGCCCTAGATAACATTTACCCTGCGTTTGCACTTTATGCTCCATGTGTAATATCTTTTTCAACGTTGTTAACCAGTACTGTATCCCCTTTAGATTTAATAGTGGCCTTGTATGCTAAAAACCGGTTACTAAACTCAATTAATACAATAGAACATCTACAATTTTGTGCTCTTCACTTACAGTATACCATCCAGTTTACTACTATGTGTGACATTTGCTATCTAATAATTTTCTTGCATAATACGCAATTTCGCACGATTTCCGTCAATTACTGAAATGCATTTGACATGCGGCAGTGATTTCTGAACAGTAGAGTCTCTCTAGGGTCAGGCGGGAGATTTTAGCACACGTGTCCGGAAGTGATCTGGAGTGAACTGTTCTCAGCGGACATCTCAGCATCAAGTTTCTTAAGAGGATCATCAGCGAAAACAGCCGCAGGTCTGCGATGTTCGTGCAGTCACAGCCCAGAGGTATGTACAGAACGGCAGGCCAGATCAAAGGTCTGCTTTTACAGAAGAAATTGAGAAGCGAGTCTGTCCACATGCAACAGCGCCATTGTCTGTACTGCAGTCTCATGAAGGCATCGGCAGATCTTAGCTGGGGTCAGGGTTCCAGTGCTGCTCTCCTATTCTGTACTTGCATTTCAACACCAAGTTCAGAGTAGAAGAGCTTCGCTGGAACCAACCTCGCAATCATCTACCATTGGCTGCTGAGGTATCACAGATGGCATTCAGGCAAGTGAGCAACTAGTTGTAGTGGTGTTGTTTCTGACGTAGTCAAACACTTAGCGCCGACACTTGAGGAGGGTCAAATTGGCGTTTGACGTCCCTAACGCAACGGCGACAGTGAAGAGCGCAGATCGGCTTCAGAGTTGCTCTAGTCTTTCCGACTTGTATTTGGCTTCAAGTATGAGAGATGAGAGCTACTCTGCAACTGTTTCTAAGAAGACAACTAGGACCACGAAGTAACTCTGCAACACTCGTCAGTTCCCGCTTATTGCCGTAAAACCGACGTATCATTTCGATATAAAGACTGAAGTGTCTAGTGGTTTCACCGCACTTAATTTTTGGTCTTATTGAAAGTATTTTCATATTTACCATGGTAAACAATGTCCATGATCTCGTAAAACAAAGACAAATTCCCTGTTTGTAATTTTATTAATCCCCGACGTAAAATACTCATCAAATTTGTCACTACTTGCTACTTCATAATGGCACATGCCGGTAAGACAAATTCATTAACTGTAAGTGTGCAATATATTATGGAATGATTTGTTGCTGCTATTCGAATGGTTTACCAACCGGTAGTTTACTCGCCTCTCGACGGCAGTTTTTGCGTCTCCGGATCAAGATATAATGTCATGCTTCATCGTTACGTTACAGCAGCACATATATCTATTCACTATAACCCAATAACATCGCTAATACAATTGTCAACAAGCGGATGTAACCATACAATATCGTTGATCATCTGACATACCTGCTGTCGCGTAATTTCAATTGGAAATTAAATTTATTTCTGACTATTATTAAAGAAATGTCAGAACAGAACACGCAACTGAGTATTTCTAGACTAACAACGAAAGATGTAATCAGCAAGCAGATGGATAGCAACAGAAATAACAAAATCTCTGACCATCTGTCACAACGTCTGCCACTAAACGCCAGCTAGTTTACTACAGCAAAAGTCATAACATATTGCAAAACTAATTATTACTGCCACAACAACTTGGAACGCAATCAGTAATAAAGAGACAGCAACAGAAACAACGATATTGCATGGAAATTAGGATTGGAAAACGAATTTAAAATAATTCTATTAAAACGTAACTTACATGTAGTACAACGAATGGACCAAAATTTTACAGTGTTCTCTTGCAATAACCTGCAATAACCTGACCGCAGCTCGTGGTCGTGCGGTAGCGTTCTCGCTTCCCGTGCCCGGGTTCCCGGGCTCGATTCCGGGCGGGGTAAGGGATTTTCCCTGCCTCGTGATGACTGGGTGTTGTGTGATGTCCTTAGGTTAGTTAGGTTTAAGTAGTTCTAAGTTCTAGGGGACTGATGACCATAGATGTTAAGTCCCATAGTGCTCAGAGCCATTTGAACCATTTGACTCTAAAGCTGAAATAGGCCTGTAGTTCACATAAAACTAATATTCATAACAGCGTAACTTGTTATATAAATATTTTATGTCCTCAAAAGACGTTTACACGCACCGGGCCCAGATGATTACAAAATGTCTTAGCCATTTTTGGCAACCTTGAAAATGTACAACCGCAGTTAACACTGAGATAATAAAATTTCTTCGCCATAATGTTCAACAAACGGCATGAAACCCAAGGAGTAATGTATTAAAATTCGTACATAAAACTTAATATTTAGAGTGAAAATCAAATAATACATTATTTTTACTAAAATTGATGTAAGAGACTATTCATTCAGTAGCATGTAAGATGAGTAAATCTGAAGACCGTTTGACTGTAAACGAGAATAACTTCTTTACGTGTTGCTAAGTTTCTGTTCATTGTAGTTTAAAAGAGTTTATTTTGCGAAGTATTTACATCTTAGCCCTTTATTATCGCTACAATGCTGATGAGGTCATTGGTCTTAATACGTCTTGAGTGATCGCCTTATATACGACAGGTGTTCCCTATCTCATGCCTTCCTCTGTTATACAAACTCCCTGTAGACCACATGGTGTACACTACACCAGAGAAACAAGCTTAACAGCGTTTTACCAACCATCGTGATGCAAAAACTCTGAATGGGGGTGCCTCCACCCCCTCACGGTTTGGAAATAACTAGTTAATTGTGTCCTTCTACTGAAGACTTACTACGGAAACACGCTAATTAAGGATAATGCTCCAGCAAAGTCCATTTTCAGGGACTGAAACCTTACTATGCCAGTAAGTGTCGTCCATAATCCGCTAATGCAAGTATATTAAACGAACGTAACTGCAGTTTATGTACCTAATCTTAAAGATGAGCACTACTTTACATGCAAAATTTTTGTCGTTCTGGTGAAATCACTGAGTACTCCGTCGAAAATCTCTGCCGAGTAACTCATGATACAGTGCAATATGGACTAGCGTTTATACTTGTGAGAAGGCATTCTAAAAGTTTTCTGGATTACTACCACATATTCTCGTAGATCACCGTGACTAGCATTCACGTTTATTGCACTAATTGCAGGAAATGATGTTTTTCCTTCTTCGTTGGTAGCATTTTTTCTTTCAAATTTTTTTTTTTTTTTCGTGAAAATTTTGGAATCTCGTTCAGCCTTATGGTGGTGCTAATGGTGGGACGAGTTGCGCAGTGTTTAAATGGGAACCATTCTGTGTCGAGTCTACAGGCTTTTATAAACTCGCTTGACTTCTCATGCTAATCCAAACCCTTTAACTTGGTACCACTATGGAGGCTTGCATGTCTGGTGTCTTAACTGTAACGTTCCGTGTAGGTGAGTGATCAGTGTACGAATAGGGAAGTGCCCATTTCCCCTTATTCTTGTCGATGATGATGATGATGATGGTGGTGGTGATGATGGTGATACCAGAAGGGAGAAGATTAGACCTGGTGCTGAGACGTAAACCACTCTTCTTGAATAACATCAACAAAACAGAGGAGTTCAGTGTCCTCATCGGATGGGCACATTACCAACAACAGCGTGTAACGTACCCTCTCTCTGTTATTATTTTTGTTTGTTTTTTTATTATTGTTTTTTTGTTATTGTAGTTGTAGAGCGGTTTGCTTAGTCAGCCGTACTTTGGAATTTTTTGACATTAAATGGAGCCTGAAACTTGCGTAATAAATACTTCGCGTGAAGTGCGATTTGCGGCAGAAACAAAAATTAATTGCGGAGATGCAATCCACAGAATATTAACAGAAAAACTCTAGAACAACGCGCACGACTGTCTAGACACATTCAGAGGGTACGTACATTCGCGTACGAGTGGTTGCGATCTGATGAGAAAGATCTATCTTCAATTTTTTCGTGTAAAATAATTGCGTCGTAACACACTCGGAGATCGCGAACGTACAATCAGGGTAGAGGCACGTACTTTCTATCATTCCCCGTGGCCTGGGTAAAAGAATTGCAATTATTTAAATTTAAGAATATTTCTTTTTCTATCGGACTTCTATTTTTATACGAAAAGGAAGATTGCAGGTTCTGAATGTCTCGGCAAAAACACATCGAAATTAATCTTAGCGGCCACCAAAGGAAAGTAGTGAGCACAATCACGTACCTCTATTGTTGAGCAGCGCCATCGTAAAGATCGTCGCCTCCATCTAAAATTCGCCTTCTCTAGTTAACAGAATAATTTGTACTCCATTGGTATGGGATTTAGACTTGATCTTGACAGAAATTATAAAACACGTTTTTCATCATTTAACACCTTCATTTAACACACACATAGACATGAAACTATACAGTACGTCTTTACGCCAGCACATCAGAACAAAAAGGGTAGTGAATACTAGAAGTAATAAAAGACTCACGAAATTAGTCTTTTGTCTCTCAATGATAAAAAAAATTTTTAGAGTATTCCTCTGGTATGACAGTCGAACAAATTTTCTTCTTGTATCTTTGAGATTAAATTACAACATTTTTAATTCCTTTTCAAGCGTCATATGCCTCCACTCCACAAGTGTTCTGGAATTCTTACCTGCTCTTTAGCGTAGACTGGCGATCAGAAAATGCCTGTCATCGCCTGTCGTCCCCATACCACGAACTGTTGGTGGTACTGTTATCACAGTATTATACAATGGCGGCTAGTATAGAAGACTGTGACTGTAAATAATTAAAGAAGTTCTTACATTAACGTATTATTACTCTTTTGCTCTCAGACATTAGAAAGAGTTAACTGCTTTATTTGTGTTGTTTACATCTGAGGTCCTATCGCAAAACATCTTAATTCAAATGGTTCAAATGGCTCTGAGCACTATGGGACTCAACAGCTGTGGTCATCAGTCCCCTAGAACTTAGAACTACTTAAACCTAACTAACCTAAGGACATCACACACATCCATGCCCGAGGCAGGATTCGAACCTGCGACCGTAGCAGTTGCGCGGTTCCGGACTGCGGGCCTAGAACCGCGAGACCACCGCGGCCGGCTAAACATCTTAATTACTTTAAAGAAATGAATCCTTTATCTCACTGACCACAGAAGTTATGAAAACGAGTTTGTTTTACGAACATTTATTTTTCATAATATAATCGCTTCTCACTGTTCTTCAAGATCAAAACAAATTACCAATATCATTAAAAAAAGGCTCGCGCGGCGGTCTAACGCGCTGCTTGGCGAGCGGGAAGGCATGCCGGTCCCCGCGGATTAGTGTCGAGGTCCCGTGTGCCGGCCAGCCTGTGGAAGGCTTTTAAGGCGGTTTTCCAGCTGCCTCGGCGAATGCTGGCTGGTTCCCCTTACTCCGCTTCAGATACTCTATGTCGGCGATTGCTGCGCGAACACTGTCTCCACGTACGCGTACACCACAATTACTCTACTGCACAAGTATCTGGCGTTACACTCGTCTGGTATGAGACGATCCCGGGGAAAAGGGGAGAGGGGATCAACTGGGGGCCGAACCGCACAATAACTCTAGATTCGGTGTGGGGCGACGGTGGGGTGAGTGGACTGCTGTAGCCTGTTGTGGGGTTGTGAACCGCTGAGTGCTACGGCGGGAATGAAGCCTCTCCGTCGTTTCTAGGTTCCCGGTTCCATACACAATATCATTAAAACTGAAAAGTATTTTAGAGTGAAATATTAGTCACATTCTACACTACTCATCATTCTTCCTATTACCTCGGTTTCATCTTCGTACAATGAATTAATCTACTCATTTCTTACACTTACTATACTGATGGCCCTGAAAATAATTTTGCGTATTAGAATCTTTGTCCAAATCCTCTACTAGTTTTTCAAATAGCGAGTGAACAATTTGTATACGTTTTAATACAGCTCCTACTCATCTCCGTATCAGACTCTTTAAATTTCCTTCCTCTTTTCTTTCTTGTATCATTTAAAAGACTTCAACGTATTTCAGATAATTTCAGTTCCATTGGCTAAATTTTCCACTGTCCGCGTCTCACTTGCATAAAATGGTATGCTTCACTTGCACAGCTTCCTCATTTCCATGTCGATTTTTGATGGCATTTGAGCTGCACTTCTAAGAAAGCTTATTCCGTTATTGTTAAAACATTTCTGATGACTCACATGCATAGGACATCTACCACAATCCCGCTCCTTATATAACAGAGTTATTTGTCATATTCTGCTGCGTCTACCATTCTGATATTTCTAGCAAACTTCTTCTGTGCTGTGTGATGGCAGATAGTCTAGGACACACTAGGTGTTTCTGTGAGCAGGTGGAAGGGTGAGTTGTGATGGAACTAGCAAAGGTAATAGAAGCTAAAGATCTTGAAGTGTTAAGAAGACATTTTTTCCAACGTAATTTCTATTATAAAGCCTACTACGCGAGTTGTGTATTTAATATAGATGTTTTAAAAACTTATATTCCGATGATGAGTACTTCGTATCTCGAAACGATTTTCAAGTAGCCTTAAAGAGGAAAGTAGCCATAAAGAGGAAAACTTGCATTAAAGAAATTTGTTTTTACTTTCTTCATATCTGACATACTACCTTTTGTTACACAGCAATTCACAAAACGCTATATTCAACTTTAAAATAGGATAATTTGGAAGTAGACAATAACAACTGCATCTGTATGTACAGTATTATCATACTTCCTGCTAAATGATTATTCATGCCTGTGTAAATTTTCTGGGTTCTGTCTTAAATTTTTGTGCCTACTGTTGTGTACAACGAGTAGAGAAGATTGTCGGAAAGAATGATCGTAAATTTTTCCTCACTTTACACTTTTGAGATTGGTGTTCCGCCAAAGTAAAATTGGGAACTAGAATCGCAAGTCCATGTCAAAACAAAAATTTTCAAATGTTTAAATGTGTGTGAATTCCTAAGGGACCAAACTGCTGAGGTCATCGGTCCCTAGTCTTCAACAATACTCAAACTAACATGTGCTATGAATAGAGTGACCAGACGTCCGGATTAATACGGACATGTCCTACTTTTTACCTCTTTGTCCGGGGTCCGGGCGGATTTTTGCAGTGTCCGGCTTTTTCGTCCCGTTCTATTGCTCTTTTCTTAAATACTTTAACTATTGGCACAACCTTCGTGTTAAACACGCACGACGGCGGTGTTAGTAGGTTGCATCAGGATCGTCAATGTTATCGCTGATCTCCCTATATGTTATTGTTGTTGTTGTGGTCTTCAGTCCTGAAACTGGTTTGATGCAGCTCTCCATGCTACTCTATCCTGTGCAAGCTTCTTCATCTCCCAGTACCTACTGCAACCTACATCCTTCTGAATCTGCTTAGTGTATTCATCTCTTGGTCTCCCTCTACGATTTTTACCCTCCACGCTGCCCTCCAATGCTAAATTTGTGATCCCTTGATGCCTCAGAACATGTACTACCAACCGATCCCTTCTTCTATTCAAGTTGTGCCACAAACTTCTCTTCTCCCCAATCCTATTCAGTACCTCCTCATTAGTTATGTGATCTACCCACCTAATCTTCAACATTCTTCTGTAGCACCACATTTCGAAAGCTTCTATTCTGTTCTTGTCCAAACTATTTATCGTCCATGTTTCGCTTCCATACATGGCTACACTCCATACAAATACTTTCAGAAACGACTTCCTGACACTTAAATCTGTACTCGATGTTAACATATTTCTCTTCTTTAGAAACGCTTTCCCTGCCATTGCCAGTCTACATTTTATATCCTCTCTACTTCGACCATCATCAGTTATTTTGCTCCCCAAATAGCAAAACTCATTTACTACTTTAAGTGTCTCATTTCCTAATCTAATACTCTCAGCATCACCCGACTTAATTCGACTACATTCCATTATCCTCGTTTTGCTTTTGTTGATGTTCATCTTATATCCTCCTTTCAAGACACTGTCCATTCCGTTCAACTGCTCTTCCAAGTCCTTTGCTGTCTCTGACAGAATTACAATGTCATCGGCAAACCTCAAAGTTTTTATTTCTTCTCCATGGATTTTAATACCTACTCCGAATTTTTCTTTTGTTTCCTTTACTGCTTGCTCAATATACAGATTGAATAACATCGGGGAGAGTGTACAACCCTGTCTCACTCCCTTCCCAACCACCGCTTCCCTTACAAGCACCGAGCGGGGTGGCGCAGTGGTTAGCACACTGGACTCGCATTCGAGAGGACGACGGTTCAATCCCGCGTCCGACCATCTTGATTTAGGTTTTCCGTGATTTCCCTAAATCGCTCCAGGCAAATGCCGGGATGGTTCCTCTGAAAGGGCACGGCCGACTTCCTTCCCTGTCCTTCCCTAATCCGATGAGACCGATGCCCTCGCTGTTCGATCTCTTTCCCCAAAACCAACCAACCAACCAACCCTTACAAGCCCCTCGACTCTTATAACTGCCATTTCGGTACAAATTGTAAATAGCCTTTCGCTCTCTGTATTTTACCCCTGCCACCTTTAGAATTTGAAAGAGGGTATTCCAGTCAACATTGTCAAAAGCTTTCTTCATGTCTACAAATGCTAGAAACGTAGGTTTCCCTTTCCTTAATCTTTCTCCTTAGATAAGTCGTAAGGTCAGTATTGCCTCACGTGTTCCAACATTTTTACGGAATCCAAACTGATCTTCCCCGAGGTCGGCTTCTACCAGTTTTTCCATTCGTCTGTAAGGAATTCGCGTTAGTATTTTGCAGCTGTGACTTATTAAATTGATAGTTCGGTAGTTTTCACATCTGTCAACACCTGCTTTCTTTGGGATTGGAATTATTATATTCTTCTTGAAGTCTGAGGATATTTCGCCTGTCTCGTACATCTTGCTCACCAGATGGTAGAGTTTTGTCAGGACTGGCTCTCCCAAGGCCGTCAGTATTTCTAATGGAATGTTGTCTACTCCCGGGGCCTTGTTTCGACTCAGGTCTTTCAGTGCTCTGTCAAACTCTTCACGCAGTATCGTATCTCCCATTTCATATTCAACTACATCCTCTTCCATTTCCATAACATTGTCCTCAGGTACATCGCCGTTGTATAGATCCTCTATATACTCCTTCCACCTTTCTGCTTTCCCTTCTTTGTTTAGAACACGGTTTCCATCTGAGCTCTTGACATTCATACAAGTGGCTCTCTTTTCTCCAAAGGTCTATTTGATTTTCCTGTACGCAGTATCTATCTTACCCCTAGTGAGATAAGCCTCTACTTCCTTACTCTTGTCCTCTAGCCATGCCTGCTAAGCCATTTTGCACTTCCTGTCCGTCTCATTTTTGAGACGTTTGTATTCCTTCTTGCCTGCTTCATTTACTGCATTTTTATATTTTCTCCTTCCATCAATTAAATTCAATATTTCTTCTGTTACCCAAGGATTTCTATTAGTGCTCATCTTTTTACCTACTTGATCCTCTGCTGCCTTCACTACTTCATCCCTCAGAGCTACCCATTCTTCTTCTACTGTGTTTCTTTCCCCCATTCCTGTCAATTGTTCCCTTATGCTCTCCTTGAAACTCTATACCACCTCTGGTTTGGTCAGTTTTTCCAGGTCCCACCTTTTTGCAATTTCTTCAGTTTTAATCTACAGTTCATAACCAGTAGATTGTGGTGAGAGTCCAGATCTGCCCCTGGAAATGTCTTACAATTTAAAACCTAGTTCCTAAATCTCTGTCTTAACATTATATAATCTATCTGATACCTTTTAGTATCTCCAGGATTCTTCCATGTACACAACCTTCTTTTATGATTCTTGAACCAAGTGTTAGCTATGATTAAGTTCTGCTCTGTGCAAAATTCTACCAGACGACTTCCTCTTTCATTTCTTAGCCCCAATCCATATTCACCTATTACGTTTCCTTCTCTCCCTTTTCCTACTCTCGAATTACAGTCACCCATGACTATTAAATTTTCGTCTCCCTTCACTACCTGAATAATTTCTTTTATCTCATCATAAATTTCATCGATTTCTTCATCATCTGCAGAGCTAGTTGGCATATAAACATGTACTACTGTAGTAGGCATGGGCTTCGTGTCTATCGTGGCCACAATAATGCGTTCACTATGCTGTTTGTAGTAGCTTACCCGCACTCATATTTTTTATTCATTATTAAACCTACTCCTGCATTACCACTATTTGATTTTGTATTTATAACCCTGTATTCACCTGACCAGAAGTCTTGTTCCTCCTGCCACAGAACTTCACTAATTCCCACTATATCTAACTCTTTAACCTATCCACTACCCTTTTTAAGTTTTCTAACCTACCTGCCCGATTAAGGGATCTGATATTCCACGCTGCGATCCGTATAACGCCAGTTTTCTTTCTCCTGATAACGACGGCCACTTGAGTAGTCCCCGCCCGGAGATCCGAATGGGGGACTATTTTACCTCCGGAATATTTTACCCAAGAGGACGCCATCATCATTTAACCATACAGTAGAGCTGCGTGCCCTCGGGAAAAGTTACGGCTGTAGTTTCCCCTTGCTTTCAGCCGTTCACAGTACCAGCACATCAAGGCCGTTTTGGTTAGTGTTACAAGGCCAGATCAGTCAATCATCCAGACTGTTGCCCCTGCAACTACTGAAAAGGCTGCTGCTCCTCTTCAGGAACCACACGTTTGTCTGGCCTCTCAACAGATACCCCTCCGTTGTGGTTGCACCTACGGTACGGCTATCTGTATCGTTGAGGCACGCAAGCCGCCCCCCCCCCCCCCACCAACGGCAAGGTCCATGGTTCATGGGGGTTCATTCATAAGCGAATGCAAATATCGATTATTTAAAATTTTCGTTTCCTATCTTCGCATTGTTTGGCTTGGCTTCCTGTAGTGCACGTGTCATTTGTGAGTGAAATTCTAATCTAGTGAGTTACGTAAAATATTTGGCTATGCCTAAACGAAAGTGTTCATTTTCTGATGTCCTTTCCTGCAAATATCCGGCTTTAAGAGAGGGAGAAATGAATTTGAAGCGGAATATGAGATATGTGGAGCTGGAATGTACGTCTCAGTGGCCAATGAAGGTAAGAAATAATTCAACAGATTAACTGTCATGGTTTTATTTCATTGTTTCATAGTCATTCAATTTATTTGTATTCGGAAGGTTAAAGTGCAGTTTACATGTCGTCAGGTGCTGCTTGAATTTTAGATGTTGGTAGTGGTGCGTCAAATAAAGGAAGGTTAATGGCATTACGTTTTTCGTTTTGTAAACAATTCCGTGTTGTTGACATAACAAAACAATTGACACCACACTGTCACCACAATCAATGTTTTGAATTTTTTTTGTATTGCTCAGTTAACCACCACCTGACCATCAGTAACAATTAACTACTAGTTTTGCCGGTAATTCCCGGCTGTCACGTGACTTGTCCAAAGCTGACGGGTGGTATCCTCTTCTGCAGTTGACCCGTTTGATGTGTCCTCTTTTTTTCTTCCTTTGTCCTCCTTTTTGAAGCTGTTTGTCCTCCTTTTTAAACAATTGCATCTGGTGACTCTAGCTACGAACAACACACACTCCCATGCCCGAGGGAGAACTCAAACCCCCGGAGGGAGGGGCCGCGCAATCAGTGACATGGCGCCTCCAACCGCGCGGCCACTCCACGCTGCCCATCTCAAAACCAAAGATATATTGTAACAGAGGCGAACGAGAGAGAACAAAGCCTTCTTTGTTGTAGTGCCCTCTGATGTCTGTCCATGGCAGAAGAAATGTTTCAAGAGTGCAGAGGAATATGGATCGTGTTACTATGAAGTATAATGAATGGAGACTGCAAGTGGTCTCAAACGAAGAAGATTTTATTCCATTGTCGACTGACGGCTGTTGTTGTAGGTCTCAGGTAACTTTCCTCTGTTTATACTACGTTCTATTAGTGTAGTGACAGCTATACTGTGCTTGCACATTACTACGGATAATGAGCACCGCTTAAGTAACACATCAGTAATGTACTAACACACTGTATGTGGTTCAGTACCTGTAAGAGGGTTCTTCCAAGCATTTGCCTCAAATATGCCTACAAACAGATAGTAGAGGTTAACAGTGTTAAAGTTTTGGGATTACAACTTGACAATAAATTCAGTTGGGGGCAGCATACCTTAGGAATGCTAAAGCGCCTGAACAAATCATTGACTGCGATGCGGACGTGGTCAGCAGAGGCGTTACAAAAATAAGAATGGAGGCACACTTTGTTTACATTCATTCCAAAATGTCGTACAGCATCAGTTTCCTGGGTTACTCATCGAGCTAATGTTATCCCAGTCCAAAAGCGTATAACATGAAAAAGTGTAGGTTGTCTGTTCAAGGAATTTCTACTGCCTATAGGTTACTCCTTAATGCAGTCTGTCATTAATAGTGTAACTCTTTTTCAACAGTTCAGTTCATGGAAGCCATATTACAAAGAAAAATTTTGCTCAAAAAGATTTACCGTAACTTTCTGTGGTCCACAAAGATGTCCATCATTCGGGAACACAAACATTCAAATTACTTGGTAGCAGCCATTTTAAGTTTGACTACTAATAAAGTTCAGTTAAGCAAAGCCCAAAGAATTTGTTGGTGGGGAATTCCTATTACACTGACGAATTTCTTGCTAGAACTATTTGATGTGAATATTATGGTTATTACGGAAAGGTTTATTGTCAAACACCTAATTTCTGCACAACTTCAATGTAGCAATGTGATCAGTTTGTATGTGAGTTGTGAACTGTCTAATGTTTGATGATGCGTAGCTAAAACAGCCCACGAAGCATCTTATGTACATTAAACTATACACATTCTCATAATAGCGAAAGGTTTGGAATTACCTCTTAAGTAAAAACAGATATTTACGTCTTCAACAAACGTGAACGTTTGTGGAAGGACTCCAGACTCCAGACCAAATATATATTCTGTTTGTAGATAGTATTTCTGTAATTCTTACTACAGATCCAAGGAACGAAAGGTGTATTTAATCTAATCTTATGGACTAAGGTCAGACAGATTACTTACAATTGTAACTATTGAACGTAATTGCATTATCAGCAACCAGTTTGTACTGAAATATATTTTAAAATATAACTGTTCGCGAAAGCGTATTGTGGCACTGCGTACGTGAAGAATGCTGTTAACAGGGTATATTGAGGATGGAGGGAAAATACTACCATTTAAAAAAAGAAACGCTCTTTAAGCGGTTAATCAAGTCAGTTAGTGACAGTGACTATATCTTTTGTGCTGCGTTATTCGGTTTGTTAAATTTTCAAAGAGTCATATATACAATTCTCGAACAAAATATCAGTGATTCTGATTTCGTGTGCGTTCTTAGTCAAATCACCTTTTCATGCTCAGAAAGTAATAATTTTACTTGTTGTTAGCAAAATGTTGCTTAACTTGCGTTAATAGAGGAAGCTATGTTTTCAGTGAACATCTACTAGTAGTGCTTGCCATTAGTAAGTACCAAACTTAGAATCCCAATGGTATTTTGAACACTTTTCGCAGTATGGGCCTTGACAAGCATAGGAAAGCCAACTGTTCCCTAACTCCGTAATTAATGCGTCAGGTATCGCATGTGACTAGACTAAATCCTTGCCTTCTTCTTAATGTAGTGGTGATTACTTAATTCATCTGCCCAGAGAGTTACTCTAATTTACACGCCAGCAACATAACCGACAATCACTGGTAGAGGAAGGATGGGGAAAGTGGCCACTTAAGAAAAACTGAATTCTCTTCAAACCATGGTTGATGATAGAAGCTTGTCGCTTACAAATTTTTAATCTAAATGTTATGAGGGATCACATAAAATATTTTTAAGTCTAAAAGAAAATAATACATAAGAACTATAAAAGTTAACGAAGTGTCCACTTTCCCCAACTTAAGTGGATATTGAGAACGATGCATTGCCACTGTTCCGTATTGGTTATTAGTGCAGAATCGATGTGTTCTTTAATTCTACTTTACCAACTAGAATGTTACTCTATAAACGTCATTCAGTGTAAATCCATAATATCGCTTTTACTTTTCAAAAATATGTAATTAAATGAAGTTCTTGTTCTTCCCGTAATCTCTTTTGCTACCTACTACTCTCTATTTTTGCGTATAAGTCTTCATTTCAACGTCTTACATAGAACAATATACTGCTTTGTTGCTGTGTAAAATTGTATCTTATGATTCTTCAGCACCTTAATCACATTTTCCATCCCAGCAGGATCCCATGTGCGTTGCTCTAACTAGCCGAGTACCCAGCATTGTCCGGGTATGTACAAGAATTTATTTCATTCTTCTGTTAGTCCATATTCTCATTCCCTCTCTTTGCGTCCGCCTCCTCCTCCCCCTCCCCCTCCACCCCCCCCCCCAGTTCGCCCTCATCCCTTCCCCCCACCCCCCCACCCCTCCCCCACCAATGCCGGCCTCCACCAAACCCATTCTCTCACTGCGTCTACTCCACAATGCACACTGTTCACCTCGTCCTGCCTCTCTTTCTGTCCCTCTCTTTCCACCTATCTATCTGCTTCTCCCCTTCTCTCTGCCAATCTCCTCCCCCTTCCACTTCTCTCTTCACGTTATCACTCCACTCCAATAGGAGCCTGGTGGTTCATACCCTCCACAGTATACTTTTCCACGTAGTAACTAATATGTGTACGCATTTTGGCTGAAATCGTTCCTGGATTTTAAATGAGCCTTTTTCCCGTGGCTCTGCCCGCGTACGCACCTGTCAAATATACACTGGCGTCCTTAATTAAAGCAACAAACGGAAATTTTGCAAGGATACGTTTATTTTGCCACAAAACAGTATAAAAAGGTTATAATAAAGTAGAAACCATGTAAAGAATACAGACACAATGAAATGCAACATCCATAACGGTAGACACAAATTTTCTTCGTTTTCTTTTCCAACTTAACGGAATTACACATACATTCTGACAACTGATTAATGAGCTGAGTATGTGGTGTGACCACCTCTGGCAACAAGACAGGTCTGACAACGACGGGACATGCTATGAATGATGTCCTCAGTCTCATGTTGAGGCAATAACGCCCATTCTTCATGCAGAGCTGCTCACAAGTCTTGGAGAGTGGCTGGTGTATGTTGATGTGATGAAACCTGTCGCCCTAATGCATCCCAGACATGCTCTGTGGGATTCAAATCGGGAGCGCGAGTAGGCCACGCCATGCTGCAATTTCATCCGTTGACAAAAAAATTCATCACCTGTGCTCTATGAGATCGAGCATTATCGTCCATCTGTACGAAATCTGGTACTACAGCACCCCACAACAACCGTGCATGAGATCCAAGATCTCCTCACGCTACCTGACAGCAGTTAAACATTGCTGATTCATCCGTGCAATTTCATGAAGATGTATTCTAGTGGTCAGCATAATCCCTGCCCACACCATTAGGAATTCTCCTCGATATCGGTCTTTCTGCATAATCTTTGGATTCAGAAATCGTGTTCCACGTGTCCTCAAGATACGATCCGCCGAGAGTCACCCTCCAGACCAAATTGCGACACATCTTGAAACATCCCCTTAGAAAAATCAGTGAATTACTGTGCTGGTAAACCCCTTACGTTATTTGATTTTCAAACAGCTGAGCAAAACTGAACATATTCAGACATTTCTCTCTTTCCTTATTCTGATCATCACTAAACTGACACACAATATTTGTAGCGCAACGCAATCCGACTTTCAATAATCCCTACAAAAGAATGGCCCTGACGAACAATAACCTATACCTTTCATGAATCACTTACCTCACAAAAATCTTCATTACTACAACTACTGCAATACAGCGAGCGCCAATACTGCTAGCTAAATAAAAGATTCTAACTACTGAAGGCAGTAACTACTGATAGGCATAGTTAGCAAATGAAAGATTTTGATAGAGAACAAACAATGTATTTACCTTAATAATGTTCAAAAGTCGTAATATATATATATATATATATATATATATATATATATATATATATATATATATATATATATATATCAGTTCATGACATCCAATCTTACAAATTTACTGTCTCTGATGGACACACGTCCAGATCATCTGCTCCCAAAACTCCGCCATCTCTCTCCCCACATCCACCACTGCTGGCGTCTCACCTCCAACTGCGCAACGCTACGCGCTGTTAACAGCCAACTGCCCAACACTACAATAGCGACTATTCCAAGAATGCCACCCAGCCACAGACTGCACACAGCACAGTCAGTGATTTTCATACAGAGCGCTACGTGGCGTTACCAACATAAAAACCTAAACAGCCTACTTACACAGCCCCCATGCTCCTCACAAAAAGTTTTACAAATCGTTTTGGGCAGTGGCCAATACAGATTCGAAAAAAATTTTTCATTTGCTAACCATGCCTATCAGTAGTTAGTGCCTTCAGTAGTTAGAATCTTTTATTTAGCTGGCAGTATTGGAGCTCGCTGTATTGCAGTAGTTCGAGTAACGAAGATTTCTGTGAGGTAAGTGATTCATGAAAAGTATAGGTTACTGTTAGTCAGGGGCATTCTTTTGTAGGGATTATTGAAAGTCAGAATGCGTTGAGCTACAAATATTGTGTTTCAGTTTAGTGATGATCAGAATAAGGAAAGAGAGAAATGTCTGAGTACGTTCAGTTTTGTTCAGCTGTTTGAAAATCAAATAACGTAAGGGGTTTACCAGCACAGTAATTCACTGATTTTTCTAAGGGGATGTTTCAATCTGTGAAAAGAACATTGGTCCACCGTTCCACCGTCCAGGTGGCATGTTGACGGCTCCACCCAAGACGATCCCTCCTGTGAAGATACGCCGGAGGCAAACAGACAGCAGGTCTCCAACAATAAAGACTACTGTGCTGAAGCCTTCTCTACACCGTTTGCCTCGAACACGTCCAAGGGATGCTGCGAGGATAGATGCCAGTTGCAGTGAAGTACTAAGGCGCTACTGTCGTGCCCTTGCAGCCAAAAACCGGTCCACTCTGACATCGCACGTGGTCGACCCTGTGCTGGTCTCCGGGATACAGTTTGGGTCTCTATAAACTGTCACCTCATCTGAGAAACAACAGAAAGGTTCACATTAAGCCATCGGGCCACATCCGTTTGCGACTTTCCTGCTTTCATTCTTCCTATGGCCCTCCGCGGCAGAGAGACTGGTAGGCGTCTTCTCTGTGCCATACTGCACCGTCTGTGACTGTTTAACCGGCGAGTGTAGATTTGGGACTACCCTGCAACCACTACCCCGCTTGACAGGTGCCTTGACGTTATTCGCGGCGTTGCTGTCCGTTGATCGGAATACTATCTTCCGTGCAGAACACGATCGTAACATCTGTTGACAGTTTGTATGATTACATCGTGAATTAGACACAGGACGGAGAAAAAGCAGTTCGTTAATTTAATTTTGGACAGCAGTGTATTTCACATATACACTACGTGATGAAAAGTATCCGGACACCTGGCTGAAAATGACTTACCAGTTCGTGGCGCCCTCCATCGGTAATGCTGGAATTCAATATGGTGTTGGCCGACCCTTAGCCTTGATGACAGCTTTCACCCTCGCAGGCACACGTTCAATTAGGTGCTGGAAGGTTGCTTGGGGAATGGCAGCCCATTCTTCGGAGTACTGCACTGAGGACAGGTATCGATGTCGGTCGTTGAGGCCTGACATGAAGTCGGCGTTCCAAAACATCCCAAAGGTGTTCTACAGGATTCAGGTCAGGACTCCGTGCAGGCCAGTCCGATACAGGGATGTTATATTGTCGTGTAACCACCGCGCCACAGCCCTTGCATTATGAACAGGTGCTCGATCGTGTTGAAAGATGCAATCGCCATCCCCGAATTGCTCTTCAACAGTGAGAAGCAAGAAGGTGCACAAAACATCAATGTAGGCCTGTGCTGTGATAGTTCCCCGCCAAAGAACAGAGGGTGCAAGCCCCCTCCATGGGAAACACGACCACACCATAACACCACTGCCTCCGAATTTGACTGTTGGCACCACACACGCTGGCAGATGACTGAGCCGTGCGCGGCACCCGCTGATGCCGTTCATAGCTTGGCATCTTGTAATAGCGATAGTGGCGTCTCGTTTTGTTAGTGTGTTCACTGGCGCCACTACGTTTGCTCGCCTGGTCTGTCCGTGAGTGGCAGCAGCAGTGCTTATCGATAGCGCGTACTGTGGTAATATCCTTGGAGCGGCCTCTAGTATTTCCGGGTCGTCGTGTGTCGAGCTAGTGGAGTTGGGACGGAGCATCAGTGAGATCCGGACAGCGAGTACTTGCCCGAGGGCTGGCGACACACATGCACTGTCCGACGGAAGTATGTGGTCGCGAGAGTGCACGACCACTTCGTGGACCGAATTTAGCGAGTTTTAGTTGAATGGACCGTTATATTCGAGTAATGCAACTTTCGCCTGTGTGTGTCTGCCTGTCGAAGTGACCTCAGGGCAATAAGTTGTCAGTCGACGATTTATACTGGAATCTTTCCGGTCCCTGACTTGAGTGGGGACCACCGTTGGTTGCTCGTTCGGTCGGTCGTCGCAGCGGGCGACGTGCATTTGGTCTTCCGAACGCTTCTGGCTTCTCTGTATTTGTGCCGACTTATAATTTATCCGTGTTGTTTCACAGTGACTGGTTTAAGTATTGTGTGTTGTTCGTGGAGTTGTTTTCCCGGGTCCGTGTGTGTGTCTTGTGGTTTTGAATCAGCATTTATTTTAATGCTGTCTGCGTACTGAATTTGATGAGGTTGTGAACGGACATCAGGTCGGCTGGTGGCGCAGCAGCTAGCAGGTCCGAGCAGCGCAAGGGCAAGCCGGTTCCGCTGGCAGCGAGCTGTCACTGCCAGATCGAGGAGGGATAGCTACATACCAAACCCTGGACGTTTAAGGTGAGTGAAGAGTTAACTGCTAATGCCACCTCGACTGTTCTGAGATCCCGCCTTTGGTCGGCGGGTTGTTGCTCCCAGGGCCGCTGAGCCTGGCAGCAACGAGTGAAGTGTTTCCAGGCGGTGAAACATTACAGCCTTCTTTATTTGTTATTCATCATTGAATAGTATTATTCTTATTAGTGAAGTGCAACCAGTGGCATTTTCTGCCTTGTGGCCGCCCTGGAGGTTAGCGTACTTTTCCGGCAGTGTACCCTTTCTCGTCGTGTTGATGCTGTGCGACACAGCGTGTAGCTAGCCTCTCGTATTGTACTGTGATTTTTTTTTTTTATTATTGGGAGGTCTACCTGGGTTCTAGTGTTTCCTTCGGCCTTGGGTGTTTTCTGAAGACGTAGTGCTGTCTGTCTATTCACACTTGCTCCAAAAATATTCAGTGGTTGTATCGGTGATCGGACGTTAGTCGGATTGGTTAGTCGGTCGGTCGGCGCTTAAGTTGCCCCTAGTTCGAGTTACCATCCAGTTAAGTGAGTACACCTTGGCTGCCTGTCTCACCTTACCTTATGTTTGAGTTACCTTGCCAGGCCGATCCTTGGAACACTTGCTAAGAACCGTTCTTACTGATGCCTAATATAGTGATGTATGTTTTAAGGATATTTGTTATTTTCTAATTATTGTTGGTGTGGCCTTCAGCAGAGCAATAATTTCACTTCTTTGGTGATAAGGCCTCCAGCCATGATACAGTAACATTTTTTAAGCAAACTTGTTTCAAAAGCAAGGGATTTATTTTAAAAGTGCTATTTGGGATTGTTTTGCTGACCTCTAATTAAGGCCTTCAGCCGTTTGTTATTTGAAATTGTTTGTGACTTTCAGCCGAGCAATAATTTCACTTCTTTTATAATAACGCCTTCAGCCGTCTTACAGTCTGCTTTAAAACTAAGTATGTATCTTAATATGCGCTATTTGGAATTGTTCGTCTGACTTCTAATTCAGGCCTTCTGCCGTTTGTTGTTTGAGGTTATAGTTGGTGGCCTTCGGCCTCAAAACTGGGAAATTGTTTTCCGTGACAAAGCGTTCAGCCGTCATAGAGTCAATTTTGTTTCTTTAAGAGATTGTTTTAAAATTTTAATTTCTTTAAGTAAAGTATACGTATTTGTTGTGCAACTGAAAGTAACCGATTACGGCCCCGTCCACAATCGTAACCTTATCCTGCCTCATCCTGAGAAACCAGCCCTCAATGACGTTCACCGGGCATTCGCCATACCCACAACCTGCCATCGGATCGCCACATTGGGCACCGTGATACGTCACTCCACAATGCGTTTTTCCACTTCTCAATCGTCCAATGTTTACGCACCTTACACCTAGCGAGGTATCGTTTGACATTTAGCGGCGTGATGTGTGGCTTATGAGCAGCCGCTCGACCATGAAATCAAAGTTTTCTCACCTCCTGTCTAACTATCATAGTACTTGTAGTGGATCGTGATGCAGTTTGGAATTTATGTGTGATGGTCTGGATAGATATCTGCCTATTACACATTACGACCCTCTTTCACTGTCGGCGTTCTGTGCAGGCATCAGACGAGGTCGGCCAGTATACCTTTGTGCTGTATGTGTCCCTTGACGTTTCCACTTCACTATCACATCGGACACATTGGACCTAGGGATGCTTAGGAGTGTGTAAATCTCGCTTACAGACGTATGACACAAGTGACACCCAATCACCTGACCACGTTCGAAGTCCATGAGTTCCACGGAGCGTCCCATTCTCCTGTCTCACAATGTCTAATAACTACTGAGGTCGCTGAGGTACCTGGCAGTAGGTGGCAGCACAATGCACCTAATATGAAAAACGTATGTTTTTGTGGGTGTCCGAATACTTTTGATGACATAGTGTATTTAAGATGTCTGACACGTATTTATACACACATTTTACCTGCATTTCTTTGGAATTTTGCATTGAAGGTTTATATTCATGCAACTCAATTTTTACGACTTCAGAACTCCTGAACTATATGTCATACAATTACATGGAATTTCGAGATACAAGTATATGTGGCTCATTTCTGCGAAATGTCTTATGGGTAAAATTGGTAGTAAACCAGTATTAAATTAAAACGTCACGCCCAATGCGGCAGGTTTTCGTGCATCTCAGTGTTTATGGCGTCACATCTCCTGAACTATGTGTTGCACAAAGATACATTTCTTTCTAGCTACATTCAGCGGCATATGTGGATACTGTCCGCGAAAATCATTGCGAATAGAATTAGTGGCAAGGAAGTAATACATTTTAATAACATGCATAATGCAGCAGTTTTCCTGAAAGAATAGTTAAAATACCCCCATCCTAACCCTTTTAATATGTAAGTGGTCCTTACCCCACAGCGATCTTTTCTAGGCAGTAAGTAATATGTGTATCAAATTTGGTTGAAATCAATCCAATGATTTAGAAGAACATGACGAACACACATACATATAATGTCGGACGTCATTTCGACATTAGTGGTTCTCAGATAAAACTACCAAACCGAAGGAAAAGAAACTACATATGCAATCCAAAAGATGCTGTTTAAACACAGATATTGTAAGAAAATATTATTCTACGTTTAAGTTAGTAAGCGAGGATAATATAAATGACATTACATCAGATGACCAAAAATTAGGAAAGTATTTACTACAAAATAACAGGACGAGCTTCTCTTTCAAACCTGCTGACACCCATTAAATCGTATATTACTTTAACCATTTCTCGGTAGCCAGCACCACTGCTCAGAGCAGAAAATCACCTTGCCCTAACATGTTTGTGGTGAGTACGACAGCCACAATTATCAATTATATTCCTTTATATTTATAATTAGAAAAAGACTGCGATCGCAACAGGACTGCTCTACGAGTATTATTAATTGATAAATAGACCCTCAATTCCATTGGCCTTTCCGAATCTCCTAATCTTTCTTACAGCATTTCTCACGGATATCCTAATCTTTCGTATTATAATTTCTCACAGAAGGACTGTATCGTCTGAGAAGCCTAATCACTGGTATCTCTTTCCCAGCACACTTATACACTGAAGCGCCAAAGAAACTGGTATAGGCATGCGTATTCAAATACAGGGATATGTAAACAGGAAGAATGCGGCTCTGCGGTCGGCATCTCCTATATAAGACAAGTGTCTGGCGCATTTGTTAGATCCGTTACTGCTACTGTTATGGCAGGTTATCAAGATTTAAGTGCGTTTGAACATGGTGTTATAGTCGGCTCACAAGCGATGGGACACACCATCTTCGAGTTAGGGATGAAGTGGTGATTCTCCCGTACGACCATTTCACGGGTGTACCGTGAATATCAGATATGTGGTAAAACATCAAAACTCCGATATTGCTGCGACCGGCAAAATATCCTGCAGGAACGGGACCAACGACGACTGAACAGAATCGCTCAGTGTGACTGAAGTGCAGCCCTTCCACATACTGATGCAGAATTCAGTTCTGGGCCATCAACAAGTGTCAGCGTGCGAACCATTCAGGGAAACATAATCGATATGTACTTTCGGAGCCGGAGGCTGGAGACTTGTTGCCTGCTCGGACGAGACTCGTTTCAAATTGTATCTAGCGGATGGACGCGTATGTGTATGGACACAACCTCATGAATCCACGGACCCTGCATGTCAGCAGGGGACTTTTCAAGCTGGCGGTGGCTCTGTAATGCTGTGGGGCGTGTGCAGTTGGAGTGATATGCGACCTCTGATACGTCTAGAATCGACTCTGACAGGTGAGACTTATGTAAGCGTCCTGTCTGATCACCTGCATCCATTCATGTCCATTGTGTATTCCGACGGACTTGGGCAATTACAGCATAACAATACGACAGCCCACTCGTCCAGAATTGCTACAGAGTAGCTCCCGGAACACTCTTCCGAGTTTAAACACTTCCACTGGCCCCAAACTCCCCAGACGTGAACATTATTGAGTATATCTGGGAAGCCTTGCAACTTGCTGTTCAGAAGAGAACACCACCCCCTCTTACTCTTACGGATTTATGGACTGCCCTGCAGGATTTTGGTGTCAGTTCTCTCCAGCACTATTTCAGAAGTTAGTCGAGTCCATGCAACGTCGTGTTGTGGCATTTCTGCGTGCTCGCGGGGACTCTACACGATATTAGGCAGGTGTACCAGTTTCTTTGGCTCTTCAGTATATTTGTTCTGGAATTTTCTTTCACCTCAGTCACAGTTTCTTCGTCATTAAAATTAATCAACAATGACGATAAGCAGCCCTATATTTATGTTAAGACGTTTCTCTACACAAAATTAATTCTTCTGACGATTCAGTTTTCTATCTCACTTCAGTCTCATCATCGAAGACTTCGTCTGTGTCATTACATTCCACATGGTATACTGATACGCCCTCCAAACGAGTATAAACCCAGGTACAATGCGCCTTTTTCCTGTTCAGTTACAAATAATTTGTCGGATCTTACCTTCATCCTTACACATTGAGCTTAATCCCACGGAAAAGTGTGATATGTTTGCAAACGTTCTTCATGTTTGACCCAAATAAACTTCTGAAGGACGACCTTGACCGCAGGTGCGCAACTAGAATGGGCCAATCCCCGCACTGAGCTAGTGCCTCCCAAGGTCGAGTGGCCCCCGGCGTCTGAAAGAAAGAAAGGAAAAAACGGAAAAATTAAAATGTAAGAAACAGTAAAATCTATCAATCATATGAAGTCGTTCCCTCTATTAAACAAATCAAAATTGGAAATCATTCTGCTGCAGAGATAGCAAATTATTAAGTCAAGTTTTGTTAGCAGACCATGCTGTGTTCAGTGTGCCTATGTACCTACGAACGAAAGCACACTCAATAAGCGAAGATGAAGATAGCAGAAATGTTATATGTACTTGAATGAGAAATAATGTAAATTTACTGATGCGTTCAATGAAGGCACTCTTTACATACAATACTGAAAGGTTAGGCCGGTAGCGATTGGTAACATGTGATTTTCAGTCAGAAATCGTACACAGTCTTTCGAAACACCTATTCTTATCAGTCATTGTTTTTAGTGTCTTCTTAGAGTGCACGGTTAATATTTATTGTGTCTGATTGGGTAGGGGGAGGGCAAGATGTCGTGTCTAAATGATACTAACTGTTACAAATTATTTATCAGCGAAATGAAAAACAGCATTCAACAGTGACAACTATAGTATTACAATAGTTTTATTGCGCAACCTACCACTTGGTCGCCAATGGTGGCAGCGAGAAGAATCAACGTATTAGCAGCGCTCGAATTCCAGCAACCTCTAGCGATTCAGTATTTCGGAGACGAGAAGCCAAGAAAACGGGGATGCATTGTAATCGGCCTGGGGATGTGAGCTCCGGAGGCACAGAAACGAAAGACGAACAACATTATTTAATTATACGCATCGGTAACCTGAAACACCAATTTCGAATCGAATTTCATTCCCTTTATAAGACATCTAAGATTTGTAAGGAAAATAGTTTTTGAAAAAAAAAGCTTTATGTTTGAAATTTGTCAATAATCGTTAGAAATTCGTATAAAATGTGTAATTTCCTGTCTCAGGACACCATGGCGACAAACTCAACCTATCGAACAGACTGTATACGAAGGAACATAGAAATCTCTTGGCAAGGAATTGTCATAGGAGAAAGCATGGGTCAACTGAAGAATGGGATACAACCCGTCGGCTTTGACCAATGACGTCATAGTTTATTCATAGACTAATGTCTTTATTTTCGAGCCACAGATAATAAATCGGTTATCTTCTGTGGCGAGGCGTCTTCATTGTAAGTTGAAATATATGGATGCGTTTTTAAAGAACGGGACTAGACAGTGTGTATAATTTTTGTCGCTTACATTAATTTAAAACACTTCTTCATTCCAATTCATTCGGTACTTATTTTCATTCTTGGTGAGTTTGAGATATTTTGGAGCATTTGTTTTTCATTCTGGACAATTCTTACTTTTTGATTTTCGTTTGTACGTATGGTTTTATCTATTCCTGTGAATATGGAACTCTAGATGCAAGGTTCGTCAACTGCAGTACGGAATACAAATTTCATAGCAGTCGCTTTTTTTCGCTTAGCTAGCACTAGTATTACTAAGATATTTTTCAGTCGATACTAGTTAGTACTGCCGAAGGCGAAAAGACAGACAATCGAAAAATTCGTAGCCTTTACTTCAGTTGACACAATTATGTAGGTCAACTGAAGAACAGGGTACTTGTACTACAAAAGACGAAAAAAGCGTAATACGTAACAATGGCATCTTATACCACATACGAAGGTAGTTTTTCTGCACTTCAGTTCAGCTATATTTTATGTATGTCGCTATTTTTCGTCTTCGCTAGAGTTAGTATCCTATATAGGTACCTACATAGGTCAAATGAACCACGGGATACGAATTTTACGTGTGACGGTCTTTCCGCCTTCGCTAGTACTAGAATCAACTGAAGAACTGTGAAATTTGTATCCCGTACTTCAGTTGATTTACATAGGTCAACTGAAGAATGCGGTGCTAGTTCTAGCGAAGGGGAAAACGTCGACATACGTTAAATTTGTATCCCGCAGTGCACTTAACCTATACAGATCAACTGAAGTTCAGGATACAACTCACATACGTTAACTGAGGTAGTCCATGCAACCATCAGTTGTGTCACTTTTTTCTCTTCCTTTCTTTCTTGGTCTAGTATTCCATTTTTCAGTTCAGTTATATAGGTCAATCGAAGAATTGGATACTACCATTCAAAGAAGCGATATACTTATCATTTTGTCCGAAATATGAATGTACGTGCTATATGTCTACCATCTGTTTTCTCAGTGCTGCATAATTTTATTTCTCAACATTAGTCTTTTCCGTTAAATCTCTACAATACAAAATCTCTGGTAACTTCTGACGTCATTGGTCAAAACCAACGGGCTGTATCCAAATCTCCAGTAACTCCGAATGCATCATTTAAAGCATTCCGATTTCTTTGTAATTACAAGATTTATAAAATTCATGTTTCTTCAATAAAAAATGCAACTGTTTTGGTAGTCACCGCAACCACTAATGCACCGCGTGGCGTACCTCTTCGTCAGAACGGAACTTCTTTCCTCCTACTGCGTCTTTGAGTGGTTCAAACATATGGAAATCACTTGGTGATAAAGTATGGCGCCATTCCTTGCTCGCTCTCCTCGTTTGTGGTTAGTGGAAGTGAACCCAAGTTTCGTCCCCAGTAACGATTCTTGCAAGGTAGCCGTCACCTTCTCGTTCAAAGCGCCGAATAAGTTCTTCACAAGCATCAACACGTCGTTTTCTCATCAGGAGTCAGCTGCCGTGGCACCCATCTTGCAGACCCTTTGTGAAACTGGAGCACCTCATCCACAATGTAGTGTGCTGACCCATGAGTAATCTGTAAACATGCTGCAATGTTATTCAGTGTCACTCGGCGGTTTTCCTTCACTATGGCTTCAACTGCTGTAATGTTCTGTCGAGTCACAACTCGTTGTGCCTGACCTGGACGAGGAACATCTTCCACTGAAGTCACACCATTTGCGAACTTCCTACTCCATTCGTAGACTTGCTGCTGTGACAAACATGCATCACCGTACTGAACCCTCATTCGTCGATAAATTTCAATAGGTTTCACACCTTCACTACGCAAAAACCGAATAACAGAACGCTGTTCTTCCTTGGTCCATGTCGCAGGTGGGGCGGCCATCTTTATACTGATACTTCGACGGTATGTGTGCATCTGCACTATGCTGCTACCTACAGGCCGTTCTGCACGCTGTTTGTAGCACGCTTACCAACTTAACAGGATAACGGCGCGAAATTTCGGTTTGTTATTACAAATGTAAGGTTTTCATTTGACTCACCCTCGTACAAATGCTATGCGTCAACAGAAAGTTGCACACCGCTTGGTGTCTGCGTTTATGCTGCCGTGGAAAGGCAGAACTCAGATGACTGATGGAGGCTTACCTTCTGACTGCTGTCGTTGCCCCGTGCTCTTTCTGCGTTTCACGATTTGCTTGTGGTCATGTTGACTGGGAATGGATACATTCACATTGCTCGACAGACGCTTCGTTTCAAACTGATGCTAAGCAACGGCGTCGGCCGCTCAAGAGGCTGCTGTATTGTTGAGAACTGGATCATGTTGCGGTCTATTTTTTACTCCAAGACGACGGCCAATCCTGGCGTCCGATTCCACACTTCGACTTTAAAAAATGACGTCATATCTATGGCAGAGAGGCTGCATACAGGCGATCTTTGAAAGCAGCTCATCATATTTGTAAACAAACGAATGTAACATACGATAAAATTACAGTCACAGTTCACGTGATTAATTTGCTTGGCCAAAAATTATACCGACTAGAATTAAAGGTAAGGAAAATAAATAAGAACAGAAATAGAGAACTATACATGTTGAAATAAATTGTTATAGTAATTTATGCGAGTAAGAAAAGAACGTAGAACCTTTAAATCCATCACAGTATAACGCATGATGAATTCATAATACTGTGAAATAACTTTAACTGTTAATAATAATTATAAAATCTAACGTGACTACCATACAAGTAACGAAAATTCACATAAACCTGGGTCTAGCAAACACTGGAATCGGTAACTACAATTGACTATACAGGTAAATTCTAGTTACCGATTCCAGCCACCTCCAGTTCGTTACTTAGACCGTTTTAACAACAACTGTGTGCACTAATGTGCTACAGGATTTCTACAAATGGTGTTACTCTCTTCACTACAATGAAAAAGAGAAACATTTGGAAGCTGTACCTACAATATTAGTTATCTTTTCGTAGTAGTTCTGAGATCGATAAGAAATCTAGATATCATACAAAAACGGAGTCCATACATTTACTGTAAAAATGTCCAAAATTATGAACCATCTGACCTCAGTTCTAGTTACCAAGCCAACCATTCAATTATTCATTAATTAGATAGTTTTCTCATTAGGTGTGTGCACTAAAATGTAGGCTAACGGGATTTCTTCACTTGTAATTGCTCCCTGAACTACAAAAAAAGTTACTAATATTGGAATCGGTAATTAGAATTGACGTGTATAGAAGCTCAGTTCTTGTTACCGATTCCAGTTTTTGCTATACACTGCAGTAGTTTTAGAGAGGAATTATAAATGTAGAGCTACTATTACGTTTCAGTGCATACAACTCCTGAAAAAGTAATTTACATATGAATCATGGAGCGGTTGGAATCGGTAACTGTAATTTATGTACATAGGGTCATTCTAACTATCGATTACAATATTTGTTACTTTTTGTAGGTATTCGTTATTTGTGTATCGGCTTTTCTTTTAGAATTTAAAGTCTCGGTTTCTCCACATTTCATGCTATTGTTTCGTATTTGTTGTCATTCATTTCATTGTCCCTGCTTTTCTATTGCATTTTAGAGTCTCCCCGCCCCAAATCCCAACTTTCCTGCCTTCTCCCATTAGATTCAATGATTAACAGCAAAATTAAAGCTATTTTTTAACAGTGTGACTTGACCATGCGCTTTGCTGTAATACAATTTAAAGCTTCTCTGTGGTTTTCTACTCGCATAAATTATGAGAATACTTCTTATCACACGTGAAAATTTGTTTCTAATTCTTGTTCTCAATTATATCCGTTATCTTCAGTTCGTTTCGATATAATTCATGATTCAGTAAATACTTGCGTGAATAGTGATTGCAATTTTATCGTATGCCAATTCATGTGTTTACTTGCACGATCCTTTGCTTTCATAGATTGCCTATATGTTGGGTCTTTGTCTTAGGTGTGACGTCATTGCACAAAGTCGACGAGTGAAATCGGACACCGGAATTTATGTCAAGACGATATGCGGTAAATAGTCACCGCACAATTAACGAAACAATCCAGCTATAATAACAGGGGCATAACTAGACGGGGGGGCTGGGAGACAATATCCCGCTGCCACCCCCCCCCCCCCCCCCCCCGAGAGTAACAACCTTCAGGAAAGGAAGGACGAGCCAAATAAACTCTTTCGCTCTGTTAAAATAAAGACAGATTGTTTTGGAGATCATTCTGACCATTCTGACGTAAAAATATGGGAATCGTGTATCTGCTTAACCCAGGTCAAAAATTAGTCTCCACTGGTTTAAGAACATCTGTTAAATGTAAATGTAGAACGAAAAATACGTATGAGCAAGAGTTTCCAGAATGAGATTTTCACTCTGCAGCGGAGTGTGCACTGATATGATATGAAACTTCCTGGCAGATTAAAACTGTGTGCCCGACCGAGACTCGAACTCGCGACCTTTGCCTTTCGCGGGCAAGTGCTCTACCAACTGAGCTACCTAAGCACGACTCACGCCCCGTCCTCACAGCTTTACTTCTACCAGTACCTCGTCTCCTACCTTCCAAACTCTACAGAAGCTCTCCCGCGAACCTTGCAGAACTAGCGCTCCTGAAAGAAAGGATATTGCGGAGACATGGCTTAGCCACAGCCTGGGGGATGTTTCCAGAATGAGATTTTCACTCTGCAGCGGAGTGTGCGCTGATATGAAACTTCCTGGCAGATTAAAAGTGTGTGCCAGACCGAGACTCGAACTCGGGAGCTTTGCTTGGGTAGCAGCTGCCACAACACAGCAGGGAAACGGTCTGGTCTGAGAACCTTGGTAACCTTGGAAACCGCCTCAGACGCCTCAGACCGGCCGAGGCAACTGAGCCACTTAACGAAGTTTTCAAAGAAAACGTTTACAGCAAACGATAAATTTCGAAAGCAGTTTCATCTAAGCCGCGGAAGCACATCACCTCCGAAGAAGACACGAAGAAGATAGCGTTTTTACCAGTTTGTGACTCAGTGACGGGGAAGATCATCCGGCTCCTGATAAAACATAAAATCGATACAGTCTTCAGGCCCCCGGCCAAAATTCGGCAACTAATGGAGCCTGTGAAAGATAATGTATTCCTCAAATCACCAGGATTTACAAAATACCGTGTGGGTGTGGGAAGTTTTATGCCCGTGAACTTTTCTGCACTATTTAACAGCGTCGCATATAATATGAAAGGTGTTTCCGTCCACGCTATCCCGAAAAATTCGCTGTAGCAGTGCGTGCACTGGAAAACCGACATCGAATTGCATTCGATGCGTTATTAAGTGGTCCAACGGCTTCTGGGATAGCGTAATAAGTGAAGCAATAGAGATCAAAATATCGGACAAGAGCTTCAGTAAAGGCGGTGGGTTGCAGCGGAGTAAGGCCTGGGATCCTGTGATTGGGGACTTGAAGGCGGCGACGCGGCCGTCGCGCCACAAAACTTTGCCATATACGGCGCAGGCCTAGGCACCAATGACGTCACTGGCGAAAGCGCGACCCCTAGCGATAAGCACGGCAGCAGCATTCGGACGACACCTCCTACCAGATCTAATCCTCCCCTTCCCCTTCCTCCCCCTTTCCCTCCAGGGCTCCCTCTGTCTTCTTTCTCAACATCCTTTCTTCCTCCCCCTCCCCTCTCCCATTTTTCCCACTTCCTCCCTCCCCCTCTCACCAGGATTCCACACCTAACACTACCCTCTCCCCTCCCCTCTCCCTTCTTTTCTCCCACTGGCTTTTCCCCCCTCCTCCTTCCCGTCCCCCGCCTGTCCCCTACACCTGGTGGCAGCCCTCCCCCCCCCCTATCTCATCAAGTGTATTCGGTGTTTTCTGTGCTGAAGATCGTCACCAGTGCTTAGGGCAATGGGGTTTTCTTCATTTCTGTGCGCCAGTGTGATCTTCGGTGTGCTCCTTCATTTGAGTGTCAAACTAATTACCTTCGTCTGTGTGCACTGTGGACCTTGTTTTTGAAACCAATGCCTTCCGACGAACGCCTTCATTACTATTCTTGTGTGTGTCTTCTGTTTTCACCATTCTTGTATTTCTGTTTCTGTGTATTCATGTTCGCTATATGTTTTCTTTCTGTTGGCCAAAGAGCAGCATTTGTACACCACTGCCAGCCAACCTTTGTATAAAGGGAAAATACAATAAAGAAAAAAAATTCAGACTACAGTCGACCACTTGACAATGGCAGAACAGATCTCTGCCGAAAGTGCTGTGGTCAGTTAACCACTTGACGAAACTTGAAACTCGAGAATATTATGTTAATGGATATCGCCACGAAAGCATGCATTTGTATAACGTTAAATCTGTATATAGTAATATACACGTGTCATAAAATGAGTGCAACTCGAGCACAGTGTTCGTGCATCACTTCGGGTAGGTTTTCCGTCTGGAAAACAAGGAAGTCATTTCGTGATAGAATGTGGACACAAAAGACAGTCAAACAGTATAATGAAATAAGCATCTACGGTCTGACCTACACCTGTACTGATATGAAATTTCTTTTCTCCTCTCCGCTGGGTGAGGCCCAGGCAGTGTTTCATGAGCACTAGGAGGTCCAGGTGAAGGGTCTTGGGCAGCAGACTGTCCAGGCAAAGCGTCAGGAGCTGTGGAAGGTTGTTGCTGTTCTTCAACTAAAAAAATTGAATTGAATGATTAATCTTATTATTAAAAAAATTGAATTAGAAATTTCACAATCCCGTCAAATGTTACATGAATAAACACCTTCTGTCGCCTCAGCTGCTTCAGACTGCACTATTGTAAACAGCTCATCTTCGTCTTCTGTATAAAAATAGTCAATGTTAGAGTACGACCCATCACATTGTTGGCACAGTTTCGTGCGGAACAGTCCTGTTCGCCTTCACCCAAATCAATCTTAGGAATCTCTTACATTTTGAAGATAAAAGCCTCTCGGGAGACGTGGGTTTCATTTCTCGTCTCCCTCCACGACAATTGCTCTGGATCCAAGTAGTACTGCATATGTGATCGATGGGCACTTTTTGGTGCTCATATTACGATTCACTGTTGTAAGATGGCAAGAACTATGCCCCTTACACGAAGTCATTAAAGATCACTGAACTCACATTGACTGAACAGTAGGGCTGAACAAAAATGACTGACAAGGCACAATGCATCTTGTAGAGGGTATAGTATGGACGTATTGGAATAATTAATGTTAGGTGATGGTTTTAAAGTAATTCACGTGACATGAAAACTTGGTGGAAACACGTCGATTTACTGGAGGCTAGTTTATCCCAAGGAAGTATTCAGAGTTGGCCGCAGCCGAGCTGGGGAGCGGCGAAGGGAAGTGACAATAGGCAGCTTAGGACAACTCAAACTCTGAGAAAGTGGTAATGGGGTGCGGCCTCCAGCTGCCTTAAGATGAGTGACAGTGAGGAAGGGGGGGGGGGGGGTGGTTGACCCCATGCTGGTGTACCGGGAAGTGGACGGAGAACTTGTACTCCTGTTGATAAATGTCCGTTGTCCCGTTTTCAGTGAAACATGCGAGAAAGCCGCGCAAAGCTACACTGGAGCGGTCAACAGAGGCCAAAATATGTGTGTTCGTCACTATAGCAACTTCACGCTGAATTTATGGTCCACAGAGTCTGAAGTAAATCAGGTGAAGAGCGACAGAATGAAATACGACAGCCTCCAATGGGAGCATAGGACCAAGGAATTTGAAGTACTCTCCTGGGAGTCAAAATTGCGGAAAAATTGGTGTCTTGTGCAGACGTTAACCTTAATGAGTGGCCAGGGAGGAGCTAAATATCAGAAGTTGAGAGGAAGGGAAATTTTGTGGGAATTTGTTCACTTCCCAGAGCAGGCATTGGTCAGCACTGGGAAGTGACGCATAATTAACGCGACTTGCGCTGCAATTGGCGTAAGTGATTTTGCTGGAGGGGAAACCGAGGCGAAGAGCAGACTGGCAGAAGTCTCCGTAGAGGTCTTCTGTTCCCAGCTTGCCTAGAGTGCGGACGTGGTGTTCTTTACTCAGCTTGCCTGAGAGAGAGTGAGCATCTCTGCAGTTTAGCACTTAGCAAACGGAACGAAGGAGCTTGGAGACAAAAAGTTTTCGTTCACCTTTGTACTGAGCAAGATAGCTAGGAGTGAGATGAGCGCAGCCTTGCAGCACCACGAGGTCGACCGACGTCCACACAATGACACCGCCCTGACACGCTGAATTCGGTGATATTGCGCCCGCTCCGGCTTGAGTTAGGCCACTGATTAATTTGTTGGATCACATCGGCATAGTTTCCACGAGGGTTTCATGGGCCGTGTATTGTAGAATTCTTCTCGCACTTCAGATTACGCCTGGATCAGTCGATAGGAATTACTTTTAAGTTATCGCGCTTTACTCCAAGCAAACACAATGTATTATCACTACCTGTTAGGAGAGTCATGTAATGTGAGTTAAAATAAATTTTTGCTAATTGACTGCATCTTTTTTCAATCAAGTAGTTGAAATCCCAAGTCGTTTTCTTAATTAATTTTATGTCAACATTTGCATCTGGTGTTCAATAGCTGAATATAACATCAATGTGCGCCCCTTTCTAATTAAAAGGGATCAATTCTGAACCAATTAATGTCAACACTGCCACCGGAGTTCAATCAGGAGTCACAGGGCCTTATTACCTTCTTTGCGTTATCCGACATTGCGGCAGTTTTGCACTCTCTGTTGGTCTGTTAATCAATTACCTGGGGTGAAGACACGCCAAAACCAGACAAGTGACGGGTGGGGTGTCACACTGTTGCACTTGGTGGAAAATGATGATGTGTTGGTTACCTGTAGCTTCAGTGGTAGAAATGGAAGTCATGCTTGCTGATGCCTTGTAGGTTGAATTCAGGAATTGCTTAAACCTCAGCTTGAAGATTATTGCGGCTGGGTGGTTACCACCACAGAGTCACAACCACTCACTGTGTGTAGGAAGAGCATGTGGTTAGCAACACTCTTCTGCTCTGCGCTTCCTGGGTGGTAGAGAAGCTGTGGAGCTGCACATCTCCCTAGCTTGAGGAAACATACGATATAATTGCACATTGTATAATAGCAGTGCTGAACGCCACATCGATGACACTTTTGAAATTGTCCACACATTCAGCAACAGCGTAGCCAGCATCCTGCGCAATACTTGCGAAGGCAAAGTTAAATTTATCAAGGCCCTACCCAAAACCCGGATCTCGAATCATACATTACTAAATTAACTGATCCTTCAGCCCGTCCAAAACAAATAACAGCTGGTAGTGGTAAATTCATAATTGCCTTGTACACTCAGGGGAGTATGAAGTCTCGTCATTATGACCAGAAGGTCAACAACTTCCCCCAAAATTGTGACACCGCTGTGAGTGAAGCCATCTGCATGCTTGGAGGCGATTCTACTTTCATTAAATTTAGTCAACAGTATGGCGCTTATTCTGCACTTGTTTTTCGCATTCGATAGAAAATTTGCTTGCGAAACTGTTGGTGTCATTGTTTTGCTACATTTTATCTCCATGGACGGCGTTTTGGTAGTTCTCCTTAAGGACTCCATGAACTTGGTAGTCTTGTGTCCACTCGAGGACCCATCGAACAGAATTGGTGCACTTTAATTGTACTTACTTCTTACGTAATGGATGTATGACTCGCAAATTTGTTCGAAAGTTTGTTCACTCGACCATATGAGCAACAAGATGCCCCCATCAAGCGCATACTCTGTAGTACTTGGATCTAGAGCGGTGGGGGTAGAGGTTGACAATCGATGGATTGGCTCCCATTCCCACACTGAAACTCCTGGCTCCAGAGAGGCTTCTTCAACTCATATCCAGTAAATGCAAGACAGGTTGCCGTGGTCCGTGTGGGTGTAGCAGGACTGTTGTGGTCGAAACTGTGTCACCTATGTCAAGGATCGTACTCCAACTTCGACGACGGTTTTGACACAGAAGATGAAGACTTCAGTACACAGTCCGAAGCAGCCGAGGCGACAGATGTATTAACTCATGTAATATTAACTAAATTACAGCCTGATTCAGTTGAAGAACAGCAACGACAGACTGTTTAGCGTGGGCCTTCCACTGACTCTGACTCTTTGCCTGGACTTTACATCTCCCCAAGTGAATGGTCATTCACCTGGACCTTAAAATGCCCATGAACCATTGCCTGGGTCACCAACGGCCAAACGGAGACGAGTAACATCTCTTGTATGCAAATACTGTCACTAAATGACTTCTTTCTTTACCAGGCGGAGAAGCTACTCCAAGTGATAACCCAACCCTAGGTTCTATATTCACTACTTCATTATAGATGTACATTACTATACACAGATTTCATTTCATCTTTTTATTTAGTATTAAGTTTCTAATATGTCGTAAATATAATAAGTCAATGTTTTCATCGAAAATTCTTTCCCGTCATTTCATTATAAACAGTCTGTTTTAAGCGCAATACATTGAAGGTATAGAACCAATGAGAGAGGGCCATATGGGAAGGGTCGTTTGACTGTAGCTCGCGGAAGGCAATTTCCGTAACTTTCGCTTTACTCCTCACGACGCCCCCCCCCCCTACCCCACTCCTCCCGAGCACCCTTATGAAGAAATTCTTGTCGATGTGTAACTGATTCTTTTTAGGTTGGTTCTCCCTCGTTGTACTGTAGAAATATTTGTTTTCGTTATTATTCTGTCACAAGGATTGGCATGGGGCAATGTGCTACTGAAAGTGGTTTCAAGCCTCACTTGCAAAGCACCCAACAGAAACCCAAACTAGACTAAAACAACAAACATTTGGATTGCGACCATCCACCATACTCAACATCTAGGAAACACATCTACTACATCACATTGCTCTGGATAGGTGCTCCACCCATTACACCCTCTTAATCCTTTGGCGTCTTGCACTCCGCATTCCTTGCCTCACGCCCCACACGGATCCTCTACCGTCCCATCCCCCCTGCTCCACCACAGCGACATCCTCTACATATGTTTAAAAAAAATCCTAGATCAAGATCGCTAAAATTCCTTTATTGACTACTAGATTCACCTCATTGACGAGCCATCTTAAGATTAATAAAAATTATTGGTTCATTCTGTGTTTATCAGTCATCAAGCATAACACATCGTCATAGTCTGTTGAGCTGAATCGCCATTGTTCTCACGTGCCACTGAAGTAGGTCGCCATGGCTACATAGCATACGTTAGCCATTATTCAGCTCAACAGATTATGGCGATGTGTAATGCCTGGTGGCTGATACACACGGAATAAAACAATAATTTCTATTGATCTGAAGATGACTCGTCAACGAGTTGAAACTTGTAATCAGGAAAGGAGTTTTAGCGATCTTGACCCAGGATTTTTATCCACACATTTTAACATGACTTATCACCTGTCTTCCAATTTGACTATGCTAAATAACAATCTCTGCATATCCTGCACTATCTGGAAATTAGATTACATTAACGCTGTTGTTTCCCCTCTGATCACCTACACTGGCGTACTTCCGCCCCTATGCCAACGCATACCAACGTCGCTACACCGTCCTGTTCAGCTTTTTCGTTAGCGTGTAGCGCTCTTTTTTGCCATACTGTCACCGTTTCTGCACCGTATTTTAAATACATATTTTTGTTTTTATCTTTATCTTGTAGCCCTTCGATTTTAATGTTAACAACAAAGGGGACCAACATCTGTAATGTTACGTGAAGGCTATCAAAATACATCCTTTTTATCATCTATGGCGCTGCTGGCAGTTCACCACATAACAATACAGAAAAAATTGTAATCATGTGTACCAAAGTAGTCAGCAATGTCCTCGATACATGTTGCCTGGAGATGTTCAAAGAAAGTAATCAGTGACGGAAACTAAAGTATTTCGTAACAGCAGCTGAGATGTTATTTTTACATATATCTTAGTTTATTACTAACAGCTTAGGCAGCAAAATGCACTGCGTAATAAAAACAATTATTGTTCTTTTTCGTGCTGTACTTTAGATCGACGATACGTATTTGATTTTTAATTGAATTTTATCCTAGCTTTTGTGTAACCTTTCCTTATTTTCACGCTTTTAATCCACCTACTTCGTCTTTTTTAGTTTTTATGTTTCCTGAATCTGATAGGTGAATTTTCTTAGCTTCACATGTTTCTCACGAAACACTAAATTAGTGCACCAACTGCATTCACATAGGAGTGATATAACTAGGTTTCTTTAATTCTGCTTCTGTCTTTTACATCTGTGTTGTAGGGGACACTGCATAGCGTGTTTTCGAAATATTCTTAAACGTAATATTGTTCTATGCTTGTTCTGTGATCGCAAACTTAGTCATAAAACAAGTCAGCAACAAGCCTAAAGAAACTAGGAAATTTTTAGATGCCATAAGCTACAGCGTTCAGTGACTAATATTAATTGAAAAATTTTCCTGTTTGGTGGTCAGCGTTTCCATAGAATGATCTTATGCAGCCTCCTTGACGGTGTGAAAAGGAATTCTCTTTAGTGGACGTCATCGAGAAAATGTCACGAAATGTAGGACTGAAGGTGCGACAGGAAGTCGTGTAGGATGCATGCGTCCGTAATGCTTAAGTTAAACAGTACTGTACAAATTATGGGTAGGTCATTCAATGAAATTTCATCTGTTGGTAAACAATAAGATAAATTATTCGCCAACTAATGACATTTCATTGAGTGGATTATCCAGTATTTGTTCGGTGTATTTAAATGTAAGACCGACAGAGTGAAATTAAATATTTGGATTCATAACGAAGTAGGACTGTAGACTTTCTGGAAACATATGAGTCTCAACTTTATCTTCGATAAGGACAGAAGCTGAAGCAATGAATGAAAATTCGTGCAACGGCCGGGATTTGAACCCATGTCTTCTGCTTACTAGGCAGATGTGCTAGCCATTACACAATCGTAGCTGCATGGATTACAGAAGTCCAACGCCCTTCCTAACACAAACTCCAATTCAAATCTTCAGCCCGTTTTCCGCTTCTCTGGAAAAATGTTATTACATTAGGTCAACAGACCACCTATGCCTGACGTACAGGCACGATTTCCCTATTACATGTACAACTGGGGTGCTATTCCAATATCGGAGAGCCTCGGAAATAGTGACAACGTGAGAACGCGAAAATGGGCTGAGGATTTGAATTTAAGTTTGCGTCAGGTAGGGAATTGCACTTAGGTGATTCGTGCAGGTATGAAACTGACAAAGCTGCAGTTGTCATGGCTAGCACATCTGCCTCGTAAGCGGGAGACCCTGGGTTCAAGTCCTGGCACTGGCAAAAATTTTAATTCATTGCTCCAGGTTATACCCTTATAGAACATTTATTTTATGTTTAGTCCTGCACGTCACTTTTTCAACTGGTTTGTGTTTCCTGTAAAAACCTGAGTAGCTCTGGAGTTGTCATATTGGTTCTCAAAATTGACTAATGAGACACAGCGAAGACACTAGTACTGCTGTAGCTGTCTATCTTCGATTCATGTTTATTATTTCTTGTGCAAGAATTCTATATATTCGTATAAACTGGATGGCTGTGCCTCAAGTTTTGAGGGAGTACATATTAACTACTGCTCTTATGAAGTATACTGGCACTTCTTGCCATCCGTCCATCTTCATTAAATAACAACAGTAACTCATGACAAGTAAATATGGCATTTTTATACGAGGGGCTATTCGTAAATTAACGTCCGAATTGTTATTAACAAAAAAGGAAAATTGTTAATAGTCGTCAGCTAAATTCAAATCAGTCCTTCTGCAGGGGGATCCTCAACTAAGCATTATAGTAGAAGTTGAAAATACCGCTTCAGTTGTAAGGTTTTTATTTATTTTTCACTGCGTAAACTTCGAACGGGTTCGGGCTATTTCAAACCCATCATCAGGTGTGATACTGAAAATAAACAAGAGACCGAAGCTAACAATAATTTTAACAATTTCAGACGCAACAATATACATGAGAAAACAAAAAAGATGAAGTTCCGTACAACATTTTAGAAAACAGCAGTCTGGATAGGTGCTATAAAACCTAAATAAATGTCAAAGTAGCACCAGACAATACACGCAGACGAATGCTTGGGTAAAGAAGTATACAATGAACACCAGGACACTTACAATTTGCATAATGGTCACGAGCGCCACTTTGGGGGATACAGGCGATGGTGTCCCATCAGTGAGCGCAGAGCACCGAATGGCATACACGAAGGAGGAAACAAAGCGGTAAACCAGGTTGGCAAAAGTACTGTCATCTGTTGACGGGAAGAACAGCGCGAGACCAACTAGAATGGCAGTTCACAATTTGAATTCGTAACTTACATGCAAAACTAAAAAAAGAGTATCACAAAACAGTTCTACAAAAAGCGTTAAGAGTACATTATGAATGCTAAAGGGACATGCTGAACAGAATCATTACAGAACTGTAGTAAAGCTTTTAACTGGAAGACGTCAATTTAAAGCTCCAGTTAGGAGTTTTGCTATCGTTCAACATGTTCCTTTACCATTCGTAATGTACTCTCAGCTCTTTTCCTCTAACTGTTTTGTGATGCTTTTCTTTTTTTACTTTTGCATGCAAATCACTAATTGAAATAGTGAACAGTCGGGCTAGAAAGTCCCGCGTTGTTCTTCCCGTCGACAGATGCCAGCAATTTTGCTTCCTCCTTCGTGTACGCTACTCGGTGCACTGCGCTCGGTGATGGTGCACGTCCTGTATTCTCCATCGCGGTGCTCATAACCATTTCACAAAGCATAAGTGTCCTGGTATTCATTGTATATTTCTGTACCCAAGCAGTCGTCCGATGTATTGTACTGTTTCGTGTCGCCTTGACATTGATTTACCGCACCTAGCCCTTCCGCTTTTTGATAAAATGCCATATCGCCTAAAAGTTATTATTAGCTTTGGTCTCTTGTTTATTTTCAGTATCGCTCCCGATGATGGGCATGTAACAGCCGGAAACCGATGGTGGTTCGAGCACTAGAAAGTCTTACAATTGCAGCGGTATTTTCAACCTCTACTAAATTCTAATCGTCTGTCGTACTGCATCAACAGCTTCTTTATCCTATCATCAGGGTCCTGAAGCACTGAATAACCAGCCAGACTTTCTTCTTGGGGGTGAGATGAAAGTCGCTTCGTGCCAAGTCACGACTGTAGAAAGGATACTGACAAAATTTCATAGGTATTTTAATTTGAAGTGAAGAATGAGGAAAATTCTTGTAGGCAAATTAATTGTGTCATATTCTACACTCCTGGAAATTGAAATAAGAACACCGTGAATTCATTGTCCCAGGAAGGGGAAACTTTATTGACACATTCCTGGGGTCAGATACATCACATGATCACACTGACAGAACCACAGGCACATAGACACAGGCAACAGAGCATGCACAATGTCGGCACTAGTACAGTGTATATCCACCTTTCGCAGCAATGCAGGCTGCTATTCTCCCATGGAGACGATCGTAGAGATGCTGGATGTAGTCCTGTGGAACGGCTTGCCATGCCATTTCCACCTGGCGCCTCAGTTGGACCAGCGTTCGTGCTGGACGTGCAGACCGCGTGGGACGACCCTTCATCCAGTCCCAAACATGCTCAATGGGGGACAGATCCGGAGATCTTGCTGGCCAGGGTAGTTGACTTACACCTTCTAGAGCACATTGGGTGGCACGGGATACATGCGGACGTGCATTGTCCTGTTGGAACAGCAAGTTCCCTTGCCGGTCTAGGAATGGTAGAACGATGGGTTCGATGACGGTTTGGATGTACCGTGCACTATTCAGTGTCCCCTCGACGATCACCAGTGGTGTACGGCCAGTGTAGGAGATCGCTCCCCACACCATGATGCCGGGTGTTGGCCCTGTGTGCCTCGGTCGTATGCAGTCCTGATTGTGGCGCTCACCTGTACGGCGCCAAACACGCATACGACCATCATTGGCACCAAGGCAGAAGCGACTCTCATCGCTGAAGACGACACGTCTCCATTCGTCCCTCCATTCACGCCTGTCGCGACACCACTGGAGGCGGGCTGCACGATGTTGGGGCGTGAGCGGAAGACGGCCTAACGGTGTGCGGGACCGTAGCCCAGCTTCATGGAGACGGTTGCGAATGGTCCTCGCCGATACCCCAGGAGCAACAGTGTCCCTAATTTGCTGGGAAGTGGCGGTGCGGTCCCCTACGGCACTGCGTAGGATCCTACGGTCTTGGCGTGCCTCCGTGCGTCACTGCGGTCCGGTCCCAGGTCGACGGGCACGTGCACCTTCCGCCGACCACTGGCGACAACATCGATGTACTGTGGAGACCTCACGCCCCACGTGTTGAGCAATTCGGCGGTACGTCCACCTGGCCTCCCGCATGCCCACTATACGCCCTCGCTCAAAGTCCGTCAACTGCACATACGGTTCACGTCCACGATGTCGCGGCATGCTACCAGTGTTAAAGACTGCGATGGAGCTCCGTATGCCACGGCAAACTGGCTGACACTGACGGCGGCGGTGCACAAATGCTGCGCAGCTAGCGCCATTCGACGGCCAACACCGCGGTTCCTGGTGTGTCCGCTGTGCCGTGCGTGTGATCATTGCTTGTACAGACCTCTCGCAGTGTCCGGAGCAAGTATGGTGGGTCTGACACACCGGTGTCAATGTGTTCTTTTTTCCATTTCCAGGAGTGTATTTCCAGATCATCATTAGCGACAACTAACATGTTACACGACTGAGCTTAACTGATGTAATCCAGCGGAGTTTCTCAGTTTGAATGGCAATATTTCGATGGAACGTAACTCATTCTGTGAGGCACGTTAAGGCAGTCGCGGGTGTTGACCGTCTTTTCATCTATCGAATGACTCTATTGTCTTCATCTTCGTAAATATAGATCTCGTCGGCGTTGAAGATGAGACGAAGTACTTGACGAATATTTATTCTTACATTTATTGTTTCATCCTTCAGATTAATGTGTCGAGTGCTGGACGCGTTATGTATTTCAGCTATTGGTGACGTCTGAACGCCTACTCTGGTTCCACAACTTGAGCACCCCGAGGTTTGACGCAGTGGCCTGGTTACTTCATTTAATAACAGTACCAGGCTGCTGTGTCATACTTTGAGGCGCTCCTCAGCGATGCAGCGTCGCCTTTGGGACACAAAAGGAGACGGAATGCTCGTCACTTAGTCCAGTGCTTTGTGTACAACGTAAGCTGCCAAGCAAAAAGTGACGCATGGGTAAGACTAACATCACCATCTCATTACGTTCCTGGCGTCGAATGAGTTCGATCACTGCACAAACGAGTAGTCCTTTGTGCACAGATCGAACTTGTCCTGCGTCGACATTATCGGCAGCTGTGACAAACAGCGAACATCTTGAACATGTTTATGCGTCTGTCGCCAAATGGATATTATTCTGTCGAGCGCCCTGTCGCTACCAGCCTTAATCCAGTGTAACTATAGTGGGGAGCACTGCTCACTGTCTATGGATAACTTTTCTCCTTTCTGAATCTATGGTTATTACAGTAGTAAGAAACGGCAATTATTGCTACGAGGTTCGTTGAAAAAGTTCTGCACACTATAAGACAGAATTTTTAGGAAATAGTTTATTTTACAAAATACCTTCACTGTCCTTCAATGTGATCTCCATTCTTGCTGACGAGACCCCCCAACGTTTTCGCGACATCTATACTCCGTACTGGAGACCTTTATTGTTGAGCTGTCCGATTACTCAGGACACATCACTGGAAACTTCACCAGTTGCTTAAAAACGTTTACCTTCTATTTGCGAAACATCTCTGGTCGGCTCATATCGGGACTATATGATGAGTGGGATCATATTTCCCATCCATATTTGTCTCGCTGGTAGGACAATATGCGGTCATGCTTTACCGTGTAAAATGAGGACACCAGCTGCAAGCATGTCAGGTCTTCATCGGCGGAATTTCGAGATAAAAATATTTTGCAGACACAGATTGTAGTACTCACTTGTTACAGATGTCCCATGGTGCAGTCTACTTGTAGCTACGACTCTATTCATGCCATAAGCAAAGATCTTCATAAGTTTCACCGTAAATTGTTGGCGGCAGAATTTTTTCTGGCGTGGAATGTCGGAACTTTCCCACTTTGACCACTGAGACTTCAGTTCGTGCTCAAAATCTCGTATCCGTGTTTCATCAAGTGCAACAGTCCTTTTCAGAAACTGTTTTCCTTCTGTTCGATAATCTTCAAGGAATTCTTCTGCAACTTTTTTTTTTTTTTTGGCATCTGCTTTCTGCTCTTCATTCAGATCACGCGCGACCCATCTAGCAGCAAATTTTCTTATCTTTAACTTTTCGGTTTTCTTGATGTGAACTGAAGTAACAGACATTCTCGTATCATATGCAATTTCCTCACATGACAATCCTCTCCCAAAACATCTTTAACAATAGCCTGAGAGCTGTAGTCTGTTGCAGTTGATAGCCTTCAACTTTCTGTGTTGTCCTCAGTGCCTACACGACCTTTGCGGCAACGAGCAGAGCGCCGTGATGCTGTGATACGAGCCACTGGAGTCTATACTATTACCACTAACCTCTCTCAAAGCGTTGTAAATTTCTGTTGTGTTATTTCCTAGCAGAGATTCGACTTCGCTGTAAGAATTCTGATCACTATGTGTAATCCGGCCTGACTCGGTTTTAGTTTTCAATTTAAAACTGAATTACACAAGGCACAGTCACTGCGAACCGGCAAACACATATACAGCTATCACGGCTAAAGCTCCGCTGACAAGTAACACGAACTTCAACTTGCACTCTTAATGCTGACGCTTTGCTTTTATTTTCACACAATGATATTTTGACTTTTGTGTGTGCCGAATCAGTCCTACCAACTACCATTTCGTTTTTATTTTCTTCGCATTTTGCTAGCAATCATTCCGTTATAGCTTCCATGCGCTTAGTAGTTATTTCATTCCTAAATGACTTATGACAGTATTCCTGCCCCACTCATATTTTCTTGTAATTTTTTCTTTCGTCAATCAATTGAAGTACTTCTTCCGTTACAAGGTTCCAATGTAGTTAACCTCTTCGTACATGTATTTGTATCTCTAACTTCTGCGATAGCCCGTTTCAGTAATGTCCAGTCCTCTTCAGTTGCACCGCCTTCTGTGGTACTCAGTATCCGAGTTTCCACAGCCTTAGAGAAATTCAAACACTCCATCACTCCTCACTATTTCAGTATCCCACCTGTTTGCATCTTGAGTCTTCTGAAAGATTTTCTTGAACTTCAGCCTACTCTTCATGAACAGTGATCGAAGCTAAACACTCTAACTCACGGTACGGTACATTATGCAACAGTCAATGAAGCAATCTGTCTCATGGTTCAGTATATCACATAACAGTGATGCAGACATCTCTGCTGTAATGTACAAAATAAAACTTGTCCTCAACACAAAATGTTGGCCTCGACACAAAATATGGAATTCTCGCTGCCTTTTGGCGATGGGCATAGGCCCGATATTAGTTGCTCCTAAATTCATCACTCATACAGAAGATGTCTCTGGCTGCAGTGTTATTATTCAGGGGTGGTGATGAATGTTATAATGGCGCATGACCTATGGGCACCGTGGAAGCCAGTCTACTAGACGCCACTGAGCCCCTGAGACAATAGCACTCAGCGCCACCCATCTCCAAGTACCAAGCAGGTCAAACTTTGTTTACCTTCGCTTAATTGATCAGTGATAGCTTGAACAAACCTTTCTGCGCTGGATATCAACTGTAAACCACATATCAGCACCTATTTACAAAACTTGTTATGTTATAAAATTACTCAGCCCTAGCGATTCGTGGAGAAGACGGTGGGGAAGAGTATATCCTTTGTAAAGATAAAAGATCCTTTATAATGATAAAAGATCGTCCACGTAAAGAGTCACTTTTTCTAACAAATCTGCGCCTAGCGCTTGATCAAGCGCGGTAATGAATACTCCTGCGCTTACATTAAGTCCAAAGGGTAATATTCTAAATGGGTAGCTCCTTCCGTTGAAAAGGAAGGCGGTATATTTCCTAGATTCTTTTTTTAACGGGATTTGCCAATAACTGCTTCGCAAATCTATCGAGGTCAAGTATTTTACACCATAAAACTTTTGGATTTTTTCCTCTAGGCTCGCTGGCCTTGTCCTCACGGGTATGATAATTTTATTTATGTTCCCCGCGTCTAGGACAAGTCTAATTTTTCCACCGTGTTTGGCTACAGCTTCTAGAGGACTGCTATGTGGTGATAGGAATGGTTCCATAATTCCCCATTGCACCACCTTTTGTATTTCCTTTTTACTGCTTCTTTTTTGGTCCACGGAACAGAATATGAAGCTTGGCAGTATATTTCATGGGAAAACACATCTACATTGTACTCGTACCCTTTGATGATTCCAGGTCTTTCGGAAAATATTTCACTATAATGGTTTAATAACTGTATAAGTTGTTGCCGTTGTGATCCGGTCAAATAATCTGATTCTTGTACTTTGCCGTCAATGGTTTTTGTCCAGCTAAATGTTTCAACAGGAACTACATGTGCATTATACTCTTCTTGTCCCCTTAAGTCACTGCTTACTTGTAATATTGGCAGCCGTCCGCTTTTAACTTGTATGCTTTGGCAATCTTTACTAGGGATACTTTCTGTTCGCACCAAATCCAGCACTGTTTCCATTCAATAGGCAAATCTTTCTGCTTGAGAGATCAATTTGTGCCTTGTTCGAGCTAAGAAAGGCGCACCCCAAGATGCAGGCCACTCGCAATACTTTAACTACCAGAATGGCACATTTTGTTTTCTTCTCCGGGGCATACGTCTACCAACACCTGGTATTGAATGTGTTGTGTCTGTGTACTAATGGCTCCAGTAACACGCCAGTTTTGTACTGGGTACGTAGGCAATTAGCTGTTTTGACTTAGGACTTTAAAAATATCGTAGCTCATGGCATTTGTAGTAGCACCTGTATATATCGGAATTTCATTGATTCTTGCCTGTACAATGGTGTGTGCTACAGCTACTTCTGTGTTATTACATTAGTTTAGTTCGGTTAACAAATCCTGTTGCATACTATTTCCATCCTGGTACCTCAGCAGTCGTACAGTGTCTTGTGTATTACTTCTAGATGTGCCCCCTATCTGGTGTCCGTCGACCAACAATTGGGAGCTTATTGCAGTCGCTTCTCTTTTGACGGTCGCGCAATGTTATTGCTGTCTTCACCTGTCATCTCAACGATTATTATGCTACTGTTATTGTCTGTCCATGGTTGCGGTATGGCACTAGCATTCTGTATGGAATTGCGGTTGTCACATTGATACGTAATATTGTTGACGGGCGGTGGTTGTGGCATTGAAGCTTGCATCAATTGCACCGGATAGTTATCGTTGTTCGCGTTATTACTTTGGTTAGACCACCGACCTTCGTTCGACCTGCATTTATTGTTCTGGTTGCTGTTGTTGTTGTTTTTGTATCTGGGATGGTATCTTTCTTCCCAACTACGTTTTTTATTGTAAGGCCGGCCGGGATGGCCGTGCGGTTCTGGGCGCTACAGTCTGGAACCGAGCGACCGCTACGGTCGCAGGTTCGAATCCTGCCTCGGGCATGGATGTGTGTGATGTCCTTAGGTTAGTTAGGTTTAAGTAGTTCTAAGTTCTAGGGGACTGATGACCTCAGATGTTAAGTCCCATAGTGCTCAGAGCCATTTGAACCATTTATTGTAAGGTGTTTGACCATTTCCGTTTTTGCTATTCTGATCTGCATGTGGGTTTTCTTTGCCGTTGCTGTTGTTCCCAAAGTTGTTAGTATTATTATTTCGATTCCTATATTTGCGTGGCGAAAATTCCCGTTTTCTCGGTCCTTATTCGTCTCGCTTTCTTCTTGTGATAGATCGATTTCGTCTAATTCTTTTACTGTTTTGGATCTTAAGTCTTCTAACTTGTAAACTGCGGGCCCCCACGAGTTCCTCTCCTGTGTCTCAGGGTAACACTTGCAGTCAAAGGCTTCAACTTATTTTTGGGAATAGTCCTATATCCGTCTTATCCTCAGCTTTTACCCTCTATAGCTCCCTAAAATACTGCGGAAGTTATTCACGGATGTCTTAACAGGTATCCTATCCTTCTGTACCTTGTTATTGTGTTTTCCACTTGTTCCTCTCCCCGCCGATGCTGCAGAGGAGCACTTCATGCCTTACCCTATCAGTTCAACTAATGTCTAACACTCTCCTGTAGCACCGCATCTCAGACGCTTCGATTCTCTTCTGTGCCGATTTACCCACACTTGTCACTAACATACAATGGTGTGCTCCAAACGTATATTCACAGAAATTTCTTCCTTGAATTAAGGCCTATGTTTCATACTAGTAGATTTCTTTGGGGCAGGAATAGCCTCTTAACATCTGCTAGTCTGCTTTTTTATATACACTTTCCTTCGTTGAGCTAGTGTTATTTCGTTTCCAATGCTGCGAAATTCCCTCACTTCCTCTACTTCGTGGTTGTCAATTTCATGTTAAGTTTATGTTAGTGACATTTTGGCACTTGTCATTTATGTCGTCTTTCTTCGGCTTAGTCTCAAAATCCACAGTATGTGCTCCTTAGACCGTCCTGTAATTCTTCTGAACTTTCGCTGAGAATAGCAGTGTTATCATTTATATCACTGTCTTTCTTTTGTTTCCGCCATTGGTTCTTGGATGCATTGATAGAACTGTTGGGGTGAAAGGCTACATCCATGTCTTACACCCTTTTCAATCTGAATACTTCGTTCTTGGTCATTGATTTTTATTTTTCTTACTTGGTTATTGTATATACAGCTTCTTACCCATCTTTCTCTACATCTTACACCAATTGTCCCGAGAATTTCGAAAATTTTATTCCATTTTAGAATATTTTGTCAGTATCAACAAATCATAAGGACGTGTCCTGATTTTTCTTATCTCTTTCCACCATTATCAAACGTAACCTTAGAACGGCCTGTCCTTCCTTTCCTTTCGTGAGACTAAAATGATCGTCATCTAACACATTCTCAGTTTTCCATTCTTCTGCACATTATTCTTCTCATTAACGTGGATGCATAAACTGTCAAACTGATTGTGCAATATATCTTGCCCTTATTTGCCTTTTGAAAAATAGGGTGCTTATAAATTGATGTCAGCAGATACGGAACGTTAGAATCAAAGCGTTCTAAGGAATCTGCCGCGGTCTTCGTGAATGAACCAACACGGTAATAACACGAATGACGTAGGGCATCATTGAAAAACCTAAATGAGTATTATCACAAGCGTTATTCGACCCCGCGCCTCCAGAGTACTAACACAGTAATTTCGGAAGCGCTTTGAGTTGAGGGGAATATGAGTAAACATTTGTTCGTGGAAACGGTCAGATCAAATAATTTTTATCACATAACGCTAATTGGACAGAATAATTAGTTTCTGTTCGTAGCGACACTTTTGTAGCTTGTCCAGAGACCGTATGTTCATCTAGTCATGCTCGTAGACCGCCAGCTAGTCTAAGAGCCTGAATTTTCCTCCTTAATGATATTTATATCAGAACTGTATGCGCCCAATAAGTAAGTTCTGTATTATATTTCAGCACAACATAAGATAATGAATTATTCTAATGCTGTCCTCATTTATCCTGTGCAGGACGAGCGCAGACTCTTAAGAACAGAATCTAGCACCATACGAGACGCCTGCCGGTTAGGCAGCCATATCAACGTCTCTGCACGCGGAGCTGCCTAAGCCAAAGGATTCGGAGCGAATCGTGGCATCCACCTCAACATCAGTACTCTCGAGTTTCTCTATATGTAGGCTGTAAATCCATACCGATCATCTGAAATTACTGTTCCAGAACTTTCAACACTAGGGACAAGTGATGTTATACACTTTTTCCACAGTTAATTTTGCTATAAAATTATAAAAATGTTACTTACCTGCTCTAAATAACTGTAGTGATATGTTACACAAATATCTCCAAGGATATTTAACCTATCTGTCGTTGACGGGACTGCGGGAACGCAGTCGTATGATAGGAGTAAAAATGATATTACCTCAGACTGCAGTTAAATGATCTTCAATTTTTTATTGTAACACGACTGATTTCGAGGATACGGGCCTGATTTTGAGACGTACTTGTTCACATCAAAAAATTATAACAGACCGCTGCATCTAAAGTACAAGTGCGTCACTTATCTATTAACTATTACAACTTGCTTGATCTCTCCTAGAGGCAAGATTAATTAATGACTTTACGTTAAAGTCAGTATGTACATAAATTTACAGCTTCACATAGTCATAGGCATCCAATAGTTATACGATGGTAAGGGGTTAATTAACACCTCTTTGTCACAGTAAAAATGTACATTAGGATACCAAACCTATAGGCCTACCTGATTCGTGCTATTAGTTTATGGCCGTCTGACAGACGGCTCGTAATCATGGCAGATTCCTGGTTTGGATAGAGCCATTTCAGTAGCACATTCGTCTTCTGTTGATGTTGTACCCCTTTCAGTGGATGTTAAATACCCACGCACATCGAATTTTGTAAACTTGATGCACCATTATATTGTCCGGTTGTCAGGCAGATTTTGGCAGACAGCTTTAGGCTGTAGGATGACGTGTAAATTACGGTAGCCATTCGTGTACAGTGGTTACCCTGTGATCTGCAGTTGTTGCGACACCAGTGTGTTAAGGCCTTGAGCAAAAAGTAATACCTCCTCAAATAGAACTTTATCATTATATGTGACAGCACTATTCTGACTTGCGCTTGAATCTTATATGAGCACCATTAGATTAGATTAAACACATGTGAAACAGGATAGTACAACATATATTAAATATAAGAATCCCAGTTTGTTTTATTAACTGTTGTTTACCTTATTAAGTTCTGATAGGTGAAGAGCATACTTAATATTTGCTTACGACCATCCACCCAATGTAGCGCAGAATTGTATCGATTTTTACCTGTCACTGTTGGAAAATTTCACTAATATGGGGCCCGTAGAATATAAGGGATTGAAGAGTATAACGTGGGGATAAATGAGCAAAATACTTTAATAAATGACATTTTTGTATTTCTGTGCACAACGTCACGAGTGTGACAGGCACACCTCTTAACTCAGCATATAAACTAAATGCCAACACTATCAAATAATGGGAAATATATAATTTACAATACCATTGTACCTGTTTGCCTACCTGTGTCTATGAGATATCGTAATTTTCTTTATCTTATGATTTTAACTTAAGGACATTACATAATTTCATAACCAGAAGCTGTGAAGGAAGCTGTAACACTTAGTAAGTCATGCAATAACTGGACTCTATTTGAACCGACTTCTTTTACTTTTTCATGAGATGAAGTGCATCTGAAGATGACGCAAACAGCCTGGAAATCAATCATGTCACAATGAAAAAAAAAAGAAGAAACAGAAGATCATTTACTTGCAGTTTGAGGTAAATACAGCCTTACTCTCAATATCCAAGATGTTTCTTCCTCAACGAAACTTTTTGCTTTTGCCCACGGCAGTTGAATTGGATTTAAGTCGCAGCTGTGTAGAAGAAATCGCTGTATGCTATGTAAGTGATCTGTCTGTCAACTGGTTTGGACACATGCTCTATATTTCCCCGTGTAGTGCTGCTCTCTACGCAACTACTAGAGTCAACATAATCTGTAATCTGTATTGCATACTCTAGTTCAGGATTGCTTCTACTAGTTTTTCCTTTCACTGCTCTCTCTAGTTTGGAAATAACAATGACTGAATGCCAAGGCAAATGTCTCACTACAAATTTCTGTGTTCACCTATTGTTTTTAGTACTTCTTCATCTTGTACTTTACCTGTTCACTTAGATTGTAGAATTCTTCACACTTTCCAATTGCTACCAATGTCTTTTCCGGATTTCTGACGTCCTCGGTACACTAGCATAGAATGCTGTTCTCCAGACGTACATTACTTACTTCCTCACTTCCATACCAACTTTTGAAATCAATAGCGCCCACTTACTGAAAAAAAGTTATCTTAGCCTGCACCAGTTTACTGCTGATATCTCATTTCCTTCGGCCACCTTATACCGGGTGGTTATAATTAAACTTTCCCTATTTAACACGTTATAACACGGAAGAAAATTACAGTACGAGTACCAAACTTCGTAGCACTAATGTCCAGAGTATGAGGTGCATGATTTCTATGCGTCACAGCGCCACCGTCTAATTCCAACTGCGGCCACCAGGTGCCGTGATCAGTCATCCTTATTCATAGTCTCACACAGTCGCAGTGCACTTGTTGCCGTGTCAAAGCGAGCTTGGACAAAGAGATCAGGCCATTAACGTGAAGCTCTATTGTCAAAACAACAGTGATGCTGCAGCTGCACTTTGAGAATATCGTCGACTGGAAGGATTACGGAAGGATCCTCTTTCTCCACCTGCTGTTCGGAGCATAAGGAAGAAGTCTAAATTAACTGGAGAACTGGGCGTCGCTCCGGGAAGCGGCAGACGAACGGTTGCACCACAGGTGGTTCATGATATCGCTGTTGCTATGGCAGATAACACTGCGCGCAACTCCCGGTCGTCAGGCAGTGCGCCTGCTGTGTCACGACAGTTGAACATCCTTTGGTCCACTCTACAGAGTGTACCCAAATGGTATCCGTACCAGATTCATATGGTACAGCAGTTTGCATCACAGGACGCACAACAACGTGATATCTTTGCTCTCCACTTTCTTGCAAAGGATTGAAGTTGACTAGGCTGGCCCTGCACCATCCTATGGACAGACGAAGCTCATTTTTGTCTGACGGGTGAGATGAACACACAGAATTGCTAGGTGTGGGGATCGTCACCGCCAGTCACTGTGTATGAGGCTCCTGTGCATGGTGAACATGTAACCGTATGGAGCAGCTTCACGAGTATTTTCATCATTGGCCCGTTCTTTTTTTAACTGGATGGCGCTCAAGGACCAAAAATGTGCAGTGTGACTGACCAGCGTTACTGCGATACGCTGCGCCAGCATACCATAACCACCTTACAGGAAGAGGTATTGAATTCAACAGTTTTCATGCAAGTGAAGTTCACCTGCTTCTCCTAACCACATTTGGAAAGGATCGAATTATCAGCCGATAGTTTCCAAATCCTTGGTGGACAAGATCACCTTTAACTTATTCCCTGTGACTTCTGGATGTGGAGCTACCTGAAGGACGGGGTTTACCAGGGGAACATCCACACATGTGCTGATCTGAAACGCAGCATATAAAGAAAGGTAGCCAGCCTACCAACGAACATGCTTCGTTCTGCTGTACAGAATAAAATCCTTCTCTTTCAAACTCCAATGGCATTGATGGGCGCCATATCGAGCCCCTTTTGTAGGAGTAATGGTTGTTGTTGTTGTTGTTGTTGTTGTTGTTGTTGTTGTCGTCGTCTTCAGTCCTGAGACTGGTTTGATGCAGCTCTCCATGCTACTCTATCCTGTGCAAGCTTCTTCATCTCCCAATACTTACTACAACCTACATCATTCTGAATCTGCTTAATGTATTCATCTCTTGGTCTCCCTATACGATTTTTACCCTCCACGCTGCCCTCCAATGCTAAATTTGTGATCCCTTGATGCCTCAGAACATGCCCTACCAACCAGTCCCTTCTTCTTGTCAAGTTGTGCCACAAACTCCTCTTCTGCCCTATTCTATTCAATATCTCCTCATTAGTTATGTGATCTACCCATCTAATCTTCAGCATTCTTCTGTAGCACCACATTTCGAAAGCTTCTATTCTCTTCTTGTCCAAACTATTTATCGTCCATGTTTCACTTCCATACATGGCTACACTCCATACAAATACTTTCAGAACCGACTTCCTGACACTTAAATCTATACTCGATGTTAACAAATTCCTCTTCTTCAGAAACGCTTTCCTTTCCACTGCCAGTCTACATTTTATATCCTCTCTACTTCGACCATCATCAATTATTTTGCTCCCCAAATAGCAAAACTCATTTACTACTTTAAGCGTCTCATTTCCTAATCTTATTCCCTCAGCATCACCCGACTTAATTCGACCACATTCCACGATCCTCGTTTTGCTTTTGTTGATGTTCATCTTATATCCTCCTCTCAAGACACTGTCCATTCCGTTCAACTGCTCTCCCAAGTCCTTTTCTGTCCCTCACAGAATTACAATGTCATCGGCGAACCTCAAAGTTTTTATTTCTTCTCCATTGATTTTAATACCTACTCCGAATTTTTCTTTTGTTTCCTTTACTGATTGCTCAATATACAGATTGAATAACATCGGGGAGAGGCTACAACCCTGTCTCATTCCCTTCCCAAGCACTGCTTCCCTTTCATGCCCCTCGACTCTTATAACTGCCATCTGGTTTCTATACAAATTGTAAATAGCCTTTCGCTCCCTGTGTTTTACCCCTGCTACCTTTAGAATTTGAAAGAGAGTATTCCAGTCAACATTGTCAAAAGCTTTCTCTAAGTCTAAAAATGCTAGAAAAGTAGGTTTGCCTTTCCTTCTAAGATAAGGCGTAAGGTCAGTATTGCCTCACGTGTTCCACCATTTCTACGGAATCCAAACTGATCTTACCAGTTTTTCCATTCGTCTGTAAAGAATTCGCGTTAGTATTTTGCAGCTGTGACTTATTAAACTGATAGTTCGGTAATTTTCACATCTGTCAACACCTGCTTTCTTTGGGATTGTAATTATTATATTCTTCTTGAAGTCTGGGGGTATCTCGCCTGTCTCATACATCTTGCTCACCAGATGGTAGAGTTCTGTCAGGACTGGCTCTACTAAGGCCGTCAATAGTTCTAATGGAATGTTGTCTACTCCCAGGGCCTTGTTTCGACTCAGGTCTTTCAGTGCTCTGTCAAAATCTTCACGCAGTATCTCCCATTTCATCTTCATCTATATCCTCTTCCATTTCCATAATATTGTCCTCAAGTACATCGCCCTTGTATAGACCCTCTATATACTCCTTCGACCTTTCTGCTTTCCCTTCTTTGCTTAGAACTGGATTTCCATCTGAGCCCTTGATATTCATACAAGTGGTTCTCTTTTCTCCAAAGGTCTCTTCAATTTTCCTGTAGGCAGTATCTATCTTACCCCTAGTGAGATAAGCCTCTACATCCTTACATTTGTTCTCTAGCCATCCATGCTTTGCAGTTTTGCACTTCCTGTCGATATGATTTATGGGACGTTTGTATTCCTTTTTCCTGCTTCATTCACTGCATTTTTATATTTTCTCCTTTCATCAATTAAATTGAATATTTCTTCTGTTACCCAAGGATATCTACCACCCCTCGTCTTTTTACCTACCTGATCGTCTGCTACCTTCACTACTTCATCCCTCAGAGCTACCCATTCTTCTTCTACTGTATTTCTTTCCCCCATTCCTGTCAACTGTTCCCTTATGCTCTCCGTGAAACTCTGTACAACCTCTGGTTCTTTCAGTTTATCCAGGTCCCATCTCCTTAAATTCCCACCTTTTTGCAGTTTCTTCAGTTTTAATCTACAGTTCATAACAAATAGATTGTTGTCAGAGTCTACATCTGCCCGTGGAAATGCCTTACAATTTAAAACCTGGTTCCTAAATCTCTGTCTTACCTTTATATAATCTCCAGGGTTCTTCCAGGAACACACGCCAGTAATGGTACCGGTATGTAACAGTGTGATGTACCGTTGCAGCTCATTACAAGTGTTTCAGCCGAATTGATTCTGCATTATTTCTCTTCCCCATTTCCTTGGCATTAATGTTACCAAGTTTGGTTGTCGTACGGTGATTAGTTTCCGTGTTCTAACGTGTTAAACAGAGAAAGTTTGGTCATAACCACCTGGCATAATATTGCTTCCTAGACAGAAGACGCAGTTAACTTTTCCATTACAGTTTTGTTCCCAGCTTCCATTATAAGCAAGCCGTTATTTTCTGATTTGGTCTGTTTTTTATCCTTTAGCCGTATTTTTGTGCAATAATTACGCTGAATATTCCTCGTAACAAGTTGGAAGGTTCCCACTACTATTTGATATATGGTGCCTGATCTTTCGGATGTGTCCAATATAACACACGCCATCATGATCCTGTTGTATTACATATAAATGATGAAATTAAATAATTTTTGACTAGGCCGCTACTATCCACTGAAATAATTTCAATGGCTATAAGTGAAAATTTGTGCCGGACCGGGACTCGAACCCAGTTTTACGCGCCTCGTGAACCGTCTTCTTGACCACTTCGGCTATCTTGTCGCACACTATTGACAAAGAGTCCCCTGTACATCGTACTCATTGCTCACCAGCATTTTCTGGAAGCCAGCAAGAGTTCAGGAGAGGGAGTGTGCATTCGCACCGAAGAGATCTTAACGCTGTTAATCCGTGGAGACATTTGTATATGTGTGATACCTTTTCTTTTGGACATGTATTGATTGTGTAATTGCTTCGACATAGTTAACATACCGATTAACATATCGGAGACGCTCTTCTGACTGTGTTCCGGCTTCTAACGTCCATATGTCTGTTATTGTTGACTGAGGAAACACGATTCTTCTGCATCTTGCTCCGCACTTCAGTCCTTGGGGATCAATCCTGAGAATTCGGAAATACTGACTGTTATATCTGACCACTAATATGAAGCAGAATTTATTTTACATTGGACAAGTCTACAGTTTAAATTAATAAATTCTTTTAATAACCTGGATCCTAATATTGTGATTTGATTGTAGCTTTAGAAACAGCCTAGAAATGAAGTAGAGACATCGAACCACAACGTTTGCAGCAATGAATGTTGAAACACTTGCCGTTTTTGGTTTTAGTTATCGATCGGTCTTCTGACTACCTTGATACGTAAAGCCATGAATTCCTCACTTACGCCAGTTTCTGCATCTCAGAGTTGTTGCAGCTGCACCCTACGTCCCAGTTTACTTATTGGAAGAATTCCAAGCATGTCTTCCCCTGCTGCTTTTAGATTCCACAGCTCTCTATAGCACCATGACAGTTGTTCGCTGATGTCGTTGTATGTGTCCTGTACCACCATTTCCCTCCTTCTTGTCGGTATGTTCCTTCCCTCACCTATTTTGCGGAGGACTTCTTTAGTCCTTACCTTATGAGGCCACGTAATTTTCAATATCCTTCCATAGCAACACAACTCAATTACTTCAACTCTTCTCTTTTCCTTTCATCGGACAGTGAGTGATTCACTAAAATCCAACGCTGTCTTCCAAACGTACATTCTCAGAAATATCTTTCTCAAATTAAGCCCTATATTTGATACTAGTACACTTATTTGGGCCAACACTGTCTTCTTTGCCTGCGCTAGACTCCTTTTTTATGACTTCCATGCTTCGTCCGTCATGTGCTGCTTTACTTTCAATGCAACAGAATTCGTTAACTTCGCCTACTTCTTGATGGTCTCCAATTTCGGATTTAGGTTTATCACTTATGTCATTTCTGCTACTCCTCATCATTGTCCTCTTTCTTCGATTTATTCTCAGTACATATTCTGTACTCATTAGACTGTTCATGCCATTCAACACCTCCGGTAATTATTCTTCACTTTAACCTAGAGTAACAGCGTCATCACCGAATCGTATCATTGGTATCCGTGCACCTTGAATTTTAATACCACACTTAAAGGTTTCTTTTATTTCCGTCATTACTTCTTTCATGTAAACATTGAACAATAAGGGCTAATGAGGTCATCCCTATTTTACACCCTTTTTAACACCAACAGTACAGTCTTTGTTTTCCATTGTTGTTGTTCCTTCTTGGTTCTCTCACATACTTTACATCTCCCGTTCGGTATTCTCACGTACTTTCTCTATCTCTTTACGACGACGGAGCAATAAACCGCAAAGCGACGCAGAACGTCTGTCTTGCAGTATCACCCACTAGGTTTGGTTGAACGTCTTTGTGACGCTTTCGTGCTTACTAAAAGAAGTTGTAGCGAGACACGTTGCTCTTCTGTGGATCTTCCCTATTTATTCTGTCAGTTCTATCTCATATGCATCTCATACCTATGAGCGACATTCAAGTACAAGTCGAACGAGTGTTTTGTAAGCTAACTACTTTGTTGACGGACTGCATTTCCTGAGTACTCTTCCAACGAATCTCAGTCTGGCCTCTGACTTGCTCGCGGTGTCAATGAATAAATTAATGTCATCGCAGGTAGATCTCGAAAAGACTGATCATAGCCAACCACCCACAACCGCTGCCCTGATCATTCACTCTGACGCGACCAGGTAATATAAACTGGACATAAATCTTGAATATACCCTCTATTAAAAGGAAATCTTAATGGAATAGCAGGGCTGATTGCACAGCTCACGTAAGTCGCATGCCGGTCGAGCAACCAGTAAATTCCTATCGCAGCTATCTGTTGCGCACTAGAAATAGATTTCTTATCATTTACTTCGCTGGCTTTGATACGCAGTCAAACCGATTGTCAAACAGATTGGCTAATATGTGCGCGTAAGTGAGACTAAGAGAGAAGGGCATACAGGGTCAAATAAAATTCAAACTGCCCAGGGGCAGCCTTCGTCAGGCTCACCTCCGCTTCGGTAGTTCTCTACCGTAGATCAGAATAAAGGACGAATCGGGGATCTTTTATCAATGGAGAAACCGTAACAATCATTTATTTTTCAGTTAGTAGCCACATGTCATTTTTCTCAATTTAATTTTTGCGAAAAACCAGCCGGAGTTGAATAAATCGACTTAAGGTGTGTGTGCTTAGCGCAACAGGGAAGCAGGCCGCTGTATTAAATACGGCTGTTTCCTCGTTGCGCAGAGCAACGCGCCATGTGTCAACGTTGCTTGTGATTCTTCTGTCAGTTTTTCAAGCAAAATGAAGAAACTAAGGACTCCCCAAGACTGCATCATTCTGTTAGCGGAGAATATCTATCTGTGATGGTATCCTAAGACATAAATATCTGGAATGCAATTAAGTTTTCTACACTCAGTCCTGTAACGCGTATTGAAGGTCACCGGATTTGCGATTATGTTCAGCAGGGAATCAGAGGGCCAGAACTCTACTTATAAAACTTTTAAAACGGGACTTACATACTGTCCACCAGTTCAACATCAATTTAAAGGCGAAAAATTCAAAGGATAGTAACTAGTAGCAAATGGACCTATGTAAGGCGCTGCAGTCATAGACTGTGCGGCTGGTCCCGGTGGAGGTTCGAGTCCTCCCTCGGGCATGGGTGTGAGTGTGTTTGCCCTTAGGATAATTTAGGTTAAGTAGTGTGTAAGCTTAGGGATTGATGACCTTAGCAGTTAACTCCCATAAGATTTCAAATTTTAAAAAAAATGTACCTATTGGCATTTGTGGTGAAATCCGAAAACTATTTCGCCGTGTACCATACAACGAATGTGAATTGCCCCTCGACTCTATCTCAGATCTGAGATACGATGTAATGTAACCAACTTTTTTTTCTTGAAATTTTGGCTGAAAAAAGCGGAACTTTTGTTGAACATCGTGGAATATTTCCACTTCACCCCATTCAGTTCCATGAAGTTCCGACAGGTGGTGGCGCTATACTTAGCCTACAAAATGGCGTCTGCAAGGGAGGTGCGTTCCAAGCAGACAGCTGTCACTGAGCTTCTTTTGGTGGAAAACCAGAGCGTCGCATATATTCATAGACGCTTGCAGAATGTCTACGGAGACCTGGCAGTGAACAAAATACAGTGATAGTTGGACGACGCATCTATCATCACCGCAACAAGTTTGCGCAGACCTGTCCAATTTCCCACATGCCGGCCGGTCGCACACAGCTGTGACCCCTGCAATGTTAGAACGTGCGGACACTCTCATTCGAGGTGACAGACGGATCGCAATGAAACACCTTGCTGCTTAACTGGGTACCTCTGTCGGTGGCGTTGACGCATACGTCCACTAGTTGGGGTATTCTGAGGTGTGTCCTCTTGGTTCCTTGCCGCCCAACAGAAGACCATAAAGAGCAATCAAGAATCATCTGTTTGGCCCAATGAAGTAAGTACTCCGCTGGAAGCAGTACGTTTATGATGAGAGAGGTTACTGATGCAGCAACACGTTGGCTCTGACGTCTATCAGTACAGTGATACCTTGTGGGCATACAGGCCCTCCCAGTAAGGGTAATTATGTTGAAAAATAGGGTTTTGTAGCCAAAAGAGTGCGTAATAATGTGGTGTATTGGAATCCTGAATAAAACTAACCTGCTCTCGGAAAAAAGTGTGTTGTATTATTTACTGATCGTCCCTCGTATAAACGATACTCGATGAGACAAAACTTTACGATTACCCGCTCAGTTCCGCGCTGGAAGCCAACACAACAACTATGCTTCGTGACCAGTTGTCTACGCACAAGTCATGTAATTCCCATAAGTTACTGGCAGGTGGCTTTTCGGCGCTGAGACGGTCCACAACAGCATCCCGGAAGTGTTCCATCGGGTTCAGATCAGGCCACTATAGCAGTTTTGAGCCTTGTGACAAGGTTACTTATCTTACTGGAAGATGCGATCGCCGTCAGGAAAGACATAAGGGGTCCGCAGTAATGTTCATAAAGCCCACAGCCATTATAGTGCCTTAGATTGGTACCGTAGGTCCCGTGGAGGCCGGGCTGGATGTTCTCCGCAGTGTAACAATGCCTTAACAGTCTTGTGTCCGTGGCACGGCATTCATTTCCAGCAGCCGTTTACCTGGATCGCGACCACCAACCTTTTGAACCAACAAACGCGATTAAAATGGTCAGGTGACACGTTTCCATCGATCCACAGTCCCAGTTTGATGATTCTGTGCCCCCAGCAATCATAATTATGTGGCTGGGTCAATATGGGAAACCGGTGTTGTCTGCTGCGGAGCCACATGTTCGACGACAATGTGCACTGAACGCTGTGCTCCAAAACACCTGCGCCTCCACCAGCACAGTAGTCGTCAGACCTGCCGCAGAACGCCGCTAATCTTGTTTTAGAGAGCGGGCAGGCCTCCGGTCTTCGCATTCTGTCACGAGGCGTGCACGTCCAAGCCCTTGTCTGTTATTCGGTTCAACATCTTTCAAATACTTTGCATGGACGACACGAACACGCATACAGCAAACCAGCTTCGTCGTTTCCGAGATCCCAGTCGCCGAGCCAAAACTTTCTGGCCTTTGTCAAAATCGCTTGTATCCGTGGATTTACCCATTTGCAGCTCTATCGTCTTTAGATTACTCATTCGTCGCCGCTCCGCTTATACGAGGGTTGGAACTTTAATAGGCTCTAAGCTGGTCGCAGGTTGTGTTCCAAAAATGAAAAGTATAGAGACAGAAGTTGTGACACTTTCTGCAGGACATGACCATTTTGCAGGACAATGCTCAAGCACGTACAGTACAAGCTGTTGCTGATTTGTTTCAAAAAAATGTGTGTGAAATCTTATGGGACTTAACTGCTAAGGTCATCAGTCCCTAAGCTTACACACTACTTAACCTAAATTATTCTAAGGACAAACACACACACCCATGCCCGAGGGAGGACTCGAACCTCCGCCGGGATCAGCCGCACAGTCCATGACTGCAGCGCCTAGACCGCTCGGCTAATCCTGCGCGGCTGCTGATTTGTTTGACTGATGGGGCTGCTAAGTGCTATACCACCTACAGCACTCCGCTGACTTAAGCCCTCGTAAGTTCAACTAGAATTCTAAACTGAGGGAAGAACTTCACGGCATTCGCTTCGGAACTACTCCAAATTCGTCGAGCAATAGACCGCGCCGCTCGGACTGCCAGCACATCTGGCACTGCTAAGAGTGTCCTACGACTTCCACATCGCTGGCAAAGGGTTATACACAATGCTGGTGACTACTTTGAAGGTCAGTAAAACTTTGAAACATGTACCTATTTTCTACGAGCTGTCACTATTAAAGTTCCAACCCTCCTTTACCTTGTGTCATGTCAACAGTCTGAAACACTAGTACGCGGCATTCGATCTCGCAATGACGTTTCGGCATATCCGTGTACTCAAGTGCTAAGTTAGAATAGTAAAATGTCGCATAAAAATTCAGTTTAGAATCGAGTGACGGAAGTCAGTTATCAGAACAGTTTATCTGAAAAATAAAGTGTGGATCCAGAACTGTTCCTTGATGGCTGGCCGCTATCAAGATTTTCTCTTTCATCATCAGTTTCTACAAAGTGTTCCGCCAAATTTATCCGGTTTCTTGAGATGTAGCTACTGAGAAACCATAAAGTAACTTCAATGCGTGTCTAACAGATATTTTAACGGTTATGACAGAATCATTTACTTCTATAATTGATGCAATCAACGTCGTGAACCTAAACACGTAATATAAGTTAAGTATATTATTGACGTTATAATGCATCACATAGAAATAAACCAGGCAGTAATGAAATTTTTATTTGAATGAACAGCTTGCTCCACGAGAGAATATAGCTGGCAGGATGTTTGAAACATCTGAGCCCTAGGTGACGAAAACTCCCAATCGACTCCAAATTTTGCACAGTCCACCGTCAAGTAAAATAACCTGGAACGTTCCAACGATAAGACCTGATTCTACTCTTTGACTCGATATGATCATTGTAGCAAAAATTTCATTTCTCTGTCAGCGACTGTGGATAACATATTCTCCTCCATATCCTACGATGAAACTGTTACAGAATTGTAACCTACATATTTCTTAGTGGTAATGATTGCATTATACGACTAAAAACTATCATTGTAATGTGCATCTTCCTCTGACATCAGTTATGTCAGTACTTATTACGTTTAGATAGTGCAAATGAAAATATACAGCGACGTTCTATCTTTTTTCTCCATCGAATTAAAACACCAACGATGACTCACTTTCGAATTTCTGTATGACAGTCTCGTCCACAGAAATGTGTGTTTTTCGAATCTGGGTCCTCTCTAGAAAGGAAAATGTTGGTAACTGAAGACTGGATTCATGGAAGTATCGGAGAATGAATACAAGATCGGAAATGTTTCCGCTACGGACGCAAGTTCGAATCCTGCCTCGGGCATGGATGTGTGTGATGTCCTTAGGTTAGTTAAGTTTATGTAGTTCTAAGTTCTAGGGAACTGATTACCTCAGAAGTTAAGTCCCATAGTGCTCAAAGCCATTTTAAATTCATCAAATCATCAACTAATTCATTCAAAACATAACTGAAAAATAGGAAGGAAAAACTTGATAGAGCGCTTTACGAAAGATGACTTGAACAAATGAAGCCATTTTGTAACAACCAGGAGTCAATATAAGTGTATGGAGGCAGCGTGGGAGAAGGAGCATGAAGACCAGCAGAATGATCAGTGGAAGTGAAATAGATCTCCCACAGCATACACCTCAGTATTTCAGCATAAGTAGCTAACGTACCTAAACTAGTTTGTAGCCAGATGAGTAATAGGTCAGTTGAGTGAGAGAAATGCAGAGCTGGGGAGGAAATCGTTTGTGTGGAAACGAGATGATTAAATAAATCACTGCGTTTTACAAACTAAGTTCGACAGAAACATTAAGGGCAGAACGGCGATCACATCGAACGACGTAGTTCGGACTGAAAAAATTAAAGCTTGTGTGCAGATAATATCATGGACCTAATGAAGCCACATCAAAATTTATAAGCGAATATGTCGGGATGTTTAATCTCGCATCGTAGCACTGATGCTGCGATATTCTGCGTAGCAATAACTGTTTCTATTTCGCTTAATTTACTGAGCGAGACTAGCAGGTGGCCCTATAGGCTTTGGCTGTGCTACTTTCTCACCCTATTTGCAGTATAATCATTCTTTTAACTGCAGCACATAGTAGATAACACAAACGGCCAGATTATATTGCATTCATAACAGCGGTTTTTATCCACCACAGGAAAAAACGAACTTCATGAACGTGAAGTATCAGGTGTGCTACCCATGCCACCAGTAACACTACTCTAAACAAAAGGTTGAAATGTGCAGAGAGTTGTTTCTTTAAATAGCACATCATTTTTTTCAGAATACAGCGTGTTAGGAAAGTAAAAACACCAACTATTCGTACGCTGTGACTGTCACCTGCGACTGCTGCAGTACGATCCGTAGCTGGTGTAGCCTACTGGATGTTTGTGTGTACAACTGGCTGTACTTGGGTCAAATAACCAGGAATACTCATGTGATTTTCAGAGTAGTTTAGACTCATCACGGATGATCGGATGGGGATTTGAACCTTCGTTTCCCAAATGTGATACCGGTGTTGGATATTGTGACACTACGCTCGGTCACCGGAACTCAAACAGACACAGTTTGTAATGGATACAACTTGTCTTAAATGTCCGACGGTTGGACTTTTCGGCAGTCGTAACGCTCCCCGTTTACTCAGACAAGTAATTTTAAGATTTACGCAACGGGTTAAAACGAAAAGGCACTAGTAAATTATTACTGGATACTGGTTTTGCAAAATTACAAGTAATAAATATTGGGTGCAAGTATTACCTTTATACGTAAACGTACAGTGTACATTTGTTCGTAATTCTTCTCCTCCTGAAAGAATTGACCGATTTTAGGGACTTTTTTTTAATTTATGGGATCATCTGGGTGGTTCTTAGCTATATTGGACCGGTAGATGGCGCTGTAGTCGACATCCAATTTTTTTTTTCATTCCTCACATAAAAAACATAATCCTCAGTTTTCAGACTCCTAGCACCTCTCTATACCGACTTACGCATCAATACAAGAGCAAGCTCATTACGTCGCAACTTGGTACTATTTTCACATTTCGATTTCTGAAGGTTGGGTTCTGATATATTCCGTGTATTGTAATTGCGTGGATACTGAGTCAATTACTTTTCGATTAATTCGATATTCACAAAACAAAGGAAGTGTGTCAGAAATAATATTTTGTGGAAACTTGGAAGGTTCATTGCTCGAATTACGATTTATACACACGTTCATTCGGGAGACATTCCTTGTAACCTCTTAAATAAAACGTCTCATTCAGCGTTCATTTGTGCGATTTCGATGATGATTCAACTTTTATGAATAGTTAAACATTTCGTGGCATGTACACAAGTAAGTATATTCTTCAAATTGGCATGAAATAATCTACATGAAATATTCGTTCTTCATATTTTGTGCCTTTCTCATATTCACAGTTTGCGAATGTACATAAATATGCCACGAAGAGCACGAACAGATTTTTGTCGACGCACGCAGAACAGTCAGGTTGTAATCAACATCGGGGCATCAAAGCAACACTCGTCGCACGATGCAAACGCACGGGACTGGATGGCAAACTTACGTGAAACTGAAAGTGAAGAGCGTTGAGACAAAGGCAGGTGCAGCAACTGCCAGCGACGCGCGCAGAATACGGAATCGCCAGTGCATGCGAGCACATCGTGCGTTAACGCGTTCTACATTCGCTCGTCTCACGTTTGAGTATGAACCGGATATTTACTATTCCATGCATTCTAGAACTATTATCGGTGAAATGGACAAAGAAGGGCAATATTTTCAAGTAATGCGCGTCAAGTAATGTCGTACTACCAGCGCTGAATTCACCGAGAGCTTATGGATTAGCAAATTCAGTTCCTGCTTCTAAATGACGACTTTTGCCGCAACTAACAGAGAAACGACGGTCGAAATTTTGAATAGATATAGAATTTTGCTAGCGTGGTCTGTGGCAGAACAATGTCTGCCTACCGGGTCCTCCATGGATTTAACTGAAAAAGTCCAGTCAACGCACTATTTATCTAATCTAATAAATGTACAGATATAAAACTGCATTTAAAGAACATTTATAGTAGAATACCATCAGTATACGTGGGGAAGTCTTAAGTTCCAAGTCTCAAATTCCAACAATCAGGAATATATAAACTTGAATGTCAAAGCTGTGATGCAGTATACATAGGCATGACATGCAGGAATTTTGAAACAAGATACAAATAACATATCAGATGTTGGAAGTATGAAACAAACCATTCCACATTTGCAAAGCATTTAAAACACCATAACCATCATCCTACAAACATGGAACAAGAAATTAAAATAATGAGAATAAGCAACCATGACAAACATCTTATACAAACTCAAGAAAACTTCCACATCCAGAAAGCCACAGCAGAAAACAAACATGTGATAAATGAACAAACAAACATCAGCACAGGCTCCCTACTACACTCAATAAAGGAAATGATAACATAAAACAAAAAAACTCTTCCCCACACCATCTGAACACACACACACACACACACAGCCCACAAAAAAAAATTATACCACACCATATATATATATATATATATATATATATATATATATATATATATATATATATATATATATCATCGCACACACACACACACACACACACACAAACACACACATACTCAAACGCACACACAAATGCATACACGAACACACTACGGGTACTTCAATAATCACTCTCGAGAGTTTGGCAATAACATTCGCTCTTCGGGAAAAACATTTGACAGTCGGCAACAGAAACCAAAACATTGCATTGAACAAGCGTTCAGTTCATAGTGCTGTGGAATGTGGGCAAAAAAACCGCAAATAGGCATTCATAAGAAGAAGAACAACACCAAAAATGCTACAGGAGCGTAATATGTAAGAAATTGTCCATGCAACCTGTAAGTACAGTTCAAAACATTACTATTTTTAATTGGAAATACCAACCACTAGAACTGTTTATAACCTATAGGCACAGTGACAAAAATGTAAATTAAATAGCTAACACATGTACATATTCCATGCCATTGATGGTGCCTTGCAGAAAATAAAGGCGAAACGTGTATGGCACTAAAACTGTGTTTTATTCAGTTGCTGTCAGACGGTGCATAAGTAAAAATTAGCAATATACCGTAATAAATCTCAAGTTATATAGATCATACTGACATGTTAGCAGGTCTCAAGACTGTGGGGAGTGAAAAGACCAAGTCTGCAGAGGATTTATTTACCAGGCATTCAAAGAACCAACACTGGTAATAGCACAGAGACAACATTATTACAACTTACTAATTGTTCAAATACTACGTAAAGTCAAAACTTCATAATAATCTTGCAAAGCAATAAGTGCAACGTTTAAGAATATATACTTTAATTTAAGATAACTGTCAGTGATTTCCTTCAATAAAAGAATTTTTTTAAACTTGGAACTTACGCTTTAGCTTGTGGCAAAACTTAGTGGCAGAATATAGTTTTCTTTTAAAAAAAAGTTTTAGGTAAAAATTTTTCAGATTCAGTATTCTACTTGTTCAGTGAAATACTTTAGAAATCTGGAAATCTGTGCTAAGTTTCTATGGGACGAAACTGCTGAGGTCATCGATCCCTAGGCTTACACACTACTTAATCTAGCTAAAAGGAACTTACGCTAAGGACAACACTCACACCCATGCCCGAGGGAGGACTAACACGCCTGGCGGCTCCGAAAGGGGACGGGAATCTTTGAATAGTTTGAAACACCAAACATACGATTTAAAAGTCACAGTTTTAAAATCAGCAAGGAATTGCTTACAAGTAGAATACATGCATCAGTTACAGTACTGCTAAAACTTAGCATCTTTCCACGGTCTTAGACCCACTTAGGTGTACTGGTCACGGGGCACTGCGTGAGTCGCAGCCCAGCCGGCTTAGAAAACAACGAGTTCATTCTATAAAACACCAAACGAACAATTAGAGCATGGCCCGTTTTACACTAACTGTGAAGCTAGCCAATATCTTGCGTGCAAGATGTTACATCAGATATTAACGTACAGCCTTGCAAACAGTCAACAAGCCCGAAGTTCTTAAAGTAAATCGCACTACATTAAAGCACGTAAGTCATTTTCATTGCAACTTTAATCGTCAAATGGTTTAAGTAGGAGGCTTATCGAAGTACTGTAGCAGTGCGCAAAGCCGTAAAAGCAGAGCTCATTGAGAGGTTGAAATAAAATTACGCCTTTAAAATTACAACAACGGCATAATTTGATCAGCTAGCACACACAGTTGAGCAGAGGTAAACAGTACGTAGCCAAGTACTGCAAGAGCAACATTTACCGGTAATTTGTTTGACTCACAGTTAAGACTACACAAGCTGCTGTTCAATTCAATACACCTCAAACAACATAACGGACTATACAACAGTCGTGCTTATAGAAGTTGACAGGCAATGGACTTTAAATAAACAGATATTAGTGCAGCAAAATTTCCCGGACGCAAGCTCCATACAGTTTGAACATACAGCTCTCGTAAGTTATACGAAGTAAATTACGCAATGGGGACAGGTATTACTTGTAAGTGCAATGCCACCTACAGGGCGTGGAACTCCCACACACAATCACGACAGCAAATTTAAGGCACCACAGCTCAACGCGGAAGTCGTGAAGGGCCACCCAACAGTTAATCGTACAAGAACGACCCTGGATAGGAAAACATCTTACCCACCAGAATTAACACAGCTGAAGGTGACAGCGACAGACAGAAGGCATCTCCGCATACACAGTGGAGAAACCACTGCTTTGCTTGACATGTTCGAAAACCTAACTCGCTCTTTCCGTCCATGAGGCTCAAAAATGGGGCTTAACATCTAAGGTCATCAGTTCCCTAGAACTTAGAATTACTTAAACCTAACTAACCTAAGGACATCACACACATCCATCCCCGAGGCAGGATTCGAACCGGCGACCGCAGCAGTCGCGCGGTTCCGGACTGAAGCGCCTAGAACCGCTCGGCCACAGCGTCCGGCCATGAGGCTCAGGAGGCAGTAGATATTGTGCCCAGATTGAAACTCTGAATGTCCAGACGGTTGTATTCTGGCCTCTGAACGGCTACACTGTTCTTCAGACGTAGCAAAGCGCCAGTTCCGCTATCAGCGTGAAGTATCACACCACGTCGTTCACCCACGAGCGTTGCTTCCGTGCTCAGCCAAAACAAAGTCCGGACTGGCACGGCCCACCATGGGCCACGGTACGACCAGTACTCCAATGATGACGACTGACAGCGTCAGTGCCCTTTCTCGGTAACCAGCGTAACTCTTATCGCGTCTCGCTGCTGCGCCGGCTGTCTTTCGAATCGTTCGGCGCGCGCCTAAATAGGCAATCGCGATCAATCGCGCTTTGGTGCGGGCACGGGAAAGAGCGGACAGACTAACACTTCCAGGGGTAGTTACAGATACATCTGTGAGAGGGTTCCAGGGTACGGATAAATCGAAAAAACGGAAGCATTGCCTCCTAGGATAACCAGCCCACGACCTACGATACTTGTGAACTGGGACAAGAGCTTTATTGGTGGCGCCTCCCCCCCCCCCCCAAACTATCACTCGAGTATTTGAGATAGAATGTCCAAATTCTTAAAAAATTCTATTTTTCAAAAATATGTTCATTTTGTAGCGCACATTTTGCTGAAGAGTTTGATACATAAAACGTATATTTTGAGAAAAGTAACACATGTTATTTGGTATTAAGTGTGCCAAAGTGCAGTGCCACGCCTCTTCGCACAGCATTCTTCTATCGCACGTCACTGTATTTCGGTGTGTGGAATTCAAACGTGCATATTTTGTAATGAAAGCCTATAGTGAAGACAGTGGAAATTACAATTTTCTGTGGTGTCTCTCCTCCTCCCATGAGGCCGGTTTGATATCCCTCCCGCTTTAAAAAATATCACAGTAAATACTGGGTCAGTTTATTTGTAACCGGCAGAATAAGAACTCTTCAGAAAATTTGCCCTCTCTATTGCCTTTTAGTTAATAACTTCCTCTTTTGCGTCACATAAAATTAAACATAGGAAACATAAAACCAGTAATGACAAGAGACAAGCAAGACGGTACACATTTCTTCAATCCTTAGGTCCTGGAATTTTTTTCTCTCTAATCTCACTACAGATTTACAGGGCGTTCTTTGATTTCTGCGGAAGAATCTATTGCGTCACCAAAGTTCGTCAAACGTTTTGCTACATGAAACATCAAAATATCGTTGTCTAATACTGAAAAAGGTATTAATACGAATAGTACCCAAGACTGGTGTGGTTTCTCGATTTGATTACTTCTGTTTTGTTACTGTCTGCTAGACAGAACGAAGTAGGCCTTTCTAATTTGCACCAATTGCAACACACTCCATTTCCACCTACCTCATTTGCATAAATAACACAACACAATATAATTCACGAAGCACCAATATCAAATGCCTATTAGGCCTACTACAAGCAAAACGTTTTATGTTAGGAAACAGTTTCACATCTCATTAATACTCTCCAGTTTCTCAAACATGAGTTCGAGAAGTAGTAGTACGAAATATTTATATAAATTTCAAATCGTCATATTCTTCCATAGAATTCTTCTCCTTCCGCGTTCTAACAAACAATCTTGTCATAAGTAATTCTGTAACTTTTCCTGCCATTGTCAATATTTATTCTTCAGTTAACTTCACTAATGCTGCCAGAATCACCGGCTTGTTATCCCGCGTTTATTCTACGGTTAGGAATTATTACGTGCTTTGCGCACTATTCTTACAAAAAAACTTATGCAGCTGGTTACCGGGGACTGCATAACCACTCCTTAGTAGTGTAGCGATAACGCAAAAATTATCTGTCAAAATTTGGTTGTCTGGAATATGTTGTTGTTGTTGTGGTCTTCAGTCCTGAGATTGGTTTGATGCAGCTCTCCATGCTACTCTATCCTGTGCAAGCTTTTTCATCTCCCAGTACCTACTGCAACCTACATCATTCTGAATCTGCTTAGTGTATTCATCTCTTGGTCTCCCTCTACGATTTTTACCCTCCACGCTGCCCTCTAATACTAAATTGGTGATCCCTTGATGCCTCAGAACATGTCCTACCAACCGATTCCTTCTCCTGGTCAAGTTGTGCCACAAACTTCTCTTCTCCCCAATCCTATTCAATACTTCCTCATTAGTTATGTGATCTACCCATTTAATCTTCAGCATTCTTCTGTAGCACCACATTTCGAAAGCTTCTATTCTCTTCTTGTCCAAACTATTTATCGTCCATGTTTCACTTCCATACATGGCTACACTCCATACAAATACTTTCAGAAATGACTTCCTGACACTTAAATCTATACTCGATGTTAACAAATTTCTCTTCTTCAGAAACGCTTTCCTTGCCATTGCCAGTCTACATTTTATATTCTCTCTACTTCAACCATCAGCAGTTATTTTGCTCCCCAAATAGCAAAACTCATTTACTACTTTACTACTTTAAGTGTCTCATTTCCTAATCTAATTCCCTCAGCATCACCCGACTTAATTAGATTACATTCCATTATCCTTGTTTTGCTTTTGTTGATGTTCATCTTATATCCTCCTTTCGAACACTGTCCATTCCATTCAACTGCTCTTCCAAGTCCTTTGCTGTCTCTGACAGAATTACAATGTCATCGGCGAACCTCAAAGTTTTTATTTCTTCTCCATGAATTTTAATAGCTACTCCAAATTTTTCTTTTGTTTCCTTTACTGCTTGCTCAATATACAGATTGAACAACATCGGGGAGAGGCTACAACCCTGTCTTACTCCCTTCCCAACCACTGCTTCCCTTTCATGTCCCTCGACTCTTATAACTGCCATCTGGTTTCTGTACAAATTGTAAATAGCCTTTCGCTCCCTGTATTTTACCCCTGCCACCTTTAGAATTTGAAAGAGAGTATTCCAGTCAACATTGTCAAAAGCTTTCTCTGAGTCTACAAATGCTATAAACGTAGGTTTGCCTTTCCTTAATCTTTCTTCTAAGATTAGTCGTAAGGTGAGTATTGCCTCACGTGTTCCAGTGTTTCTACGGAATCCAAACTGATCTTCCCCGAGGTTGGCTTCTACTAGTTTTTCCATTCGTCTGTAAAGAATTCGTGTTAGTATTTTGCAGCTGTGACTTATTAAACTGCCGGCCGAAGTGGCCGTGCGGTTAAAGGCGCTGTAGTCTGGAACCGCAAGACCGCTACGGTCGCAGGTTCGAATCCTGCCTCGGGCATGGATGTTTGTGTTGTCCTTAGGTTAGTTAGGTTTAACTAGTTCTAAGTTCTAGGGGACTAATGACCTCAGCAGTCGAGTCCCATAGTGCTCAGAGCCATTTGAACTTATTAAACTGATAGTTCGGTAATTTTCACATCTGTCAACACCTGCTTTCTTTGGGATTGGAATTATTATATTCTTCTTGAAGTCTGAGGGTATTTCGCCTGTTTCATACATCTTGCTCACCAGATGGTAGAGTTTTGTCAGGGCTGGCTCTCCCAAGGCTCTCTCTGGAATATACCGAGATGATAATATGTAATCTTTCTTAGCTGTTATTCCTGTTAGTTGTTTATTTCCTCTCTGGTAGTCTGAATCTATGGATTACGCTAATAATTGTAACTACACTGATCATTGGCACACCTAATCAACCGCATCAACAAACAGCTATTGGCATTCGGGTTTATTCGGCTCAGCTCGCATAGCGCTGTCCCCTTTTGTCTGCGGGGGGAAGTTTTTTTATTTTTAGATGTGATGGGGATTCCCCTGGCAGAGACATTACATACACTACGCACCCATTCAAAACTTAACCTATGATCCGTTCAAAAATCAGCTTGGATAATGTGTTCAAAAATGTTCAAAAACCAACAAGGATGGATTTCAAAATCACACGAATAATCGATAGACCAACGTGCGCTAGATGCTAGCCGCTTTGTAGAACAAGGATTTTTTTCTTCTAGAACACGAATTTGGCGCATCCTGAAATTGCCGCCCGGGGCCGATACGCCGATTTCCCCCTGTCTCCCCCTCCTGAGGATAACGCCCTAATCTGCATTCACCGATACTACAGAAATAATTCCATTGACCGTGCTTTGAGGGCGGGGGTTAGCAGGCGTGCAAAAGAACAGTCTGCAATTGGGACTGTGAGGAGCTGTCACGTGGAATACAAGGGCCAACTTAACAACGAGCTGACGATCACTTGCGAATAGCAAACAACACAAAAACAACAAATCGCTAACGCCGTACTAGTCAAATGAAATACACTCCTGGAAATGGAAAAAAGAACACATTGACACCGGTGTGTCAGACCCACCATACTTGCTCCGGACACTGCGAGAGGGCTGTACAAGCAATGATCACATGCACGGCACAGCGGACACACCAGGAACCGCGGTGTTGGCCGTCGAATGGCGCTAGCTGCGCAGCATTTGTGCACCGCCGCCGTCAGTGTCGGCCAGTTTGCCGTGGCATACGGAGCTCCATCGCAGTCTTTAACACTGGTAGCATGCCGCGACAGCGTGGACGTGAACCGTATGTGCAGTTGACGGACTTTGAGCGAGGGCGTATAGTGGGCATGCGGGAGGCCGGGTGGACGTACCGCCGAATTGCTCAACACGTGGGGCGTGAGGTCTCCACAGTACATCGATGTTGTCGCCAGTGGTCGGCGGAAGGAGCACGTGCCCGTCGACCTGGGACCGGACCGCAGCGACGCACGGATGCACGCCAAGACCGTAGGATCCTACGCAGTGCCGTAGGGGACCGCACCGCCACTTCCCAGCAAATTAGGGACACTGTTGCTCCTGGGGTATCGGCGAGGACCATTCGCAACCGTCTCCATGAAGCTGGGCTACGGTCCCGCACACCGTTAGGCCGTCTTCCGCTCACGCCCCAACATCGTGCAGCCCGCCTCCAGTGGTGTCGCGACAGGCGTGAATGGAGGGACGAATGGAGACGTGTCGTCTTCAGCGATGAGAGTCGCTTCTGCCTTGGTGCCAATGATGGTCGTATGCGTGTTTGGCGCCGTGCAGGTGAGCGCCACAATCAGGACTGCATACGACCGAGGCACACAGGGCCAACACCCGGCATCATGGTGTGGGGAGCGATCTCCTACACTGGCCGTACACCACTGGTGATCGTCGAGGGGACACTGAATAGTGCACGGTACATCAAAACCGTCATCGAACCCATCGTTCTACCATTCCTAGACTGGCAAGGGAACTTGCTGTTCCAACAGGACAATGCACGTCCGCATGTATCCCGTGCCACCCAACGTGCTCTAGAAGGTGTAAGTCAACTACCCTGGCCAGCAAGATCTCCGGATCTGTCCCCCATTGAGCATGTTTGGGACTGGATGAAGCGTCGTCTCACGCGGTCTGCACGTCCAGCACGAACGCTGGTCCAACTGAGGCGCCAGGTGGAAATGGCATGGCAAGCCGTTCCACAGGACTACATCCAGCATCTCTACGATCGTCTCCATGGGAGAATAGCAGCCTGCATTGCTGCGAAAGGTGGATATACACTGTACTAGTGCCGACATTGTGCATGCTCTGTTGCCTGTGTCTATGTGCCTGTGGTTCTGTCAGTGTGATCATGTGATGTATCTGACCCCAGGAATGTGTCAATAAAGTTTCCCCTTCCTGGGACAATGAATTCACGGTGTTCTTATTTCAGTTTCCAGGAGTGTATTTAGTTCTCTCGTATTCTATTAGAAAGACATTTATCGTATATGTGAAAGACATTTATCGTATATGTGAAAGACATTTAGCGTATTTTTCCTAGGATTTTTCAGTTTATTACCAGATTCCAAGCATATCACCGCGAGTACCCAGGAAGGAATCCTCGTTCATTCCGCGCTTACGATTTTCCTGCTGACCGCCGCTGTTTCCAAGCTTCGAGATTTAAATATGACAAATTCTGCTGTAGTGTGATGCGCCTTTCAAACGTTTCTAGAAATCGTGGTTCAAAGTTTGAGCGCCAGTTACCGAGCAGTGGCTTTAGCGCAGCTGGTAAAAAATATCTTCAATGCGTATACATTGCTGCAGGGTCAAATATTACCTCGTGAAGATTGTTTTACCCTTTGATTCTCTGGTGCTGCAGCCTTTGACAGCTCTGGTATGCACACCTATGTTGAAACAGACATGTTTTGTGATAAAAATTGTTTCTGGTCGTATTCTGTTATCATGGATAAAAATAAAATATTAGTGGCGGAAAGTGGCATCTACATCTACATGACTACTCTGCAATCCAGACCCAGTGCGTGGCGACAGAAGGTTCATCAAGCCAAGAAGAGACACAATATCCATATGAGTATATAATTCTGGCAATATCGGCCATGACCTTCCTCTTCTGTGCGGATGCACACATATTACCCGAAGTCTTACGGGACTTGGTAAGAATGTCTTTCACGAGTAATGAGTGTGTTGGGTAGGGACACTACGAATGTAGTGTGTGTACATATAAGATGAGAATGTGGGTCTCGCGGGAGGCGTGGGCGAAATAGTCCCTGCAGTCGCACTGCACTCTGTGCCTTCGGTGGCGTAGATGGATAGAGCGTCTGCCATTTAAACAGTCCCGATCGGAGCACACATTTTCACCTGTCCCCGTTGATATACGTATATCAGTGCCCGCCAGCAACTGAAGGTATTAATATATAATTCTAATTAAATCAACAGTTGTTGCTTCTGATATTTTTCTTTTTTTTTAAGATGGTCATTTCTCCCGATGTAGGTGAGAGTCAACAAAAAGGTGTTCCCAGCCGGAGGAGAAAGTCTGTGATCGAAATTTTGTAAATGGATCTAGTCACACCGAAAAACGCCTTTGTTTTGATGACAACCCAACTCGTGTATCACATCCGTGCCACTCTCCCCCTGTTTCGTGATATTAGAGAGTGAACTCGCCGTCTTTAAATTTTTTCAATGTCTTCTCTCAGTCTTATCTCGCAAGGGTTCCATACTGCAAAGCTATACTCCAGAGGAGGACGGACAAGTGCACGTAGGCCCTTTAGTCGACTTACTGCGTCCGTAAGATCTGCTTGCTGGAAGTCTGTACTAAGTTTTCCACGGTTCTATTAAAGGTACCACACCAAATACTGTCGGTCTACCGATGACGACAGAGAGTTATAAGTGTAATGAGTTCACTGCACTTACTTTTTAATACGTATATGCGTGTATTGATAAATAGATGTTCGTTTCATCATGATACTTCATTATACCACGATTGCCGGCCGTGGTGGCCGAGCGGTTCTAGGCGCTTCAGTCTGGAACGGCGCGACCGCTACGGTCGCAGGTTCGAATCCTGCCTTGGGCATGGATGTGTGTGATGTCCTTAGGTTAGGTTAGGTTTATGTAGTTCTAAGTTCTAGGGGACTGATGACCTCAGATGTTAAGTCCCATAGGGCTCAGAGCCATTTTTTATACCACGATTATACGCATCCGGTAACATTAATATGACCACCACCTACGTTCGACATCAACGTGCAATAATAACTCACAGACGGCAGTTGGCAACACTAGCAGTGGGGGTTATACAAAGCGTGTGGTGGGGACGTGAACACAGGCGACGTGGTCTTAATGCGGAAACGGAGCGATGTGCCTGACGTCCAAAAATGCAAGATCATTGGCTTTCGTGCCAAGGGTGGAAGCATTTCAGAAATGGCTAAATCTATAAACTCTTGGTGTGCCGCCATGGTTAAAGTATACAGAGCGTGGTAAAATGGCGCTGCCCACAACTGGCGCCGGGGCAACTGTCGTGAACCATGGCCCAGGGATGAACGACGGCTGTGAGATGTATACAGGCGAACAGACATGTAACTGTTAGGCAAATGACCACGCAGGTGCACCAAGGGGCTACCAACAGCGTCTCTTCAACGATCGTTTTCTGAGCGTTGCTGTGTATGGGCCACCGCAGAAGTTGCTTGGTTCATGCGCCCATGCTGTTCACCAGTCACGAATATTGGAATTTGCACGCCAGTACCTCAACGGGACATACAATGTGTGGCGACTGGCGACCTTTTCAGATGAATCACATTTTGTTCCATATTCTGGTTCCATGTGAAGAATGGTAGCGGCAAGAAACAGTCAATGCCTTCTCTGAGCAAAAGCAATGGAAACCCCATAGTTGACAGTGCTGCCAAGACAGAGTCACTAAACACAGCGTTCCGAACTTCCTTCACCAAAGATGACGAAGTAGATACTCTAAAATTCGAATCAAGAACAACTGCCAATATGAGTAACGTATAATTAGATATTCTCGGAGTAGTGTAGCAACTTAAATCACTTGACAAAAGCAAGTCTTCCTGTCCAGACTGTACACCAGTTACGTTCCTTTCAGAGTATGTTGATACAATAGCTCCTTACTTAACACCTACAACCGTCGACGAAAGAACCGCACCCAAAGACTGGAAAGCTGCACATTGATGCTGCATTTCTAGATTTCCAGAACGCTTTTGACACTGTACCACGCAAGCAACTTGTAGTGAAATTGCAGGACTATGAAATATTGCCTCAGTTATGTCACTAGATCCGTAATTTTCTGTCAGAGAGGTCATACTTGGTAGTAATTGACGGAATGTCACGAGTAAAACAGAAGTGATTTATGCCGTCCCCAAGGTAGTGTTATAGGCCTTTTGCTGTTCCTTATCTATATAAACGATTTAGAAGACAATCTGTTCAGCCGTCTGAGGTCATTTACAGATGATGCTGTCGTTTACCGAGCAGTAAAGTCACCAGAGGATCAAAACAAATTGCAAAACGCTTTAGAAAACATATCTTCATGGTGCAAAAATTGACCCTAAATAACGAAAAATGTAAGGTCATTCACATTAGTGCGAAAAGGAATCCGTTAAACTGTAGGTGCAGGATAAATCAGTTACATATAAATCCGTAAATTCAACTGAATATCTAGGAATTGCAATTACGCACCACTTAAATTGGAAAGAACACACAGAAAATCTTGTGAGGAAGGCAAACCAAAGACTGCGTTTTATTGGAAGAACACTTAGAAAATGTAACAGATCTACTAAAGAGACTATGTTCGAACATTATGAATTACCTCGAAGAAAACGATTTATTGACACATAGTCAGAACGGATTCAGAAAATGTTCTTGTGAAACATAACTTGCTCTTTATACCTATGAAGTAATGAGTGATATCGACAGGGGATGTCAAATTGATTACATATTTTTAGATTTCCAGAAGGCTTTTGACACCGTTCCTCACAAGCGTCTTCTAACCAAACTGCGTGCCTATGAAATATCGCCTCAGTTGTTCGACTAGATTCGTAGTTTCCTGTCAGTAAGGTCATAGTTCGTAGCAATAGACGGAAAGTCATCGATTAAAACAGAAGTAACATCCGGCGTTCCCTACGGAAGTGTTTTAGGCCCTCTGTTTTTGCTGATCTACATTAACGACATAGGAGACAATCTGAGTAGCCCTCTTAATTATTTGAAGATGATGCTGTCATTTACGGTCTTGTAAAGTCATCAGATGACCAAAAAGAATTGCAAAATAATTTAGATACGATATCTGTATTGCGCGAAAAGTGGCAATTGACCCTAAATAAAGAAAAATGTGAAGTTATTCACATGAGTACTAAAAGAAATCCGCTAAATTTCGATTACGCAATAAGTCACACAAACCTGAGGGTTGTAAATTTTACTAAATGCTTAGTGATTACAATTACAAATAACCTAAATTGGAACGATCACATAGGTAATGTACAGCAAACCAAAGACTGTGATTCATTGATAGAACACTTAGAACGTGCAAACAGGTCTACTAAAGAGACTGCTTGCACCACGCCTGTCCACCCTATTCTGGAGTATTGCTCTGCGGCGTGGCCTCCGCTTCAGGTGGGACTGGTGGATGATATCGAAAAAGTTCAAAGAAGGGCAGCTCGTTTTGTATTATCACGAAATAAGGGAGATAGTGCCACAGACATGATACGTGAATTAGAGTGGCAATCATTAAAACAAAGGCGTTTTTCGTTGCGACCGGATCTTATTATGAAATTTCAATCGCCAATTTTCTCCTTCGATTTCGAAAACATTCTGTTGGTACCCACCTACATAGGGAGAAATGATCACCACACGAAAATAAGAGAAATCAGGGCTCGCACAGAAAAATTTCAGTGCTCGTTTTTCCCGCGCGCCGTTCGAGAGTGTAACGGTAGAGAGACAGATTGAAGGTGGTTCATTGAACCCTCTGCCAGGCATTTTATTGTGAATAGCAGAGTAGACACGTAGATGTAGCCGTAATGTAGACTGGCTACACTATGCTTGTACATTCTCTTTTAGAATACTGCCGCGCGATGTGGAATTCATGCGAGACAGGATTGACGGAGTAATCGAGAAAGTTCAAAGAAGAGAAGCACATTCTGTGTTTTCGCAGAATAGGGGAGACAGTGTCAATGAAATAATACAGGGCTTGTGGTGGACATCATTAAAACAAAGGCGGAATCTTCTCACGAAACTTCAGACACCAACTTTCTCCCCCGAATGCGAAAATATTTTGTTGAGGGATTAGCCGAGCGGTCTAAGGACTGTGCGGCTGGTCTCGGCGGAGGTTCGAGTCCTCCCTCGGGCATGGGTGTGTGTGTTTGTCCTTAGTATAATTTAGGTTAAGTAGTGTGTAAGCTTAGGGACTGATGACGTTAGCAGTTAAGTCCCATAAGATTTCACACACATTTGAACATTTTTGTTTTGTTGAGATCTGCCTACATGGGGAGGGGGTAATACGAGAATTATTTAGAATTATTTTGAAGGTGGTTCGATGAACCTCCTGCCACACACTTAAATGTGATTTGTACAATATCCGTGTGGATGTAAATGTATGCTTCATCTGACATATGACCAGCCTGCCGGTGTGGCCGAGCGGTTCTGGGCGCTTCTGTCTGGAACCGCGCGACCGCTACGGTCGCAGGTTCGAATCCTGCTTCTGGCATGAATGTGTGTGTTGTCCTTAGGTTAGTTAGGTTTAAGTAGTTCTAAGTTCTAGGCGACTGATGACCTCAGATGTTAAGTCCCATAGTGCTCAGAGCCATTTGAACCATTTGAACAGATGGCCATTAGCGTGTTCATCATGAAACGTCTGTAATCAAACACCCTTGCAAAGTAGAGTGAGTGTTATGATTTGCGAAATGTTTTTGTGGCATACCGTGAATTAACACGTCATTCTGAAAGGCACAATAGATCGACACAATGTGGATCTATCCTTGGGGACCATTTGTACCCCTGCAAGCAGTTTGTTTTTCCTCGACACGATGGCATCTACCAGCAGGACGATACAAGGTGTCACTCAGCTCGCAGTGTTCGTGTGTGGTGAGAAGGGCAGATGGATGAGTTTACAGTAGTCCTATTCTTCTGACTACCGAACTCTCCGGATTTTAACCGAACGATCGGCCTGTTCGCGCCATGGGTCCGCAACGTAGAAACCCAGTGCAGCTGCCCACGGCACTTGAGTCGGCATTACTCCACATCCTAGTCGCTATCTTCCAGTACATTATTAACTCTCTTCCTGCACGCCTCGCGCTGCGAAAGATGGATATTCAGGCATTTGACTGGTTGTCACAGTGACTGGACAGTGAATGTAAATATACAGTCAATATAGTAAAAGGTAACTTAGTTAACACGGAGGCTTGGTAAAAAATGTAACGCAGGTAAAAAATGATAAAAAGGGCGATCAAACACATTCCATTCAAACGTATGTCGGTTCTAATAGACACGCCCTGGAGTCGAGCTGGGTTGCATATGCGCTGCACCAACGCCCTCAAACGGAAACTTTTTTATCGCCCCTTATAACAACATCGCTGTCATTCCACACCACACTTCCGCTCAATTTTTTTTCTGTTCTCTTCTGGAAGCATTACTAACAAGCTATGCGAGGTGTAATACTAATATCTTACACTTTTCGGAGCTTCAAGCCTAATTATGGAGAGATCCCGACTTTTTTTCATGCAAGCGAATTTGAACTTGTGATACACAAAACAAAAATCGTACATCGTAGTCATGGAACGAACGAACGAAAAAATGGCTGACATCAAAATAAGTGTCCAAGGAATAGAAAAGCAACTGGAATCACTCAACAGAGGAAAGTCCACCGGACCTGACGGGATACCAATTCGATTCTACACAGAGTACGCGAAACAACTTGCCCCCCTTTTAACAGCCGTGTACCGCAACTCTCTAGAGGAACGGAAGGTTCCAAATGATCGGAAAAGAGCACAGGTAGTCCCAGTCTACAAGAAGGGTCGTCGAGCAGATGCGCAAAACTATAGACCTACATCTCTGACGTCGATCTGTTGTAGAATTAAAAAAAAAAAAAAATTTTTTTTTTTTTTTTATCGCGTATCATGTCGTTTCTGGAAACCCAGAATCGACTCTGTAGGAATCAACATGGATTCCGGAAACAGCGATGGTGTGAGACCCAGCTTGCTTTATTTGTTCATGAGACCCAGAAAATATTAGATACAGGCTGCTAGGTAGATGCCATTTTCCTTGACTTCCGGAAGGCGTTCGATACAGTTGCCCACTGTAGCCTGATAAACAAAGTAAGAGTCTATGGAATATCAGACCAGCTGTGTGGCTGGATTGAAGAGTTTTTAGCAAACAGAACACAGCATGTTGTTCTCAATGGAGAGACGTCTACAGACGTTAAAGTAACCTCTGGCGTGCCATAGGGGAGTGTTATGGCACCATTGCTTTTCACAATATACACTCCTGGAAATTGAAATAAGAACACCGTGAATTCATTGTCCCAGGAAGGGGAAACTTAATTGACACATTCCTGGGGTCAGATACATCACATGATCACACTGACAGAACCACAGGCACATAGACACAGGCAACAGAGCATGCACAATGTCGGCACTAGTACAGTGTATATCCACCTTTCGCAGCAATGCAGGCTGCTATTCTCCCATGGAGACGATCGTAGAGATGCTGGATGTAGTCCTGTGGAACGGCTTGCCATGCCATTTCCACCTGGCGCCTCAGTTGGACCAGCGTTCGTGCTGGACGTGCAGACCGCGTGAGACGACGCTTCATTCAGTCCCAAACATGCTCAATCGGGGACAGATCCGAAGATCTTGCTGGCCAGGGTAGTTGACTTACACCTTCTAGAGCACGTTGGGTGGCACGGGATACATGCGGACGTGCATTGTCCTGTTGGAACAGCAAGTTCCCTTGCCGGTCTAGGAATGGTAGAACGATGGGTTCGATGACGGTTTGGATGTACCGTGCACTATTCAGTGTCCCCTCGACGATCACCAGTGGTGTACGGCCAGTGTAGGAGATCGCTCCCCACACCATGATGCCGGGTGTTGGCCCTGTGTGCCTCGGTCGTATGCAGTCCTGATTGTGGCGCTCACCTGCACGGCGCCAAACACGCATACGACCATCATTGGCACCAAGGCAGAAGCGACTCTCATCGCTGAAGACGACACGTCTCCATTCGTCCCTCCATTCACGCCTGTCGCGACACCACTGGAGGCGGGCTGCGCGATGTTGGGGCGTGAGCGGAAGACGGCCTAACGGTGTGCGGGACCGTAGCCCAGCTTCATGGAGACGCTTGCGAATGGTCCTCGCCGATACCCCAGGAGCAACAGTGTCCCTAATTTGCTGGGAAGTGGCGGTGCGGTCCCCTACGGCACTGCGTAGGATCCTACGGTCTTGGCGTGCATCCGTGCGTCGCTGCGGTCCGGTCCCAGGTCGACGGGCACGTGCACCTTCCGCCGACCACTGGCGACAACATCGATGTACTGTGGAGACCTCACGCCCCACGTGTTGAGCAATTCGGCGGTACGTCCACCCGGCCTCCCGCATGCCCACTATACGCCCTCGCTCAAAGTCCGTCAACTGCACATACGGTTCACGTCCACGCTGTCGCGGCATGCTACCAGTGTTAAAGACTGCGATGGAGCTCCGTATGCCACGGCAAACTGGCTGACACTGACGGCGGCGGTGCACAAATGCTGCGCAGCTAGCGCCATTCGACGGCCAACACCGCGGTTCCTGGTGTGTCCGCTGTGCCGTGCGTGTGATCATTGCTTGTACAGCCCTCTCGCAGTGTCCGGAGCAAGTATGGTGGGTCTGACACACCGGTGTCAATGTGTTCTTTTTTCCATTTCCAGGAGTGTATATAAATGACCTAGTAGATAGTGTCGGAAGTTCCATGCGGCTTTTCGCGTATGATGCTGTAGTATACAGAGAAGTTGCAGCATTAGAAAATTGTAGCGAAGTGCAGGAAGATCTGCAGCGGATAGGCACTTGGTGCAGGGAGTGGCAGCTGTCCCTTAACATAGACAAATGTAATGTATTGCGAATACATAGAAAGAAGGATCCTTTATTATGATTATATGATAGGGGAACAAACACTGGTAGCAGTTACTTCTGTAAAATGTCTGGGAGTATGCGTGCGGAACGATTTGAAATGGAATGATCATATAAAATTAATTGTTGGTAAGGCGGGTATCAGGTTGAGATTCATTGGGAGAGTAACCGTGATAGCGTTACGGAGATGTTTAGCAAACTCAAGTGGCAGACTCTGCAAGAGAGGCGCTCTGCATCGCGGTGTAGCTTGCTCGCCAGGTTTCGAGAGGGTGCGTTTCTGGATGAGGTATCGAATATATTGCTTACCCCTAATTATACCTCCCGAGGAGATCACGAATGTAAAATTAGTTAGATTCGAGCTCGCACGGAGGCTTTCCGGCAGTCGTTCTTCCCGCGATCCATAGGCGACTGGAACAGGAAAGGGAGGTAATGACAGTGGCACGTAAAGTGCCCTCCGCCACACACCGTTGGGTAGCTTGCGGAGTATAAATGTAGATGTAGATGTAGGAACAGATGTCAGCCAGTAGTGTGTGTATTGCGATATTATGAAATAATATGTGTATACTGTATATTGTACCTGGTGACTGGCAGTGAGAAATGAGTGACCAGTGTAGCATAAGCTTTTTATATCATTAAATAAGTTCTTCGCAAAACAGTATTACACCACGAGATGAAAAGTATACGGACGCCTGGTTGAAAATGACTTAAAAGTCTGTGGCGGCCTCCATCGGTTATACTGGAATTCAATATGAACACTTGTCCTCCGTCAACTGCAGTATTCTTCGTTCAGCATAAGAGTAATATTGATGCAAAAAAAAATACGAGGGGTTACCCGAAAAATCCTGAATTATTTTTTAAAAGTTATATTTTTTCAAATTGTTTACAAAACAACCCTAGTCCCTTAAAGGTACTCTTCATTACAGCTAATACATTTGTCCCGCTATTGCTTCCACTGTTCGAAACATTTTTTATAGTCATTTTAGAAATGGCTGACAGCTCCTCCGTCATTTTTATTTCTCGACTTTTTCAGTGTTGTCAAATCGGTGTCTTTCATGCCTCTTTCCATGCGTGAAAATAAGAAAATATAGCAAGGAGCCAGCTCAGGCGAGTAAGGTGCGTGGGGCAGCGGAACCGTGACATTTTCAGCTGGAAACTCTCCAACAGATATGGCTGTACGTGCAGGTGCGCTGTCGTGGTGGATGAACCAGTCACCTGTCTGAAATAAATCGGGTCTTTCTTGAAGAACCCTTTTTTGATTTCTTAAAATTTCGAAATAAAAGGTTTAATTTACGGTCTGATCTGGGGGAAAAAACTCCGAATGAACTACGCCCATGGCATCAAAAAAAGCAATAACATTGTTTTGATTTTTGATTTGACTTTAGGACATTTTCTTGGACGGGGTGACGATGACGTCTTCCATTGGCTTCACTGTTTCTTTCTTTCTGGATCGTAACCCAGTATGGATGAGTCTCAAGTTATTGATTCAAAGCACGAAATGTTTCAACTCGACGTTCCTTTTGAACCCGAGGAACTAGCTTGGCAGCAACACTTTTCATTCCCAAATCTTCCATTAAAATTCTCTGAACTGAACTCCAAGATAACCCAATAATCTCTGACAGTTGATCAATTGTCTGTCGACGGTCTGTGAGCGCAAGCTCTCGAATTTTTTCAGTAGCTTCGATTCGGGCAGTTTAGGGGCGTCCAGAACTATGTTCGTCATCAGTCGACCTGTCGCATTTTTAAGTCGAGCAAACCACTCGTACGCTTGAGTTTTTCCCATACCGTCGTCTTGGTAAGCTGGTAAGCATTTTTACCAGTAGCAAACAAAATTCCGCAGCTGCGCTTTGTTCACTTAAACTTGCCATTATAAAAAGGGAAACAAGAACAAAACAGCGCTAGCAAAAATAATCACTGCAGATGAACAGAACAACCCAGGTCGATAACATAGTCACTGAACTGGCAAAGAGTTGTGCTATACACGCCCAGCAGCAGAAATTCGTACCACACAACCTCCGGCCACGGCATTATTCCGTTCTTCTTTTTTTTATTATTTTTTTACCGCCTCGTAACAACCTTAGATTGGTTAGTAGGCGTAGCACACGTACACTGTTGTTCTTACATTCTTGGAAGTAGGTCCTGTTAATGTATCTGATATTTTGTTACTATGTTAAGCTAAATGAAACTTTAACGTATTCTTACGAATTAGTCCTACATTAACTGCGTGGTTTTCATGTCAAACATCGTGTACTGTTGTTTTCTGTTCTGCTGCGCTGTTGATACATAGTGCGAAAATGTCTGACGCTGTTTCTTGCTCCGTGGTGAAACACGCACGTTGAACACCGTTAAAAAGTTGCGAGGAACAGATTGCCGTCAAAGTTTTTTTTTCAGATTTACAGAAAAAAATCGGCTTTGAAATTTTCCGAGGACATTATTTACTAAATTTAAAGCCTTATTTGTAAATAGGGTACATAGAGGAATCGGTAGCGTTCTAGAATCGTCGTTGAGGAGAGCTCATACATAGATAACTGGTTCAGTTCTCGATTTCGTCTTCTTTTCTTTTCTTTCAGCTGGGAATAACTGCATCTTTTGAGTATAAAATTTGTCAAATACATGATAATTAAGACACCTTTAAATATCATTTTCTATGAAAAATGCACTGCATATATTCTTCTTTCTAGTTACATATTGCACGTAAAATTTCAGTTTTCATGGGAAATATTAATTTTTAACCATCCTTAGTTGATGTGGGCATAAATGACAGCATGAGACGTATTATCGTACTTGACTATACTGGAGTGAGCTTGGTTTCCGCTCCAGAGGCTTCAAAAGAAAGGAAAAGGCGTATAGTGCGTTTATCTACAGGGGAATGTGATCGGGAGCTGGAAATTCTTGGAAGAATGGCACAAGCGTAGGGAGAACAGTGAATTTCCGGCGCCATTCCGAAGCTCAGTTCGACCCCTGGGAGAATGGCTGCCACAGTAACTTGCTCGTCTTCAATAATTAGGGCTGGGCAATAGGATTGGTAATGCAGCGTGGCGATTCTGGTCGTGCGTCATCGGGCAACAGCATACGTTTTCCCTTGAATAGCTCATGTCACGCCTTGACCTTTGGAAGCGCACTACACCCCTTTGCTCTTGTTTTGAAGTCTCTGTTACCCTGTTCTCGGCCACACTCATGACAGTCGACAGTCAAAGCCTGGGCTATACCTCTCTCCCTCCTCGGTCGTCACATCGCTAGTCCCTCTAGAACCGAATTTTGGGCCCCTGTGCTCTTAAGGGTTCACAACTTCTTCCGTAGGCAATAACATTACAGTGCCTTCAGCGATTATCATGTTACAGTCCAGGGTTCTTTTCTCTTTTGAATTATCTAGTACTGTAGAGGAACCACGTAAAACCTAAGTTACTGAGCGAGACGGCGCAGTGATTAGCACACTGGACTCGCATTCGGAAGGACGACTGTTCAAAATCACGTCCGGCCATTCTGATTCACGTTTTCTGTGATTTCCCTAAATCGCTTCAGGTAAATTCCGGGATGGTTCCTTTGAAAGGGCATGGCCGATTTTCTTCTCCATCCTTCCATAATCCGAACTTGTGCTCCGTCTCTAATGACCTCTTTGTCGAAGGGACGTTAGACACTAACTCCTAAGGTAAGGCACCCTCCGAATGGACACTGGAGCTTCCATAATCTCAATACAAGAAATACAAGGCCAGTCGTTTTAAAACAGCAAAACTTTGCACGATTTATCAGCAGTATACAACGCTGTTTTGCAAAGAAATTATTTATTGTTGTACACACTGTAACCCTTTGCTCTTCCATTTTCAGCACCCCTGAGGGCAAGTGTTCGGTTTGTCTTCGCTTGGGTGTGCGCCCATGATCCTGTGGCGGTGACTTTGGGACCTCAGAGCTCGTATAAGAACCACACCATCTTCCACACGCAATGACATTACGACCCCTCCACGGTTTTCACTTCACACGTCCGTGTCGTCTTAGAATGACCCCAATAGTTCCGACAAAGGCCCGTGCCATTACCACCGTAAGGCGATGGCAGACTACTTGCTCAACCCTTATCAGAATAGACTTCAACATGGAAATGTCTGTATGAATGGATATATGAATTATGTTTTTTTTCTGTTTTGAAATCTTAATAACCTGACTTGTTCAGTATGCTTGTAACAGCTGTTAGCAAAATGGTTCAAATTGCTCTAAGCACTATGGGACTTAACATCTAAGGTCATCAGTCCCTTAGACTTAGAACTACTTATGTGGCCGAGTGGTTCTAGGCGCTTCAGTCTGGAACCACGCGACCGCCACGGTCGCAGGTTCGAATCCTGCCTCGGCATGGATATGTGTGATGTCCTTAGGTTAGTTAGGTTTAAGTAGTTCTAAGTTCTAGGGGACTGATGACCTCAGATGTTAAGTCTCATAGTGTTCAGAGCCATTAGAACTACTTAAATCTAACTAATCTAAGGACATCACACACATCCATGCCCGAGGCGGGACTCGAACCTGCGACCGTGGCAGCAGTGCGGTTCCAGACTGAAGCGCCTAGAGCCGCTCGGCCGCAGCGGCCGGCAGCTGCTTGCAGATAAATAAAATTTCTGCTACTGCCACCTTCGTATGGCTATCAACACACTCGTAAACTTTTAACCCGCTTGTGAAGAACATCTTACACCCAAACCTCCATTGGTGAGACACTCCGGTCGGTACCAAACGTTGTATTTCGACAGAGTAACAACCAAAACTCCGATTTAGTTCCTATTATATATTGTCGTCCAGCAGAGCGGGTGTAAACGTTAATTAAAGGTAACAGCAGAACTATGGAGCACGTCAAAAGCATACTGCGATATGGTGATAAATATTGTTTCCGTGGGGAGCGGTAGATCATTTTATTAATGGTCCCGGATTCAAACATCATTATTAACAATTTTTTTACTCTATTATGTGTGAAAGTATTACATAGGACAACGTGTTTATAACATGTAAAAGGGGCTGTCTGGACTTACAGCCTGGTTCTCTTGGCAGTTTGATTTCGGTTTGATTCTTTGAAAGTAGTTAACCTCTACTGCACATTTGTAGTTTCACTGGATATACAATCAGAACAGAAAAATAAACAATTACATCATAAGCGCGGAAGCAATGGTAACAACAGTAATTAATAATAAACAAAGTAATAAGTTCAGTAGTCAGTACGTAACGTTCACCTAACGAAACGACAGCAGACTGCCAAAAGAACTTTGCTAAAAACTCCGACAAGTAGTTTTACACTTCAGGAAAACGTTCCCCATGTAACAGATTCAAGCGTAAGCAGTTAAAAAAATTGCCATCAGTGGGGTTTGAACGCTCTACCTTCACGCTCACGCGAGATTTACATCTGAGATTTCTCACAGAGACGCATTTACTGTTCTCCATAACTCTGGCGCTACTTTCAATTACCGTTTACACATGTTGCACTCGACGACAGCACCCAGCACGAACTACACAACTGGCCATTAAAATTGCTACACCAAGAAGAAATGCAGATGATAAACGGGTATTCATTGGACAAATATATATTATACTAGAACTGACATGTGATTACATTTTCATGCAATTTGGGTGCATAGATCCTAAGAAATCAGTATCCAGAACAACCACCTCTGGCCATAATAACGGCCTTGATACGCCTGGGCATTGAGTCAAACAGAGCTTGGATGGCGTGTACAGGTACAGCTGCCCATGCAGCTTCAACACGATACCACAGTTCATCAAGAGTAGTGACTGGCGTATTGTGACGAGCCAGTTGCTCGGTCTCCACTGACGAGACGTTTTCAATTGGTGAGAGATCTGGAGAATGTGCTAGCCAGGGCAGCAGTCGAACATTTTATGTATCCAGAAAGGCCCTTACAGGACCTGCAACATGTTGTCTTATATTATCCTGCTGAAATGTAGGGTTTCGCAGGGATCGAATGAAGGGTAGAGCCACGGGTCGTAACACATCTGAAATGTAACGTCCACTGTTCAAAGTGCCGTCAATGCGAAGAAAAGGTGACCGAGACGTGTAACCAATGGCACCCCATACCATCACGCCGGGTGATAAGCAAGTTTGGCGATGACGAATACATGCTTGCAATGTGCGTTCACCGAGATGACGCCAAACACGGATGCGACCATCATGATGCTGTAAACAGAACCTGGATTCATCCGAAAAAATGACGTTTTGCTATTCGTGCACCCAGGTTCGTCGTTGAGTACACCACCGCAGGCGCACCTGTCTGTGATGCAACGTCAAGGGTAACCGCAGCCATGGTCTCCGAGCTGATAGTTCATGCTGCTGCAAACGTCGTCGAACTGTTCGTGCAGATGGTTGTTGTCTTGCAAACGTCCCCATCTGTTGACTCAGGGATCGAGACGTGGCTCCACGATCCGTTACAGCCATGCGGATAAGATGCCTGTCATCTCGACTGCTAGTGATACGAGGCCGTTGGGATCCAGCACGGCGTTCCATATTAGCCTCCTGAAGCCACCGATTCCATATTCTGTTAACAGTCATTGGATCTCGACCAATGCGAGCAGCAATGTCGCGATACGATAAACCGCAATCGCGATAGGCTACAATCCGACCTTTATCAAAGTCGGAAACGTGATGGTACGCATTTCTCCTCCTTACACGAGGCATCACAATAACGTTTCACCAGGCAACGCCGGTCAACTGCTATTTGTGTATGAGAAATCGGTTGGAAACTTTCCTCATGTCAGCACGTTGTAGGTGTCACGACCGGCGCCAACTTTGTGTGAATGCTCTGAAAAGCTAATCATTTACATATCACAGCATCTTCTGCCTGTCGGTTAAATTTCGCGTCTGTAGCACGCCATCTTCGTGGTGCAGCAATTTTAATGGCCAGTAGTGTAAATCGGTGTTTTGAGTCACATTCTATCGATATACAACGTCTGGTACCGGGCTGAGAGTCTGACGTCTCTATTTTTGGGTGTTAGTAGAGCAGTACCTTTAAATCTGTCTAATACCGTACGAAAGACAAGAAAATTCGTCTCCCCATTTCGTTTATACCTACCTTGCCATTAGACATCGAGTGCGTTGAAATATCTATTGTCTATATGGTTTCAGAAGATTCGTAATTTTATCGGGAGCAGCGACAGTTAAACAAGTAGATCTCACGATTTCACCTCTCAGAGTTAATGACGCCACACTGAATATGAGCAACGTAAAAGCTCAGTAGGGCTTTATCGTTACCTCTTATTTCATTCTGTTTTCCAGTGTAAATGATGCTTGTAGAGGACTGACCTTTTTGATGGTACACCTCGTTTGCATTGGCGCTTGTCGCTCTGCTTTTTGTCCATGCGCCAACTGGCTGTTGCTGGTGAATGCGCCAAAGGGCAGAGTGGCTTCTCGCAATCCAGCGACGCCGAGGTGAACAGAGCGGTAAAGCGATCTATATGGAGGAGGCGTGGCTGCAAGATGAGTGTGCAGGTAAGACGTGTGGGGCGCTGTGGTGATTCTCGTGAGGACGATTGCTCATTTATTTATTTATTTTTAATTTGGTTTCTGTGGGATGTACAACGAGTAATACCTATGAATGTGGATTATGAAGTTATTGTACGTGACTATGACAATCTTTTGTCGTCGAAACTAGTCATATGGAAAACAATTGCAACAAAGACGTTAGAATAAATGTAAGAGCATGGTTGTTAAATTCTCTTGTGACTAGTATATCGACTAGAGCGACACAATCATTTTTTAAGCAGATGTTGACAGACAGCTCCCAAATACACTTTAATACATAAAAAAGACGATGCACCACGAAGGAATCATCCAAATGGGAGGGAAATCGACAGATGTGAATTACATGCACAGACCAACAACTCATTACTATTTCAGAAAAACTGGATGATTTTGTAGCACTTGAATCGATTAGAAGTATGTTTATATTATGTAACTGTGCACCAGCAATTATGGGGTGTGCATTCTGTGTTAGTTGAGGTCATTGATTTGTGTCAGGAAATTTAGAGTTTTGTAATATTGTAAGGCGTCCGGATGTTATGGACCTTACATGAGCTTGATCCATAACGACAGGACGATACAGTATGAGATCCTCAGAAAATAATAATTATATTGTATCAAGAAATGGCAATTGCAGTTAATCTCATGTACCGAAAACTAACAAAACAATCTCTACCAATATGGACAATAGCATGGAACAATCATGTTACAGTGAAACACATTTCGGAGATGAATCGAGCAGATGGCTAAGCCCAGCAATAGAACGGCGAGCTTCAGTGCAGAAAGCGATAAGGCCAGAACAATACATTGTTCCCTTTAACATAATTTTATTTATTTATCGTATGGCAATACAGACACATAAGAAACAGACAGACAAATCACTAATATAACAAACGTCAATAATTGCAAACCAACATTACTAATATAACAAAGTTTACGGATTACAAACAAACATCAACTATATTAATATAATCTATTATCTGACGACAAGGGCATCAGTACATCGCAGGTGTGGCGGCGGGATGTGGCTTAATATTGGGAGCCATTGCGTTGGAGTGGGTTTAATTACTCCAGCCATACTTTTGTATACCTGCCACAGTTTATTATGAATTCAGGGTGAACGTTGTTGAAACCTGATGCCGTTGTTGGTTTGACATCTTTCAGAGGTTTCTGTATGTCTTCGCTAGAGAAAGGGCGAGAGTGTTCAGTTTCTGTGGCTTCATGTTTTAAGGTTTTGAGTTCTCGCTTCACTTGGATTGTATGCGTTTTATCCTTTGGTGTCCTAGACGTATTAACTAGATGTGCAGCTATGACATTTGGTTTTACAACTGCTTTTTGTCGTTGTGCTAGTGGGCTGCTATCTAGTTTTCTCAGCAGTGACCATGCTTGCCTGCTAGATGTTTGGAACTTGAGGCTTTCTACAGTTTCCGTCCACATTTGTCTTCTGGCAGCATCCGAGCTGTGAAGCAGTTCATCCGCTATTTCCTGATCTCCGGATTCAAGGAAGCTCTGGTATAGTTCTTCGCTGGTTTGGGACCATCCAGGGATGTATTCTTTCCGGTACCCTCTTGGTATGTGATTCTTGGCCGTGCTTATCACGGCACCAACATATCTTTGGTAATTTTTGCTAGTAGGTGGTATCCATCCCAAACATTTGTCCAGATCTGTGGAGAACCCAGTCCAATTGGCTTTTTTAAAATTCCATCTTGGCGAGGAGTAGAGGTAATTAGGGGAATTTGAATTCCTACCTCTATTATGACTGGACAGTGTTGACTGTGCGGAAAGTCGGGCAGAACTCTACGTGAGCCCATGAGAGGTTGGTCTCTGTTGTTGGACGAGACAAAACACAGGTCAGGGTTGTATTCCTGTCTCCAGGCAGCTGATCTAAACGTAAATCGATCCTTAGCATCGAATACATGGTTTAAGTATTCGTCTTCTGCCCATTTTGCTAGTGCTTCTCCATTTGCATCATTGGCTTTATACGTCCACTGTTCATGATGACTATTGAAATCTCCAACGTATGCAGCAGGATGTGGCTGAGTTTGAAGAACGTGTGCTGGCCAAGGTGTAGCAGGTGGCTTATAAATATTGGAGACAGTAATGCTTCCGATTTTTGTGACAATGTTATGAATGTCTTCGTTGGTGGATGTAGAAATTAGGAAAGCGTTTTCAGTATCTTGTTTGACATATGTGGCTACTCCATAAGACCTAGATAGGTTGCTCCCAACAGTTCATAGCCTGGTATTTTGTCCCTTTTATTTAGTTGTTGCACTGTATCACAATGTGTTTCCTGTATACCAACCAAGTCAGTGTTGTCATTCTTTAATAGTTTTGATAGATAGCATAGCTTATGCCTTCTATGTTTATGTGACAAATTCGAACCACGGGTCCGAGTTTTCTGGTCAGAGGGTCCAGAGAAGGACCGTTTGGTCTGTCTGGTGACATAACTCTTACTGAAAGTGTCTTGTAGTCATGAGATCCTCTTATTATCTGACTGCCAGTATGTGCTAGTTCATTTAGCGTTACCCAGGGTGCACGTGTAGTGTTACACTACGGACGCGAACTAGCTTTACACCCCCCATTAACATAAATAAGGCCGGGACTGAGGGTAAATAGCTGCACATCATTAACAGGGCTAGGCTGTGACCCAGTAAGAAAAATAAAAATGTTTATTCACCTCTAGCGAGATGGTGATTAGCTGAAGCCAGACTTGGCGACACCGATGAGACACGGTGCAAAGATCCCCATTATATAAAAGCATTTTGAGACGTAAAATTTCTCTCTCTCTCTCTCTCTCTCTCTCTCTCTCTCTCTCTCGTCTCACGGCAGACCACACAATTGTGTGGAAATAAGCGAGGGCATTGAGAGCTTTGCTTTCTGTGAAGTGAGGATGTTATGCTTCAAGTATCATGGCGACAGATAGCAAATCGGTAGTTAATTATCCCTGTGGGAATTTTGCGGGCAAAGAAATTGTGCACAACGCTCCAACCCATAGAGAGTGTGCAATGGCCATTATTTAGACTAGGGAAAGATTAAAATTCTACAGAACACAGGAAGTTGCGACTGAGTGAATTCTGTCAAGGCCAGAGTAAGGAATTAGTGTTTCAGATACAGCACAGAGACAACGCCATTGCAGATGCCACTTGGTAAAGTACCATCGCGCATTCGGCCACAGGAAATGCGCATTAGGTCACAGTAAATGTTGAGTCTAGATTTTGCTCACTGCAATTTGTGTACGCTTTGACCATTGAAAATCAAAACCTAGGGTACTAACCTATCCTCACATTGAGTACATGAGAGTTTTTTTCATTGGTTCAAAAAGTAAAATTATTCTCCACCAACTCAATGCACTCACCAGCTATGACAACATAGATTTAAATCATTCTATCCTGTGATTAAAATTTTTCCTGTGTAGAGGTAACGATTTTAATAATCGTCATTTCAGTATGCCCAACACTTAAATACTTTGTTTTTAAGTTCCAAAAGTAACTGAACATGGTTGTTATTTATCACTTGATCCCTGAAAGCAACAGTTGATAAATTATATGTAGAATAGAAAAGGGAATAGCCGTTTTGTCTTTCTAGATTACACCCCAAACATTCACTTTTATTAATTCATGCATTCTAGTTACGTGACAGTAGCATTTCTAACGATTTTTGTTACAATCCGCGCCTGATATTAGCTGCATAACAGGGCCAGGGTCATATTTAGTTAGAAGGTCTGTTTGGCACCCTGGGCTTGAGAAGACAGTAAAGATGTTTTGTCCATTTGCTCGCTAAGTGCTAAGCTAAGTTTGCACACATTAGTACACTTATTGTGCAGATACAAAGGCCGGACATACGACAGTATATATATATATATATGAAAAGAGCAAAACAATTTTTTAAAATAATGAAATTTTATAATATGTGAATGTTTATAAGAAAGACAATGTTTATTGGAAGCTGTTTCATGCTCAGGGCACTTGTATCGTAAAATGTAAAGGATTTAGTGAAGTCCCTCCGCAACAGAAGTGGCATGGCGTGATGTAAAAGGTGGTTCTGGCGGTAGAGCTATGCAGCTCCCTGGTGAACAGTATGCAGTAAGTGGCTAGCGGTAGCACAGTACACTATGACGGTGCCAAGAGAGGCAATTGGAAGCTACTTTGCAAGGGATTTTTCCCTCGGATGTGGATCTGGCTATTACTTGGTATTCTCGGCAAAAAGGAATGTCTCTAATATGTTGAAAGTCCGACACCAAGAAGAGATTTTTATAGAGCCGTGAGTACAATTAGCTGCCATGTCGCTTGCCACCAAAACTTCGCCACTGCTTCACTAACTTCATACATCCAGGTATGTATATGGGCATGGACCAGTTAATTCATGTGAGTGGTTTTAATAATAATCCAAATGCTATAAATCTGTGTTCAGAACCACATCTTCACTCCTGGTCACGAACCTATGCACGGTCCTCTCCTAAGTGCTACTAAAACCGCGTATCCTGTTTTAAATGAACAATTATTGCTTTCAAGTGTTTCAAAGTGGTTTCTTGTTTGTTTGTAAAATGTGAAAAAGTTAGTAAAAGTTGAAGTTAAAACCACTAAAATGAAGATAGATAGGATTAGACTAAGGTACTCTCTGTTTATTGCGAAGTATGGTTTTGTGAGAACACAGTGTCAGACTGTGTAAACGTTGTTGTCCAAAATATCTGCTTCACAGGTGATAATAAAAGGCAAATAACTTAAGCTCATTTTAAACAAATTGTGGTGTTGATGCTTTCATGAATGATTCTTTTTTTTAATTAATTAAGTTCAGTGTTGAATTTCTTTCCTTGCAAAGTAAAATATAAACTGTTCCAAGCGATGTTAAGGAGTAGCTTTGTTTGGATTACTTTTTCTACCAAAATAATCATAGGGCTTGATTAGTGACATTATACTAATTTATGGGTCCCCATCATATTTTCACATTTTAGGAAGATAATTGAGCTATTACTGCTGCTAAGGAAATTTGATATATATATAAAGAGGATTGTAAATAGTGTAATGATGATATTAATTATCTTTATTTGCGGTTTTACATGTGAGCTAAGATAGAATTCCCTCATGTCCAAAATTAGTTGTGCACTTCATGCAGTAACATCTCAGTATTTGTTTAAGTAATGATCTTGATTGTAGCTGCTATTAGCATGAATTTAGTGCAAATTTGCTTTCCATAATTACTGGACTGTGTGTTATTGATAACTACACTTAGCTCAGAGTACCCTATGTCAGTTCGTGTCCTCTGCGCTACTCAAAGGGAAATATTAATGAAAGTAACTTTAATAACCATTATTCAATTTTCTTAAACATATATTTCCAAATTAATGTGCCCAATTGGGCTGGCGACCGTTCATTTTTTCATTCACATATGATTTTTGCCATTTTCATTAACTCCCAAAGTTAAAGTCTGTTTAGTTTTTCTGTTCATTTCACCATATTCAAAATTTTAGTCCGATACATTTATCCATTAGACACTCGCACGGTAAAAATTTCAAAATCCTCTCAGAAGGTAACGTTAGATTGTTCCACGGCAGGCCAGTGTTATAATCTTTTCAAAAGAAAGAGCTTCACAGATTCAGGAAGTCATAACGTGTTGCCCTACTTTCAGCCCCTAAGCAAACAGTTATTCAGCCTGGCGTTGACTGATAGAATTGTTAAATGTCCTTCTGAGAGATATGGTTCCAGATTATATCCAACTGGTGCGTTGCACCGTAAAAATCCCCAGCTGGTGGGATGGCCCTGCCGAAATGCTTCAAGCGTTCTCAACTGGGGTGTGACCCGGCGACCTTACTGCTAAAGGTAGGGTTTGGTAGCGTGTATACAAGCAGCAGTAGGAGGAGGGGGAGAAGGAGATTAGCGTTATCGTCTCAACGACAACAGGGTCATTACAGACGGAGCACAAGCTCGGATTGGGGAATGATAGAGAAGTAAAGCGGCGGTGGCCTTTCAAAGGAACTTGCAAGGCATGGGATTGGTAAGCAGGGCACTTGGGCTGTTGGAGTGGGATGCTGACGACATTGAGGACACCAAAATTGATTTCCACCTCGTTGATCAAAACAGAGCACTGGTAACAACATTATGATTAATTAGTATTTGCAAATTGCGGTGAGCTACACCGATTATTCATTTGTAAAGGCAGTGAGAATAATTCCAAAAATTTAAAAGAGAAAGAGCCTTATGGCTCCAACTTTAAATTAGTAAAAAATTACTTTACACAAATGTAACTTTAACATAACGACAAATCTGAGCTCACTAGTCAATATATACAGGGTGTTGCAAATAGGTACGGCCAAACTTTCAGGAAACATTCCTCACACACAAACAAAGAAAATAAGTTATGTGGACATGTTTCTGGAAACGCTTACTTTCCATGTTAGAGCTCATTCTATTACTTCTCTTCAAATCACATTAATCATGGAATGGAAACACACAGCAACAGAACGTACCAGCGTGACTTCACTTTGTTACAGGAAATGTTCAAAATGTCCTCCGTTAGCGAGGATACATGCATCCACCCTCCGTCGCATGGAATCCCTGATGCGCTGATGCAGCCCTGGAGAATGGCGTATTGTATCACAGCCGTCCACAATACGAGCACGAAGAGTCTCTACATTTGGTACCGGGGTTGCGTAGACAAGAGCTTTCAAATGCCTCCATAAATGAAAGTCAGGAGGGTTGAGGTCAGGCGAGCGTGGAGGCCATGGAATTGGTCCGCCTCTACCAATCCATCGGTCACCGGATCTGTAGTTGAGAAGCGTACGAACACTTCGACTGAAATGTGCAGGAGCTCCATCGTGCATGAACCACATGTTGTGTCGTACTCGTAAAGGCACATGTTCTAGCAGCACAGGTAGAGTATCCCGTATGAAATCATGATAACGTGCTCCATTGAGCGTAGGTGGAAGAGCATGGGGCCCAATCAAGACATCACCAACAATGCCTGCCCAAACGTTCACAGAAAATCTGTGTTGATGACGTGATTGCACAATTGCGTGCGGATTCTCGTCAGCCCACACATGTTGATTGTGAAAATTTACAATTTGATCACGTTGGAATGAAGCCTCATCCGTAAAGAGAACATTTGCACTGAAATGAGGATTGAAGCATTGTTGGATGAACCATTCGCAGAAGTGTACCCGTGGAGGCCAATCAGCTGCTGATAGTGCCTGCACACACTGCACATGGTACGGAAACAACTGGTTCCCCCGTAGCACTCTCCATACAATGACGTGGTCAACGTTACCTTGTACAGCAGCAACATCTCTGACGCTGACATTAGGGTTATCGTCAACTGCACGAAGAATTGCCTCGTCCATTGCAGGTGTCCTCGTCGTTCTAGGTCTTCCCCAGTCGTGAGTCATAGGCTGGAATGTTCCGTGCTCCCTAAGACGCCGATCAATTGCTTCGAACGTCTTCTTGTCGGGACAGCTTCGTTCTGGAAATCTGTCTCGATACAAACGTACAACGCCACTGCTATTGCCCCGTGCGAATCCATACATCAAATGGGCATCTGCCAACTCCGCATTTGTAAACATTGCACTGACTGCAAAACCACGTTCGTGATGAACACTAACCTATTGATGCTACGTACTGATGTGCTTGATGCTAGTACTGTAGAGCAATGAGTCGCGTGTCATCACAAGCACCGAAGTCAATATTACCTTCCTTCAATTGGGCCAACTGGCGGTGAATCGAGGAAGTACAGTACATACTGACGAAACCAAAATGAGCTCTAACATGGAAATTAAGCGTTTCCGGACACATGTTCACATAACATCTTTTCTTGTGTGTGAGGAATGTTTCCTGAAAGTTTGGCCGTACCTTTTTGTAACACCCTGTAAAATATATATATATATATATATATATATATATATATATATATATATATATATATGGCGTCACGTTTGCGGACTTTGTGACGGAAGTTTGTCTCGAAACACTGTCTCAGATTGTAGGATCCTACTCCCGAATAGTCGGATCTTGTCCCTTGAAGTGTTCTTATTGGCTGAGGGAGAAAGGTGGGGTCCCTCTTGTCCGTGGCGAAGAGAGGGCGAGATAGTAGTGAGGCGCCACTCAAAACACACAGTCGAGTAACCGGGGCGGCTATTGAAAGAACGATCGCGAGTAAATATTCCAGCTGTTAAACAAGATATAAAGTGAAGGTATTAGTTATTAGTTATCACGTGTCGTGGGCAGTGTCTATAAAGAGTACGGAAAGTGAGAACTGTGTTAATGTGTTGTAAAGCGTTGAATATAACGGCGTAGCCCGGAGCCGCCATATTGCAAATTCTTTGACATGTGTGTCAAAGTATTTTCTTTATTAAAACGAGTATAGTACAAAAAGTTGTTGACATTTAACAACTGGCATCCCGAAACACTCCACTTCAGCAGGGTCACGACCTACATGGAACCTGGCGCCTGAGCGCTACTACCGTGCGACGAGGGACTACCGAAGCAGCAGGACACCAGGTTAGTGATACAGCGACCAGAGAAGTATTCCCTTCTCGCTACAATGCCACTGAGGGCATTGTATCTGGCTGAAATTTATGTGAACAGCTTTGGATATCTTTGTCGGGGGAGATGTGGGATGTTTCCACTAGTGGCTTTGCCGTTTGCCGTCAGGATGTCGGAATGCTGTTGGACAGAATCGTCCTGTTGCAGGATAACGACTGTCTCCAAGCTCCCAATCGTACGAATGCTACTCTTCAGCTACTTAGTTGAGAAACACTGCAGAATTCTTCGTACAGCCCGAATCTTTAACCTCGTGAGTTTCAAATCTTCGGCGACGTGAAGAAACAGAGGCATGGATGTCGGTTTCAGTCGGACTAGGAAGCGCAAGAGTGGATGCGCTTGTGGATCCATCAGCGGCGATCGCATTTCATTAAACAGAAATTGATCATCTCGTTACTCAGAGGGGTAAATGTCTTAACATATGTGGTGATTAATTTCGAATGCAACGATTCCCATTGCGGCGAGTGTTCGGTTTTGATTTGCGCACTAGGTATTTTTGAAGGGTTGTGGCACAACTACGCCTGGCTTAGAGGAAGACACCCGTAACCAACGGAGCAGGAGACGTCAGAGCAGCGAGATGCAAGAAACCTCAGTGGCAAGGAAAAGTTAGGTGTTCTTGCGTAAGAAGCAATATTCAGATTATGGTGACACCGCAGAAGTCACCGACCATCATAGCACAGGCAGGGCTGTGATACCACTGACACTAAGCCACGGAGGCGGTGGTGACACGGTGGCGAAGCAACCAGACCAACGCGCCTCGGTTCCGCTGTGACTTCTGGGAGAGAGAGAGCAACGCCGTTCCAGTTATAGTGCCAGACCGAACCCGCTTGAATATTACCCGTTTTAGACAAGCGATGTCAGTCACAAGCTGCAGTCAGCTACGTGTTGAGGTATGCGCCAGTCATCCTCATCAGGGTCTCGCTGCTAGACGTTGTCTTTACAAGCTGCCGGTCTGCCAGCCACACCTAGGTCGGAATGCTGCTGACCTAGCGCCTTCCAGTCAAAGATCCACCTGTCAGCTAACTTCCATCCGTTACAGACTGCCCACCGCGCCTGGGCCACCTAGCTGCCGAGCCATCATTGGCTTGTGCGGGCAAACCTCTGCTGCTGCTCGCTGTCCGCGATCACAGTCCACGGCTGCCAGTGCTGACTCTGCCGTCCACGCTAAAGTCCACGGTTCGACCCCGCGTGCCTCGACAAGACACGCGCTAAGACGCTTGCCAGGGCAAGCAGACGTGGACGTCGTTCCTGGAGTATCAGGAGTGGCTGCTGGAATTTCAACAACTGTCATCAGTAGGTGAAGAAACAATAGACGCTTCTAGGTGCAGAAACAGTAGACGCTTCTTTGTAAGTATAGGCTTTCATGGTCAATAAAATTCTTCCGGGTCTGTGACCATATTGTCAATGTGTAGAACTCCCGACGTTTGGCCACTAGTGCAAGTGGCCTTCATCATGTTTTCTGTTTTTCTAACAGCTGAATGATGGGCGTTAGACTTCGTTTATTGGTGTTTTCAACTTTCTTTTCATTGGTGAAAATAGACGTTCTTGATTGGAATTTGCTTTACTGCTTGCCACTGGTGGAAAAAGGCGAACGGGAAACGTGCAGCAGTTCTGACGCAGCGCTGTTTACTCACTGCCAAGTGCCGGCTGAGGCACGCCAGTACTCCGCGTACCTGACGCCTGTGTGTTGCTTCGCGTGAGCTACCGTTGCGTAGCGCCGTTACTGCTGGCAGCCAACAAGCCAGAAGGCGGTAACCGTCCTCTCTGTTTACGATAGCAGGTAGATTGGCTATTTTTATCGCATCTTTAACTTTCCTCTTAAAGATAAGAGGTTATTTAGCCAGTATGCGGGCTTCTCGGAATTCTGTCTATTTGCTACACATGACAGTGTTTTGCCACTGCTGACTTCGCCTTAGCCGGATAAATCTTTCATGCTCACATGCCCATGTGCTGATGGGTCGCCCCGTCTTGTCAACGTAGAATTCAGAAGAGTTCAGTGAGACTAGCGATGATATAATCAAATACTTAATGATTTCAGCGTCAGCTCCCCTGCACTCCCTGTAAAAGAATCCTAATACTAACTAAATTTAGTGGAAGGTGTTCAAGGCTTTCCTATTTTTAGTTAGCTTGTAAAATAACGCCGAAAAAGCAGTTAAGTTTACCATTGGAAATTTTATTCTACTTACAAAACATTGTTTATAAATTGCACTATTGATAAAAGGAAATATTTTAATACAGGATGGTAATTCAACAAAAATGTGAACGAATATTCCCTGAATGCGTTTCCAAGTTCTACAATGGATCGAAGGATGACCTATGCCATATCACATCTATAATCTAGGTTTAAGTTAAGTTTCGTAAAAGAGAAAACTATCCAAATGATCTACAGTGACCGTCAATTACCTTTAATTACTTATCTAACTTGTCGTAAGTTACAGTGGCTGATGTGGCTTCTCAATAACAATATAACAGAAAAATCATCGCGTTTCAGATTTTAACTTCAAGTACCAAATGTGAATACCATGAGCTTTAATTGACGATCGACACTAGTATTACGTAAAAAGGGGGTGTAACAGATGAGACTTCTGCAGTTCTGAGTGAAGCTTCATGCGCTGTTACGCGGCATCGCGTGCGTTCATTACCTTGTCGTTGGTTAGGCAGCGTCAGGAGGCGGCGGACGGCGCAGCTCCACACAGCTCGCCGTCTCGGAAGCAACTCTCTCCTAACTTCTCCTTACTACAATTTACCGAAGTTGGTTTAAAAAAAGCTATCTGGCTGTGTTTTCAACTGGCCAATCAGGGTCTCAATGTAAACCTTAAGCTCCGCCTACAAAAATTCTGTCTATCCAATGAGAAACGTTATACTTTTAGTGGTGGGGCAATGTTTTTAACGTTTGCAACGTAGCAGAGACGCGAAAAAGTCTCACGCTAAAACTTGCAGCTGGTGTGGCCCTTTTAGTGTTATCGTAAGATCTATACTGTTCTTCTGGAGGGCTCTATCTTTTAACATGGGCTGCGGGCTGGTCCTGGCGGTCAGCTGGCAGCGTGGGTGTCCGTCCCGTATCGTAGGGCCTCCTAGCCTACACGATTCTGCTCTCGGCTTCTGTTCTCGTTTCTCCCCTCAGAACTGCGTCTGTTTCACGGTGGGAAGGTATGACATGCATTTAAGCGTTCTTGTGTTAGTCTGTGGTATTCCATTTGCTCACTCGTTGATCGTATTACTTTGGTTAATTTAATGTCAGGATTTATTCGGAACTATGTGACATACTGTCGGATTTGCTATCATGTCAGGGTTTTCATGGAAGGGTTGGATTTGCCCGACACCTTACACCTTCAAAGCCGTACATGTCCATCAACGACGAAAAGTGCGTACCTATATGGCGGCCCAATAGCGTGGATTCCCTCCAGCACACACAATCTCGCCAAGACAACGCATCATGATGCCAACTTAATTACGTCACAAATCGCCTTCCCACTACTAAAAAACTGTCGCTTAAGATCTGTCTCAATGACGTCACAAACGGGGCGGTTTTCCACCCAACGCCGCCAAGGCATGAGAGTTCCTCTGACAGTAGAGCGCCACACACGAGGCTAGGACCATTATTTCAGCACTCCGTGTTTCTTCGGGAAGCGAGCGATGGTTTTTAGAAGCAGAGCTCTCACGCTGTTTGGAATGGTGACTCGGGCCGCAGTTCAGGTTATAAAACACACAATAGCCGCTGGACCCCCTAGCTGGTCACTAGCAACCCAACTTCCGCCATCACGGCGCTTGAGACCGCACTCTCCACTCACGGCAAAGAGCCGCTCCTTTTTCGTAGCAATCTGTCAGTTCTGTGCCTTACCACACTCAAAAACGTCATCCAGAAAAACAAGCATCCCAGCACCAAGTTAAAATGAAAAGAAATGTGGCTAGAAAGAACGCACTATGTCCAGTCCCTGGAATTCGATCTACTTCAGCAAATATTGCTCCTGTAATACGTGCTATTATCTTTCTCTCGTTGCTTAGTCAACTTCATACAGAATGATAAAAACCATGTGAAATAGCTTGCTGCGTTTCAACTGGAGCACAAAATGGTAATCAAAATGAAAAACATGGGTTAATCCAATAACTTGTATTCAGAGAAGGTTATCTTGTTCCGATTAATTAGAACACGGCTGCGTCGTCAGTCATTTCCAGGATTTTGCTTCCACTCTTTCATTTTGTAGCCCTGACTTTTCACAGCTGTAAACGTAATTATTTACTGATAATTAAGGTAGCTCATTTATTTGAAATGGGTGACATGCGATCGCAATTAATGCTGAAAGGTTACACATAATATAATAGCCACTGTAGATCAGACAGTAATTGGTATCAGCCTTTAATTATAAAGCTCTACGGTACGTTTTTGCGATTCCAATTCGCGCAAATCTCAGTATGTTTACTCTGTTATGTGGTTGTAGGTTATTGTCTGGTAACGAATATTTATTTTCATCTTACTTGCGAATGGATTACTATGCACCGATACTTTATGCCAATTAAGAATATTCATTTAAGTTAATTGCGTAGTAAGGCAAACGCCGAAGGTCAATGACGTAATGGAGCAATAACAGTACAGGAACTTTAATGTACTGTCAGTACAGTTACTGTACACAGAATAACAATATTAAAACTTCACTTCTTATTCTTCCACCTCTTCTTCCTACATGTTTTGAGGGAGATGACGCAGTGGTAACATTCGAAACCGTATTTCTGGGTAGAGGATCGCATTTTATACCCATCTAGCCAACCAGTATGGGATTTCTTTGGTTTCCCTAAATCACTCAAGGTGAATACCGGGACGATTCCACTGAAAGGGCACGGCCTATTTCCTTTTCCTTCCTTCCCCAATTCAAAAAAATGGTTCAAATGGCTCTGAGCACTATGGGACTCAACTGCTGAGGTCATTAGTCCCCTAGAACTTAGAACTAGTTAAACCTAACTAACCTAAGGACATCACAAACATCCATGCCCGAGGCAGGATTCGAACCTGCGACCGTAGCGGTCTTGCGGTTCCAGACTGCAGCGCCTTTAACCGCTCGGCCACTTCGGCCGGCTCCCCAATTCAAGCTTGTGCTCCGTCTATAGTAACGTCGATATCGATTGGATGTTGAACGATAATCTTCTCGTTCCTACATTAAAGCCAAATGTCAACCGTAACAGCTCCATACACGTCATTGTGTCAGTACTGTTTGCCTTGGCATAACACATGTAACTGCCACCAATAATCTTTTAAATGTTTTGGGTAGGTAACATTCAAGAGCCGTTAAGTAATTGTAAAAATTCATTTTAACGATCAGCTGTTTTTGTTTGAGCCATAATATCTTTCGGTTTCGGTTGTGGACCACATTCACGGAAAAGAGATTTATATGTTCAGGTGATCTGTTTTTGCCTTATGTCCTGTGAAGATGGTGCACGACCGAAACCGAAACCGATAAGTATGAATGGCAAAATAGAAATAGCTGATGATGATATGCATTTTCCCTAATAATTTCTTATAGATAACCCTTTGGTCGGTTTGTTTCCTTATATGGTACTTACGGAATTATCATTAACAGTATTTTACAGCCCCTCTTCAACAACTACAACAATATTCTCCGCGAATAAATGAAAGAGATCAGGAATTTCTTTGTTGTTAGTGATCCGATGAAGCCGCAATCGTTTTTTCTATCGATATTTAAAACCTATTCCTTAAAAACTTAGCATGCAGTCTCAAACAGCTGTATATTTATCATTTGCTCTGTTGCTTGCAGAGATAAAATTTCAGTACACAGTTCATGCCAGCATAAAAAAGTTACATATGAACCTTTTCAGTAGACTTTAGTTTTCACAGCCACAATGAAATTCTTTATGATAAAACTATGGTTCTGTTAGGGTGTGAGTTTATACCAAAAGTTAAAATTTATCCGTACATGATGATTACCCAGAATTGACCAGTTTCAATTTATGATAGGAATCTCCCAAATTCACCAGCCGACTTAATTTTGGTAAACAGGGCACTGTTTTTAAATACGTGTTGATTTCACATGTGTGTTTTTTGAATGTCCCCGCCACAATGTAGCAAATTAGTGTGTAACCATATGTGTTTGTTACACGTACTCTGTCCTCTTTCTCAGGATTATGAAGGTGATATATTTGGCAAATTCAGGTATCACCTGAAAATAATTATTGGTCACTCATCATGCTCCAATAAATTTTAAGTATGACAAAAAGTTTTAGACTTAAACATCAACACATGTCAGACTCTGTAAATTGTATGCAGATAGTTGAATCCAATACTACCCAACTATGATGAAGGAGGAGGGGAGAGAATGGGGGAAGAAGAGTTCGTCTTAAATTACAACTCTAGATGTTTGGTAGGGCGTGTGTGCTCAAGCTGCTCCTGCTGCAGCTAGTAAAACTACAATGTCTCACCGACAAATCTGACAACGGTACATACCCGACAACGTGATAGTGCACCAGGTAGATTGTATCCTATCTAACCAGGAAGCTATGAGACAAGATGAGGGTCTTTCAATGGAAATCTGATCTGTTCTTCTATTTATTCTAAAGTTGGACAAGAAGCGTCGCAAAGTTATTCGTGTTTAATAGCATTTTTTATGGTTTTACGTTTTATGAAACTGGCTTGTTACAATAACTCTGCTCTAAGCACAATCTGATTCATCTTTTAAACTGAGCTAGTACACTGAAAATCCAAAAAAACTCGTACACCTGCCTAACATGGTCTAGGGCCCCCGCGAGCACGCAGAAGTGCCGCAAGACGACATGCGATGGACCCGACTAATGTCTGAAGAAGTGCTGGAGGGAACTGACACCATGAATCCTGAAGGGTGTTCATAAATCCTTAAGAGTACGAGGGGTGGAGATCTCTTCTCAACAGCGTGTTGCAAGGCATCCCAAATATGCTCAATAATGTTCATTTCTGGGGCGTTTGGTGGCCAGAGAAAGTGTTTAAACCCAGAAGTCTGTTCTTGGAGCCACTCTGTAGCGATTCTGGACTTGTGGTATGTCGCATTGTCATGCTGGAATTGCCCAAGTCTGTCGGAATGTACAATGGACATGAATGGACGCAGGTAATCAGACAAGATGCTTACGTGTCACCTGTCAGAGTCGATCTAGACGTATCAGGGGTCCCATGTCGCTCCAACTGCGCACATCATTCACCATTACAGAGCCTGCTGACATGCAGGGTCCATGGATTCATGAGCTCATCTCCTTACCCACCCCTTACGTCATCCGCTCGGTACAGTTTGAAACGATGCTCGTTCGAACATGCAGCGTGTTTCCAGTCATCAAAAGTCCAATTTCGGTGTTGACAGGCCGAAGCGAGGCGTAAAGCTTTGTGTCGTGCAGTCATCAAGAGTACACGAGTGGGCCTTCGGCTCCGAGAGCCCATATCGATGATGTTTCGTTGAATGGTTCGCACGCTGACACTTGTTGATGGCCCAGCATTGAAATCCGCAGCAATTTTCGGAAGGGTTCCAATTCTGTTACGTTGAACGATTCTCTTCATTCGCTGTTGGTCCCGTTCTTGCAGGATCTTTTTCCGGCCGCAGCGATGTCGGAGATTTGATATTTTACAGGCTTCCTGATATTCACGGTACATTTGTGAAATGGCCGTACGATAAAATCACCGCTTGATCGCTACATCCGAGATGCCGTGCTCCATCGTTCGTGGGTTGACTATAACACCAAGTTCAGACTCACTTAAATCTTGATAATCCGCCATTGTAGCACCAGTAACCGATCTAATAAATGCAACAGACACTTGTTGTCTTTTATACGCGTTGCCACCTGCAGCGCCGTATTCTGCCTGTTTACATATCTCTGTACTTGACCATGCATGCCTAAACCAGTTTCTTTGGCACTTCAGGGTGTTAAACCAATGGTGACATTGTAGATTATAATCAACTTTCCACAGAATCTGAGTGTCCTCTTGCAAATATGAAAGAAACTTCGACAACGAAAGAAATAAGTCAATTGACGTTGAAATTAGTTTGACCAACTGGATGAGAGTAGCACAATGGATGGGCGCTTCTGGAAGGAAGACTGCATGGAAGCAACAGCGTCAATATGTCCTTACATTTTTAGGTGCAAGATTAAACAAATTCAATGCCAATTCGAGTTAATACAGTAACTTAGATTGTAAATTCAAATGTATGAGACAGGAACTGCTTAGATTTCTGACCGCTGTTTCGCAGACGGCGTAAACTGACCACCGCTCCAAGTCAGCAGAGTGCTGCAAACATACCACAGATGGCAGGAGACTCCTGTCTCCGACGATCGGCGTCCGTACCACTAGAACCTCCGGCGCGCACTCTCCAAAAAATTCCTTCCTCCGCTTCTGAAAAATCACGCTATTGTCAACACAAAAGCCGAGAAGTCCACAAAAGTTTCTAAAAATCTAAGAAGAGACAGCAAATTTACCCTTTCTTCGCACACCAAGCGTATTTTCCTTTACATAGTTGGTGTTGAACTGAAAATTTGTTATTTCCGATATGCCGGTTCGCCCGCGCCCTACGCTAGGTGAACCAACAGAATCCCATTGGCTGAGTCACAGTTTTGGATTGAAACGGGGGCGCCGCTCCAACTTTCTCTGGCTGAGCATCGGTCCACGAGAGGCCAGCACAGAAGTGCCTGATTCTCGCGTTCACTTATCTGCAGAAGGGGGAAGAACAGGAGTTTGCCGACGTCCAAGAGGTGTCGCTCGCCAACGTTAAGGACAGTAGGTTGAGCCGTTCAAACGGACACCAAAAGCTCGGCCACCCGCAATTGAGTCTTCGTTGACACAGTGAAATTTAACAATGAGCTCCTCAAGCGATACAGAAGGACTGTCTGCTCGATGCGGAGTCCTCTTACACACACGCGGCCCAACAAACCACCATCGTAAAGATGAAAAAGAAACATGCTGTCACTGAAATCAATAAATGTGGCATTGCAATATGTGACGGTCATCTCACAGTGAATATACTGTATTTACGTAGACATGACGAATGCAGTAAGCTTTTTTACGTTAATACAGAATATCTTTCAGCTACGACATTAAATTCTGTGTATGTCATTGCCTCTTATTTGTGTAGTGTTGAAAATATTACTAGTACTACTTAGCAACGTTTCACTCATTTTCCTACCACTGCACTTCCATATAACGCCGGGAAAATATTCTTCCGCTCCTACGCTTCAATCTGTACATCGAAGAAGCAATGACAGAAACAAAAGAAAGGTTCAAGAATGGGATTAAAATTCAAGGTGAAAGGACGTCAATGATAAGACTCGCTGATGGCGTTATTATTCTCTATGAAAGTGAAGAAGAATTACTGGATATGCTGAATAGAATGAACAGTCTTAGTACAGAATACAGACTGAAAGCAAATCGAAAAAAGTCGAAAGTAATCAGAAGCAGCAGCAATGAGAGCAGCGACAAACTTAAGATTAGAATTGGTGATCAAAAAGTACATGAAGTTAACGAATTCCGATGCCTAGGCAGCAAAATAACCCTTAATGGACGGAGCAAGAAGGACATAAAAAGGAGATTAGCACTGGCAAAAAGAGCATTCCTGGCCAACAGAACTCTACTAGTATTCAATATAGATCTTAATTTGAGGATGAAATTTCTGTGAATGTACGTTTGGAGCACAGCATCGTATGGCAGGGAGGCATGGACTGTGCGAAAACAGGGAAAGAAGCGAATCGAAGCATTTGAGATGTGGTGCTATAGAAAAATGTTTCAAATTAAGTGAACTGATAAGGTAAGGAATGGAGAATCGGCGACGAAAGGAATACATGTAAAACAGTAACAAGAAGAAGGAACAGGATGGTAGGATGTCAGTTAAGACAGCAGGTAGTAACTTACTGGCACTAGAGGGAATTTTAGGGGGTAAAACCTGTAGAGGAAAACAGAGATAGGAATACATACTGTATGCTAAGGTCGCACGTTCGAATCTTGCCTTGGGCATGGATTTGTGTGATGTCCTTAGGTTAGTTAGGTTTACGTAGCTCTACGTTCTAGGGGACTGATGACCTTAGATGTTAAGTCCCATAGTGCTCAGAGCCATTTGAGCCATACATACAGTAAACAACCGAGGACGTACGTTACAAGTGCTACTCTGACATGAAGAAGTTGGCACAGGAGAGGAATTCGCGGCTGGCCGCATCAAACCAATCAGATGATTGAGGTCTTAAAAATAAAAAAAAAAACATACATCTACATCCATAGTCCGCAAGCCACCTGACGGTGTGTGACGGAGGGTACCTTGAGTACCTCTATCGGTTTTCCCTTCTATTCCAGTCTCGTATTCTTCGTGGAAAGAAGGATTGTCAGTATGAATCTGTGTGGGCTCTAATCTCTCTGATTTTATCCTCATGGTCTTTTCGCGAGATAAACGTAGGAGGGAGCAATATACTGCTTGACTCCTCGGTGAAGGTGTGTTCTCGAAACTTCAACAAAAGCCCGTACCGAGCTACCGAGCGTTCTCTCCTGCAGAGTCTTCCACTGGAGTTTATCTATCATCTCCGTAACGCTTTCGCGATTACTAAATGATCCTGTAACGAAGCGCGCTGCTCTCCGTTGGATCTTCTCTATCTCTTCGATCAATCCTATCTGGTACGGATCCCACACTGGTGAGCAATATTCAAGCAGTGGGCGAACAAGCGTACTGTAACCTACTTCCATTGTTTTCGGATTGCATTTCCTTAGGATTCTTCCAATGAATCTCAGTCTGGAATCTGCTTTACCGACGATCAACTTTATATGATCATTCCATTTTAAATAACTCCTAATGCCTACTCCCAGATAATTTATGGAATTAACTGCTTCCAGTTGCTGACCCGCTATTTTGTAGCTAAATGATAAGGGATCTTTCTTTCTATGTATTCGCAGCGCATTACACTTGTCTACATTGAGGTTCAATTGCCATTCCCAGCACCATGCGACAATTCGCTGCAGATCCTCCTGCATTTCAGTACAATTTTCCATTGCTACAACCTCTCGATATACCACAGCATCATCCGCATAAAGCCTCAGTGAACTTCCGATGTCATCCACAATGTCATTTATGTATATTGTGAATAGCAACGGTCCAATGACACTCCACTGCGGCACACCTGAAATCACTCTTACTTCGGAAGACTTCTCTCCATTGAGAATGACATGCTGCGTTCTGTTATCTAGGAACTCTTCAATCCAATCACACAATTCGTCTGTTAGTCCATATGCTTTTACTTTCTTCATTAAACGACTGTGGGGAACTGTATCGAACGCCTTGCGGAAGTCAAGAAACACGGTATCTACCTGGGAACCCGTGTCTATGGCCCTCTGAGTCTCGTGGACAATTAGCACGAGCTGGGTTTCACACGATCGTCTTTTTCGAAACCCATGCTGACTCCTACAGAGTAGATTTCTAGTCTCCAGGAAAGTCATTATACTCGAACATAATACGTGTTCTGAAATTCTACAACTGATCAACGTTAGAGATATAGGCCTATAGTTCTGCACATCTGTTCGACGTCCCTTCTTGAAAACGGTCTTTAAGTGACCAGTACGGAACCATTCTTCGCGACTTTAAGTCACGTTAATGTTAAGCTGAACTTCCTGGAACCTATTTCACAACTGGTTTGTAAGTAGAACATATTTTATGTGATATGCACGGTTTCTCATGTTTCGATGGCAGACAAGTTTACCACATTTACTTGTGACTGCTGTTGCGGCGACATTTCTTTTAGTTGCCGTTATGTTCATCTCTGTCATTTTCTACTTTGTGTGTTTTCGCCTCTATGTAACTATCCATATTTTGTAAATTCTATTTTTCATGTTCTTGACTATGTGAACAAAAGTATCCGGACACCCACAAAAACATACGATTTTCATATAAGGTGCATTGTGCTACTAACTACTGCCAGATACTCCATCTTAGCGACCTCAGTAGTCATTAGACATCGTGAGTGAGTAGAATCGGGAGCTCCGAGGAATTCACGGACTCCGAACTTGATCAAGTGACTGGGAATCACCTGTGTCATACGTCTGTACGAGAGATTTTTACACTCCTAAACATCCCTAGGTCCATTGTTTCCGATATGGTACTGAAGTGGAAACGTGAAGGGACACGTACACCACAAAAGCGTACAGGCTGACCTCGTCTGTTGACTGACAGAGACCGCCGAGAGTTGAAGAGGGTCGTAATGTGTAATAGGCAGATATCTATCCAGACCATCACACAGGAATTCCAAACAGCATCAGGATCCACTGAAAATACTATGACAGTTATGCGGTAGGCGAGAAAACTTGGATTTCAAGGTCGAGCGGCTGCTCATAAGACACACATCTCGCCGGTGAATGCCCAGCGACGCCTCGGTTGGAGTAAGGAGTGTAAAAATTGGAGGATTGAATAGTGGAAAAACGATGTGTAGAGTGGCGAATCACGGTACAATGTGGCGATCCGATGACAGGGTGTGGGTATGGCGAATTCCCGGTGAACGTCATTTGCCTGCGTATGTTGTGCCAACAGTAATATTCGGAGGCGGTGGCGTTATGGTGTGGTCTTGTTTTTCATGGGCGGAGCTTGCACCCCTTGTTGTTTTGCGTCAATCACAGCAAAGGCCTACACTGATGTTTTAAGAATCTTCTTGCTTCCCACTGTTGAAGAGAAATTTGGGAATGACGACTGCATCTTTCAACACGATCTAGCACCAGTTCATAATGCACGGCTTGTGGTTCCACGACTATATCATCTCTGTAATGGAGTGGCGTGCACAGAGTCCTGACCTGAATCCTATGGAACACCTTTGGGATGTTTTAGAACGCCGACTTCGTGGCAGGTCTCACCGGCCGACATCAATCTCTTTTCTCAGTGCAGCATTCCGTGAAGAATGGGCTGCCTTTCCCCAAGGGACTTTCCAGCACCTGATTGAATTTATGACTGCGAGAGTGGAAGCTGTCATCAAGGCTAAGCTTGGGCCAACACCATACTGAATTCCAGCATTACCGATGTAAGGCGCCTCGAAGTTGTAAGTCATTTTAGCCAGGTGTACAGTCACTTTAGATCACATACTGTACATTGTGAAACAAAATTAAAGGATTCCTTTTTAAAAACCGAGTTATTGCCTCCCATTCCGACACATATGTTGAAATTTTTCTCAAAGGTGCCTACAATCTTCCCCTGTAACGGTGCAAAGCCGTGGCCCCCTGCGTCGCCACCCTAGGGATCGGCGATGCTTGAAACAGAAAGGCGTCGACACATGCGGGAGAAAAAGGCCACAGCTCGGACGCTCATCTGAGCTTTAAGGTCGGCTATCGATGTCACAATGGTGCCAGATTTCACCATAGTTCTGCTCAGCCCAACCGTGGGAGTGTCACACGATGGGAAGGTGACAGCATCTAAATCACGCAGTATTCTTAAGGGTTACCGAGGAAAACATTTCAGACGCACCATCGCTCAGAATCAACAAATTTTGCTGTCGAACACAACCGTTTGGAGTGCGATGAGCAACAGGAGGATGATCTTGATAATTATCATCACTGTTGCCACCCTCTGGGTGTTTCAACCTTACCATAAGTTCCCTGTGGGGCTCCAGTCCCACAGAATGTGATATGACCCCTTGGGATCGCAGTGCGTCCGCAATGTTTGCTCTAGTGTGCAGGCCTCAACTACCAGGCACCGTCCAGGTGCGCGATCGTGGAAGTTTCAACATTAATTTGTGCATTAATTAAACGGCAAAGAATCCCTCCAAGATCATTCCAAGTTCCACAACGCCTTTATTCGGCATGCTGAAAATATACTTGTCACGGACGTAGACACAGATTCTGCCTCGTAGCTGATCTAGCGCCTGAGAATTAGGCAGCTCCTTTGATACCCTCTACGTGGAGTTTGCCTACCTCCAGGCGCTGGAGCACTTGCGAGACAATCTGGAGTCGATGTATTCGACAGGTGTAGAGAGTCCACCAGAAAAATGTAAACACAATTTCAGAAACGAAAAGTATTACTTATGTGTTCATTAGTGCTCATTATCTGACCTGGACACAGTATCTCAAGACGGAAGAGAAAACTAACCAGTGGCCTCCCGTCTACTCCAGCACTATCTACCAAGTGTATAGTGCACTTGAAGACCTGGCCAGTTGGGAAGCTGCCATCCATTATTGGTCACACATGCTACATAACATTCAGTTTAGCGCATGGTTACTTTAAATGTTCACCTTGTTCACCGTTGGCGGCTGTACACGTAACGGAACGACTGACCGTCGTCGCAACTGTCAGTCAATGTTACAGTCGAGACCGCAGCACATGTCGCTGTAATCTCCTGGCGCAGTTCTTCCAGCGTGCGTGGCTTACGTCGATAGACGTTATCTTTCACAGTTCCCCACAAGTAAAGGTCCACAGGTGTTAGGTCTGGCGACCGTGGAGGGAACTCAATGTGCCCTCTTCGTCCAGTCTTATGTCCCGGAAAATTGTCATCCAGGACAGCTCGTACAGCTTGGTGGTAGTGTGGTGGCGCCCCGTCCTTTTGGTAGGCGACCTCTTCATGAGCTCCATAAAACGCACGTATAGGAGTACGTGGAAAAATTGATGTGGGTAACATTTCCAGTTACACTTCTCCAGTGACACTGTTGTTGTTGTAGTGGTCTTCAGTCCTGAGACTGGTTTGATGCAGCTCTCCATACTAATCTATCCTGTGCAAGCTTCTTCATCTCCCAGTACCTACTGCAACCTACATCCTTCTGAATCTGCTTAGTGTATTCATCTCTTGGTCTCCCTCTACGATTTTTACCCTCCACGCTGCCCTCCAATACTAAATTGGTGATCCCTTGATGCCTCAGAACACGTCCTACCAACCGATCCCTTCTTCTAGTCAAGTTGTGCCACAAACTTCTCTTCTCCCCAATCCTACTCAATACCTCTTGATTAGTTATGTGATCTACCCATCTAATCTTCAGCATTCTTCTGCAGCACCACATTTCTAAAGCTTCTATTCTCTTCTTGTTCAAACTATTTATCGTCCACGTTTCACTATCATACATGGCTACACTCCATACAAATACTTTCAGAAATGACTTCCTGACACTTAAATCTATATTCGATGTTAACAAATAACTCTTCTTCAGAGACGCTTTCCTTGCCATTGCCAGTCTACATTTTATATCCTCTCTACTTCGGCCATCATCAGTTATTTTTCTCCCCAAATAGCAAAACTGCTTTACTACTTTAAGTGTCTCATATCATAATCTAATTCTCTATGCATCACCCGACTTAATTCGTCTACATTCCATTATCCTCGTTTTGTTTTTGTTGATGTTCATCTTATATCCTCCTTTCAAGACACTATCCATTCCGTTCAACTGCTCTTCCAAGTCCTTTGCTGTCTCTGACAGAATTACAATGTCATCGGAAAAATCTCGAAGTTTTTATTTCTTCTCCATGGATTTTAATACCTACTCCGAATTTTTCTTTTGTTTCCTTCATTGCTTGCTCAATATAAAGATTGAATAACATTGGGGAAAGGCTACAACCCTGTCTCACTCCCTTCCCAACCACTGCTTCCCTTTCATGTCCCTCGACTCTTATAACTGTCATCTGGTTTCTGTACAAATTGTAAATAGCCTTTCGCTCCCTGTATTTTACCCCTGCCACCTTCCGAATTTGAAAGAGAGCATTCCAGTCAACATTGTCAAATGCTTTCTCTATGTCTACAAATGATAGAAACACTAGCAATAAAGAAATGCCCCTAGGTGACAGTCCACTCCACACATTAACCCCTAGTAGATTGGCCGCTTTATCCTCGTAAACATGCGGATTTTCCGGTGCCTAGTACACAATGTTATGCCGATACACGGTTCCATTAAGTTTAAATCGTGCCTCGTCACTCCATATTACCTTCGTCACAAATTGTTCGTCATCAGTTACCATTTGCTGATACCATTCGCAAAATTGCATTCGACGTTCAGGATCGTCATCATTAATCGCTTGCAGTGATCGTGGAATGTAAACTTTCCACTTTGCAGTTTCCAGAATTCTTAGTACTCTTGTACTGCAAACCTCCACTTCATGTGCACGTTGCGTATCAGACGTCTGTGGAGAATTAACAAACATTTCCAACAAGAGAGCCGACGAAGCACAACTTGTAGCAATACGCTGTCTTCCTGATCTTCCTTTGTGAATATCACAAATCGTTCCATGTAACTCAAACTTGTCAACGATGCGTTTAATTGTTAGGCGGGTTGGCGGTTCTGTTTCAGACTCCCGTCTTCACTGGCGTTGCACTTCAGTGACATTATCAAACTATAAAGACCGCTTCACAATACATTTTCGTTGCTTGAACGTCAAGATTGCTCCGGCCATCTTGTTTTCTCAATGAGGACATGAAAGTACTAACATCTGTTGAACCAAACTCCATACTCCAACACACTCGTAACCCATCTCGAACGACAATATCGGTACCTCGAAAGAGCCTGGCAAAGAGTGAATACATTTTTCTGGCGGACTCTGTATATTTGTAGCGTTCAAGAAAGGTACGTTGCCGAACTCGTGGAGAGGGGTGGGAGGTTGGTTCCCATGATCGCCGAAGAGGCGTCAACTTCCCTTCGCTGCTTTGGGTCACGCTCAGATTACGTCGAATGGTTCTGAATTGTCAGTGATCCTACCTGTATACTAGAGGAAAACTTGCGGTATCACTACACTCCAAAGGGATCAGATCGTGTATAGCGGGGTGCGGCTCCAATATGTTGTTAATGTAAGGCTGAAGCGCTCAGAGGGTGGCAGCAGTGTTGAACGTTATCAAGAGCGCCGTACTGTCATTAATTGCTCTGATAACTGTTGTTTTTGACAGTGAAATGTGTCGCAATCAACGCCCCAAGAGACGGGGTGGTTTCATTGACGCCAATTATGTCAACCAAGAGAGGCACGTAATATCGATTGTGAGCACCACGGTTTTACATCGTTACAGAGAAAGATCGTAAGCATATCTGAGCCAAATTTCAAACTTATGCCTCGGAATGGGATACAATTACGAGATTTCAAATGTACCCAGTTACATTCTCTGCAGGTTGCTTCTACTATCATGAAAAAAAAAGAATATTGTCCCCATATACGTTTCGCAGATATCTCTTTAAACGAGGTAAGTAACGCCTTGAGCTTCCGTGGACTTCACCCGCCAGTTACTAAACGACACCACTAAACGCCGTTCATTTTTCACAGATTTTTAAATGGTTTTAGGACCACTTTGTGTTACGTTTTAGGACCACTTTGTGTTACTGAATGAGAATATGGTCTCAGTTTTGCTAATCTGGGTCTCGTTTTGTGGCAATTTAACATTTATTGATGAATATAAACATTCAGCAATATCATGTCTGAGTAGGCGTGTCCTGATCACAAACCACACGATTACTGTCTCAGATAACACCAAAATACGAGGTGCATTCAAGTTCTAAGGCCTCCGATTTTTTTTCTAATTAACTACTCACCCGAAATCGATGAAACTGGCGTTACTTCTCGACGTAATCGCCCTGCAGACGTACACATTTTTCACAACGCTGACGCCATGATTCCATGGCAGCGGCGAAGGCTTCTTTAGGAGTCTGTTTTGACCACTGGAAAATCGCTGAGGCAATAGCAGCACGGCTGGTGAATGTGCGGCCACGGAGAGTGTTTTTCATTGTTGGAAAAAGCCAAAAGTCACTAGGAGCCAGGTCAGGTGAGTAGGGAGCATGAGGAATCACTTCAAAGTTGTTATCACGAAGAAACTGTTGCGTAACGTTAGCTCGATGTGCGGGTGCGTTGTCTTGGTGAAACAGCACACGCGCAGCCCTTCCCGGACGCTTTTGTTGCAGTGCAGGAAGGAATTTGATCTTCAAAACATTTTCGTAGGATGCACCTGTTACCGTAGTGCCCTTTGGAACGCAATGGGTAAGGATTACGCCCTCGCTGTCCCAGAACATGGACACCATCATTTTTTCAGCACTGGCGGTTACCCGAAATTTTTTTGGTGGCGGTGAATCTGTGTGCTTACATTGAGCTGACTGGCGCTTTGTTTCTGGATTGAAAAATGCCATCCACGTCTCATCCATTGTCACAACCGACGAAGAGAAAGTCCCATTCATGCTGTCGTTGCGCGTCAACATTGCTTGGCAACATGCCACACGGGCAGCCATGTGGTCGTCGGTCAGCATTCGTGGCACCCACCTGGATGACACTTTTCGCATTTTCAGGTCGTCATGCAGGATTGTGTGCACAGAACCCACAGAATGCCAACTCTGGAGGCGATCTGTTCAACAGTCATTCGGCGATCCCCCAAAACAATTCTCTCTACTTTCTCGATCATGTCGTCAGACCGGCTTGTGCGAGCCCGAGGTTGTTTCGGTTTGTTGTCATACGATGTTCTGCCTTCATTAAACTGTCGCACCCACGAATGCACTTTCGACACATCCCTAACTCCATCACCACATGTCTCCTTCAACCGACGATGAATTTCAATTGGTTTCACACCACGCAAATTCGGAAAACGAATGATTTCACGCTGTTCAAGTAAGGAAAACGTCGCCATTTGAAGTATTTAAAACAGTTCTCAAGCACGCCGCTGGCGGTAAAATTCCATCTGCCGTACGGTGCTGCCATCTCTGGGACGTATTTGCAATGATCGTGGCCTCATTTTAAAACAATGCGCATGTTTCTATCTCTTTCCAGTCCCGAGAAAAAAAATCGGAGGCCTTAGAACTTGAATGCACCTCGTAATATATCATGTACTGTAATTGACTAAGTGTGTTGCATTACTTCGTAACAGTCAAAACAGTATGCCTACATTCAGTGAGACTATAGCGGTTACTCGTTCATGAAAGAATGCCGGTATGATTTTCTTCTGTATTGATCTTCAGAACAATCGCATTGGAGGCACGGACAGTAGTCAGTTATCATGTGTGTGTGTCCCACCCGCATCGATATCTGTCTTCCATTATCTTAATTCCTTCGTGGAACGTCTCCACTTCCTCCTCGCTGTAATCGCCTAAGTTATCTGGAAAACTTGATAAGTGGCTGTGGAGGAAATGCACGTTGGTACTCATGCGAACACTCAACTTTTTAAAGATTGTCAATAAGTTCTTCAAAATTTCTTTGTAATTGTTCCCCTTTTTCCTAAGAAAATTTTCGTAACTAAGATGCAACTATGCCACGCCGACAGTTCTGAATAATTCGTGAAATTTGTCACACTGGAAACATTCGTGAGTTTGCGAATCTGCGGCCCATCAAAGACACCTGCTTTCAGTTTTTCAGCGCTCAGTGCAAGAAAAGTATACATACGTTTCTGAGCAAGTGCCTTCTTTATCTACGGCCCTAACAAACTGCTTCATCAGACCTAACTTCGTATGCAACGGGCAGAGAATTATTTTCTCTCTGAACCAATGCCTCCTGAAAGATGTTGGCTGCACCTACACTTAGACTTCCCTTAAAGCCTATGTCACTTTGCTCCAATAGTCTTATTTTTTTCTGCTGTCCCACACGCATATAAAAGAAGGGTACTTCGTGTACACACACTGGTGCCCAAGCAAGATATTTACCATCTTTAGACAACACTAAATGGGCCATTGATGTTCATCACAGCGTGATTTCTACAACATGATTCTGATAATTTCATAGTCCTCTTTCAATTTTGTCGAGTGGCGAATAGGAATGGATGAAAAGATGTTACCGGTGTGTGACAAGACACATTTCAGGCTTCTGGTGGACCTGTCTATACAAAGCCGTCAATCTTGTGGTCTACATTCCTTTAATCCCATATGAATGACTCAACCGGGAATTTTACTGCTATATACAGTATACCGAAATTTTCGCTTTTCGACTAAGACAGTTGGTTTCCTTTAGCCTGGATGCCAGAAGCTCTGCCCCAACCGTTGACAAATGAAGATCTCGTTCCAAAACATGCAGTTTCTCTTGAGTGAACAATTTAGATGTAGACATATCTCCTTCATATTCACTTCCACTGCATTCCAACTCCTGTATTTCTCAATTTCTGACGTTAAAAGTTCATGTAGTTTAGTAAACAATGGTATAGGAATTTCATCACTGTGTGCACAGGTCTCCTGGCTGAATCTAAATTTGGCTACTCCCGCTGTCCTTTTTTGAGTCGGTTGAATCCTTTTGTATGTACAACACAAAAGTAACAGTCGTCGTGGTGGTATTTTGGCTCTTGCCAGAGCATTAGTACACCGAAATGTAAGTCCGCAGCTCGTGGTCGTGCGGTAGCGTTCTCGCTTCCCACGCCCGGGTTCCCGGGTTCGATTCCCGGCGGGGTCTGGGATTTTCCCTGCCTCGTGATGACTGGGTGTTGTGTGATGTCCTTAGGTTAGTTAGGTTTAAGTAGTTCTAAGTTCTAAGGGACTGATGACCGTAGATGTTAAGTCCCATAGTGCTCAGAGCCATTTGAACCGAAATTTAAACCTTCTCTTTGTCCATTTTCCCGAAGACACTCTACACAATTTTTAAAAACGGCGTGGGGATCCCGTATTCTATCTTGGTTTCCAAGCTATGTCCCAAAATATGTAATATATGCCGTCTTTACAAAGTCTGTGGTGTTCCGTCTTTGTTGCAGTATCCACCGCAAATACAACAGAAAACATTGGGGTTATTTATGCATCCTCTTCGTGAAGAACTCATATTTTCCTGTAACAGGTAAAATAAAAATACAAAATAAATTTTAAAGAATTTAATAGAATTTTAATTGTGAAATATTAAAGACTGTAAAATCCTTATCTGACAATAAATATCAAGATACTGACGGAAAATCAACGTCAGTGGGAGCATATAATTAAAATCTAATAACGTAAATATTTTCAGAACTGGAGGCACTACAGGAAAAATGTATCCATATTCGGATTCAGGGTCTCTGAAATATAATAAATGTGTTAGAATATCTTCAGCAATACAAAAATAAATGTGTACAGCTGTGCTATTTGAGTAACTGATAAAGCTCTCGAGTAGCAGTCAATTCACAGCTTCTTTTCAACGTGCTAACTCAACGGGGAACTGATGCAGCTCTCTTATATTAAGGTACCGATGCCCTTTTGCATAGACGAAAAATATATGCTAGTAAAAGTGTGGAGGAGATGATGCAAAATCATGCATACCAGTACCTTAGTATATAGGTTTGTATGTAGGACGCCTGTGAAATAAGATTTTTTTGAAGAGAGCTTGTCTGGTCTTATTTCTGAATATCCTTTCTTTTAATTTCATGTTGAAGATTATATAAAATCATCATTACAAGGTATTCTTTTCGCCTGGCTTTGTGAAGATTAATTTTCAGTGTATTTCAAAACTATTTTAGAAGTATATCAGGAATCAGTGTAACAGCTATTCAAGTCATGGTGACGATTCCCAAAAGAACAGACATTACAAATATCTATAATTAAGGCGAAGTGGCCAATGATCTCTTCAGTGCAGATGTCCACCAAGCTCGAAATCTAACAGGAATAAGCGAAATGCCGCGAATGTTGAGATTAATGTGCATGGAGGACTACATTAGTAGTGTGTGAATAACATGAGAATTTGGATCTGACGGGATGCGTGCTGGGAAAGTCCATGCAGCTGCTATGATCTCTGTGCCTGGGTGGCGCAGTGGTCAGCGCATCTCCCTAGTTAGCAGAATACCTCGGTTCGAATCCCAGTCCAACACAAATGTTCAACTGTTCCCACTGATTTAAATCAATGGACGGTCGCAGACAATTTACAGTAATTCCTTTGAGTCTTAATTCACAGTGTCTGTACTTTTGGACATACCCAAAAGAAGAGATAACACATGTATGTACAACATTAATTGTATTTGTGTTAGTATATAATAAAGCTTAGCTAGCTGTAAGAGACTCTTTTCTGAGAGTACTTTGGGAACACGTTTTTCTTTGATCTCATGCTTGCTGTTATACGCTGTACAGCAGGCATAGTCTCATGGCTAAACGAGTTACCATAGTGATTACTCCTTGCTCCTTGAGCCTGCTGCAGTGACGATGTTCATGTTATCTGGTGACTGAAGAATTTCACTGTGGTATCACGTATCGACACCAGCCTACTGGCACATCACAGTTGACAGCGGAATTGCAAGTTACCGTTTGACGCTGATAGTGATCGTTTAGGATCTGCTGGACCCAATGGTGTGTGCCCGCTGAGCCACTCCTCCAGGAGCTCCATACAACGAGCGCCCTCTGCAGCAGCCACTCAACCCACTTGTGGTTGTAGCCTGTTTGGTACGACGCCATTGTTTGTGCTTACTTTAGCTGACATTGTAATTAATGGACTCTGCGTCTTGGTGCAATATCTGCAATGAATCTACACTCCTGGAAACTGAAATAAGAACACCGTGAATTCATTGTCCCAGGAAGGGGAAACTTTATTGACACATTCCTGGGGTCAGATACATCACATGATCACACTGACAGAACCACAGGCACATGGACACAGGCAACAGAGCATGCACAATGTCGGCACTAGTACAGTGTATATCCACCTTTCGCAGCAATGCAGGCTGCTATTCTCCCATGGAGACGATCGTAGAGATGCTGGATGTAGTCCTGTGGAACGGCTTGCACAGGCCATTTCCACCTGGCGCCTCAGTTGGACCAGCGTTCGTGCTGGACGTGCAGACCGCGTGAGACGACGCTTCATCCAGTCCCAAACATGCTCAATGGGGGACAGATCCGGAGGTCTTGCTGGCCAGGGTAGTTGACTTACACCTTCTAGAGCACGTTGGGTGGCACGGGATACATGCGGACGTGCATTGTCCTGTTGGAACAGCAAGTTCCCTTGCCGGTCTAGGAATGGTAGAACGATGGGTTCGATGACGGTTTGGATGTACCGTGCGCTATTCAGTGTCCCCTCGACGATCACCAGTGGTGTACGGCCGGTGTAGGAGATCGCTCCCCACACCATGATGCCGGGTGTTGGCCCTGTGTGCCTCGGCCGTATGCAGTCCTGATTGTGGCGCTCACCTGCACGGCGCCAAACACGCATACGACCATCATTGGCACCAAGGCAGAAGCGACTCTCATCGCTGAAGACGACACGTCTCCATTCGTCCCTCCATTCACGCCTGTCGCGACACCACTGGAGGCGGGCTGCACGATGTTGGGGCGTGAGCGGAAGACGGCCTAACGGTGTGCGGGACCGTAGCCCAGCTTCATGGAGACGGTTGCGAATGGTCCTCGCCGATACCCCAGGAGCAACAGCGTCCCTAATTTGCTGGGAAGTGGCGGTGCGGTCCCCTACGGCACTGCGTAGGATCCTACGGTCTTGGCGTGCATCCGTGCGTCGCTGCGGTCCGGTCCCAGGTCGACGGGCACGTGCACCTTCCGCCGACCACTGGCGACAACATCGATGTACTGTGGAGACCTCACGCCCCACGTGTTGAGCAATTCGGCGGTACGTCCACCCGGCCTACCGCATGCCCACTATACGCCCTCGCTCAAAGTCCGTCAACTGCACATACGGTTCACGTCCACGCTGTCGCGGCATGCTACCAGTGTTAAAGACTGCGACGGAGCTCCGTATGCCACGGCAAACTGGCTGACACTGACGGCGGCGGTGCACAAATGCTGCGCAGCTAGCGCCATTCGACGGCCAACACCGCGGTTCCTGGTGTGTCCGCTGTGCCGTGCGTGTGATCATTGCTTGTACAGCCTTCTCACAGTGTCCGGAGCAAGTATGGTGGGTCTGACACACCGGTGTCAATGTGTTCTTTTTTCCATTTCCAGGAGTGTATGTGTGCTTAGTGTAGTGTTGGCAGAAGAGCCAACACTGTTTTTCTAGAGGAGGCCAAAATGCACGCGTTTAATTATCGCTGACTGGCATTAGGTCTTGAACAGGTCAGAGAAATAAGACTAGCAAAACAGGAGGTAACTGGTAGAATACTTAACTTTAATCCACAATTGTAGAACATCTCTCGTTACGGTACATGCTTCATAATATTAATTATCAATTGAATACGGCGCCTTGCTAGGTCGTAGCAATTGTAGCTGAAGGCTATGCTAACTATCGTCTCGGCAAATGAGAGCGTATTTGTCAGCGAACCATTGCTATGAACGTCGGCTGTACAACTGGGGCGAGTGCCAGTACGTCTCTCTAAGTCTGCCGTGTGGTGGCGCTCAGTCTGCTATCACTGACAGTGGCGACACGCGGGTCCGGCGTATACTAATGGACCGCGGCCGATTTAAAGGCTACCACCTAGCAAGTGTGGTGTCTGGCGGTGACACCACACTTAGAAATATACAGCTTAAGATTTTGCTTTCTGCGTTAACTTTTTCGTTAATCATTTTTGCGCCTTTCCAGCTTTTCTGCAAAGACAGCTGTCACACCACTCTGTAGCCCATCTCTCCTTACTGTTGTGTGTGATGTGGTACACAACATCGCCTTATTGCTATAAATTGTTACTAGTACGTTTCTGCGCTACTAAGCACCATAATATGCTTTCGTTCCTATTCGGCTTACGTGTACACTTACAGCATCGACTACTACATGGTTATTAGCCATTGATGTATCTAGCCAGTAGTGCTGTTGGAAAAATTGAAATTATGTATAGGTGACTAGATGATATAACGTATAGCCCTTACCTTTAATGAGGCAATATGAAAAATCAAGAGGATTATAGTTTAAATGTGGAATCTAAAAGAATGGAGATAAGTTTACTCGTAAATCTGAAAAATTTCGAACTCTGATATGGTCAATATTGTTTCTGTTATCGTTGTGGCCATTAGTCTGCAGACAGGTTTTATGCAGATCCCGTTGTGCGTCTCACCTGTGCAAGCCTCTTCATCTCTGCATACACTCTGTGATCAAAGGTATCCGGAGACCCACAGAAACATGCGTCTTACATATTAGGTGCATTGTGCTGCCTCCTGCTGCCAGGTACTCCATATCAGCGACCTCAGTAGTCATTAGACATCGTTAGAGAGCAGAATTGGGCGCTCCGCGGAACTCACGGACTTCGAATGTGGTCAGGTGATTAGGTGTCACTTGTATCATACGTCTGTACGTGAGATTTCCACACTCCTAAACATCCCTAGGTCCACTGTTTACGATGTGATAGTGAAGTAGAAACGTGAAAGGACACGTACAGCACAAAAGCGTACAGGCCGACCCCGACTGTTGACTGACAAAGACCGCCGACAGTCCAAGAGGGTCATAATGTGTAATAGGCAGGCATCTATCTAGATCACAGGAATTCAAACTGCATCAGATCCTCCGCAAGAACTATGGCAGACAGGCGGCAGTTGAGAAAACTGTCGAGCGGTTGCCCTTAAGCCACACATCGAGGCGGTAAATGCCAAATGACGTCTCGCTTGATGTAAGAAGAGTAACCATTGGACGACTAAACAGTGGGAAAACGTAGCGTGGAATGAAGAATCACGATACACAATGTGGCGATCCGATGGCAGGGTGTGGGTATGGCAAATGCCCGGTGAACGTCATCTACCAGCGTGTGTAGTGCCAACAGTAAAATTCGGGGCACCGGTGTTAAGGTGTGGTCGTGTTTTTCATGGACGGAGCTCGCATACTTTGTTGACTTGCGTGGCACTATCACAGCACAGGCCTGCATTGATGTTTTGAGCACCTTATTGCTTCCCACTGTTGAAGAGAAATACGGGGATGGCGACTGCATCTTTCACCACTATCGAGCACCTGTTCATAATGCACGGCTTGTGGCGGAGTGGTTACACGACAATAACATCCCTGTAAGGGACTGACTTGCACTGAGTCCTGACCTGAATCCTATGGAACACCTTTGGGATGTTTTAGAACGCCGACTTCATGGCAGGTCTCACCGACCGACATCGATATCTTTCCTCAGTGTTGCACTCCGTGAAGAATGGGCTCCCTTTCCCCAAGGAACCTTCCAGCACCTGATTGAATTTATGACTGCGAGAGTGGAAGCTGTCATAATGGCTAAGCTTGGGCCAACACCATAATGATTTCCAGCATTAGCGATGTAAGGCGCCTCGAAGTTGTAAGTCATTTTAGCCAGGTGTACAGTCACTTTTGATCACATACTGTACATTGTGAAACAAAATGAAAGGATTAATTTTACGAAACCCAGTTATTGCCTCCCATTCCGACACGTATGTTGAAATTTTTCTCAAAGGTGCCTACAATCTTCCCCTGTAACGGTGCAAAGCTGTGGCCCCCTGCGTCGCCACCCTAGGGGTCGGCGACGCTTGAAACAAAAAGGCGTCGACACATGCGGAAGAAAAAGGCCACAGCTCGGACGCTCATGTCAGCTTTAAGGTGGGCTATAGATGTCACAATGGCGCCAGATTTCATCAGTCTTGTTCAGCGCAGCCGTGGGAATGTCACACGATGGGAAGGTGACAGCGTCGAAATCACGCAGTTTTCTTAAGGGTGACCGAGGAAAACATTTCAGACGCACCATCGCTCAGAATCAACAAATTTCGCTGTCGAACACGACCGATTGCAGTGCGATGAGCTACAGGAGGACGATCTTGATAATTATCATCACTATTGGCACCGTCTAGGTGTTTCAACCTTACATTAAGATCCCTGTGCGGCTCCAACCCCACTGAACGTGATATGACCCCTTGTGATCGTAGTGTGACCGCAATGTTTGCTCTAGTGTGCATGCCTCAACTACCAGGCACCGTCCAGGTGCGCGATCGTGGAAGTTTCAGCATTAATTTGTGCATTAATTAAACGGCAAAGAATCCCTCTAAGATCCCTCCAAGTTCCACAACGCCTTTATTCGGCATGCTGAAAATATACTTGTCACGGACGTAGACACAGATTCTGCCTCGTAGCTGATCTAGCGCCTGAGAATTAGGCAGCTCCTTTGATACCCTCTACGTGGAGTTTGCCCACCTTCAGGCGCTGGAGCACTTGCGAGACTGAAACTGGAATCGATGAATTCGATAGGTATACAGAGTCCGCCAGAAAAACGAATACACACTTCAAGAAACGAAAAGTATTACTTATGTGTTAATTATTGCTCATTATCTGACCTGGACACAGTGTCTCAAGACGAAAGAGAAAACTAACCAGTGGCCTCCCATCTACTCCAGCACTATCTACCAAGTGTATAGTGCACCTGAAGACCCGGCCAGTTGAGAAGCTGCCATCCATTATTGGTCACACATGCTACATAACCTTTAGTTTAGCGCATGGCTACTTTAAATGTTCAGATTGTTCACCGTTGGCGGCTATACACGTTACGGAACGCCTGACGGTCGTCAAAACTATGTCAGTCAATGTTACAGTGGAGACCGCTGCACATGTCTCTGTAATCTCCTGGCGAAGTTCTTCCAGCGTGGGTGGCCTACGTCGATAGACGTTATCTTTCACAGTTCCCCACAAGTAAAAAAGGTCCACAGGTGTTAGATCTGGCGACCGTGGAGGGAACTCAATGGGCCCTCTTCGTCCAATCCAATAGCCAGGAAAATTATCATCCAGGATAGCTCGTACAGCTTGGTGGTAGTGTGGTGGCGCCCCGCCCTTTTGGTGGGCGACTTCTTCATAAGCTCCATAATGCGCACGTATACGAGTATGTGGAAAAATTGATGTGTGTAACATTTCCAGGTACACTTCTCCAGTGACACTGTTGTTGTTGTCGTGGTCTTCAGTCCTGAGACTGGTTTGATGCAGCTCTCCATGCAACTCTATCCTGTGCAAGCTTCTTCATCTCCCAGTACCTACGGAAACCTACATCCTTTTGAATCTGCTTAGTGTATTCATCTCTTGGTCCCCCTCTACGACTTTTACCCTCCACGCTGCCCTCCAATACTAAATTGGTGATCCCTTGATGCCTCAGAACATGTCCTACCAACCGATTCCTTCTTCTAATCAAGTTGTGCCACAAACTTCTCTTCTCCCCAGTCCTACTCAGTACCTCCTCATTAGTTATGTGATCTACCCATCTAATCAAAAATGGTTCAAATGGCTCTGAGCACTATGGGACTTAACATCTATGGTCATCAGTCCCCTAGAACTTAGAACTACTTAAACCTAACTAACAAAGGACAGCACACAACACCCAGTCATCACGAGGCAGAGAAAATCCAGGACCCCGCCGGGAATCGAACCCGGGAACCCGGGCGCGGGACCCATCTAATCTTCAGCATTCTTCTGTAGCACCACATTTCGAAAGCTTCTATTCTCCTCTTGTCCAAACTATTTATCGTCCACTATTCACTTCCATACATGGCTACAATCCATACAAATACTTTCAGAAATGATTTCCTGACAGTTAAACCTACTTTCGAAGTTAAAAAATTCCTCTTCTTCAGAAACGCTTTCCTTGCCATTGGCAGTCTACATTTTATATCCTCTCTACTTCGACCATCATCAGTTATTTTCCTCCCCAAATAGCAAAACTCCTTTACTACTTTAAGTGTCTCATATCATAATCTAATTCTCTCAGCATCACCCGACTTAATTCGACTATATTCCATTATCCTCGTTTTGCTTTTGTTGATGTTCATCTTATATCCTCCTTTCAAGACACTATCCATTCCGTTCAACAGCTCTTCCAACTCCTTTGCTGTCTCTGACAGAATTACAATGTCATCGGCAAACCTCGAAGTTTTTATTTCTTCTCCATGGATTTTAATACCTACTCCGAATTTTTCTTTTGTTTCCTTCACTGCTTGCTCAATATAAAGATTGGATAACATCGGGGAAAGGCTACAACCCTGTCTCACTCCCTTCCCAACCACTGCTTCCCTTTCATGTCCCTCGACTCTTATAACTGCCATCTGGTTTCTGTACAAATTGTAAATAGCCTTTCGCTCCTTGTATTTTACCCCTGCCACCTTCAGAATTTGAAAGAGTGTATTCCAGTCAACATTGTCAAATCCTTTCTCTAAGTCTACAAATTCTAGAAACACTAGCAATAAAGAATAAGCCCCTAGGTGACAGTCCACTCCACACATTAACCCCTAGTAGATTGGCCGCTTTATCCACATAAACATGCGGGTTTTCCGGTGCCCAGTACACAATGTTATGCCTACTCACGGTTCCATTAAGTTTAAGTCGTGCCTCATCACTCCACATTATCTGCGTCACCAACTGTTCGTCTTCAGCTACCATTTTCTGATACCATTCGCAAAATTGCATTCGGCGTTCTGGATCGTCATCATTAATCGCTTGCAGTAATCGTGGAATGTAAACTTTCCACTCTGCAGTTTCCAGAATTCTTAGTACTCTTGTACTGCGAACCTCCACTTCACGTGAACGTTGCGTATCAGACGTCTGTGGAGAATTAACAAACATTTCCAACAAGAGAGCCGACGAAGCACAACATGTAGCTGTACGCTGCCTTCCTGATCTTCGATTGTGAATATCACAAATCGTTCCATGCAATTCAAACTTGTCAACGATGGGTTTAATTGTTAGACCGGTTGGCGGTTCTGTTTCAGACTCCTGCCTTCGCTGACGTTGCACTTCTATGACATTATCAAACTATAAAGACCACTTCAGAATACATTTCCGTTGCTCGAATGTCACGATTTCTCCGGCCATCTTGTTTTCTCAATGAGGACATGAAAGTACTAACATCTGTTGAACCAAACTCCATACTCCAACACACTCGTAACCCATCTCGACGACAATATCAGGACCTCGAAAGAGCCTGGCAAAGAGTGTATACATTTTTCTGGCGGACTCTGTATATTTGTAGTGTTCAACAAAAGTTACGTTACCGAACTCGTGGAGAGGGGTGGGAGGTTGGTTCCCATGATCGCCGAAGAGGTGTCAACTTCCCTTTGCTGCTTTGGGTCACGCTCAGATTACGTTGAATGGTTCTGAATTGTCAGTGATCCCACCCGTATACCAGAGGAAATCTTGCGGTATCACTACACTCCAAAGGGATCAGATCGTGTATAGCGGGGTGCGGCTCCACTATGTTGTTAATGTAAGGCTGAAGCGCTCAGAGGGTGGCAGCAGTGTTGAACGTTATCAAGAACGTCGTACTGTCATTAATTGCACTGCTGCCTGTCGTTTTCGACAGTGAAATGTGTCACTATCAACGCCCCAAGAGACGGAGTGCTTTCATTGTCGACTTTATGTCAACCCAGAGAGGCACGTAGTATCGATTGTGAGCACCACGGTTTTGCATCATTACAGAGAATGATCGTAAGCATCTCTGAGCCAAATTTCAAACTTATGCCGAGGAATGGGATACAATTACGGGATATCTAAGAGGTGACCCTTTACTTTTGTTCCGCTATGTAGTATTTGCATTGCCCAACTACCACCATCTACTAGACCTTCAGGTGCACAGTTGCAGGATTTCCACTGACTTGTTCTTCTACAGGTTAGAATTTACCACAGCCTTCGTTTTGTCTTGTTCTGTCCACTAATGCATTTCTATATTTACGAAACCGATTTTCAACATTCTTCACTGACATCACATTTCAAAGGTACCCAGTTACATTCTCTGCAGGTTGCTTCTACTACCATGAAAAATAAAAGAATATTGTCCCATATACGATTTGCAGATATGTCTTTTAACGAGGTAAGTAACGCCTTGAGTTTCCGTGGACTTCAACCGCCAGCTACTAAACGACACCACTAAACGCCGTTCATTTTTCAATGATTTTTAAGTGCTTTTAGAACCCCTTTGTGTTACTGAATGCGAATATGGTCTCGGTTTAGCTAAACTGGGTCCCGTTTTGTGGCAACTTAACATTTATTGACGAATATAAACATACAGCAATATCATGTCTGAGTAGGGGTGTCCTGATCACAAGTCACATGATTACTCTCTCAGATAACACCAAAATAACGTATTGCGTACTGTAAGTAACTAATTGCATTGCATTACTTCGTAACAGTCAGGACAGTATGCCTACATTCAGTGAGAATATAGCGATTACTCGTTCATGAAAGGATGCCGGATTGATTTTCTTCTGTATTGATCTTCAGGACAATCGCATTGGAGGCACCGACAGTAGTCAGTTATCATGTGTGTGTGTCCCACCCGCATCGATATCTGTCTTCCATTATCTTAATTCCTTCGTGGAACGTCTCCACTTCCTCCTCGCTGTAATCGCCTAAGTTATCTGGAAGACTTGATAAGTGGCTGTGGAGGAAATGCACTTTGGTACTCATGCGAACACTCAACCTTTTAAAAATTGTCAATATGTTCTTCACAATTTCTTTATAATTGTTCGCCATTTTTCCTAAGAAGATTTTCGTAACTAAGATGCAACTATGCCACGCCGACAGTTCTGAATAATTCGTGAAATTTGTCACACTGGAAACATTCGTGAGTTTGCGAATCTGCGGCCCATCAAAGACACCTGCTTTCAGTTTTTCAGCGCTCAGTGCAAGAGAAGTATACATATGTTTCTGAGCAATTGCCTTCTTTATCTAGGGCCCTAACAAAGTGCTTCATCAGACCTAGCTTTATATGCAACGGGCAGAGAATTATTTTCTCTCTTAACCAATGGTTTCTGAAAGATGTTGACTGCACCTACCCTAAGACTTTCCCTTAAAGGCTATGTCACTTTGCTCTTGTTTTACTCTGCTGTCTCATAAGCATATAAAACAAGGGTACTTCGTGTACACACACTGTTACTCACTGTTGTCTACCATCTTTAGACAACAACAAATAGATCATTATTGTTCATCATAGCGTGATTTCTGCAATATGATTCTGATAACTTCATATTTCTCTTTCAGTTTTGTCGAGTGGCCAATGGGAATGAATGAAAAGACCTTACCGGTGTGTAGCAAGACACATTTCAGGCTTCTGGTGGAGCTGTCCATAAAAAGCCGTCGGTCTTGTGGTCGATATTCTTTACCCCATCTGAATGAGTCGACCGGGAATGTTACTGCAATGCACAAGTTCTTCGTCTTGGCTGAGGTATTGCGGAAGACCTGCTTCCTTGTACATATACTGATATTTTCGCTTTTGAACTAAGACAATCGTTTTCCATTAGCCTGGGTGCCAGAAGCTCTGACCCATTCTTTAACAAATTAAGATCTCATATCAGATCATTTAGTTTCTCTTGAGTGCAAAGTTTAGATATAGAAACTTCTCCTTCATATTCACTTCCACTGCATTCCAAATCTTGTATTTCCTTAATTTCTGACACTACAAGTTCATGTAGTTTAGTAAACAACGATATAGGCATTTGTTCACTGTGTGCCTCAGGTCTTCTGGCTGATTCTAAATTTGGATACTCCCACTGACATTTTTTGAGTCGATTGAAACCTTTTGTATGTACAACACAAAAGTAACAGTCATCGTGGTAGTTTTTTGGCTCTCGCCAGACCATTGGTACACCGAAATTTAAACCTTCTCTTTGTCCATTTTGCCGAAGACACTCCTCACAATTTTTAAAAACGGCGTGGGGATCCCGTATTCTATCTTGGTTTCCAAGCTGTGTCCCAAAATATGTAATATATGCCGTCTTTACAAAGTCTGTGGTGTTCCGTCTTTGTTGCAGTATCCACCGCAAATACAACAGAAAACATTGGGGTTGTTTATGCATCCTCCTCGTGAAGAACTCATATTTTCCTGTAACAGGTAAAATAAAAATACAAAATAAATTTTAAAGAATTTAATAGAATTTTAATTGTGAAATATTAAAGACTGTATAAAACCTTATCTGAAAATAAATATCAAGATACTGACGGAAAATCAACGTCAATGGGAGCATATAATTAAAATCTAATAACGTAAATATTTTCAGAACTGGAGACACTTCAGAAAAAATGAGGCCATGTTCGGATTCAGGTCCTCAGAAATGTAATAAATGTGGTAGTATATCTTCAGCAATACAAAAATTAATGTGTACAGCTGTGCTACTTGAGTAACTGATAAAGCTCTCGAGTAGCAGTCAATTCACAGCTTCTTTTCAACGTGCTAACTCAACGGGGAACTGATGCAGCTCTCTTATATTAAGGTGCCGATGCCCTTTTGCATAGATGAAAAATAAATGCTAGTAAAAGTATGGAGGAGATGATGCAAAATCATGCATACCAGTACCTTAGTATATCGGTTTGTATGTAGGACGCCTGTGAAATAAGATTTTTCGAAGAGAGCTTGTCTTGCCTTATTTCTGAATATCCTTTCTTTTAATTTCATGTTGAAGATTGTATAAAATCATCATCACAAAGTATTCTTTTCGCCTGGCTTTGTGAAGATTAAATTTCAGTGTATTTCAAAACTATTTTAGCAGTATATCAGGAATCAGTGTAACAACTATTAAAGTCATGGCGGCGATTCCCAAAAGAACAGACATTACAAATATCTATAATTAAGGCGAAGTGGCCAATGATCTCTTCAGTGCAGATGTCCACCAAGCTCGAAATCTAACAGGAATAAGCGAAATGCCGCGAATGTTGAGATTAATGTGCATGGAGCACTACATTAGTAGTGTGTGAATAACATGAGAATTTGGATCTGACGGGATGCGTGCTGGGAAAGTCCATGCAGCTGCTATGATCTCTGTGCCTGGGTGGCGCAGTGGTCAGCGCATCTCCCTAGTTAGCAGAATACCTCGGTTCGAATCCCAGTCCAACACAAATGTTCAACTGTTCCCACTGATTTAATTCAATGCGCGCTCGCAGACAATTTACAGTATGTAATTCCTTTGTGTCTTAATTCACAGTGTCTGTACTTTTGGACATACCCAAAAGAAGAGATAACACATGTATGTACAACATTAATTGTATTTGTGTTAATATATAATAAAGCTTAGCTAGCTTTAAGGGACTCTTTGCTGAGAGTACCTTGGGAATACGTTTTTCTTTGATCCCATGCTTGCTGGTGTTATACGTTGTACAGCAGGCATAGTCTCATGGCTAAACGAGTTACCATAGTCATTGCTCCTTGTTCCTTGAGCCTGCTGCAGTGACGATGTTCATGTCATCTGGTGACTGAAGAATTTCACTGTGGTATCACGTATCGACACCAGCCTACTGGCACATCACAGTTGACAGCGGAATTGCAAGTTACCGTTTGACGCTGATAGTGATCGTTTAGGATCTGCTGGACCCAATGGTGTGTGCCCGCTGAACCACTCCTCCAGGAGCTCCATACAACGAGCGCCCTCTGCAGCAGCAGTATAGAACGGCCTGCAGCAGCCGCTCAACCCACTTGTAGTTATAGCCTCTTTGGTACGACGCCAGTGTTCGTGCTCACTTTAACGAGCTTCGTCTCAGCTGACATCGTAATTACTGGACTCTGTTTCTTGGTGCAATATTTCCAATGAATCTATGTATGCTTAGAAATATACAACTTACGATTTTGCTTTCTGTGTTAACTTTTTCGTTAATCATTTCTGCGCCTTTCCAGCTTTCCTGCAACGACAGCTGTCACACCACTCTGTAGCCCAACTCTCCTTACTGTTGTTAGTGATGTCGTACACAACATCCCCTTATTGCTTTAAATTTTTACTAGAACGTTTCTGCACTACTAATCACCATAATATGCTTTCGTTCATATTCGGCTTATGTGTACACTTACAGCATCGACTACTACAGGCCGGCCGGAGTAGCCGAGCGGTTCTAGGCGCTACAGTCTGGAACCGCGCGACCGCTACGATCGCAGGTTCGAATCCTGCCTCGGGCATGGATATGTGTGATGTCCTTAGGTTAGTTAGGTTTAAGTAGTTCTAAGTTCAAGGGGACTGATGACCACAGCAGTTAAGTCCCATAGTGCTCAGAGCCATTTGAACCATTTGACTACTACATGGTTATTTGTCATTTATGTATCTAGCCACTAGTGCTGTTAGAAAAACTGAAATTATCTATACGTGACTAGGTGATCTAAAGTATAGCCCTTACCTTTAATGATACAATATGAAAAATCAAGAGGATTATAGTTTAAAAGTGGAATATAAAAGAATGGAGATAAGTTTACTCGTAAATTTGAAAAATTTGGAACTCTAATATGGTCAGTATTGTTTCTCTTATCGTTGTGGCCATTAGTCTGCAGACAGGTTTTATGCAGATCCCGTTGTGCGTCTCACCTGTGCAAGCCTCTTCATCTCTGCATACACTCTGTGATCAAAAGTATCCGGAGACCCACAGAAATATGCGTCTTACATATTAGGTGCATTGTGCTGCCACCTACTGCCAGGTACACCATATCAGCGACCTCAGTAGCCATTAGACATCTTGAGAGAGCAGAATTCGTCGCTCCACGGAACTCACGGACTTCGAATGTGGTCATGTGAGCAGGTGTCACTTGTGTCATACGTCTGTACGTGAGATTTCCAGACTCCTAAGCATCCCTATGTCCACTGTTTACGATGTGGTAGTGAAGTAGAATCGTCAAGGGACACGTACAGCACAAAAGCTTACAGGCCGACCTCGTCTGTTGACTGACAGAGACCATCGACCGTCCAAGAGGGTCATAATGAGTAATTGGCAGGCATCTATGTTGATCACAGGAATTCAAACTGCATCAGATCCTCTGCAAGCTAGGCGATTTCATTGTCGAGCGGCTGCTCATAAGCCACACATGACGGCGGTAAATGCCAAATGACGCCTCGCTTGATGTAAGAAGAGTAACCATTGGACGATTGAAGAGTGGGAAAACGTTGCGTCGAGTGACGAATCACGATACACAATGTGGCAGGGTGTGGGTATGGCGAATGCCTGGTGGACATCATCTGCCAGCGTGTGTAGTGCCAACAGTAAAATTCGGAGGCAGCGGAGTTAAGCTGTGGTCGTGTTTTTCATGGACGGAGCTTGCAGTCTTTGTTGTTTTGCGTGGCACTATCATAGCACAGGCCTACATTGATGTTTTAAGCACCTTCTTGCTTCCCATTGTTGAAGAGCAATTTGGGGATGGCTATTGCAGCTTTCAACACGATCGAGCACTCGTCCATAATGCCCGGCTTGCGGCGGAGTGGTTACACGACAATAACATCCCTGTAATGAACTGGCCTATACAGAATCTTGACCTGAATTCTAAAGACCACCTTTGGGATGTTTTGGAACGCCGATTTTGCGCCAGGCATCAGCGACCGACATCGATATCTCTCCTCAGTCCCGCTCTCTGTGAAGAATGGGCTGTCATTCCCCAAGAAATCTTCCAGCACGTGACTGAGAGTGGAAGCTGTCATCAAGGCTAAGGGAGGGCCAACACCATGTTGAATTCCAGCATTACCGATGGAGGGTGCCACTAACTTGTAAGTCATTTTCAGCCAGGTTTCCGGATATTTTTGATCACATTGTGTAATTACCTCAATCTACATCCACAAGAACTTGCTTGCTTTATTCAATAGTTCTGCAAGGTACGCAGGAGAGCTTCTGTGAAGTTTTGAAGGTAGGAGACGAAGTACTGGTGGAATTAAAGCTGTGAGGAAGGGGAGTGAGTCATGCTTGGGTAACTCAGTTGGTAGAGCACTTGCCCGCGAAAGGCAAAGGTCCCGAGTTAGAGTATCGGTCCGGCACACAGTTTTAATCTGCCAGGAAGTTTCATATCAGCGCACACTCCACTGTAGAGTGAAAATTTCATTCTAGAAACAACCCCAAGACTGTGGCTAAGCCATGTCTCCGCAGTATCCTTTCTTCCAGGAGTGCTAGTTCTGCAAGGTTCGCAGGAGAGCTCCTGTAAAGTTTGGAAGGTAGGAGACAAGGTACTGGCGCAATTAAAGCTGTAGGGAGACGGTGTGAGTCGTGCTTGGGTATCTCAGTTGGTAGACCACTTGCCCGCGAAAGGCAAAGGTCCTGAGTTCGAGTCTCGGTCCGGTACACAGTTTTAATCTGCCAGGAAGTTTCAAGACAATATTCATTTGAAGAACATATGCAGAAGAAATATATTCTGGTTCCAGCACAGGAATTTTCCTGCTGTTGCTTCTTCTCGTAGTTTCAGTTACTTTCAAGTGCAAAGGAAGAAATTTATTTCTCTCGCAGTGAATTGTCATTTCTCGCAAACTTCAGAGCATACTTTACACGACCAGCACACTTTTACCATTGGGAGAGGTTACTATTAAGTAATTTTGGTAATGCATGTGGAAATAATGAGCAGGAATTTAACAGGTTCCCACTTTCAACAAAGGAAAGGGAGCATCAATTTCTAAAACTATAATAAAATTGTAATGAACTGCTGCTTTCATTCGTACGCCAGAATGGTTACCACATTCACGACGATTCATCACATCAAGGGACTGGAGTAAACATTCACCCATCGTCGCCCCCTCTGGACTTTTTTGTTGAAATCGTGATAAGGTCGACTTAGACCAGTGAAAGTGACGCATACATGGAGTTGTACTTGGTCACATAAGAAATAGCATTTCACATTTGTTTCACCACTGAAGATGAAAAAGCCGGCCGGAGTGGCCGTGCGGTTCTAGGCGCTACAGTCGGGAGCCGAGCAGGTTCGAATCCTGCCTCGGGTATGGATGCGTGTGATGTCCTTAGGTTAGTTAGGTTTACTTAGTTCTAAGTTCTAGGCGACTGATGACCTCAGAAGTTAAGTCGCATAGTGCTCAGACCCATTTTGAAGATGAAAAGATAGTCTGCGCGGGGCTAGTTTTCTTCATCAAGGCAGCTAGCTGATTGCGGCAAGCGAAGGTGTCCTAAGAAGGCAAGTGGCATGCGTCATTCGTGCCGATGTTCAAAAATGGCTATGAGCACTATCGAATCAAACTTCTAAGGTCATCAGTCCCCTAGAACTTAGAAATACTTAAACCTAACTAACCTAAGGACATCACACATATCCATGCCCGAGACAGGATTCGAACCTGCGACCGTAGCGGTCGCGCGGTTCCAGACTGTAGCGCCTAGAACCGCTCGGCCACCCCGGCCGGCGTGCCGATGTGAGATTCTTTTTTAATCATCAGCCTTCTGACTTCTTTGATGTAAACAACCACAAATTCTTCTCCAGTGCTAATTTCTTCTTCTCACAGCATCACATGCACGAAACGTCCTCAATTATTTGTTGGATGTATTCCAGTCTACGACTTCCCCTACAGTTTTTAGCCTCTGCTGCTCCCTCGACTAACATGGAAGTGATTCCTTGGCGCATTACTACATGACCCTTCATCTTGTACCTTTTCGTCAATGTTTCCCATATGTACCTTTCATCGCCGATTTTGTGAAGAAACTGTAATTTCTTATCTTATACAAAATGGTTCAAATGGCTCTGAGCACTATGGGGCTTAACTTCTGAGGTCATCATTCCCCTAGAACTTAGATGTACTTAAACTTGACTAACCTAAGGACATCACACACATCCATGCCCGAGACAGGATTCGAACCTGCGACCGTAGCGGTCGCGCGGTTCCAAACTGTGGCGCCTAGAACCTCTCGGCCAGCCGGGCTGGCATATCTTATCAGTGCACCTGATTTTTCAACATTCTTCTGTAACATCGCATGTCTCCTGATCAACACGCAGAGTGTGTTAAAGTTCTGACGTGATTTGCCTGTGGTATTAAAAGAAGTATTTAACGTATATATTTTGTCGTTATTATTATCGACGTTTCTGTAAAAATAACATAGCAGTTCCTCTAAATGTGAAGCTGCGTAATAGTCGAAGCATTGTGAAGTTTCTTCTTTTATCCTACAAATATTAAAGTACGCATTTCTAAGAGTTCTATTTTCATAGATATAGTCTGCAGTTCTGCACATAGTAAGTCACTCAGCGAGAGTAAGTATAATGAATTATCCTAATGGCTGTAGCACTAGTAAAACAATCAATGAAACCACTGGCCGACCATAGTCTCTGAGAATACGTCTCACGAAGCTTTAATGACAGATACCACAAATGATAATACGTTCCTGAAATGTGTCGTATGCATAAAAAAATTGATTATCAATACCAATTCGTTTAATTTTATTATTTATGGATCGTACAGTTGGAAATTTGCATCTGCCGTTTTGCAATCTGCGAATTTAAATGTGCATAAATGTCACCGACATCTTGAAAAGTGAATTAGAAACAACTGAACTATATTTTAAAGTAAAGTACTATTATGACATCCAGAAATACGTGACAGTATTGCTCACACAACACTTTCGGCGTTGGAAGACAATAGTAATATGTTTTGAGCTACCCATCAGCTGTTTTTTTCTACCCCGTAGTAAGACAGCCGAAGACTCTCATACAGTGGCAAGAAGGCGTCGTATTGAAGTTCCTCAATATCTGTGTATTGTCATTAGATCGCCATACGATCACTATATAATTTCCTTGTTCTGTTGTTAAAAGCATTCAGATGTACCATGCATGTACCTGCTAATGCTTTAATGTTTTCAGTGTATTACTTTTGTCATTTTCTAGTCATTACGTCAGCAAACCATGGTTCCCAGCTCGACGTTGGTGATGCCGCTCCTTGCTACCTGCTTCACCGCTCCTGTTTTCGAGTTGAGCGATGAGGTATGTGGCAATGAGGGGCTTCATCAGACCTCCGGCTGTTCCAAGATGAAGGTGGCTACATCAGCATCAAATTGTCCAGCAAGGTTTAAAATTCCATTTGGATCGCTCAGTGTTTGCTATGCTATAGCATAAGAAGTCAACCTCATTCTACCAATGACCTTGCCAAAGAAGGCGGAGGACTAAACAAGGTTCAGGGCACTCGCTTGGGCTTGGGATGGGAAAACCGTGGAAGTGTCGGCAACGGAGAACGGCAATGGAAACCATTGCATTTAAGACACATAATGTGCATCCACGACATGCGGTTTGTAATTGAAAAAGTGTCATGATGATTTCTCCATTGGCAAAATATTCTGGATTATTCTCCCATTCGATCTCCGGGAAGTACACTCCTGGAAATGGAAAAAAGAACACATTGACACTGGTGTGTCAGACCCACCATACTTGCTCCGGACACTGCGAGAGGGCTGTACAAGCAATGATCACACGCACGGCACAGCGGACACACCAGGAACCGCGGTGTTGGCCGTCGAATGGCGCTAGCTGCGCAGCATTTGTGCACCGCCGCCGTCAGTGTCAGCCAGTTTGCCGTGGCATACGGAGCTCCATCGCAGTCTTTAACACTGGTAGCATGCCGCGACAGCGTGGACGTGAACCGTATGTGCAGTTGACGGACTTTGAGCGAGGGCGTATAGTGGGCATGCGGGAGGCCGGGTGGACGTACCGCCAAATTGCTCAACACGTGGGGCGTGAGGTCTCCACAGTACATCGGTGTTGTCGCCGGTGGTCGGCGGAAGGTGCACGTGCCCGTCGACCTGGGACCGGACCGCAGCGACGCACGGATGCACGCCAAGACCGTAGGATCCTACGCAGTGCCGTAGGGGACCGCATCGCCACTTCCCAGCAAATTAGGGACACTGTTGCTCCTGGGGTATCGGCGAGGACCATTCGCAACCGTCTCCATGAAGCTGGGCTACGGTCCCGCACACCGTTAGGCCGTCTTCCGCTCACGCCCCAAGATCGTGCAGCCCGCCTCCAGTGGTGTCGCGACAGGCGTGAATGGAGGGACGAATGGAGACGTGTCGTCTTCAGCGATGAGAGTCGCTTCTGCCTTGGTGCCAATGATGGTCGTATGCGTGTTTGGCGCCGTGCAGGTGAGCGCCACAATCAGGACTGCATACGACCGAGGCACACAGGGCCAACACCCGGCATCATGGTGTGGGGAGCGATCTCCTACACTGGCCGTACACCACTGGCGATCGTCGAGGGGACACTGAATAGTGCACGGTACAACCAAACCGTCATCGAACCCATCGTTCTACCATTCCTAGACCGGCAAGGGATCTTGCTGTTCCAACAGGACAGTGCACGTCCGCATGTATCCCGTGCCACCCAACGTGCTCTAGAAGGTGTAAGTCAACTACCCTGGCCAGCAAGATCTCCGGATCTGTCCCCCATTGAGCATGTTTGGGACTGGATAAAGCGTCGTCTCACGCGGTCTGCACGTCCAGCACGAACGCTGGTCCAGCTGAGGCGCCAGGTGGAAATGGCATGGCAAGCCGTTCCACAGGACTACATCCAGCATCTCTACGATCGTCTCCTTGGGAGAATAGCAGCCTGCATTGCTGCGAAAGGTGGATATACACTGTACTAGTGCCGACATTGTGCATGCTCTGTTGCCTGTGTATATGTGCCTGTGGTTCTGTCAGTGTGATCATGTGATATATCTGACCCCAGGAATGTGTCAATAAAGTTTCCCCTTCCTGGGACAATGAATTCACGGTGTTCTTATTTCAATTTCCAGGAGTGTACATTCCAAGGAGGAGGTGACGATGAGAAACAATACCGAACAACCAAGGAATGGATCACATTCTACTAGTCTGGGGGTGGAATGTCAGAAGTTTGAACGTGGAAGCGAAGCTAGAATATCTGAAAAGAGAAATTATAGGGCTCCGTGAAGATATAATGCCTTTTAGTGAAGTAAAATGGAAAGAAACAAGGATTTTTGGTCAGATGAGTATTGGGGCATCTTAACAGCAGCAAAAAAATGGTATAACGGAAGTAAGATCCGTTGTGAATAGGAAGATAGGGCAGAGAGTTAGTTTCTGTGAATAGTTCAGTGATAGAGTTGTTCTCATTAGAATCGACGGTAAACCAACAACGGAAACAGTAGTTCAGGTATACATGCCAACTTCACAACCAGAACATGAAGAAATGGGGAAAGTGTGTGGCGTCGTTGACCAGGTATTTCAGTAAATAAAGGAAGATGAAAATCTAATAGTCTTGCGGGATTGGAGTACCATTGTAAGGAAAGAAATAGAAGGAACGTTTATGGGGTAATATGGGTTTGGTAACACGTACGAGAGAGGACAAAGACTAACTGATTTCTGCAGGCAGTAATACTATGTTCAATAATCACAAGAGAAGGAAGTATACTTGGAAAAGGCCGGGAAATACGGCGAAGATTTCAGTTAGAATACATCGTGGTTGGACACAGATTCCAAACTTTGATTTTGGACTGTAAGGCGATCCCCATGTGCAGATATAAATTCGTATCACAATTTAGTAATGATGAAAAGTAGGTTGAAGTTTAGGACAATACTCAGAAACAATCAATACTCAATGGTTCAAATGGCTCTGAGCACTATGGGACTCAACTGCTGAGGTCATTAGTCCCCTAGAACTTAGAACTAGTTAAACCTAACTAACCTAAGGACATCACAAACATCCATGCCCGAGGCAGGATTCGAACCTGCGACCATAGCGGTCTTGCGGTTCCAGACTGCAGCGCCTTTAACCGCACGGCCACTTCGGCCGGCTAGGTTACGGAAGTACTAAGGAATAAAGAGATGAACTTGAAGTTCTCTGAGGCTATAGATACTGCTACAATGAATAGCTCAGTAGATACTTCAGTTGAAAAGGAATGAACATCTCCAAAAAGAGCAATCACACAAGTTGGAGACAGAAACGTAGATACGTGGAAGGTAACTGCAAAGAAACCGTGGGTAACACAAGAAATACTTCAGTTAACCGATGAAAGAAGGGAGGACAAAAATATTAAGGGAAATGCAGGAATATAGTCGCATAAATCACTTAGGAATGAAATAAATAGAAGTGCAGCTACACCAATGTGAAATGTCTACAGGAAAAAGACGAATAAATAGAAAAGTAAAGTGATCGTTGTAAGGACTGACTCAGCATGTAGAAAAGTCAAAACAACTTTCAGCGAAATTAAAAGCAAGGGCGGTAACGTAAGGAGTACAACAAGGAGTTCCACTGTTAAAAGCAGAGGATAGAGCTGATACGTGGAAGAGATAGGAGATCCAGTATTAGAATCAGTAATCAAATGAGCTTTGGGATAGGTCGAACAAGACAAAAGGGATAGATAACATTCCATCGGAATTCCTAAAATCGTTGATGGAAATGGCAGCAAAAGACTATTGACGTTGGTGTATAGGCTGTATGAGACTCACATTACACTATCAGACTTTCGAAAAAAGAGGCATCCACACAGTTCTGAAGACTGCAAGAGCCGACAAGGGAAAGAATTATTGCACAATCAGCTTCACAGTTCTTGGGTCTAAGTTGCTGACAACAATAATGTACAGAAGAATGGAAAAAAAAACTGAGGATATATTTCATGTCGATGAGGGACCAGCGAGGCAGTTCTGAGGTAGCGCTTGATAAAGAAGCCAAAACTGAAGAAAAGTCAAAACACCTTCCTTGTTAACGCGGAAAAAGTGTACTATGATGTAAAATGGTGCACGATTTTCGAAATTCCGGAAACAGAGGGGTATCTATACGGAAAGACGGTTATATACAGTATGTAAATGAACCAAAGGGGAACAATAAGACTGGAAGACCAAGAACGAGGTGCTCGAATCAAAAAGAGTGTAAGACAGGGGTGCAGTATTTCGTCTCTAGTGTTTAATCTATACATCGAAGAAGCAATGGCGAAAATAGAAGAAGGGTTCAAGAGTGGAACTAAAATTCAAGTAGAATGGATATCAGTCATAAGAATCGCTGATGACACTCATTCCTAGTGAAACTGAAAGAGAATCATTTGAATGGAATGACTTATGCGTACTGAATACGGTTTGAGAGTAAATCGAAGTAATGACAAGTAGCAGAAATGAGAACAGAGAGAAGCTTAAACTGGTGACCACGAAGGAGATGAACTTAAGTAAAATATACCACTTAAGTGGCAAAATAACGATGACGGACGGAACGACGAGGACTTAAGAAGCAGAGCAGCACTGACAAAACGGGAATTCCTGGCCAAGAAAAGTCCACTAGTACCAAACTTATGCCTTAATTCGAGGAAGAAATTTATGAAAATGTACGTCTGGAGCATAGCGTTGTGTGGTAGTGAAGTACGGACTGTGAGAAAACCGGAAAGGAAGAGAATCGAAGCATTTCGGATGTGGTGCTATAGAAAAAAATGTTGAAAATTATGTGGACTGATAATGTAAGGAATGAGGAGGTTCTCCGCAGAATCGGTGAGGAAAGGAATATGTGAAAACATTGACAAGAAGAAGGGACAGGATGATAGGACATCTGATAAGACGTCAGGGAATAACTTCGATGGTACTTGACGACACTGTAGAGGGTCAAAACTGTAGAGGAAGACATAGACTGGAGTTAATAGAGCAAATAATTGAGAACATAGGTTGCACTTGTTACTCTGTGATGAAAAGGTAGGTGCAGGAGAAGAATTCGTTGCGGGCCGCATCAAATCAAGTAGTTTTTACGCATATCAGTTTTCATTCTTACTTCTTCAACTGCACTCTAATGACGATTAAAAAATTATCCATTAAGTTGAACCATTTTGTTACTTCTGAGTATTTAACATCCATTACGTTCGAATTTAAAGAAATGAGCAATGCGTGTATGATTTCTTTTTTCTTCAAATTTCCGGAGATTAAAAAAATGTCGAGTGTTACTTTTGAAATACTGTGTGAAAGAGTCATTCTCTGTGAAAGGAAGCTGTTTCCAAGAAGATACAAAAGTTCCAGTTAGCCATTTAAAAAGGATGAGCGTAGGATTTTGCTTGAATAAAATTCTTCTGGCTCTTTAGTTCTAGTTACAGCGTGGCGCGATCACAAAATTCTATTTCAGCTACCATTAGCTGGAACTCACAAGCTTTTGTGGGATTAAAAATACATCTGAGTGAAATGGAATTGACGTCGAGCTGCATGACTTCAGCTGAGGAAAACTGATGTTCAAATGAAAAAAAAAAAATCTACAGCAAAATGGGAAAAAGAGTTCCATTTTAAACGTTCTTTTCCTCACAAGACAGAAATGCAACATGGTACAAGATGAACTCTCTCGACAGGACAAGGATATAGCAAGTGTAAAATCGTGAAGATATCTGAGAAAATGTCTTTCAACGACGTTGAAGAATTCTTATGGAGAGAAGGAAGGAGGCCGCACAGCATTATGAAAGCATACCAGATTGCCAGTACGCGCATAATCAAGGTACTCACGTTTCTGATCTGAGAGAGAGCACCGTTGCGTACTATCAGCGTCGGTCTTCATTTATACTATTCGAAGTCCGTTGCTGATGGTACACGAGGAGGTTCTCGGGAAATTTTGCAACACAGCTTTGATGTAGTGGACGACACTTCTGCTAGTAACGGATCTCCTTCGGAAGCCGATGAAAATGCTTAGCTGACGCAGTCCCATCTAAAAGGTAAGGTCTCTGTTTGCATTATACATCAGATGCATAGATAAATTAATGTAGAAAGACCATCTAGAACTGCATGAACATGACTGATCCCATCTCTGATATTATACTCAGAACATACACTCCTGGAAATTGAAATAAGAACACCGTGAATTCATTGTCCCAGGAAGGGGAAACTTTATTGACACATTCCTGGGGTCAGATACATCACATGATCACACTGACAGAACCACAGGCACATAGACACAGGCAACAGAGCATGCACAATGTCGGCACTAGTACAGTGTATATCCACCTTTCGCAGCAATACAGGCTGCTATTCTCCCATGGAGACGATCGTAGAGATGCTGGATGTAGTCCTGTGGAACGGCTTGCCATGCCATTTCCACCTGGCGCCTCAGTTGGACCAGCGTTCGTGCTGGACGTGCAGACCGCGTGAGACGACGCTTCATCCAGTCCCAAACATGCTCAATGGGGGACAGATCCGGAGATCTTGCTGGCCAGGGTAGTTGACTTACACCTTCTAGCGCACGTTGGGTGGCACGGGATACATGCGGATGTGCATTGTCGTGTTGGAACAGCAAGTTCCCTTGCCGGTCTAGGAATGGTAGAACGATGGGTTCGATGACGGTTTGGATGTACCGTGCACTATTTAGTGTCCCCTCGACGATCACCAGTGGTGTACGGCCAGTGTAGGAGATCGCTCCCCACACCATGATGCCGGGTGTTGGCCCTGTGTGCCTCGGTCGTATGCAGTCCTGATTGTGGCGCTCACCTGCACGGCGCCAAACACGCATACGACCATCATTGGCACCAAGGCAGAAGCGACTCTCATCGCTGAAGGCGACACGTCTCCATTCGTCCCTCCATTCACGCCTGTCGCGACACCACTGGAGGTGGGCTGCACGATGTTGGGGCGTGAGCGGAAGACGGCCTAACAGTGGGCGGGACCGTAGCCCAGCTTCATGGAGACGGTTGCGAATGGTCCTCGCCGATACCCCAGGAGCAACAGTATCCCTAATTTGCTGGGAAGTGGCGGTGCGGTCCCCTACGGCACTGCGTAGGATCCTACGGTCTTGGCGTGCATCCGTGCGTCGCTGCGGTCCGGTCCCAGGTCGACGGGCACGTGCACCTTCCGCCGACCACTGGCGACAACATCGATGTACTGTGGAGACCTCACGCCCCACGTGTTGAACAATTCGGCGGTACGTCCACCCGGCCTCCCGCATGCCCACTATACGCCCTCGCTCAAAGTCCGTCAACTGCACATACGGTTCACGTCCACGCTGTCGCGGCATGCTACCAGTGTTAAAGACTGCGATGGAGCTCCGTATGCCACGGCAAACTGGCTGACACTGACGGCGGCGGTGCACAAATGCTGCGCAGCTAGCGCCATTCGACGGCCAACACCGCGGTTCCTGGTGTGTCCGCTGTGCCGTGCGTGTGATCATTGCTTGTACAGCCCTCTCGCAGTGTCCGGAGCAAGTATGGTGGGTCTGACACACCGGTGTCAATGTGTTCTTTTTTCCATTTCCAGGAGTGTAGATGTTCTGCGTTCATTTCCAGGACATGTTCAAAGCACCAGATTTGTCAACTGCACACCATATGTAGCTATGAATTCCCACAGCCAGAAGATTCTGTTGTACTTCTCGGTGAATTTGGAGTACGCCAATTCTGTTATCTCGAGAGTGAATCTGCATGAGTAATAACAACGAATTGTCATCAGTGGTACCAATAAGTAAACAAAACAACTGCTGTGTATGTTCAGTAGACATTAGATGTGTCAGATAAGCAATGGACGTTTATGGTGACACTGTACATACTACAATAAGAGACTGTTTCCCATACACAAAGGATTAATCACAAAAGTGATGAACTCAGAGTCTGAAATTATGGCATTAATGAATGTCAAATAGCAGTTCTGAACTAACGTATTTAAAGTGTATGAATGGATGACAGTTTGGTGTAGCACAAGAATAGAGGTTGATGAGGCAGATGAGCAATACAGTACAGTATCATGAGCACCGACCAACATGCAAAGCAACAAGGGATTACAGTCGAGCCAGCTGCAGGCCAGCACAGATGTTACGCCTTACAAAGCATAATACACCCGTCTGCCAGCCAGGCGAGGTATGGAAATACACTACTGGGCATTAAAATTGCTACACCACAAAGGTGACGTACTACAGATGCGAAATTCAGCCGACAGGAAGAAGATGCTGTGATATGCAAATGACTAGCTTTTCAGCGCATTCAGACAAGGTTGGCGCCGCTGGTGACACCCACAACGCGCTGACATTAGGAAAGTTTCCAACCGATTTCTCATACACAAACAACAGTTGACCGGGTTTACCTGGTGAAACGTTGTTGTGATGCCTCGTGTAAGGAGGAGAAAGGCGTACCATCACATTTCCGACTTTGATAAAGGTCGGATTGTAGCCTATCGCGATTGCAGTTTATCGAATCGCGACATTGCTGCTCGCGTTGGTCGAGATCCCATGACTGTTAGCAGAATATGGAATCGGTGGGTTCAGGAGGGTAATACGGAACGCCGTGCTGGATCCCAACGGCCTCGTATCACCAGCAGCCGAGATGACAGGCATCTTATCCACATGGCTGTAACGGATCGTGCAGCCACGCCTCGATCCCTGAGTCAACAGATGGGGGCATTTGCAAGACAATAACCATCTGCACGAACAGTTCGACGACGTTTGCATCAGCATGGGCTATCAGCTCGGAGACCATGTCTGCGGTTACCCTTGACGCCGTATCACAGACGGGAGCGCCTGCTATGGTGTACTCAACGACGAACCTGGGTGCACGAATAGCATAACGTCACTTTTTCGGATGAATTCAGGTTCTGTTTACAGCATCATGATGGTCACGTGCGTGTTTAGCGAAATCGCGGTGAACGCACATTGGAATCGTGTATTCGCCATCGCCATACTGGCGTATCACCCGGTGTTATGGTTTGGGGTGCCATTGGTTACACGTCTCGGCCACCTCTTGTTCGTATTGACGGCACTTTGAACAGTGGACGTTAATTTCAGACGTGTTACGACCCGTGGCTCTACCCTTCATTCGATCCCTGCGAAAACCCTACATTTCAGCAGGATAATGCATGACCGCATGTTGCAGGTCCTGTATGGGCCTTTCTGGAAAATGTTCGACTGCTGTCCTGGTCAGCCCATTCTCCAGATCTCTCACCAATTGAGAACGTCTGGTCAATGGTGGCCGAGCAACTGGCTCGTCACAATACGCCAGTCACTACTCATGATGAACTGTGGTGTTGTGTTGAAGCTGCATGGGCAGGATCTATGCACCCAAATTGCGTGAAAATGTGATCACATGTCAGTTCTAGTATAATATATTTGTCCAATGAATCTGCGTTTCTTCTTGGTGTAGAAATTTTGATGGTCAGTAGTATAGATGACACAGCAGCACCTACAAAGAAGTGTTCAGCATAGGTGTTGCAAGGCGTAGCACAGCCTATGAGTGTATGAATACCTAGCCACTAACACTCTTGCGAAAACATCGCAGCACTACCGCCATGGGACTGTGACACTTGGGGTGCTGTCCAGAATGTTGTATGGGGTATGCAGTTTAACCTCACATCAGGGTAGCCTGCCCTGAGGCACAGCTGCCTCCACCACGTGGCCTGCCACACTCTTGGACAAAGCGTTCTTTTCCACTGCACTCTCACAGTGGATCACAGTCGCCACAGCGCTTCACATCAGCCGGACCTCAGCCTGGAGGACATCAGTGTCAGAAGCAGCAGCATTAAACCACCGCTCAGCAATGCCGCACCCAGATAGCTGTGCAGGACATCACGCACTCACGCACACAAACACACACACTCACTCTCTCTCTCTGTCTAACACACATGCACACACACACACATACATACACACACATGATGGAGGCAACTGGATGCCTCAGCCAAGCTGCCATTGTTTGGAATCTGGCCAAGTGTACAGCTGCAAGAAACAATTCTAAGGCAGCAGAGAACAAATCTACTGCTGCCAGTCCTTTTTTCAAATACTTTCAGCAATGTCTGAGAAGATCAGTCAATGTCAGAAGGAAATGTCTCCCATTGTCCTTTGCACAGTTACTCCCAGTGCGGCATGTACTCAAGGAGAAGAATTATAGGGACGAACATACGCTCTGAAAATATCCCAAACAATTTCTCTATCATTCGGATCTCAACATACAATTACATAGCTTTTTGCTGTGGACACTTCTCTGAGAAAGAAACTCTGTGGGATGAATGTTGTGATGGTGAAATCTAAGCACATTAGGATGGGGAATTAATCATTTCAAATACATTTGCACTATCTTGTACAATGTTTCACACTCATGTCACTGACAGCTCATAAACAAACATTTGCAGCTATCTCACAAACCGCTCATTTTGCCGACCCATGTTTATCAGACAACTTTTTAGGTTGAGTCATAATAGGTTACTTTTACTAGCCTCATTCTCACTCTTAATTATGATATACTCTGTAAACATATTTATATCCTGGTTGATAGCATCGGAATTTCCATCACATTATTTCCTGATAATGGTGTTGTATCCATGACACAAGCATCATCCACCCCCACAGCCCCGAGTCACCCAGTGTTAACTTTTCAGAATTTCCTAACATCACACTTTACCTCTTCATAATTCCCAAAATGTATAAACAGCTCCAATACTGTGATTATAAACCTTAGGGATTATCTGGCGGAGGTATTCAACCAGCATCCAATGTGTCCACCTACAAACCTTTCCACAGTGACCCAATTTCCAAAATCCACCAGGATCTCTACCCATTCTCAAGTGTTTCAGACCTCTCCCTTGAATCTATCTCCCTCCACACCCCCACAGCTCCCTGCTCTTCTACCTTTTATATGTTTCCTAGAGTTCATAAAACCAACCACTCTAGAAATCCCATTGTGACTGTTTACTGTTCCCTACAGAGAGAATATCTACTATCATAGATCAAAACCTTCAGCCTACTGCCCTTACCGTATCCTCCTTCTTAAAAGATACCAACTTTTTCCCACACTCAGCCTCCACAGTACCTGTTGCTTTACCACCCAGCACTCAGCTCATGACTATTGATACCACCTCTCTCTACACTATTTTCTCCAATGCCCAAAGTCTCCCTGGTATGGAACACCACCTCCACAATGCCCAGCTGACTACAGACCTGGTACCTCCTTCCTAGTCGCCATGACCAACGATACCTTCACCTACAATTACTTCTCCTTTGAAGGCATCACCCACAAACAAACCTGTTGCATGGCAATGGGTTCGCACATGGCACCATCCTATGCCAGCCTGTTCATGGGATATCTAGAAGAATCCTTCCCAACCATCCAAAATTCCAAACCCATTATTTGGTTCAAATTTGTTGTTGACATCCCTGCATCTGGCTGTGGGTGAGGACAACCTATCCACATTCCTCCAGAAACTCAACACTTTCTGTCCCACTCGCTTCACTTGGTTGTTCTCAACCCAAGGAGCCACCTTCCTCGATGTGGACGCTACATCAGCACTTCTGTCCCAGCCAGACCTACCAAACACCAACAATATCTCCACATTGACAGCTGTTATCCGTTCCATATTGGGAAATCCCTTCTCTCATGACTCATTATCACCTAAGACTTGAGCAAAATAATCAAATTCTGGACAAGGACTTTGACTACATGTCATCATACCCTGAAATGAGGAATATCTTCCACACCATACTCTCAACTCCTGACACAGTGGTATGAGTCTGCCCACTGGACCTATGCAATATCCTTGTCCATGCCTATTCCATAATTGCTCCCAACCCTTTGACTCTAGGCTCATATCCATGCAGTAGATATTGATGCACTATATGCATTATTTGTACCATACATAATCCCACTACTGTCCAGCCTAGTCCTGCCACAGGCATCTTCTACCCCACTAAAGGCAGAGACACCTGCGAGAGCAGCCATTTTATCTACCAACTAAGTTCTAACCATGGTGCTGCTTTCTGTGTCACATGACACCTAACAAGCTGTCTGGTTGCATAAATGGTCACTGAGAAACTACGGCAGTAAATCAGCTGGACCACACAATTGCTGAGCTTACCACTCATTGTGGTGTTCTTCTCCACAATGACTGCTTCATAGCCATGTGTGTATGAGTTGCAGCTGTTGCAAAAGTATTTATTTCCAAGTGCAGCATAAAGATTTCATCTGAAAGCTCTAGTATTTTAGCAATCTTTTACATTGTGCTCCTCTATGTGATAAGCAGCAACCTATCCTTTCTAAGTTGTTATTATTTCACCCTGGACTTTCCATTGTTTGAAGATAGAGATTTTGATTTATTTTCACTGTTTTATAAAATCTGTACAATTTGTAATTTATTTACAACAATGATACATTTAATTTGTTGCATGTAGTTACAATAGTTCCTTCAAGTAATACTTTTGAATTAGGCTTCACTTTCATTAAACCTATTTACAATATCATGAAATTTGTTATATTTTCATAAAATAAATTGCAGAAAGGTAGTTGTATGACATTAGGTGGAGCACCTTTGACAGCTCTGCCAGGAGAGAAAGATTGCACAGACACAGTTCTGGCACATCAACAGTCTTTTTTTGCCATGCAATAATTGTGAACAGAACAGGGAAATAGGGAAGTGATATGCACTATTCTGCATCTAATGCAGCTCATGTGATACATTCAGTGCTCTGACTATCCTCTACAATTCTACACAACTCTATTTTTGTTAGCTCTAATAATGTGAGACTACCTAATTATAATTATATAACAAAAAGAAATTACATTTAATCAAAAATAAATTGACATTAAGGTACTAAAATACAGAACAAGAAATGAAAGTGATCAGCTGCTTTTAAATTTTCACATATGTTGAATTCTGTTGATGTACTTCTGTTTGCAGAAGTGATATAGTGGTATATGTTGTAACCTCTGCCAGACTCTGGTAGGTGACAAGCTAAGGCTAGCTATAAGTACTACATCACTACAAGTGCCACATTATACTCAACTCCACAAACAATTGTCTAAAGGAGAATCATATACTGCTATATCTTTCACAGATGCCACGACAAAAGCACAGAATTTGAGATGTGAATAGAAGTATGTGACACACTGATGCAAAATATGAGATTTAGGAAGATTGAAATTTATTTATGATTAGCAAGTGATGATTGACACTTTGTAAAAATTGTTTAAAAGCAATGGTTGTACATAGTTGTATTAAACAATTTATTACATGGCCAGTTTCGCTCATTTACAGGGTATGTTCAGGTGTGTACCTGTAACAAAAGACCAAAATAAACACAATAAGCCATTAAAAGAAACAATCGTAAATCTAGTACTCAACCTTTATAGTCTACTGAGAACTTAAATTGTGAAATCATAGTCATACATAGCGTAATTCATAATATCTCTCAACCATCATGACACAACTAAATCTCTCCAGTTAACTGTAAATCAGAAGATATTTGGTGTCCAGTAATATTGTGGCAAAATACTTTGCAAAACTGATCCTCAATACTGAACACTGAGTACAATCATAGTAGTTATAGAAGTAAGGAGAGAGATAACATAGAACCAAAGAACCCACTATAATTTTAAAGCATAGGAACTCCTCGACCTATTATACCTTAATATTTTTGAGTCAATGACAAAATAAAGAGGCAAGGGTAAAACATGGAGATATAAATTATTTTGCATATGACGTATGGTCATAGTCCATTACAACATTGTATAACATAAAATACACTAGAAGAATGAACACACCATCTGTACTACCAACGACCTTTTGTAAACAACTTACAAAGCATTATAGTATCTTACATCATCACACGAATGCATAAAAAGACTAAACAGGAAAAAGAAGACATCATTATACCAATGTAATGGTAAACAACCCATGTTGACATACTCTTAAGCCACATGGTATAGCCATGCAGTCTGAGGCACCTTGCCACAGTTTTTATGGCCCCCCGCATCATAGGTTCGAGTCCTCCCTCAGGTGTAGATGTATGTGTTGTCCTTAGTACAAGTTTGTTTAAGTTAAATTAAGTTATGTGTAGCCCTAGGGACTGATGATCTCAGCAGTTTTGCCCAATAGAAATCTATCGCCACCATACTCTTAAAACATTTTTTATACAACTGATGGTCAAAGTAGACTAGAACATTGCATAAAATAAAATGTTCAGGAAAACTGAAGATACCATCTTGAAAATGACCTAAGAATCTGAAGCAAACTACTTATAAAGCATTAAGTTATCTTACTCACTTCATCTATATAAAATACAATCAATCCCACCTTAATCATGATCATATTTACCCTAAAATAAAAAATTCAGTATCCGAGGTGAAGGAAACGTAATATCCAAGCACTAAAAGTGAAACCTACATATCAATGTACGAGCATAGTTAAAACTTCTACTATAAAATGATTATATATATATACAAAAAACAAAGATGCTGTAACTTACCAAACGAGACAGCGCTGGTATGTTGTTAGATACAATAAAAAACACACAAACGCACATACAATTATTCAAGCTTTCACAACCCAAGGTTGCTTCATTAGGGAAAAGGGAAGGATAGGGGAAGACTAAAGGATGTGGGTTTTAAGGGAGAGGGTAAGGAGCCATTCCTTTGTTTTTTATATATATTTTTTCCATGTGGAATGTTTCCCTCTGGTATATGGTGACATTACCACATTATAATGATATTCTGTATCAGAATCACAATAGCTCAGGCTCCTGGATTAGATTAGATTAGATTTACTTTCATTCCAAATCTGCTATAGTGAGGATGTCCTCCACAATGTAGTATGTCAGAAAAACGATGATACATGACAAATATTTACAAGTGGAAAAAATAAGCTAATGTATGTTCCACAGGTCCCAAGTGAAATGATTGTCATATTTTTAATGAACACTATATGAAAGAATCATTTTACAAACACCCATTTACGAAGATCGCATTAATACACTGAATTTAAGAAAATGGTTTTTTTGTTTATAAGGTAATAAACGTATAATAGAACTACTGCAATACTAATTTACAATGAACACATTACTGCACCAAAATGGTGCAAAAGTTAGATTGTACTTGCACACATACACACACACACACACACACACACACACACATATATATATATATATATATATATATATATATATATATATATATATATATATATACGCAAAAATCAGTGGGTTCTACTGAGGAATTCATGATTCATGAATGGAGTAGAAGGAATTGGCAACCAATAAATCCTTTATGCTTCTCTTAAACTTAATTTCATTGGTCGTTAAGCTTTTTATGGATGCTTGCAAGTTATTGAAATTGTGTGTTCCTGAATAATGCACACCTTTTTCTACAAGAATAAGCGACTTTAAATCCTTGTGAATATTATTCTCATTTCTAGTATTGATTCGATGAGACACAAACAACAGCACTATACATTCATCCTTACCAATAAGCAATTCCAAATATAAAAATCATTAGCCCTGTACTACAACAACATACAAATTTAAAACACCTGTTATATTCAGCCTATTATTATTACACAACATAAAAACAACCCTACTGCTAATTTTAAGCATATGATTACAATAGCCCATACAAATGTTTAAGTAACAAAGTCATCTTTGCTATACATGTCCTGAAGCAGTAACCCATACCATTATACATTCAGTACTTTTGGTATCACTGAGCAAGCCCACTCAATAAGTATCCTTTGAATACAGCACACCATTGTAGAATGAGAAGCTATTTGTCACCTTCAAGACTTATTTGACCAAACTACCAATTGTTATACACCATTCAAACAATCTTAACACATACAAGATTCAAAGAGTTTGAAAGATGACATCAAAGTGAGAAAGCACAAGAAAGTTTTCATTAATTACCAGCACTGCAAACGCTATGAGGGGGTGCTGAAAATTTATGCCTAAGAATTTTTTATGTTTAAACTCTTGAAAGTACTTAAATAAAACAACAAATGTTAATTATACACTTTTACTCTTCATGTCTACGTATTTGCTCCCTGTGCCATTATAGGACTCCAGATGGTAGTGTGCAGCATGGTAGTGTGTAATGTGACTATATATTGGATGCCTAATAAGTGCCTCAGCCGAATAGGGTTTATTGTGGCGTCAGTGGGGTATCATCCAAAATGGTAGCAGGACTAAAACCAACACCAAAAGTTAGGCTGTATTTCTTATTGTCTAACTAATTTGCATTATGGCAAATGAAGGTGTAAACAGAATGACTACAAGGTCTGTACATTGCATGTTGGTTCTATTTTCAGTATATGGCCATACAAATTTCTTAATAAGTGAAGTGCCCCAGGGATTAACGCACTGGACTAGCATTCGAGAGGAGGATGGTACAAATCCACATATGGCCATCCATATTTAATTTGTCGGCAATCCCTCTAAATCTCTCCAGACAAACGCCAGAATGGCTCCCTTGAAAGGGTACGGTCTCTATCGTTTCCTATCCTTGAAATACTCGAATGCTCCGTCTCCAATGACCTTGATGTCGACAAAACGTTAAACACAAATTTTCCTTCCTTACTTCTTTCAAATCTCCTTCTCTTCTAAAGTTGTACTTTTATTTTAGGTTATACATGATCATTTTCAAGCTGTAATTAACTGTATTTTATGCAGATGATGTAATTAAGTAAGATAACCCGAGGAGTATGACCTTGTTTGCTTAAGGTTGCTACGAGATTGTCAGGATATAGTTAGTTAGTTAGTTATGTGTTCCATTAATCAGTAGCAAGGAAAACTGTTATGATGTGGAATGTGTCAAATACACAAAAAATGCGCACAGGAAACAAGTTTTTTTCTTTTTTTTGTTTACATTATAGTGTTATACCTAAATATTTCGGTTATCTATCCCATTCCCTTAAATGGCACAAGATGTGTATATTATATCTCCAGATATATTTACTCATATTCAAGAATTCATCTATGGTATAGAAGGAGTTGTCGAGGAGGTATGATTTCAATTTGTTACTGAAACTATTACTGCTGTCTGTCAGACATTTTATGTCATCTGCTAATTTACCAAAAAGTTTTATAGCAGCATATTTTACCCCTTTCAATGCCAAAGATAGGTTAAGTCATGGATAGTGTAGGTCTTTCTTTTTTCTGGTAGTGTGATCATGAATGTCGCTGTTGATTTTAAACTGATCCATGTTGTTGAGAAAAATTTCATCACTGAGTAAATGTACTGTGAAGCAGTTGTAGGAATTCCTAACCTTTTAAACAGATGCCTACAAGATGTGTGACTATGAACCCCACACATTATTCTAACTACTTTCTTTTGAGCAGTGAATACCTTTTGCCTAAGTGTTGAGTTGCCCCAGAATATTATTCCATATGACATCAGAGTGGAAGTATGCAAAGTATGTTAGCTTACTAATTTCTACATCCTCAAAATTGGCAATTATTCTGATTCCAAAAGTTGCTGAACCTAGTCACTTTAGGAGATCCAAAATATGAATTTTCCAATTAAGATTCTCATTTATATGTACACCCAAAAACTTAGTATGCTCCACTCTGGCTACTGACTTCTTTTGATGTGTTATGTTTATTGAAGGAATTATACTTTTTGCACAGCCGGTCAGAGTGGCTGAGCAGTTCTAGGCGCTACAGTCTGGAATCGCGCGACCGCTACGGCTGCAGGTTCGAATCCTGCCTCAGGCATGGATGTGTGTGATGTCCTTAGGTTTGTTAGGTTTAAATAGTTCTTAAGTTCTAGGGGACTGATTACCTCAGAAGTTAAGTCCCATAGTGCTCAGAGCCATTTGAACCATTTGAACGTTTTGCAGCAGAAAATTGGATGTACTGTGCTTTTTCAAAGTTCAGGGCAAGCCCATTCTCCGAAAACCAATTAATAACTTTTCCCGAGACCTTATTTGTATCATTTTCTATCAGACTTTCTTTTACTGGATTAATAATTATGATTGTATCATCAGCAAACAGTGTCACTTCAGCCTCTTCTTTCACATAAGAAGGGAGGTCATTCACAAATATCAAGAACAGGAGGGGACCCCATGATCGAACCTTGTAGAACACCTGATGTAATTTCACCCCAGTTAGATGAAGTGTCAAACTCCCTTGAATCACCTGAAGCATATAAAGAGGCTTTTTGCTTCCTGTTCTGTAGATATGACTTAAACCACTCATATTCTGATCCATTTATACCAAAGAATTGTAATTTCTCCAACATAATGTCAAGGTTCACACAATCAAATGCTTTGGATAAGTCAGAAAATATTCCTACTGGTGACATTTTACTGTTTAAAGGCTCTATTGTGTGGACAGTGAAATTGTATGTTGCTGTCTCAGTGGAACAGCATTTCTGAAATTCGAACTGTGATTCACTAAGTGTCCCATTACTGTTGAGATGGAAATGTACTGTTGAGTACATTACTTTCTCAAAGATTTTTGAAAATGCTGTAAGAAAGGATACTGGCCACTAATTATTGACATCTGTGGTTTTCCCCTTTTTGTAGAGAGACCTGACAATGGCATATTTTAACCTATCTGGAAAAATACCCTGAGTCAGTGATGCATTACATATGTGACTCAAAACATCAGCTGTAATTGCACCACATTGTTTTAACAACTTCTTAGAGATGTCATCTACTCCAACAGAACATTTATTTTTCAAAGATTTAATAATTTTCATTATTTCACAAGAGGTTGTTAGATGAAACTTAATGTGACTAAATTTTTCAAAACTGAATTTTCCATGTACTGCCTGGCTTTTTCTTTTGAACTGTTCTCACCAATTTTTTCTCCTACACTTAAGAAGTGATTGTTAAATGCATTAGCTACCTGTGTACTGTTGGTTAAGATTGTCCCATTCTCTTTAACAGTAATACTACCTACCCCAGTGGTTACTTTTCCTGTCTCCCTTCTAACAACATTCCACATTGATTTGATTTTATTGCTGGAGTTGTTAATTTCTTCTCTAACATACATATTTCTTGATTTCCTTACAACTTTTCTCAGTATGTTACAATAATTTATATAGTGTAAAACTACTTCTGGATCTTTACTAGTTCTTGCTGTCTCATACAGTTTTCTTTTTCTTTATGAAGACACTTTAATACCTACAGTAACCCAAAGTCTCTTTGAATAGTTTGTGGTGTTACATTTAGTAATTTTCTTTTGAAAACAATGTTCAAAAAGGGATATAAATTTATCAAGAAATATGCTGCAGTTATCAGTAGCATTTGGCTCATTATATATATCTTCCCAGTTTACATTTCCTAAACTTTCTCTGAAGTGATCTATAGATACCGGGTTGAGCACCCTCACACTTTTAATAAATTGTTTCTTAAGTTTTGTAAGTTAATCAGTTGTGCATCATGGTCAGATAATCCATTTACATCAGGGAAAGCATGTGTTTGTTCTACATCCTCTTGCTGTACAAATACAGTATGTATTAGAGTACTACTCTCCTGAGCTATATGTGTAGGGAAATTGATTATTGATTCTAAGTTATATGTTGCTAGAAACACTTCCAGTTCACTTTTCCTATCAGAATTGCTTAGAAAGTTAACATTGAAATCACCACATATTAATAACTTCTTCTTTTTGTCTGACAGACAGCATAATAGGGAGTCAAACGTTTTTATGAATAGCTCCCAATCTCCTAGTGGAGACCTGTACACTGTTGCTAACATCAACACAACATTATCTAGCTTAAGTTGACATGCCCAAACCTCAAAGTGCTGATCAACACAAAATTTGCTTACTTCAACTGTTCTGTATTTCTACCCTTGTTTTATGAAAATGGCAACTCTTCTTTTATCCATACTAGATCTACAAGTGTAAGATACCCATTCATACTGACATTTTCCATCCCCACAGTTACATGGTGCTCAGACAGACAAAGTATATCAATCTCATCCTTATTTTTGAGATCATCTAAACACATTATCAGCTCATCTACTTTATTTTTTATTCCCCTGATATTTTGGTGAAGTAAGTAGATACACCCTTAGCTTTATCCCTATTTCCTGTGCATGAAGTTTGTTTTTTTCTATTTTCCTTGGTTGTTGTCTGTCTGGAATTTGGCTTTAACCTTAAAACCCTGTCTGCCTGGTCCCAATAACCACAGGGATCACTCCTTGTGTGACTGTGCCCCCCTTACAGTATCTACTAATAGAAAAGCTAACTTATCTTTCCCCTTCCTATTAAGGTGCAGCCCATGTGTAGTGTAACCCCACCTACCAATAGCATCAACTGGAACAACACTCATGTGAAACTTTGCTGGTGTCTGGAGCATCCCGTTCAGCTCAGTGTTAACACGCCTTACAGCAGTGTTTACCAGGGCTGATCATGGCGCTGAAAGACCTCCACAAACCCCACACTCGTGTGCCCAGTTTCTCCTCCTATTTTATCCAGATCACTCCTAATACTATATCTTGGATTCATAGCCAGGCTGTTTCCTGTTCCCCCAACTATAATTACCTGATCTTCCTTCTCAAAGTCCTTGCATAGCTGACCTAAGTTTTCTGTCACCTGGCTAAGGCTAGCACTTGGTTTCACAAAACTTGTGAGCTGGTACTCTGTCCCTAATTTCTCCTGAAGCCGTTGGCCCACACCCCTCCCATGACTGCTGCCTATAAGCAGTATTCTTCTTCTCCTATTCTGGTTTGATCCCGACCTGTCTTTTTTCTTTAAGCTAGTATTCTGCTTCAACCTACATTCAACTACATCTGAATGAGGCCCTTCCTCCACTACTTCAGATAGCAAGCCAAACTGATTTTCTAACTGAATTTCAGAAGTTTTATCAATTGTTTCCTTTTCTCGCCCTTTGCTTGCTACCTTTTCCCAGCGCCCAGAGTCCTTTTCCTCCCTTAGCTTACATAATTCAAAATTCGCGATTTCTAATTTAGCCTTAAGGGCACAAATCTTTGCCTCCTCTTCCGCGATCTTCCTGTCCTTTCTACATAACCTACACTGCCATGGAAGAGCCTCGTTATCTACCCTCGTTTCCTCTCCGCTGCACTCGCCCCAATGAAACCACAACCTGCAGTCTATACAGAACACCCCCTCTTTCAAATTTCTACGGCAACCACCACACTTGTCACACATGGTTTGATAGTAAAACGTAACACAAAATCAGAAAATAACCAACAACACAATAATTCCGTAAACTGTACTAATACGTAACTAAAAACAAATGTAAGCAATCTTATAAACTTCCTTCAGAAACTTTTAATTAACCACAAAAATTCTGGATGATAGACACGAATTAACTTAACTTTGAAGCGCTAAGTCTAGTCAAAAACAAATATCTACGCTCGTACGAAATTTACGCCTAAGGATGTAAACAAACTCGCGACTGCCGGCCTTTACGAAATACTTCCTTTTCAATGTAATTACGTTTAGAAAAACGAAACCTTCAATAGATAGATTAGATAAAAAGTAAATGCACTAGTCTAAAATGTAATATTAACTACATTAGTTCTTGTTTCAATATTAAACGCTTAACTTAGTGAGAGCTCTGTACACGCGCGTCCGCCTGGCTGCAGGGCTGAGGGCTGCCAACCTGTGATCATCTGGATAGTGTTTAGTTTCCCTGGACATTTCATTGTATACTGTGTTTTTGTCTGCAGTGACCGTGGGTCGTACGTAAAATATTTTTAATAGTGTGATGACATGTGATATTCGACCATAATTCCTTCATGTTTCCATTTACTTCGTTCATGTATATGTATGACGATGTAAGATACCATGATTGGTTGAAAGTTAGTTACATTAGGTTTCTACTTGGCTGGACAGATGGTTGGTTCATTCTTCTTGAACATTTTATGTTATACGATGTAATCTATTACTACCAAAGGTAATATGCAAAATAGTTCACATCTTCATGTTTTTCACTTCTACTCTTTATTTTGTCATTGAGTCAGCGATTTTAATATACCATAGGTCGAGTAACACTCTGATTTAAAATTACCCAGGGCTCTTCGGCTCTGTGTTGTATCTCTTCCTACTACTCTGGCGATGTATTGAGTATGCTAAGAATCGCATGTTGCATCAGTATTGTAAGGTGCTTCGCCACGCAGTTACTGGACACTATATCACTCCTGATTTATAGTTAACTGGAGAGACTGGCTTGTGTCATGATGGTTGAAAGTGATTGAGAGTTGTTACACATTTGATTGTGATTTCATAATGTAAGTTCTCAATAGGTTATACATGTTGAGTACTTCATTTACAGTTGTTTTTGTAAGAATCTTTGTTCTCTGTTTTGGTTTTTCTTTGCATGTAGACACCCTAAGATGCTCTGATAAGGAGCGACTCTGATCGTGTAATAAACAGATTAATACAGCCTGGCAATCATGACATTCATTTACTGATAACTATGCGAAAGTATGTAAGTTATAATGACAATTTGTCATCTTTAAGCTCAAGATTTTTACTGCAATGTTTCTCTAATCTTAGCATTCAGAGCAATTGCATAACATTTTTCATTTTACTGGAACGTTTATTCATTTGTATAGCTCTGTAAGTGGAAGGAACTACCTTTACTATCAAGGTGTATACTTCCCAGTTTATTTACCACTCCAGTTCCTCGATAACGTATTTTAACATATCACAGATCTGAAACACGTCATTATCGACTGTGTATCTTGTGTCACCGTCTTCATTCAAGCTGCTGTCCTCAACAAGTGTCTAAACTATTCTTGACTTTTGTAAAATATATAACATTAAGTCATTTACGGAACTGTCAGTTACTTTAGCGAAGGTGTAATGTCTGGTGGACATTAATTCGTTGATGGAATATTACCGTAGATGAGAAAATGTTTCACGATAAGTGAGATGTTGTCTTACACAACAATTAGGCATTTCACATGCTCGTCACCAAAACAGAGAAACTCCACCGTAAGTGTCTACGGACTCGGTACGGACTTTCTACAGTGTCACCTCAGCATGCATAATCGGAAGATTTTCTGCGTCTTCGGCAAGACGTCCTTTAGAGTAACGATATACATTTATGCATGAACCCTCTCTACAGCTCTAGAGTACCTGCGGAATTGCTGCTTGGAAGAACCGTTCAGTTCGTATACGCGCGTGAGAAAATTGCTCTCACTGCATTATCCGAAGAAGTTACAGCGTTCCGTCAATTGCGGATATCACTTAACGCCTGTCAACTCGTTTGGTCATAACAACTGCCTTTCTCCTTATTTGGAAGTGTAACACAGTTTCTCCTACCAGACTACACTGCCTGATAAAACAAGTGAAGCACCCAGAAGACATGGTCGGACGTCATTTTGCGCAGGGTTGCAGCCAGCCAAGGAAGTCGAACAACTAACTGAAATGGGCAACGGAAAGGGAGACGGTTCATGTTAATTGATGTTGGTGGTCGGTCATGGAACTCAGAGCCGGAGGCTCTGCCTCCCAAGAAAGACCTACGTACTGCTCTAGGTGTGGACCACAAGAGAGAGAGAGGCAACCGCTCTGCACTGCACAAACCTCCAGTGCCCACATACGTAGCAGTTCCAGCAGAGGGCTCAAGGCGTCTCGTCAGCAGCTTTAATTGGACAGAACTGCTTCGGTTCTGAAAGACAGGCAACTTGTGTCACGTAGGCGTAGCGTAAGTTACTCTGCGTGAAAACTTGTAAAGATTTCACTGGGCCTTTTAGATTGGTCACCGGAGCGCAGTAGTGTCGTTCGTGTTTAGTTTTGTAACCAGGCCTGGTAGGGTACAAAAGGGGGTGAACAGCGTCAGGTGTTGAGTCATAACTGTGAAAGACTGCGACATGCCACGTAGTCGTCTGAGACAGCGTTGCCAGCACCTGACCCGAGTTTGAAAGGGGCCTCATTGGGCGTGTCCATTTGGCTTGATGGTCGACTCTTGCAACATCCAGATTCGCGGAACATTCGGATGTGACAGTGGCCCAGTGTTGGACTGCATAGGAATGTGAGGGGAGGCATACTCGTCTTACACGTTCCAGTCGATCACGTCTGATCACCATAAGAGCGTATCAATATGCTGAGTACCAAGCAAATCGTAACCCCTTCACATCTGCGCCTGACATCAGAGAACAAGTAATATAGACTAGCTACAAAAATCTATGTCATCCCGCACCATTGGTCAGACAGTAACAGCGAGTGGACTAGGGAATTACTGTTGTATGCATAGGCTGCTGTTAACACTAGATCATAGATGGCTGCGTTTGAAGTAGTGCCGTGGTAGGGAGAGCTGATGAAGGGCGTTTTATTGCGTTGTGATAAATCGCGGTTCTTCACCGCCCTAGAAGACTGTCGACGACGGGTATGGCGGCGACCTAGGGAGGCACAGCGGCGTTATTGCTGACGCCATGGTGTGGAGAACCATCGGGTATGACTTCAGGTTGCAGGTGGTAGAGATTGTAGTGATTGAGGGAACTGTGACAGCACAGCCTCTCATGGTGTAAGTAGGCTGTTTATGTTTTCTCTATGTAAGTAGGCTGTTTATGTTTTCTCTATGTAAGTAGGCTGTTTAGGTTTTTTATTGGTAACGCCACCTCTGTATGACAATCACTGGCTGTGCTGTGGGCAGTCTGTGTCTGCTTTGCATTGTTGTAATACTCGCCATTGTAGTGTTAGGCAGCTGGCTGTGAACAGCGCGTAGCGTTGCGCAGTTGGAGGTGAGCCGCCAGCAGTGGTGGATGTGGGGAGAGAGATGGCGGAGATCTATAATTTGTCATGAACTGATATATATATTATGACATGTGATGATATTAAGGTAAATACATTGTTTGTTCTCTATTAATATCTTTCATTTGCTAACTATCCCTATCAGTAGTTAGTGCCTTTAGTAGTTTGAATCTTTTATTTAGCTGGCAGTAGTGGCGCTTGCTGTATTGCAGTAGTGGGAGAAACGAAGATTATTGTGAGGTAAGTGATTTAGTGATTTGTGAAAGGTATAGTTTAATGTTTGTCAAATCTGTATTGGCCAGTGCCCAACACCATTTGTAAAAATTTTTGTGGGGAGCATGGGGGCTATGTAAGTAGGCTGTTTATGTTTTCTCTATGTAAGTAGGCTGTTTATGTTTTCTCTATGTAAGTAGGCTGTTTAGGTTTTTTATTGGTAACGCCACCTCTGTATGACAATCACTGGCTGTGCTGTGGGCAGTCTGTGTCTGCTTTGCATTGTTGTAATACTCGCCATTGTAGTGTTAGGCAGCTGGCTGTGAACAGCGCGTAGCGTTGCGCAGTTGGAGGTGAGCCGCCAGCAGTGGTGGATGTGGGGAGAGAGATGGCGGAGATCTATAATTTGTCATGAACTGATATATATATTATGACATGTGATGATATTAAGGTAAATACATTGTTTGTTCTCTATTAATATCTTTCATTTGCTAACTATCCCTATCAGTAGTTAGTGCCTTTAGTAGTTTGAATCTTTTATTTAGCTGGCAGTAGTGGCGCTTGCTGTATTGCAGTAGTGGGAGAAACGAAGATTATTGTGAGGTAAGTGATTTAGTGATTTGTGAAAGGTATAGTTTAATGTTAGTCAGGGCCATTATTTTGTAGGGAATTTTGAAAGTCAGATTGCGTTGCGCTAACAAAATATTGTGTGTCAGGTTAAGCACAGTCTCGTGTAGAATTGTTAAAAGGGGACTTTCAATGGGACGGTAACGTGTTGCCATTTCTCAGCAGGATAACGCTCGCCCACACATACCGCGTGTCTCTACTACCTACTGTGTGATGCTGCGGTACCTACGTAGTTCTGTACCCCACATAGCATATGTGGAACCTGCTCGGACATCAACTCCGCCCCAATGCTGGTATCAAGGATATCAAGGTGCTGTTGCAATAGTAGTCGGCCAGTTTGCCGAAGAGAATGCAACAGCTTTATGAAGCGATTCCCAATCGAATCAGTGAATGCATCCACACCCTGTGACGGAACGTCACATACATTGACATTTCGAGAAAAATTAAAAGGGTTTTTTGTGTGTTAAAAAATATGAAAGACTACGTCCGTGTGCGCAATGAATATCGTATGTTAAATAGTGTAGTTTATTATCTGTAAAGCTTGCAAACAGCGATGCGTTTAACAAATAGCTTTTTGTATACTGTATCTGTGTAATGTGATGAAGAAGAACAGAGATAATGTTTTTTTTGGGTTAGTTTTTTTTCTAGCTTGTTTTGTCTAGAGGAAGGCTGCCATTGTAGCACAGTTTGATATTTAATACAAGTCTGTCTGTAAGATATCAGAATATGTCCAATTGTTATTACAAAGTGTTGGTTATTGAAGTAGCGACCGCCTCCCATAATAGCCACCATTAATTCTAATTAATAACTCTATTTCAGAACTTCGTGTTGCGGGTAGCTCTCTCTCTCCAACAGCATTTGGTCGGCCATTACACTGGCGATATTTTTTAGTTAGAAATTCAGTCTGTAATATTAAAGGTAAATGCGGGAGACTTCTGCGTTTTAATCTTATAACAGTTTCAAAGCTAGTAAAGTAAAGATAAATTACATTCATTAATATTTTCGTACTGAATGAGTTCAGTATATTTAAGATTGGCCGCTTAACAGCAGATGAGATTCTCCTCAGTTTATGCCTTGCAGATAACGAATAGTAAATACAGAAAAATATTCTGTTTAATAAGCATAAAAAATATCTCAGTTTCTTTGTGAAAGTTGGTACATAAATGACCAGTAGCCACTGAGAACCAAATTAATCATTACAGTTTGCGTAAAAGCACGCATATTTTCTCTCCATAATAGCAGCGCTCACGCGAACTATCTGTTAGAGAGCGGTGAGTCGCGCGATGTGTATAAAATATTATTTCGTGCGTACTTCGGAATAGCCGATGTCCGTACGTATGTTATCGTGGTGTTGGGTTATTTCAGAGTCTCATGCTAGCCCACAACATACAAAAGTGTAAATAATATTGCGTTACTCAATATTTTTTTTATTAATCACTGTAAACATCGAATTTAACAAAACTACCAATCCCGAGTACCGCAATAAGTGACGCCCAAGAACGCGGGGCTCGAATTTTTATGTACCAAAGTTATGCACATAAATATTCGGTACATAAAGAATAACTGAGATATAGTTGTATTTATGAGAAAAAATTTCAAAGATATTAGTAAAATATATTTCTGTGTATGTTATAATGTGTCTGGTGCAAGAAATAGTCCTCTATGTGTGACATTGTTCCATGCACCCCAACATAAACACTTGCACCCGAACGAGAACTGTACGGGACCGATGCAGTGAAGATTTTGGACCTGCAGCTGACTCAATATATACAGTTGTCTCAACCGAGATATACGCAGCAGCACGCAATATCAGTTACTAAAGGTAAGGGTGTAAGTGCATGTGCTTCTGATCTGGAACCAAGAAGAGGGGTAATCTACAGAGATTAGGTATAAGGTGTAAACACAGAGCTAGTTAAGGTTAATTTCAGGTATGTATATATGGTAGTTTTAAGTATGTGTGTGAGTATGTTTCTTGTGAAGGAGAGTCATGCATTTAAATGTGTGCATGTAAACAAAGTATTAGTAAATGAATCCGTTTAGTGGCGCCTTGCACAAAATGGAAAAAAAAGCATTGTGTATGGTTCCCGGAAACACATACCAGCCGCGGATCATTAGCAGAATGTGTGAAATCTAACGATTTATCCTTTAAAGAGTATAATAATCGAAGGTATGGCAAATGATTAATGTCTGCATAGATTCCGTCTTGGAAGTGCTTGCACTCACACGTGAACCAGCAAGGCAATTGCGAGTGCAACAATAACAAAAGAAGTGAATCAGTGTTGAATGGTTATAAATACCAAACGTGAAAACCAACTAAACTCATGGGTCCAGGAAGACCAGTTGGTCGAAACTTTAAATAAGAGGTGCTGGCTAGATCAATCACTTGATACATAGTGAAAAGCCGTATCTAGAAATAACTTTGATTTACCTATTGTATGAAATATTACTATGTAATTTGAAAGCCATATTTCTTATATAGCCTAAGTAATATGTGCTAATATGTTCCAACTTATAAATGAAACTGTCCGGACGCTTACATAGTGCAATATGGATAAGATGAATCACTAATTGGAATGTGATTTGAAAAGTGAACATTAGACTGTGTGCTAACGCAGTGAGTGTTGACTGTATTTCGCAGTGTATAACTGTTGTACAAGTACAGTGAGTTAATGTAAATAAAATTAGCAGGATACATCGTGGTGCCTTCTGCCGGGTATATAATTTAATACGCAAATAGTACTGACATTCATAATGTGAAGAAATGTTTATGTGGACCAGATAAACTTCCTATGAACGGAATATCCCAAGTGGACTGTGAAAGGATGCTATGGGTAGCGCACAACGAACTGCAGATTCAGCGGCCGACAAACGAACGCTAGAGGCGTCGTAGTGCCGGCGTAGCGAAGTGAAAAGGTGTCACAGCAATGTACTCACATGGTCGCTTGCCACAGTGACAGTGTGTAGTGCAGAGTAGTGAACACTTAACGGAAAGCAAGTTGAAATGGTGGACTGTGCGAGTTCGAGCCAGAAACTTATTTCAGGAACTGGATCTCTTAGTTTGGTACATTACATCAGTGCAGACAAAAACCGTATACACGAATGATTGAGGAGTGCTTGAAAAATTAATAACATTTCTTTCAGCACCTTTGATATGTGTATTTGTCCTGCTTTGCTGATGAACTGATGTTGTCTGCAAGGTCAGCGGCCGGCCGACATTCCTGACTGCCCAGCTGATGCGTGGCGCCTGGCGACTGATCGTCAGCTGACTACGAGGACGTCACGGCGCCGGTCAGCGAACTGTCGCTACTTGCGGCAGGCTGCCGTACACACTTCTGTCGTCACGCATCAACGATTCGCCGAGAACTCAACCACTACACCATCATCGACGACTCCTACTTCGGTGAAACTTCGAAATGTGTTTATTGTTTACGACGAAATAAATAATAATTACTAAGTGCAATGTAAACTTGTAACAAACATAGTGTGCAAAGGACATGGAAACTGAAAAAACTGACTTCATGTGTAAAACCAAACGTATATCACAAATAACTTTGTAAACTAGGCAAATTGTGTGCCAAGACAGTTACGTATATTGCTTGCTTCGACAAATATTCCTTCATGAAGATGAACTTTAATATTTCAAATCAAACGTACTGTGTACGTAATATCAATTACCATCTCTTTCTTGTTGTGAGGTATATGTGCATGTTACACAAAATGTGTGACAAGACAGTTACAACTACTGCAGGCGCAGACCAATATTTTTCGAACCTTGTTATTCTAAGAAAAACGTACTGTGTACGTAATTTCAGTTACTATATATTACTTGTTGTGATGTATATGTATATCTTTCCTTGTTGATTAATTCAATTGCTATACTATCAGCATAAAAGTAACTAAGAGTATAAAAAGCTTAGATGTCAACAATCCAAAGGCTCCGGGGGGAATTTTTGAACCGTTTTTCTTTAAGCCTGTAACCGGAATGGGGGAGCGTAAGCAAATTTGTATCGGGTCTGTAGGATTCCGGGTTGTTCAAATTCTTGCTAAAAAGTAGGGTTAGACCTAGTAAACGGCAGTTTGGTCCCTTCCCACCCCCTTTTAAACCAAAAAACCGAGCGCGGTGGCGCAGTGGTTAGCACACTGGACTCGCATTAGGGAGGACGACGGTTCAATCCCGCGTCAGGCCATCCTGATTTAGGTTTTCAGTGATTTCCCTAAATCGCTTCAGGCAAATGCCGGGATGGTTCCTTTGAAATGGCACGGCCGACTTCCTTCCCCATCCTTCCCTAATCTGCTGAGACCGATGACCTCGGGGTTTGGTCTCTTCCCCGCAAATCAACCAACTAACCTAGTAAACGTACTAACCTGTAATAAAGAGGAGAAATCGAAACATGTCCATAACACATGAACTGTATATGACACACATAATTGTGAATTGAGTCCAAATGTACCTACCATACTCATGTGAACAGTAACACTTAACTAATGCTATGATAGGTTAGTGAAACTGTACGTAAAAAAGTAAACATTGCTATTTACATCCTCACTAGGGGGCCCATGTGACCGAACGTCACATAAATTGACATTTCGAGAAAAATTGAAAGGTTTTTTTTGGTGTGAAAAAAAAAACAGAAAGACTATGTCCGCATGCGCGATGAATATCGTATATTAAATAGTGTAGTTTATTATCTGTAAAGCTTGCAAACAGCGATGCGTTTAACAAATAGCCTTTTTGTATATAGTATCTGTGTAATATGACGAAGAAGAACAGAGATAATGTTTTTTTGGGTTAGATTTTTTTCCTAGCTTGTTTCGTCAAGAGGAAGGCCGCCATTGTAGCACAGTCTGATATTTAATGTAAGTCTGTCTGTAAGTTATCAGAATATATGTCCAATTGCTATTACAAAGTGTTGGTTATTGAAGTAGTGAACACCTCCCACAATAGCCACCATTAATTGTAATTAATAACACTATTTCAGAACTTCGTGTTGCGGGGAGCTCTCTTTCCCTAGCAGCATTTGGTCGGCCATTACGCTGACGATATTTTTTAGTTAGAAATTCAGTATGTAATATTAAATGTAAATGCGGGAACTTCTCTATTTTGATCTTTTAATAGTTTCAAAGCTAGTAAAGTAAACAAAAATTCCATTCATTAATGTTTTCGTACTGAATGAGTTCAGTATGTTTAAGATTGGCTCTTAACGGCAGATGAGATTCTGAGTTCAGTATGTTTAAGATTGGCTCTTAACGGCAGATGAGATTCTCCTCAGTTTTTGCCTTGCAGATAACGAATAGTAAATACAGAAAAATATTCCGTCTAATAAGCATAAAAAATATCTCTGTTTCTTTGTGAAAGTTGGCACATAAATGACCAGTAGCCCCTGAGAACCAAATTAATCGTTACAGTTCGCGTAAAAGCACGCACATTTTCTCTCCATAATAGCAGCGCTCACGCGAACTATCTGTTAGACGGTGGTGAGTCGCGCGCTGTGTATAAAATACTATTTCGTGCCTACTTCAGAATATCCTATATCCGTACTTCAGAATATCCTATATCTGTACGTGCGTTTTCGTGGTACTGGGTTATTTAAGAGTCTCATGCTAGCCCACAATATTTAACAGAGTAAATAATATTGCAGTATTCAGTATTTACTTTTTGGTTAATCACTGTAAATACAGAATTTAACGAAACTACCAATCCCGAGTACTGCGATAACCCAAGAGACTGCAACGCCATACCGACTAGTGGGCTCACTTGGCAATGTTCTTTGTAAAAGTGATTCGATTTTGTAATCACTAAAAATAACTATACACACCATCTCAGCCCGCGAAATTCCATTTCGTTTACTCATGGCTTTCAGGGTGCTACACTCCTTTGGCCAGGCAGTGTGTAATTTGGTGGAAAGCAGAAAAAGTGAGTAACAAATTGAAAAGGCAATAAATGCAATTTGTTTTCGTCACCATCTGCCTAACGGTACTGAAAAATGAAAGCATCTGTAATAACGTAATTATTTACTGAAAAGCTCTACCGCAATACACCTCGTTTCTATTAATTAGGGAAAGCACAAACATAGCTATAGCTTAGTGAAGCATGAATCATTTGACAATAAATTGCAGAACATTGTTATGACTGTAATGCCGCAGGCAAGCTCCACATGTAGACTTGTAGTATGGACAGTCGCAGGAAAGTGACTGTAATCATGTACGACCCAGTAACTACCATGCTATAAGACGGCAGTGCTGGAGCACGAAAATTTCATCTTGTTATATATAGTGCTGCCGTAATCTTTTTTCTACGTCTATCAATCCGATCTAGATTGACTTGCTTTTAAGCTGCAGATATTCAAAGAGAAGCGAGGTAGAAACATCCTATACGCTCAGCATTTAAAATATATTTTTTTTTTCGTGGTTTCTTAAATTACTTAAGTTTAGGGCTGTAGCAGTTATTCTGACAATACCACCTCCCCCCTTACTTTCTTTGCACATTCGTGGAATCTTCGGGCGATACTGCGTATGTCCTCTTAATGAATCACTGAAAATTATCATCTGAAGCTTATAAAACGGACAATGTCATCAATGGGAGGACAATATTGTTGCCATTAATAAGATGTTTACCCGGAGTTCACCCGAAATTGCGTTAAAGGTATCACGACAGGTGCGTAAGGCTTCATACACTTTCAGCAGTTATGAAAAAGTTTTCCCTTTCAAGAAGTAGGTTGCACCTAAATCTATACTCTGTTCATCATAAGAACAAACCTGATATAAACATTACGACGTGTGTTCCTACGCGTTTGCTTGAATCTCGTTGGATTTCGTTTCACGTGGAGCGAAAGGCAAGCTGTGTCCAGTACAGTCTAGTACGATCATAAGGGTACGTTTTACGCTGTGTCACACACACATAGACTGAGCGATAATGCGGTACAACAGCCTTACTGGCGCATCGACAATGGCCAGCCAGAGGTCCAACTAAGCTGCAATGATGTGAGCAGTTGCAGTTCAGACGTAAAAAGAGACGAATAAAGAAACAATATAGCTTCGAATGCCGTTTAATTTTTAAAGAGAACGAAATAATATTCGGCAAAACTCCAGCACTACCACGCGCCTGTTAGCTTACCAGACGAAAAGCATGAAATGATCTCCTTCTCACCTGGCATAGTATTCTATTTACAAACAAGAGTGATGACAATTCCTAACTTAAAACTAGGGTAATTTTTCTCAGCGAGCTATGTGTGACACAAAAGCATACTGTTCAGATTCCACTGTACTGTAGAACAATGAAGCGACAGAAGGCATTAATTATAGCCAGTCGTCTGATAATCTCTTAGCTCCTTCCTTATCAGAATCCGAGAAATACATTTCAATTCTAGAACTGTCATCTGCTAGGTTGATAACGAGTTGATTTACAGTAGAGTCCACGAAGCCAACTAGGCGCCGCATTTTCTCCTCTTATTTTGTGCCGTTCTATCTCCTGCCTGTGACCTGTGAAAAAGCTGTGTGCGTTAGTTCCAATACACTCGGCAGCTTAATTGTCTTGTTATTTCTCGGGCCCTTAAAAATTAAATTGTTATTTTAAATAGCTGTTAATTTAAGCAACCTTTACTAACAATCTTTCATAAAAATCGAGAATTAAGAATTTGTATATGAAATGAAAACAGCAATTTCGCGTGCGATATGTAATTAGAAGCAAGAAGACGCGCATTATTCACAAAAAATGATTATGACTTTTACAATTACGAGATGTGAATATTTTAAATTGAACGAAAAAAATGACTATTGAGACTTAAACCACGAACTATTGTTGGTTAATAATCAACTACGCTACCGACTCCGCTATACATCAGATGCGGATGTATATGTCAACTGTATATAATACAGTCCCTAAGAAAATTTGAAAGCCGACTATTTCTGTAAATTTATGAAAAATATTAAGAACAACCTATTTCTCAGCAGTTTTTAGTGTTTCACTACCACAAAAAGCAGCCTCTATTTTTCAAGCAGCGTATTACCAGCGTGACAATCAGAGCACAACAGTGCAGAGACTGTGACTGTACACGATTTTTGAAATAAAAACTACATAGCTAAAGCATCATAAAGAAAAATGGTAATGGTTGTTTACACATTTGGATATCTTAAAGTTTCATTTAACGTAACTTAGTAGTAATAAATCTAACATACAAAGCCAGCCGGAGTGGCCGAGCGGTTCTAGGCGCTACAGTCTCGAACCGCGCGACCACTACGATCGCAGGTTTGAATCCTGCCTCGGGCATGGATGTGTGTGATGTCATTAAGTTAGTTAGGTTTAAGTAGTTCTAAGTGCTAGGGGACTGATGACCTCAGATATTAAGTCCCATAGTGCTCAGAGCCATTTTAACCATTTAATATACAAATAGGCCCTACTTTCGAGAGCGTGACAATACCAGTGGTTGGTTAGTGTAGCTCATTCTCGGTTAGATAGTCAGTGAGAGAGCACTCCAAATCCCTGCTCCTAATAAGCCAAGTACACCATTCGTTTGTTGCATATTTTTATGAGCTTCAAACAGGAGCGACCCCAGTAATGAATGGGAACTGTGATTTATGTGTACAGATACGAGCTGAGTTGGTGACCCTTCACTCACAGCTCCAGGCTGTGTTGGCTTCCATCAACAGCTTGAGGCTGCTGCCAAGGAGCATCACTGTGGGGGATCAGACACAGGGATGCGAGGGACGTCGAGCACGCCCATGTGTCCCCTGATCGGTCCACTACTGTGGCTGCTCCAGGTACTGCCTGCACTGACGTTGACCCCTCACCCGTGATCGAGTGAGAGACCATTCCGAAGTACGGCAGGCAGCAAAAAACTTTCTGAATGACCAATCGTAGGGCCTCCCCAGTTCGTTTGACGAACAGGTTTCGGGCGTTATCTGTCGCTGACGGTGTCTCTAAGCCGGATGCAGTCGTCCACCCTGTTTCAGAGGAAGCTTCTTATCCCACAAGATCTGGGCATTCACAGAGGTTGGGTATGCTGGTAGTTGGAAGCTCCAACGTTAGGAACATGGTTGCCAAGGAGGGGAAAGAAGCCAGTGTGCACTCCGTGTCCGTACGTGGGGGGAGTGATTCCGGATGTGGAAAGGGTGCTTCCGAAGGTCATGAAGAGTACAAGATGCAGCCAACTGCAGGTGGTGACTCATGTCAGTACCACTGACGTGCGTCGCTTTGGATCAGAGGAATTTCTCTCTGGTTTCAGGCGGCTAGCGGAAATGGTAAAGATTGCCAGTCTTGCTTCCGAGATTAAGGCAGACCTCAACATCTGCTGCATCATCGATAGAACCGACTGTGGTCTTTTGGTGCAGAGCTGAGTGGAGGGTCTGAATCAGAAGCTGCAGATTCCTTGACTTGCGCCATCGGGTGGTGGGTTTCCCGGTTCCGCTTAATAGGTCAAGAGACCACTACACACGGGTAGCGGAGGCTGTGTAAAAGGTACTGGGCGGTTTTTTAGGTTAGACGTCTGAGGGAACCACATAAAGGGCGTCTGTCTAAAAGGGGGCAGGTAAAACACAGCAAGGTAGTTGTAGTAACGGTCGATACTGTAGTTGTAAATTGTCGTAGCTGTGTTGGGAAAGAACCAGAGCTTCAAGCCGTGATAGAAAGCACTGAAGCTCAAGTAGTTATAGGTACAGAAAGCTGGCTAAAACCGGAAATAAGTTCAGCCGTAATTTTTTCAAACGATCTAACAGTGTTCAGAAAGGATAGATTAAGTATAGTTGATGGTGAAGTATTTATTGCTGTCAGAAGCAGTTTGCCTTGTAGTGAAATCGAAGTAAATAGTTTCTGCAAAATAGTATGGGTAGAGGTTATACCAGACAATCAGATGAAACTATTGATTGGATCGTTTTGCCGAACCCCTCAACTCTGAAGATATAGTTGCTGAACAGTTCAAAGAAAACTTGAGTCTCATTTCAAATGGGTACCCCACTCATACAATTATAGTCGGTTGTGACTTCTAACTACCCCCGATGTGCTGGAAAAATTGTGCATTTAAACCCGGTGGCAGGCATAAAACGTCATCCGAAATTGTACTGAATGCTTCCTCAGAAAATTATTTTGAACAATTAGTTCATGAGTCCACTCGAAGCGTAAATGGTTGCGAAAGCATCTTGTCCTCTTAGCAACAAATAATCGTGGACATATAGTGAGTATCGTGACGAATACAGGGATTAGCGACCACAAGGCAGTTGCTTCTACGCTGAATACCGTAACACCTACAACCATAAAAAAGAAACACGAAGTATATCTATTTAAAAAAGCTGATAAAAGTGCTCTTAATGCCTTTTTAAGAGACAGTCTTCACTCCTTCCAATCTGATCATGTAAGCGTAGAAAATTTGTGGAATGATTTCAAAGAGATAGTATCGACTGCAATTGAGAGATAAATTAAACGAATAAGTGATGGTACTGATACCCCCATGGTACACAAAACGGGTCAAATCGCTGTTGCAGAAGCAGCGAAAAAAAATGCCGAATTTAAAAGAACGCGAAATTCCCAAGACTGGCAAAGTTTTGAAGAAGTTCGAAATAAAGCGCGAGATGCTTTTAATAATTTCCAAAACGAAATTCCGTATCGAAATCTGGCAGAAAACCCAAAGAGATTCTGGCCATATGTAAAGCACACCAGTAGCAAGACGCAATCAATACCTTCACTGCCCGATAACAACGATGAAGCCACTGATGACAGTGCCACTAAAGCAGAGTTATTAAACACAGATTTCCGAAACCAATTCACCAAAGAAGACGAAGTAAATATTCCTGAATTTCAATCCAGAACAACTGCCAAGATGAGAAATATAGAAGTAGATATCCTCGGTGTAACAAAGCAGCTTAAATCACTTAATAAAGCCAAGGCCTCCAGTCCAGATTGTGTACCAGTCAGGTTCCTCTCAGAGTATGCTGATAAAATTGCTCCATATTTAGCAATTATAGACAACCGCTCGTTCACAGAAAGATCCGTACCTAAAGACTGGAAAACTGCACAAGTCACACCAATACCCAAAAAGGGAAATGGGGGTAATCCGTTGAATTACAGGAACATATACTGTATTCGAACATTATGAAGTACCTCGAAGAAAACGATTTATTGACACATAGTCAGCAAGGATTCAGGAAATATCGTTCTTGCGAAACGCAGCTAGCTGTTTATACTCATGAAGTAATGAGTGCTATGGACAGGGGATGTCAAATTGATTCCATATTTTTAGATTTCTAGAGGGCTTTCGACACCGTTCCTCACAAGCTTCTTCTAACCAAACTGTATGTCTATGGAATATCACCTCAGTTGTGCGACTGGATTCGTGATTTCCTGTCAGAAAGGTCACAGTTCTTTGTAATAGAGGAAAAGTCACCGAGTAAAACAGAAGTAATATCCGGTGTTCCTCAAGGAAGTGTTATAGGCCCTCTACTCTTCCTGATCTATATTAACGCCATAGGAGACAATCTGAGTAGCCCTCTTAGATTGTTTGCAGATGATTCTGTCATTTACCGTCTTGTAAAGTCAACAGATGAGCAAAACAGATTGCAAAAAGTTGTAGATAAGATATCTGTGTGGTACCAAAAGTGGCAACTGGCCCTGAATAAAGATGAGTGTCAAGTTTTTCACATGACTTCTAAAACAAATGCCGTAAATTTCGATACGCAATAAGTCACACAAATCTGAAGGCTGTAACGTTAACTAAATACTTATGGATTACGATTACAAATAACCTAAATTGGAACGATCTCATAGATAATGTTGTAGGCAGAGCAAACCAAAGACTGCTACAGGTCTACTAAAGAGACTGCTTACACGACGCTTGTCCGCCCTATTCTGGAGTATTGCTGTGCGGTGTGGCATCCGCATCAGGTGGGACTGACGGATGACATAGAAAAAGTACAAAGAGGGGTAGCTCGTTTTGTATCATCGCGAAATCGAAGATATAGTGCCAAACACATGATACGTGAGTTGGAATGGCAATCATTAAAACAAAGGAGTTTTTCGTGGCGACGGGATTTTCTCATTAAATTTCAATCACCAGTTTTCTCCTCCGATTGCGAAAACATTCTGTTGCCACCCACCTACATAGGGAGAAATTATCATCTAGATAAAATAAGAAAAATCAGGGCTCGCACAGAAAAAATTAAGTGCTCGTTTTTCCCGCGCGCCGTTTGAGAGTGGAACGGTAGAGAGACAGCTTAAAGGTGGTTCCTTGCAGATTCGGCCAGACACTTTATTGTGAACAGCAGAGAAATCACGTAGATGCAGATGTAGTATACCTGTGCTACGGCTTCTAACCAGTCATCACGTTTGTGTTTGTTTGCATCACGGCCCGGCCGCGGTGGCCGTGCGGTTCTAGGCGCTCCAGTCCGGAGCCGCGCTGCTGCTTCGGTCGCAGGTTCGAATCCTGCATCGGGCATGGGTGTGTGATGTCCTTAGATTAGTTAGGTTTAAATAGTTCTAAGTTCTAGGGGACCACAGCAGTTGAGTCCCATAGTGCTCAGAGCCATTTGCATCACGTTTATTCTTACGGTGAACGGAGTGTAACAATATTTTTCTCTAAAACTACTCAGCGTAGAACGGAGTTAACTGAAATCGTTTAGCTGTGACATGAGAAATTACCGGGACTTTTTGGCAATTTATTGTCGTCAGACGATGCCTTGTTTCTCTTTAGCGGTTTTGTCAACATCCATAACTATTACACCCCTTACTGCTGAAAAAGAGCTTGAAAGGTCTCTGTTGGATTCCTTTCATGTTAATTTCTTAAATCTGTTGTCATTTACGGCATACATTCCACTTCTAAATTTACTGTGGTGTTTCTGACTATCTGGGAGGAGACTGAGCAGTAAAACGTGTTACTTTTACACATAAACAAGAACGATCTGTCACACTACTACACTTTAAAACACAGTTTATAAGTAATTCATGTCACACAGTCTCATACAGAACCTACATCCGCTTTCTTTTATATACTGTATATCATAAGATACTGTCAATACTGTCATCCCCCTTCCCTTCTGTGTGAGAGGATGAATGAGCAAATGTATTTCTAGTTGCATGCTTGATGGTAGCAGACAATCCTGTCTGCTAGAGAACAGTAGGACCAACGTCGGAACAGGTAGCTACGCTTTCTAAAAGCAGAGAGGTTTCTATTCTTAGTATGGTCCTGTCCGTCGCTGGTCATGTTGGTATAGGAAGCTGCCTTTCTGGTCACTTCCGTTTGTATCTGTTAAGCACGCTCTGTAGCGGCCCAGGTCAGTCGGTCCACGGCGAGCGTCTGAAGTGGTAAGATCTCCGGCTAAGCGCGTGTCTGCTAAGTCCGTAGGACAATGGATTTCTTAAGTTCAGCCTAACTGAAAATTTAATCACCTTTATTTCAGGTTTAGCTCTAAAATATCTAATCTTATCTTAAATTGCAACCCAGTGTATTTCGAGTGTGAAGTTCAGAATATCTTCCAGTAGTTGCTTTGTCACTACTTTGTGAGTAAAGTGGAACCATGTGTTGATCAGTAACTCTAAGATCATCAATCTTAAATGCGAATGTGCGTGAGATTATAACATCTCGTCTTGACAATATTTTTCAATGTAGCAACTTTTCTTTATGTTCAACCCACGTGGGGTGTACTTTGTGAGACCAGTACCACGTGCTTATACAATTGTTTGACCCATCAGGTTAATAGTAAGACGATAGTAACCAGTTCGAGGTTTTTCTTTTGTAAATTGCTTTTCGATATAATTTATTTTAATTATCAAAATTACTGTGGAGTTACACTCTTTGTGTTAACCAAGTTGACCACGTGAAGCATGTGGTGTAATCATCAAAGTAGCCCTCAGCTATTCTTTTCGGGAAGATTTCACAGAGAGTTAGTATGAAATTAGTATACCAGTGTAATTACATGACGGACAGGATTGCGCTACGAATGTAACTTCTTTGGGTGAAAATTGAATCGGTTGGTTGTGGTTAATTTCCTCTTGCATATGTTTCAACGTTCTTCGTGTGTTATTTTATGAATGCAGTGTTGCATGCAGTCTCCCAATCTTGGCTCCATATTTGATGTGTTCTGTAAGATTACAAACTCACATTTTCACAATCCTAAATAAGGCACCAGTTCAGTTATGAATAAAGTTTAATATGCTGAAATTTCAATGATCAATGTTAAAATAAATTTCCAAATATAAACTGATTTATTTCTTTTTATTTCTCTTTTATATATATATATATCACCGGTTGTCGTATGGCTATTAAAAGATTGTAATTAATGTTAGTCTGGTTGGGAATTTGGTAAACTAGACTGGATACCTGGTGAAACAGTTGCTCAGTAATGCAAGGTTAACTTCCCCAGACAGCTCACAGCTTTTAAACCGCTTTTATGGTCTTGAATATCAGCACCGCTTACACCTCACATTAATGCAACAACATTACAAGCTGATGCGTTAGAAACTAACTGCGTGTAAAAAATGTTCTGTGTCTTGCCACTTTAGATCCACTCCCCACTTTAACAACGACAACAGGTGAATCTTAGTTGTCCCGAAAACCCGGAAGACGTGTGTACGACCAGCAATTTCGCAGTGGGACAGCACTACACATTATGCAGATTGGTGAACCTCCGTTTATCACAAATAAAGTGGTGAAGTGTTTACATAATTCTTTCTCGATTTATATGGATTGGCTGACGTACCCATACGAATGACTGCTTTCAGCCTAGATCTAATGTGTTGTGATTTTGGGTCTGGTTCACTGACAGAAATCAAAAACTTCGGTTAGGTGAAAGCATCGGTCATCTCTGTGTTCATACTTACTTCACGTGGAACACTGAGATCGGCAGATGCAAACGAAACGGATCCGTTACAAACACTTGTTGCGAACAACAGGGCTAGCGCATAAAATTAGTTTCTGTAGAACGAAATCAAACATTTACTGTAATAATTTTTTGTACTCACGTATTAACGAAGTATCAGTACTCGGAAAACTGGCAGTGGATTTCACCGTCTTGTCTAAATATTATGTACGTACAGTCATGGGCAATTAAATAACAAACGTCTTTTCAAGTAATATGTAGGTCACCCTTCGTCCCTGAAAACGGTGGTGACCCGTTGCTCAATGCATATCCAAAGCAGTTCCTAAGATCAATAATAGTGGATGGGACCAGATGGGTGACATAATTTTCATACGCCGTATTTTCTTCATTTTTTTGTTAATCACTGGTGTGCACAGCACTTCTCCTCACTTATCAAATAGGTACCACAATTTAATAACTAAAATACCGCTTAGAATGCGTCCAGCATCTTGTACGCATGCTCGGCATTAAATCCTTCTCCGCCTCCTTCCCCACTTCAGCCACGTGACTCTGGAATAAAATGCCATGTAACCATCGTCTTTAATAGCCCTCTGTATTAAAGAGGAGGTTTTGTCATCGGTGTAGTATACCTCTAGGCAAATCTTAGTTGTTTTCTTTGTTTCCAGCAGTGAACCAGTATTTCTGTCACATTGTTGACACTATCCATACTTTTATTGCTATTTATTTCTCTTATCTTCCTTTCATCTCATCTACAAATCTTACCAAATTCTTCGGAGCTTTCTCTAGTCTTAACATATAACCAGGCGCCCTGTCCCTTCTTCTTATCAGTGTTCCCCATATATTCCTTTCCTCTCCGATTCCGTGCAGAACCTCCTCATTCCGAACCTTATGAGTCCAGATAATTTTCAACATTTGACCGTAGCGTCATATCTCATATGCTTTGATTCTATTCTGTTCCGGTTTTCCCATAGTCATGTTTCTCTATTGTACAACGATCTGCTCAAAATGCACGTTTTCTGAAATTTCTTTCTCAAATTAAGGCCTATGGTTGATACTAGTAGTTTTCTCTTGGCCAGGAAAGCCCTTTTTGACAGAGCTAGTCTGCTTTTTAAGTTCTCCTTGCTCCGTCCACATAGATTATTTTGCTGCCTAGATAGTAGAATTCTGCCTCTTGATCATCACTCCTGATACGTTTCTCACGGTTCTCATTTCTGCTACTTATCATTGCTTGAGTCTTTTTTTCATTTATTTACCCTCAGTCCTCATTAAACTGTTCATTTCATTCAAAATATCATGTAATTCCTTTTCACGATTACTAAAAATAGCAAAGTCACCAGCAAATACTACCACTGATATCCTTTCACATTGAATTTTAATTCCACTCTGGAACCTTTCTTTCACTTCCATCATTGCTTCTGCAGTATATAGATTCAACAGTAGAGGCGAAAGACTACATCCCTTTCTAGTGCCCTTTTTAACTCGAGCAGTTCGTTCTGGGTCTGCCACTCATATTATGTCGTCTTCGCTACTGTACGAGTTGTATATTACCCGTCTCTCCCTGTAACCAACCCCTATTTTCCTCAGAACTTCGAACATCTTGCACCATGTGACACTGTCGATCGCCTTTTCAAGAACAACAAATCCTATGAACGTGCGTCCTTTTTTCTTTAGTCTTACTTCTATTATCAACCACAACGTCAGAACTGCCTCTCTAGCGTCATACCTTTCCTAAAGCGAAACTGATAGTCGTCTAATACATCCCCAATTTTCTTTTCAGTCCTAATACACTGGAGCGCCAAAGAAACTGATGTAAGTATGCAGATATGTGTATTTAAATACAGAGATATATATACACTCAGAATGGGGCGCTGCGGTCGGCACCGCTTAAGTAAGACAACGAGTGTCTGGCGCAGTTGTTGGATTGGTTACTGCTGCTACAATCGCAGGTTATCAAGATTTTAGTTACTTTGTACGTGATAATGTAGTTGGCAAACGAGCGATGGTGCACAGCATCTCCGAGGTAGCGATGAAGTAGGGGTTTTCCCGTACGACCATTTCACGAGTGTACCTTGAATATCAGGACTATCTGGGATGCATTGTAACGTGCTGTTGAGAAGAGATCTCCACCCCGTCGTACTCTTACGGATTTAAGGACAGCCCTGCAGGTTTAACGGTGACAATTCCCTCCAGCACTACCTACATTAGTCGAGTCTATGCCACATCGTGTTGCGGCACTTCTGCATGCTCGGGCGAGGAGGGGGGGGGGGGGCAACACAGTATTATTAGGCAGGTGCACCAGTTTCTTTGGCTTTTCCTTGTATTGCTCTTCTCAGGAAATAGGATGCATGAACTGTTGAGCTCATTGCGCGATAATTCTAGCACTTATCAGCCTTCGGAATTGTGTGCAAGACATCTTTTCGGAAGTCAGATGGCATATCGCCAGAAATCATATATTCTGCACATCGCCGTGATTAGTCGCTTTGTTGCCACTTCCCCCAATGATTTTAGAAATTCTCATGAAATGCTATGATACTGATTCCAATACTGAATCCCATGCCTTTTCCATGAAATGTTAGGATACTGATTCCAATACTGAATCCCATGTCTTTTCTATATCAACTCTTGTTTCTTCTTCTATCACATCAGACAGATATTCCCACTCACAGAGGCCTTCAATCTACTCTTTCCACCTATCCGCTTACGATTGTACTGGGCACTAGAAATTGAGGTTTGAATAGTTCGGCTCGAGCCCCCAAGTGCTTTGACACGAAAGTATATATATTTGTTACACTCAGGCTAATTGAGCGGTCCAGAGATGTGGCTGGTCTCAATGTTTGGCTACGTTTTTCGTCGTAGGGTGCCAGCTCACACCCGTCGTAAAATCAATTTTTAAGCTGAAATAGAGTATAACAAAACAATGCATCTACATCTACATCTACATGGACACTCTGAAAATCACATTCAAGTTCCTGGCAGAGGGTTCATCGAACCATCTTCACAATTCTCTATTATTCCAATCTCGTATAGCGCGTGGGAAGAATGAACACCTATATCTTTCCGTACGAGTTCTGATTTCCCTTATTCTATAGTGGTGATCGTTCCTCCCTATGTAGGTCGGTGTCAACAAAATATTTTCGCAATCGGAGGAAAAGTTTGGTGATTGGAATTTCGTGAGAAAATTCCATCGCAACGAAAAACGCCTTTCTTTTAATGATTTCCAACCCAAATCCTATATCATTTCTGTGACACTCTCTCCCATATTTCGCGATAATACAAAACGTGCTGCCTTTCCTCGAACTTTTTCGTTGTACTCCGTCAGTCCTACTTGGTAAGGATCCCACACGGCGCAGCAGTATTCTAAAAGAGGACGGACAAGGGTAGTGTAGGCAAGTCTCCTTAGTTGCTCTGTTACATTTTCTAAGTGTCCTCTCAATAAAACGCAGTCTTTAGTTAGCCTTCCCCACAACATTTTCTATGTGTTCCTTCCAATTTAATTTGTTCGTAATTGTAATACCTAGGTATTTAGTTGAATTTACGGCTTCTAGATTAGACTGATTTATCGTGTAAGCGAAGTTTAACGAATTCCTTTTAGCACTCATGTGGATGACTTCACACTTTTCGTTATTTGGGGTCAATTGCCACTTTTCGCACCATTCAGATTTCTTTTCTAAATCGTTTTGCTGTTTGTTTTGTTCTTCTGATGACTTTATTAGTCGATAAACGACAGCGTCATCTGCAAAAAACCGAAGACGGCTGCTCAGATTGTCTCCCAAATCGTTTATATAGTTAAGGAACAGCAAAGGGCCCGTAACACTACATTGGAGAACGCCAGAAATCACTTGTGTTTTACTCGATGACTTTCCGTCAATTACTACGAACTGTGACCTCTCTGACAGGAAATCACAAATCCAGTCACATAACTGAGACGATATTCCATAAGCACGCAATTTCACTACGAACCGCTTTTGTGGTACAGTGTCAAAAGCCTTCTGGAAATCCAGAAATACGGAAGCACTCTGAAATCCCTTGTCAATAGCACTCAACACTTCATGTGAATAAAGAGCTAGTTGTGTTTCACAGGAACGATGCTTTCTAAACCCATGTTGACTGTGTGTCAATAGATCGTTTTCTTCCAGGTAATTCATAATGTTCGAACACAATATAGGTTCTAGAATCTTGCTGCATATCGACGTTAACGATATGGACCTGTAATTTAGTGGATTACTCCTACTACCTTTCTTGAATATTGGTGTGACCTGTGCAGTCTATGGGTACGGATCTTTCGGCGAGCGAACGGTTGTATATGATTCTTAAGTTTGGGGGTACTACATCAGCATACTCCGAAAGGAACCTAATTGGTATACAGTCTGGACCAGACGACTTCCTTTTATTAAGTGATTTAAGTTGCTTCACTACTCCGGGGATATTTACTTCTACGTTACTCATGCTGGCAGCTGTTCTCCATCCGAGTTCTGGAATATTTACTTCGTCTTCTTTTGTGAAGGCTTTTCGGAAGGCTGTGTTTAGTAACTCTGCTTTGGCAGCACTGTCTTCGATAGTATCTCCATTGCTATCGCGCGGAGAAGTCTTTGATAGTTTCTTGCCGTTACTTCACATACGACCAGAATCTCTTTGGATTTTCTGCCAGGTTTCGAGACAAAGTTTCATTGTGGAAACTGTTATAGGCATCTCGCATTGAAGTCCGTGCTAAACTGCGAGCTTCTGTAAAAGAATACCAAACTTGGGAATTTTGCGTCTGTTTAAATTTAGCATGTTTATTTCGTTGTTTCTGCAACAGTGTTCTAACCCGTTTTGTGTACCAAGGAGAATCAGGTCCGTCGTTTGTTAATTTATTTGGTATAAATCTCTCAATTGCTGCCGATACTATTTCTTTGAATTTTAGCCACATCTGGTCTACACTTATACTGTTAATTTGAAATGAGTGGAGGTAGTCTCTTAGAAAGATTTCAAGTGAATTTTTATCTGCTTTTTTGAATAGGTTTATTTTTCGCTTATTTTTCGAGGATTTTGCGATTGCAGTGTTCAATCTCGCTACGACAACTCTGTGTTCACTAATCCCTGAATCGGTTTTGATGCTCGCTATTAACTCAGGATTATTTGTTGCTAAGACAGGTATTGCGGTGCAATTTAAAATATTGACTCACTCACGTTGATTTATTTTTCTTAAGTATATTCACTAAACACTTAAAATGCAGTCTGGGGGCTCTTACGTAAGAGCGGCCGTTAATAACTTATGCTACAACACTTCACTTTAAAATTCAAATGTCGCGACCACGGCACTCGACAGTCTGTTCACAGATCACAAAATACACTCTCGTCTGGTGTCCTAAACCACTATATTGCGCTCTACTTGATCGCTTTGGAACGTCGCTACATAGATCCTTGTCCCCGAACGTCGCTACCAACCGACTACTACACCCACATCCGCGGCACGTCCGACTCGAAGCGTTGCTCAGAACCAACTACCCTGTCATCAAAGATGGCCACCCTATGCAAAACAATGGTTAACAAAAAAATTACGAATATTCTAAAACTAAACACAAAAACACTTATGATACATTGAAAAATATGGAAATTTTCGGAGCAATAACAATCTGAAGTCCAATTTTTTGTATCTGCCACCGTTTGCCCACAAATAACGTTATTGTGGGATGATTTTGCTTTTCCCGGATTTTTGATACTAAACATAAATAAACAAATAAATTACATACTTGATTACTTACCAACCTCTTTAAACTTTAGCATCCTGCCACTGGTTTCTTCTCTTTAAATTTATTTCTTGCCAAAAATACAGTTCCTCACAGTCGAATCCCATATTCCGACCTTCCATTCAAAAATGTTACACACTATGCTAAATTGGCTATGATTGCTCGATGCAGCTCGACTAGCCGCATCCGTAAACACTTTGTTCATATTAATTGGCCAAAGCATTGTCGAGATATTAGCTATGAAATTTCTTATATTTACAATTTTTTAGACAACAATAACTTTTAAACAATTACATATTTTGGTGGTGCGTCTAGATAATTTAGCTTTACATATTTTTCTGACCATGAGTGCCATCTCGCACCTCCGTGTCACTCTTTTGGAACATAAATTTCCCCAAGCGCGCAAACACGGCCATATGCGTCCATGCCTAGCGTCCACTCGGGTTTCCCCAAGGCCGCTTAACGCTAGCCGCTCGCCACGGCCCCGTAGCTACCACCAGCCACGTGCTCTGCGGTTGGCAACTGCCACTCTGATCTCCCCCCACATCTTGTACGCTCAAACGCTCTCTCCTCTGCATTTATTAGTGGGATTCCATCTGCACTCTTAATTTTATCACCATTGCTTTTAATTTCAACAAAGGTGGTTTTGACGTATCTGTACGCTGAGTCAGTCCTTCTGAAAATCATTTCTTTTTCCATTTCTTCACATTCTTCATGCAGCCAGTTTGTCTTACTTTCCCAGCACATCCTGTTTCTTGAACTAAGTGATTTGAATTTCCGGGTTTCTGAATTTGCCTGAACATTTTTGTACTTCCTTCTTCCATCGACCAACTGAAGTACTTCTTCCGTTACCAATGGTTTCTTTGCCGTTACCTTCTTTGTACCTATATTTTCTTTTCCAACTTCTGTGACTGTTCCTTTTTAGAGATGTCCATTCCTCTTCAACAGAATGGGGTACTGAGCTACTTTATATCGCAGCATTTATAGCATTAGAGAATTTCAACCGCATTTCTTCATTCCTTTGAACTTCCGTAACACACTTCTTTGCGAACTGATTCTTCCTTACTGAGATTTAACGAGCATTTCGCTCTCATTTAAGTATACGGCCGAAAGAGACAGCCTTCAGTGGACTGTGAAACAAGTCCTGTCGTCCAGGACCGTGTGACACAAAGACCGCAGATTCGCCACGAGATGGGGGAATTCACAGGCGTCTATTTTGCTGAATGAGGCCAGGCTGATCAGGCCTAAGTGCTGTAGTGTGCGAATGAGACAGACGAGAACCTACGTCATGGGGAAACCCCGTAGGAACTGTTTGTGCCCAGGGAGGCGTAGTAGTGTTAAATATGGCGGACTTAAGATCGGCCATAGGGGGAAACATTTATGGAAACTATTTTATTCTGTAGTAATTCAGGGAATGAAGCCACAGTAATTTTAATCTACCATGTTTCTTAAATTTTCATGGTGATCCCAATAAAACTTAAATACTGATCATATCCATAATAGTTTAGGATTTACTGTTAAAGTGAAATGAACAAATTTTGTAACAAAGGCCTCAATGCTAAAATCTGAACGCTTTGGTCGATCTTAATGATCGATATTTTATTTAAAATCGCATCATTAAAATGAGAAATATCGTAAATGTCAACTCTATAACTTCATTTGTTTAAAAGATATAGTAAATTTAAATTATTACTATTTTCAGTTAAGCATCAGATCATCATTTCCTCCACACAAAACACATTGAACGATGAAATCACGACACATTATTGAATGGCTCTGAGCACTAAGCGACTTAACTTCTGAGGTCATCAGTCGCCTAGAACTTAGAACTAATTAAACCTAACTAACCTAAGGACATCACACACATCCATGCCCGAGGCAGGATTCGAACCTGCGACCGTAGCGGTCACGCGGTTCCAGACTGAAGCGCCTAGAACCGCACGGCCACACCGGCCGGCACATTATTGAATCATTAGGTAATAAAATATTTGTTGTTAAGTTCAATGCATAATAGCTACTTTTGTTCTTTATTTATTTATCAGAAAGCACATTGGTATAAGGCTACTGGCCATGACATTGATAGGAAGAAGGAAATTGTATTGGTTTTATGTAAAATAATTTAACGTTTATTATGTAATAGATATTATTGTTACTTATTTAGAACATGAAAGTGGTCAAGCTTTGATTATTTAAATATGTTAAAATGTAAAATAATGTAGAATAAGCTTTAACCGATCAGATGGACGGCTTCAGGGGAGGGAACTGCACTAGTCAGTTGAGCGACGATGTCCGGCACGCGGGAAACGCGTCCGGATAAGGTCTTGCGGTTCCAGACTGCGGTTGATTTTAGCGGATTTAGTGCTGGTGCAGACGCGAAAGCGTAGAGTTCTGGACTAGACACCAAAGTGGACGCACGGAGGGGCACTGTACACAAATGGTAGCGGTGTCGATTTTCGTGCTCCCTCGTAACAACTTCACTTTCTCAATCAATTACTTCGTAAGAAATAGGGTGAATAACAACGAAACCCAAATTCGTCTGCGTGAACTCTTAAGTGTGTAACACGCATGTGGGGTGAAAACTGCTATTCTTTATTTACTTGGGTGAAACTTAATGCCGGCCGAAGTGGCCGTGCGGTTAAAGGCGCTGCAGTCTGGAACCGCAAGACCGCTACGGTCGCAGGTTCGGATCCTGCCTCGGGCATGGATGTTTGTGATGTCCTTAGGTTAGTTAGGTTTAACTAGTTCTAAGTTCTAGGGGACTAATGACCTCAGCAGTTGAGTCCCATAGTGCTCAGAGCCATTTGAACCATTTTTTTGAAACTTAATGACTCCTACCGCAAAATCTATCTCGTTTACCGCTCTACAGCGAGAGGGTAGCGCACTACTTCTCAACGTCAGGGGCGCATTCAACTCTTCTCTATTGGGTATTGTATATAACTCGGGTGCTTCACTCACTTCTAACCGTGCCAGTCCGGCTCTGGGCACGAACATGGCGCATAATAGGATTCTAGAATCCGTAACTCATAAAGTCGTTTATCCCGATTGTAGAGGGAGTCTTACATGATGGGAGTATTGGTGTAAGGCAATATATCTAAAATCCAGAGCTGTGGTGGGCCTTTACATACTGGGGTTGGCAATATAAGGTACAAGTATATATTATACAACACAAATGGCATAAACTATAAAAATACATGCAAGCAAAACATATGGGATATAGCAAGGGCGTTGCTGCGCAGAAAGTTGATGATAAAATGTTACACCTAATATAAAACCATAAGGGAAGAAAAAAATATATAAGTTATTGGTACCAATTATTAACTAGCTATCAACTGACAACGCATAATGGGTCGGACATCGCTCAACACTGTTAAGCATGCAAAAGGCATGTAATACAGAGTGGTGAAACAATTTATCAGGCTCTGTACTGGGGAAAACAGGTAGCGTTATGAAGCTGGCTGGAGGCAGAAACAGACAGAGCCGACAGAAGCAGGTTTGAAGTTAGTGCTGAGATAGCAGCAGTGCGCGCGTGCGGCGCGTAGATAGCGGAACAGCTGCGAGGCACGTGTAACGCTGAGCTAGCCTGGAGTAGCGCGTTCTGAGTAAACGACACCTTGGGGCCTTGTAACGGACAAGTTGCTAAACGTAGTCCATAAAAATTAGTTGATTTTAGCGGATTTAGTGATTGTTGCGAATAATATTGACCAATGAAACGATAAAGAAGGGTTGAATAGGCTGTGATGAGCACATAATGGTGAAGCCATCTATGAATTTGGGAAAAGAGTAGGTAGTCGGTTATGAACGTACGCAAGACTAGATGGAGTGTGGGAGGGTGGTACTATTCATCGGGGGAGGTTCGGAACCGCAAAACGCAACCAAACCATATGTCGATGTACTGGGAGACACCCCTTTAACGATGCGCTTCGTTTTTGTGGTTTGTTTCCGCCAGGCAGGAGGTACTGACGAACATGAAGTGAAAAGTAAAAATCAAATTTTTATACTAGTAAACTCATTCAGTAACGGCCCCCACTGTACTAATGCTCGAACACAGTAATTTCCAAAACCCTACTGCAAATCGAAGTTAGTAATTCAGCGGATTATTCCTGTTTCTCTTTTTTAGTATTGGTGTGACTTGAGCAATTTTCTTGTTTTTAGGTATGGAACATTCTGTGAGCGAGCGGTTGCACATAACTGCTAAATATGGAGCTATTGTATCAGCATACTCTGAAAGGAACCTATCATCAATCTGGAACGGAGGCCTTGCCTTTATTAAGTGATTTAAGCTGGTCTGTTACACCGAGGATATCTACTTCTATGTTTCTCATCTGGGCAGCTGTTCTTGATTGGAACTGAGAAATATTTACTTGGTCTTCTTTGGCGAGGGAGTTTCGTAAAACCGTGTTTAATAACTCTGCTTTAGTGGCACTGTCATCAGTGACAGAAAATAAATGCGTGGTGTAATGACTGCCAGTTATCTCTCAATTGTAAGTGTAACCTACTACGTATAACAAGGAGAAAATCCCCATTAATGTATGAGTACAAAATAAATGGTCTTTGGAAGCGGTAACGTCAGTCAAGTATCTGGGTGTGACTATTCGAAATGATCTCAAAGGAATGATCAGATTACACAAGTAACGGGTAAGGCGAACTCTAGATTGCGATTTATTGATAGAAACCTGAAGCGACGCTGTCTTTCAACAAAGGAAATAACTTACAATACGTTAGTCCGTCCGGTCTTAGAGTATTGTTCTTTGTATGGGACCCTTACCTGTTGGGTCTGATTAAAGAGAGTGAGAAGGTCCAAAGAAGAGCGGCAAGCTTTGTGCCAATATTACCAGCACAAAATCAAAGTCAAAAAATATGATCAAAACTCTATCAGGTTCTAGAGGACAAGCCAGACAATGTCAAACTCGACTGGAAAGTTTTCAGAGTATAATAACTCCAGAAACGGTAGAAGGGATCGTAAGGTACAGGAATATTTATATTGAAAGCCAAAAATTGGCACGTCAAGCACTGGCAGGAGGTAGCAGTGACTCTGAAGTACGTGAGAGGGATTAGAAGCCGACAACAGCGGCCTTTTTCAAAGCAAAATTAGCTTTTCTTGTGACGAGTTGACAGTGAATAATTCTAGTCTTAAGTATTACATTATATAGTCCCAAAACGTTACAATTAAAGAAATGTTCTTATATTTCATTTGGGTATTTGGCTTCCTTTTTGTATTCAATTGTATATTTTATTGTTAAATAAATAATATTGATTACAAATGTGTTTGCAATATTGTGCGAGATATCATATGTCGATACTTTATGGAAATATTACCGTAAAAAACGGAAAACCTGAAGAGACTGATGAAAACTCTCGGGCGGTCGGCCGACCGCCCGCGCGTGCGCTCGTGTGACTATTTCTAGAGCGAGCGCATGAAGGTTAACATCTGGGGTCATCAGTCCCCTGGAACTTAGAACTGCTTAAACCTAACTAACCGAAGGACATCACACACAGCGATGCCCTAGGCGTAATTCGAACCTGCGACCGTAGCGGTCGCGCGGTTCCAGACTGAAGCGCCTAGAACCGCTCGGCCGGCAAAAGAAGAGGCATGGCCCTCCTTTAGATGTAAGCAATAAAATGTGCGTGTGAAGTGCTCCTACATTGGTAACCCCTTCCGCCCTCCCCCCTCTTGATCTGTGCGTCGACCCTTCCGGAGCCCCCCGCCTATACGCTCCGGTCCGCCGCTCGTAGTCTCGCGGTAGCGTTCTCGCTTCCCGAGCACGGGGTCCCGGGTTCGATTCCCGGCGGGGTCAGGGATTTTCACCTGCCTCGAGATGACTGGGTGTTTGTGTTGTCCTCATCATTTCATCATCATCCAGGAAAGTGGCGAAATTGGACTGAGCAAAGATTGGATAATTGTACGGGCGCTGATAACCACGCCGTTGAGCGCCCCACAACCCCAACCTCATCATCATCATATACGCTCCGGCAGAAGTTGCAGTGTGGCACAGCGCGATGCTCCCTGCCGCGGTCAGCGACCTCCGCCGCTGCCACCGCCAACGGCTGATTGCCGCAACCAGCGCGCTACTCGCAGCGTCCCACACCACCGCCACACCATCCGCCGGCGTCCACATTTTTGTCAAGTAAGCATCCATCACCTAATTTTTAATACAAATTTAACACGGAAACATAAATAACCAAGATGTATTGTTAAAATTATGTAAGGCCGTCGCTCGCAGATGCCCCTTAGTAACTGTCAATTTACCATCCCTCCCTATGCTTCACTCCTGCGAAGGGGAGAAGGGTGTACAGTGGAGGGCGTTACTGAATAGGTTTGCTAAAGTGCGCGTCATTTATGACGGCGGCCGAGTTTAGGTTCGTTCTGCACATCTGACGTCACAAAACACAGTCAGCCAATGAACAGATAACGACGTTGCCAGAGCTCGACTGCAGTGCAGAGCACGGACGAGTGTCTTGAGTTTTAGAAATGTTCAGTCATAAATAAAGTAATTGAATAAAAGCAGTGTCTTGATAGCAGACTTTCTTTTATAGAAAGTTTGGAAAACGCATTCTTTATACCAATTGCTTCATACTCTATTAATTAATTAAACCAAATAAGCAATAAGCCTCCTAATTCAGGCGATAGCAAGGAAAGGTGTTTGTATCATTCTCACTAAACGCTTTTTCGCAATAAAGAACAGCGGTAATTGTTTATTTCATATTGTACTTCGACGAAACGTGAGTAATTCATAATCATGCCAACAGTGTTTGTCGGTATTTTTCGTGATATTTTGAAGTCCTACGGGAGATATAGTGAATGACGAGCTGCGTTAGCGTAATGGTTAAAGTGTATGGATGTTAAGCGAAGGGTTCTGAGTTTAAACCTTGATCGGTGCTTAGTATTTTCTTTATTTTAAAAACAATATCGAAGTGTCTTACTTCATGAGTTTTATTCGTTTGAATGTAATTTTTTGAAATTTCTAGTGGCAACTAAAATCGACCATACAGAAAGTATACGCTATGGACTTTTACCTCTGCAAGCTCTTCAAAATTTTGTGCAATGGTTTACTACATCTAATGCTGCACAGTAACTGCGTTGAACATCGAAACAAAATTAAGTCATTTATGGGGGGGCGGGGGGGAGGGGGGGGGGGAGGTATCAGTCAAGAAGATGTGTAAAACTCTAATTTTTGGGCCAAATGGTTTTTGTGAAATCGAATGATAAAGTGTGTCAAAGCAGACGAAACACCATGTGTCTGCACAGGAGAGCAGTGCAATGATAACAAAATCGCGCACATCACTGAATTCGGGAAGCACGTCTCTGTAGCAGCGAAAGGGTTAATGCGGCCGTGGTGGCTTTACTTCATAAACTGCGCGCTCCCCCCCCCCCCCCCCTAAACGTAAATTTGCGAACTATACTATGGCGCTGCTTCTCTTGGCGCGTACAACTGGCAACGCAGCAATCTCCCGCGTCTGGGCGGGCATGCGCGAACCGCCAAGATAAAAGAATTGAGCTATAGTATAAAAATTTGATTTTTATTTTTCACTTCATGTTCGTCAGTGCCTTCTGCCTGACGGTAACTTGCAGCGTCTCAGTCACGTTGCCCAAAACCAGATAGAACCACCCTGAAACTCACGTGTTGAACCATCAGCAGCTTAACGCACGTGTTGCTGACGAGGTAACGCTGCCGAACTGCGCGTCTTACGATCTGACCGACCAATAGGGAGGCTTGGAGGTGGTCAAGTGAGGATGGAACCGCGGCCAGCTGCCGGGAGCGGACGCGTCGTTCGGTCTCTTCTGCTGGCAGCTTCCAAACCTGCCCTCTTGGGCGGCAGCCCATTCAGTCACGGCGGCTTCGCGAGGCCTGCCTGTTTACGGCATTAAACTTTCATGCATACACAAATATGTTTTCTTTATGGGTCCCTACAGATCTCCCCTCCTGGCCAATCCGGACGCATTAACAATTATGAATTACCTCGAGGAAAACGATTTACTGACACATAGTCAGCACGGATTCAGAAAATATTGTTCTTCTTGAAGTACAACTATCTCTTTATACTCATGAAGTAATGAGTGCTATCGACGGGGGATGTCAAACTGATTTCATATTCTTAGATTTCCAGAAGGTTTTCGACACCGTTCCTCACAAGCATGCCCATGGAGTATCGCCTCAGTTGTGCTACTCGATTCGTGATTCCCTGTCAGAAAGGCCACAGTTCGTAGTAATAGAAGGAAACTCATCGAGTAAAACAGAAGTAATATCCGGAATTGGCCAAGGAAGTGTTATAGGCCCTCTATTATTCCTGATCTGCACACATCAAAAAAAGTTTTGCATCACCCCGGTTCCCAGACCTCCTGAAGATAGACGTTGATGATATTGTATCACAAACACAATCCCTTTGACTGTCCCCAGACGTCACTAATCCCACCCAAAGATGAAAACAACCATGCATGAGCAGCGCCTATTAGACGGAGGGGGTCCGATAGCTGATAAATTCCAGTCATTCCACCAGGAAGGAGGTACACGGCTCGTGTTATCTGTATTCAACCACGCCTAGACGGTCATTACCGTGGTTCTATAGCGTCGGCATTATTACTTTGTGCCAGGAAGGATTCTCAACAAAGGAAATGTCCAGCGGTCTCGGAGTGAACCAAAGCGATGTTGTTCAGACATGGAGGAGATACAGAGATAGAGGAACTGTCGATGACCAAGGGCTACTACTGCAGTGGATGACCGCTACCTGCGGATTATGGCTCGAAGGAACACTGACAGCAAAGCCAACATGTTGAATAATGCTTTTCGTGCAGCCAAAGGACGTGGTGTTACGGCTCAAACTGTGTGCAATAGGTTCCATGATGCGCGAAACGTCCATGGTGCGGTACATCTTTGCAACCACGACACCATGCAGCTCGGTTCAGATGGTCCCAACAACATGCCGAATGGTATCACGTTCCCTTCACCGATGAGTGTCCCATATGCCTTCAACCAGACTATCGTCGGAGACGTGTTTGGAGGCAACCCGGTCAGGCTGAACGCCTTAGACACACTGTCCAGCGAGAGCAGCGAGGTGGAGGCACCTTACTGTTTTCGGGTAGCACTATGTGAGGCCGACGTACGCCGCTGGTGGTCATGGAAGGCGCCGCAACAGCAGTACATACGTGAATGCCATCCTCCGGCCGATAGTGCAACCATATCGGCAGCATATTGGCGAGGCATTCGTCCACATCTTGTGAACGACTTTCTTCAGGATAACGACATCGTTCGACTAGGGTGGCCAGCATGAACCCTATCGAACATGCCTGGAATAGTTTGAAAAGGTCTATTTGTGAACGACGTGCCCCACCAACCACTCTGACTGATCTACGCCGGATCGTCTTTGAGGAGTAGGACAATCTGGACCAAAAGTGCCTTGATGAACTTGTGGATAGTATGCCATGACGAATACTGGCATGCATCAATGCAAGAGGATGTGCTACTGGGTATTAGAGGTACCGGTGTGTACAGCAGTCTGGACCACCATCTCTCAAGGTCTCGCTGTATGGTGGTACAACATGCAATATGTTGTTTTCATGAGAAATTAAAAGGGGGGAAATGACGTTCATGTTGATCTCTATTCCAATTTTCAGTACAGGTTCCCGAACTCTCGGAACCGAGGTGATGCAAAACTTTTTTGACGAACATAGGAGACAATCTGAGTAGTTCTATTAGGCTTTTTGCAGATGATGCTGTAATTTACTGCCTTGTTAAGTCATAAGATGACCAAAGCGAATTGCAAAATAATTTAGATATCTGCATGGTGCTAAAAGTGCCAATAGAGAATGAAAAAAGAAAAGTGTAAAGTTATTTACATGACTACTAAAATAAATTCTCTAAAATTCGATTTCGTGGCAATTCACACAAATCCTAAGGCTGTAAATTCAACTAAATACTTAGGGATTGCAATTATAAATAACCTAAATTGGAACGATCACAAAGATAATGTTGAGGGTAGCACAAACCAAAGACTACGATTCATTGGCAGAGCACTTAGAAGGTTTAACAGGTGTACTAAAGAGACTGCTTACACCACGCTTGTTCGCCCTACTCTGGAGTATTGCTGTGTGGTGTGGGATCCGTATCAGGTGGGACCGAAGGTTGACATCGAAAAAGTTCAAACAAGGGCGGCTCGTTTTGTACCATCGCGAAATAGGGAGACAGCAATCATTAATTATCGTTTTCGTTGCGACGGGATCTTTTCATGAAATTTGAATCACCAGTTTTCTCCTCCGATTGCGATAACAGTCTGTTGGCACCCACCTACATAGGGAGGAATGATCATCACGATAGAATAATTGAAATCAGGAAGCGCACAGAAAAAATTAAGTGCTCGTTTTTTCCCGCACATCGTTCCAGAGAGGAACTGTAGAGAGACAGCTTCAAGGTGGTTCATGAACCCTCTTCCAGACATTTTACTATGAACAGCAGGGTAATCACGTAGATGTAGATGTAGAGGCTCAGATTCCGTCGATTGGCTATGGTTCTGCCCTGTACGCCTGAACAACATTACACTCCAAAGGGGTGTGATCACCTTCAGTGGGGTTGCAGGCACACGATGTCCTTGGAGAAGATTTGAACCGTCCGGAGAGTGACAAGGGTGTCAAAGATTGCCAACAAAGTCGTCCTGACGCCCACTGCACTGCAAATTGTCGTTTTTGACCGCGAAATTGCGGGAAGCGACGTCCCGAGGGAAGGGGAGTTTCACTTACGCCCTTTATGCCACTCGCTGAGCCATTTTCATTTCGATTCTCAACGGTGATGTATCTGAAATGGTTTCCTCGGCCACCCACACGAAACCCGTGTGATTTAATCGATAGGTACAACGGTTCTGACCGTCGCAGAGGCGTCGTGAGAAGGGATGAAATGAGGATAAGAGGGAGGGAGTGTGGACAACCTTCCCATTGTGAGGAACATCCACAATGGCGTTGGCAGAATCGTGGTAAAAATAGGTTCCCGTGTGACATCATTAACACACCTAATACCTTACATGAACTTCAGAGCTCTGGCCCTTTTTTTTTCGCACGTGTCGGCGACACTTAGGGCCCGAGGTTGACGTCGAATGCTTTTTTCCAATTACAGAGGAAGATAGTAGGCATCTTTTGGGTCAATTGGGAGATGATGATGAAAGTGACCCTCTCACTGAGCTGCGCAGTGTATTTCTTTAAATAGCACGTCTGCGTTTACCTACTTTTAGTACACGCCCGGTAGCGAAATCCTCTAAACGACTGATACTATCCTGTATGACTCCACGATTCACGTATTGCGAAATAGTGAAAAACTTGTGATACCTCCAGCAGCAGTATACACGGTATTACGACAACAGCGCAGACTTGTACATACTTTACACAGCGGCATTAGGCACCCAGAGGCAAAGCTGAACATGTCTTCAGAAACACTGAGGAAAGGATACCTGCAATCCTTGTAAGAGACAACCAGTACATAGCATTATGGTTTAAAAAGTGTGAAATCAGACAGTGGGTCGTATGCCGTACCCAGGGGCAGACTCAGATCACAATTCAGGAATATGAACAGTAGGCTGTAATTCAACGGAATTGTCGAGAAGAATGCAGAAGTATTGAAGAAAGAGTGAAAGACGAAGCGCGTCCGAATTTCTCTAAGAGAGACAAATGTAGACGCAAAAATATAATGGTGAAGGAATTTCTGGTAACATAAAACACTTAATTTATTGGTCACCCTGTGTCTTACTCAAGTATACATGTAATAATGTGCCTCTAGAGGCACCGAAGAGAAGAACGTTACGTGCTATAATTTCACACAAAATATAAGCGTTAGAGTTTGGTATGGTTATTTTATGACATTTTTATCACTTCCTGATTGCTATATTCAAACCTTTTCTGTATTTTTGTTTCACACTCCGGTACAAAGCTATGCTGATGTCTGTGTATGGTTGTATCCTTGGTCACTTATTAGCAACCACGCACATTGCAGTATATCAAGGTCTCAACTTTTTTCTAAAGAAAGCGAAATGGGGAATATGCACTAACTCGCCTGAACTACATTATTTAATGTAATCTCAGATTGTTGTTTCAAGCTGGTTTTGCCCTTGTCTTATGTTATCTTCACTATTTTTACTTTTATCAATTTGGTTTACTTATCTTTACCAGTTGTATGCAATTCTGATTTATTTACGTGTGTGGCAGTAGCGGCGTAGTCAAACGCCGATAAACGAAAAATAAGTTCTTACTCGTTAGTAAAGTTTTCATTTTCGATGCAAATTCTGCTCCCGAAGATACCACTTCAGTAGACTGGTAACCTTACCATCCAAAGAAAATGTGGCTAAGGTAATATTCGTAGCCCCAGTGAAGGAGGGAGGTGGAACATATACTTAAATCGATCGGCGAATGAAGGAAATACAAAACTGGTCGGGAAAGGAAAGTAACAGAGTGATTTAAGTTGCGAAGGACGGATGTAAACACCAAACTGATCAATAATTTTTTATTATTAAACATTTGTATTTTAATTATTGTTAGTGATCCAGACGGTGTTTTCATTCATTTTACCAAAGGAAATGACAGTTTCACTGAGATATGCCGTCAGTTTCGAAAGACGAATGAAACGAATAGGAAGGCAAGGAAGCTAATGCGAAAATGCTGCTGGAAGTCTGCACGAAAATGATCTTCGGTAGGGCAGATTCACCTTGTAGGAAAGTGAAAATAACTTTCGTAGAATTTAAAGGCAATGACGTCGGTATAAAGAGTGAGAAAGGAACTCGACAGTAAAATGCAGAGGTGAGAGTGGATAGGTGTAAAGAGAAAAAAGACGGTCCCTACGACATTAAGCAACTGTCTGTGATAGTAGGTGAAATAGTTTTCGTTAAGGACAAAGGGCATGAGGGATCTGATGTTCGAGTCAGATTTTGAGAGAGCTTTGGAAGACTTGTGAGACATAATTCGAGAGGGTTACATACCATTTCTGTGGAAGTTTTGAAGTTATTGGGAGAGGTGGAAACCAAACTTCAGAGTACTTCAAAAGTATCCATCCGATTTCATGAAACTACATCTTCTACATGAATGCAGGTACAAGCTTTAAGTACACTTTAATTTCCTCAAGGAAACTAAAATTTTACCTTGACGGCTGTTGTAAGTTGCTAGTTCACGAGTTTGCTGGTAGGGGTCTGCGTGGCAGTTTATCTCGCTCGTTCGTTAGCGAAAATTCGAGATGGTAACAACACAGCAAATAATTGCGGTTTGCGTTTTCCATTGCAACAGGTGTGATTCAGTGTTACAGTTGTGTGGCGTAACTTTCGCCGAGAGTACAGCACTGCATCTTGTAGAGTTTCGAGCATTCGACGGTAGCGCCAGCAGTTGTAAGTGCCTGGTTGCTTATGTTAGGTGAAATCAACACGTCGGCAAAGTGTTCTCGTTCGGCACGTAGAGTGCATTCTACAGATTTTTTGCTCGCAGTCCACAGAAATGTGTCTGTCTGTCGTGTTTCGAGATCGTGTTTGGTTTCAAGCCACACAGGATGCAATTGTGACGAGTCCTTCATGATGGCACGTGAATCCAAGAACATTTCTTAACAATGAGCTGCCTCAACCACGGGTCGATTACCCAAGGTCGCCTGATCTCACTGCTTGTGATCTTTTGTTGTTGGGGTTTGTGAAAGAGTCTCTCTATGTGCCTCAGCTTCGAAATGTCACAGATCTGAGCTGAAATCCATTGTTACTCTGATGCACGACGTGATTGTAACACCCCACCCGTCACTTATCTGGTTTTGGTGTGTGTTCACCCCAGGTAATTGACTAACAGATCAACAGAGAGTGCAAAACTGCCGCAATGTCGGATAACGCAAAGAAAGTAATAAGGCCCTGTGACTCCTGATTGAACTGCGGTGGCAGTGTTTACATTAATTGATTCAGAATTGATCCCTTTTAATTAAAAAGGGGTGCACATTGATGTTATATTCAGCTATTGAACACCAGATGCAAATGTTGAACATAAAATTAATTAAGAAAGTGACTTGGGATTTCAACTACTTGATTGAAAACAGACGCAGTCGATTAGCACAGATTTATTTTAACTCACGACCTTCAATCATCACATTACATGACTCTCCTAACTGGCAGAGGTAATAAATTGTGTTTGCATAGAGTAAAGCACATTAAATCAAAAGCAATTCCTATCGACTGACCCAGGTGTAATGCCAAGTGCGAGAAGAATTCTACAATACACGGCCCATGAAACCCTCGTGGAAACTTTGCCGACGTGATCCAGCAAATTAATCAATGGCCGGCGCGGGCGCAATATCACCGAATTCAGCGTGGCGGAGCGGTGTCGTTGTGTGGACGTCGGCCGACCTCATGGTGCTGCAAGGCTGCGCTCGTCTATTCACTCCTAGCTATCATGCTCAGTACATAGCTGAACCAAAACTTCCTATCTCCAAGCTCAGTCGTTCCATTTGCTAAGTCCTAAACTGCAGAGATGCTCACCCTTTCCAGGCAAGCTGATTAAAGAACGCCACGTCCGCACTCTAGGCAAGCTGGGAACGGAAGACATCTACGGAGACCTTTCCCCTCCAGCAAAATCACTTACGCCAATTGCAGTGCAAGTCACGTTAATTATGCGTCACTTCCCAGCGCCGACCATAGCCTGCTCTGGGAAGTGAACAAATTCCCACAAAATTTCCCTTCCTCTCAACTTCTATTTTGCTCCTCCCAGGCCGCCCATCAAGGTTAGCATCTGCACAAACACCAAGTTTTCCGGAATTCTGACTCCCAGGAGAATACTTCAAATTCCTTGGTCCTACGCTCGCATTGGAGGCCAGTGCATTTCATTCTGTCGCTCTTCACCTGATTTGCTTCAGACTCTGCGGACCGTGAATTCAGTATGAAGTTGCTATAGTCACGAACACGCATATTTTGACCTCTGTTGACCGCTCCACCATAGCTTTGCGCAGCTTTCTTGCATGTTTCACAGAAAACGGGATGACAGACATTTATCAACATGCATACAAGTTATCTGTCTGTTTCCCGGTACACCAACATGGAGTCGGGGTCAACCACCCACTCACTGTCACTCATCTTAAGGCAGCTGGAGGCCGCGCACCCCTACCACTTTCTCAGAGCTTGAACCGCCCTAAGCTGCCTATTGTCGCTTCCCTTAGCCGCTCCCCCGGCGGCCATGGTCAATTCTGAGTACTTCCCTGGGGTAAACTAGCCTCCAGTAGATCGACGCGTTTCCACAAAGTTTTCATGTCGTGTGAATTACTTTAAAGCCATCACCAGACATTAATTATTCCAATACGTCCATACTATAATCTCTACAAGATGCATTGTTCCTTGTCAGTCATTTTTGTTCAGCCCTACTGTTCGCTCAACGTGAGTTAGGTGATCTTTAATGACTTCATGTAAGGGGTATAGTTCTTGCCATCTTACATGATATTAGCCAACACGTTCCAAATTTGTGACAAAAATAAAAGATTTGCTTTAAACAAATAATTTACTTATTTTAAACATAGCTGCGCAACAGCAACGGTTCCACGTAATAAGACTAAAAACAGCCGACCAGTTGCAATGGATAAAGTAATCTTTACCTAGGTTTCGACAGATTTAAACCTGTCTTCTTCAGAAGGCGGCAGTATTACATTAATATGGAATGATGTATCATTGTCGTTTTTACAAATATCTGCATAGATCCATTAGTCCAAAATAAAATATAGCCCTGAAAATAGGGTTTGTCATGTAAATAAAAATTAGTACATGGATGTAGCAGAGCTCATAACGACAATGATACATCATTCCATATTAATGTAATACTGCCGCCTTCTGAAGAAGACAGGTTTAAATCTGTCGAAACCTAGGTAAAGATTACTTTATCCATTGCAACTGGTCGGCTGTTTTTAGTCTTAATTTACTTATATTTTATCGTGTCGATTTTCCCGATGTTCACCGCGTGGGGTAGCCGCACAGTCTTGGGGCGTCTTGTCACGTTCGCGCGGCTCCCCCCGTCGGAGGTTCGAGTTCTCCCTCGGGTATGGGTGTGTGTTTTGTCCTTAGCGTAAGTTAGTTTGAGTTAGATTAAGTAGTTTGTAAGCCTAGAGGCCGATGACCTCAGCAGTGTGGTCCCATAGGAACTAACCACAAATTTCCGAATTTTTCCGGGTGTTCAAGTTGCGTTGTACGATTTTCCTGGGATTCTCATCTCCTCTGTGCAGATATCGTTTTATAGGATTGAATTTACTGGAAATAAAAACTCTGCCCCTCAAACTATGTTACAATGATCCCTTTATTTCACCGATAGATTGATCTCTACACGTTGTACATTCCACAGCTTGTAGCACAATACTTTGATCACAATAATACAAACACGTATACTGACTAGCACACTAAGACAGTGTGTATCCTGCTGAGTTGAAATGCCTGAAAATGGCGGAATTACCAAGAATTTCAAACAAACGACTGCATGTTGACCTCCTCACGCAGGCGATTAACAAAGCCCAATATTAATGATAAAACTGTGTCAGATATTAATAATTTTAATGAACCAATTATATGTTTTAGTCGTGGACCTTAGTTATGGAGTGATTGTTTATGGAATGATAAAACGTAGTGTTTGCATTTAACATCATTAGTAATCGACCTAGGATCTCGTTTTGAAAACACGCTCTACCAATATCCATCTTAAAGTTAGTTTTCTTTTGAACCTGACTTTGACCGCTAGGGTCGCAGGTTCGAATTCTGCCTCGGGCATGGATGTGTGTGGTGTCCTCAGGTTAGTTAGGTTTAAGTAGTTCTAAGTTCTAGGGGACTGATGACCTCAGAAGTTAAGTCCCATAGTGCTCAGAGCCATTTGAACCATTTATTTTAACCTGACTTTTTAAGTGATGCTCATCAAACTAACAGTATAAAAATCTAAAGAGAACTCCGGTGCTAACAAGAATACAAGAAGGTGCGTTATGCAGTTGTTTATTACGATACAAATGAAATAATTCATATTTCGATAAAATCTCAATCCAGAAGGCAGGTGAAGAATAAAATGCGGTCTGGATTCTGCGTCACCCAAGCCTCCCGTAGGGGTAGAAGTTTTGGAAAGGTCATTGATTTTAATAAATGGGAAGTTCAAAAATTAAATAATATGTTTTAGAAGCTACGGTTGATTTTTAGTTTCTCACAAACATTGAGGTGATCATCAAATTATATCGAATGTTGTTGTTACTTAAAGTGCTTCGCAATCAACTAGTTTTGGGTTATAACGTATTTCAAACGTAGCTATAATTACGCCACATCAATAAACATTGTTTACCTTTGCTGACCGTAAGAATTACATGACGAATAGTGCGACCTAGAATTCGTATATGTATTTCAGACAGTATTTCGAAGTTTTACGTTTCAGTTACAAGAACATTCATTCAAAACAGAGCCTGAAGACTTCAACTGAAGTATTCGGCACCCATCAATATGTGACGCAAGAAACGATATCGTATTGGATTATACACTGAATATACTGATGCACTGTCTAAAACGCTATACCTTCCAACGAATTGAAGTGAGCTGCGACTTTGCATAGTGAGACTAAGGAATATAGTAACCATGGGATGAGTTTGATTATCAGCGGAATGTTCAAATGGCTCTGAGTACTACGGGACTTGACATCTAAGGTCATCAGTCCCCTAGACTTAGAACTACTTAAACCTAACTAACCTAAGGACATAACATACATCCAAGCCGGAGGCAGGATTCGAACCTGCGGTCGTAGCAGCAGCGCGGTTCCGGACTGAAGCGCCTAGATCCGCTCGGCAACAACGGCCGGCAGCGGGATGTTTATCGATGGAGAGCACAGAAATCTTTCATAAAAGGTAAATAAAATGTTTGTCCTAAACGTAAATTTAAAAAGTAACCTCTCGTGGTATATGCGGATGCTTAAAAAGTGTACTTTAGAAAATTGGATATCTCTTTGGAAAATAAAAACTTACTAATATTAAGCTAAAATATGCCCCAATTTCTACAGGATGAAAATTATTGAACTATATGAAATGAAATGGTCATAACTTCCGATCGTCTTGCGCTAGGACGTTCAAACTGCACGGTTGGCCACGGGGCATGAACGGAATTAGTACGCGCATGCGAAGCCAACTTTCATTTGGATGGGTTCGTCGCCGGCCGGAGTGGCAGAGTGGTTGTAGGCGCTTCAGTCGGGAACCGCGCTACCGCTACGGTCACAGATTCATATCCTGCGTCGGGCATGGATATGTGTGATGTCCTTAGCTTAGTTAGGTGTAAGCAGTTCTAAGTTCTAGGGGACTGATGACCTCAGATGTTAAGTCCCATAGTGCTCAGAGCCATTTGAACCATTTGATGGGTTCGTCAATAAGCAAAATTGTCACAGTTGGGGGTTGAGAATCCGCATTTCGCGATCGGGAAGTTTCTTCACCCTTAACGGGTGACTGTGTGGTGTGCAATGTCCAATCAGGGAATAATCGGTGCGGAATTCCTTGATGGCACGGTGACTACCGAAAGGTACGTGAAGCTTTTGGAAGATGGTTTCATCCCCATTATCCAAAGTGACCCTGATTTTGACAAGATGCACTTCATGCAAGACGGAGCTCGACCCCATCGAAGCAGGAGTGTGTTTGATGCCCTCGAGGCGCACTTTGAGGACCGCTTTCTGTGTGTGGACTACCCAGAGGCCACTGGCACGGGCCTCTATTGGCCACCAAATTCTCCGGTTCTGAACACATGCAACTCCTTTTTGTGGGGTTACATTAAAGGCAAGGTGTACAACAATAACCCTAAAACCATTGCTGAACTGAAAACAGTCATTGAGGAGGTCATCGACAGCATAGATGTTCCGACACTTCAGCGGGTCATGCAGAATTGCGCTATTCGTCTGTGCCACATCATCGTCAACGATGGCAGTCATATTGAACATGTCATAACCAAAATCCGAATATCCGTAGAGTCGTTTACACGTTGAATAATGTGTGTGCACGCCATAGTTTGTAACTAATTTACGTTTTATGTATTAATGTATCAACATTAAAGCCGAAGAAATAGTCGTACGGAATCGGATGAATCTTTTTGAAACTCCCCATACTATTCAAGTTACTGTGTAGAATCTACGAGACATTGGAGAAACGTTATCGGAATTCCAAAAGAATGTCATTCACATAAACCTGAAAAATCCACTGTGAAAGTATGGAAGAATTATGGGCTCTGTTGCATCGACTTTTTTTTAAAGCAATTAGTCTTCCATCTGGTTCGATGCGGACCTTCACTAATTTCTCTCCTGTGCCATCTCAGTGTGGCACTTTCAACCTGCATCCTCAGTTTGCTGGATGCATTCCAATCTCTGTCTTCCTCTACAGTTTTTACCCTCTACAATTTCCCCCAGTAACATCTAGTAACATGGAAGTTTGACCGTGATGTGTTAACAAATGTCCTAACTTCATGTCCCTTATTCTGATCAGTGTTGCAAAACATATCCGTTTCCTCGCCGATTCTGCGGAAAACCTCCCACATAATTTTCAACATTCTCCTGAAGCGCTGTATCTCAAACGCTTCGATTTCCTTCTGATCCAGTTTTCCCACAATCCATGTTTCACTACCATAGGATGCTGTGCTGTAAACTTACATTCTCAGAAATTTCTTCTTCAAATTAAGCCCTGTGTTGAATACTAGTAGACATCTCTTGGCCAGGAATGTCCTATTTGCTAGTGATAGTCTGCTTTTTAAGTCCTACCTGTTCCGTCCATCATGTTTTAATTTACTGCCTAGGTAGCAGAGTTCCATAACTCAATCTACTTCGTGATCATTAATCTTGATGTTAAGTTATTTCTGCTACGTCTCTTTACCTTGGTTTTTCTTCGATTTACTCTCATTTCATATTCTGTACACGTTAGACTCTTCATTCAGTTCAAAAGATCCTCTAATTCTTCTTCACTTTCGCTGAGGATAGCAATGTCATCAGCGAATCTTATGATTGACATCCTTTCACTACGAATTTTAATTCCCCCCCCCCTGAACCCTATTATTTCCATCACAGCTTCTTTTATGTATAGACTAAACAGTAGGTGTGAGAGACTAGGTCGCTGTCTTACGCCCTTTTTAATCCGAGCACTTCGTTCTTGGCCTTTCACTTTTATTGTTCCTTCTCCGTTCTTGTATATTCCATATTACCGGTGTTTCACTATAGCTTATCCCTATTTCTCTCGGAATTCTGGACATCTTCCATCATTTTACATTGTCGAACGTTTCCTCCGGGTCGTCAGATCCTATGAACGTGCCTTGATTTTTCCTCAATCTTGCTTCCATTATCAACCACAACGTCAGAACTGCATCTCTGGTGACTTTACATGTCCTAAAGATAAACAGATCGTCATCTAACAGATCCTCAAGTTTCTTCTCCATTCGTCCGTATATTATCTTTGTCTGCAGCTAGGATGGATGAGGTATTAAGTTGATTGTGCCATAATTCTCGCACTTGTGCGCTCTTGCAAACTTCTGAATTGTGTGGATGATGCTTTTTTTTCCGACAGTCTGATGATATAGTGGCGGTCTCATACGTTCTACACACCAAGCGTGAATAGTCGTTATGCTGCCACTTCCCCCGATGCTGCTAGAAATTCCAATGGAATGTATTTATCCCATCAGCCTCATTTGATCTTGAGTCTTTCAAAGCCCTTTTAAATTCGGACTATAATATTGCATCTCCTATCTCTTCCCTATCGTACCCTGTTACTTTTTCAAGCTTGTCATCAGAAAAGTCCTCACCGCGTAGAGGCCTTCCATGTACTCTTATTGCCCATCCATTCTCTCCTACGGATTTCCATTAAATCAAAGAAGGATTGGATTGGATTGGATTGTTTGGGGGAAGAGACCAAACAGCGAGGTCATCGGTCTCATTGGATTAAGGAAGGACGGGGAAGGAAGTCGGCCGTGCCCTTTCAAAGGAACCATCCTGGCATTTGCCTGGAGCGATTTAGGGAAATCACGGAAAACCTAAATCAGGATGGCCAGACGCGGGATTGAACCGTAGTCCTCCCGAATGCGAGTCCAGTGTCCTAACCACTGCGCCACCTCGCTCGGTAAATCAAATAAGGACGAAAATATTGAGTAGTAGCAAAAATGAAGTTAACAAACAGTTTAACATCAAAACTAGTGACCACGTGATGAAGTGAAGGAATTTAGCTACGTTGGGAGCAGACTAAGGCATGGTGGGCGAATCAAGGAAGACGTGAGAAGCCATCAGAGATCTGTAAGAAGTCTGCTAGTTCTAAATAAAGGTCTAGAAGGTACATTTGGATCAGAGAATAGTAGGAATGTGGATAAAGGACTGTATAAATACCGGTAAGGAATAAACTGAAGTGTTTCAAAGGTTGAGTTATTGAAGAATGCTAAAAATCAAACGTATAAGGTAAAAACTTAGGTGGTTCTCTGAACAATCTGTGAGAGAACAAATACGTGGATGAAATTAACTACGTGAAGGGACTAGATGGTAGGACATGTGAGTAAAGAATCTAGGATTAACTGCTATTGTACTAGAGGGAGCAGTAAAGTACAAAACAGTGCAGGAAGAGAAACCGGAAAGGAGAAAAGAACTTTTTCCAAAGCTGTTAATCTAGGATTAACTGCTATTGTACTAGAGGGAGCAGTAAAGTACAAAACAGTGCAGGAAGAAAAACCGGAAAGGAGAAAAGAACTTTTTCCAAAGCTGTTTCAAAGAGGAAGACTGCACTGTAGTGCCTTCTCTAGATTGTCGCACAGATGACAAAATGGTAGATATCGAAATAGACAACAGAGGGATAGAGGAACAATTGAAATCGCTCAAAAGAGAAAATGCCGCTGGACCTGATGGGACACCAGTTCGATTTTACACAGAGTACGCGAAGGAACTTGCCCCCCTTCTTGCAGCGGTGTACCGTAGGTCTCTAGAAGAGTGTAGCGTTAAAACTGATTGGAAAGGGTCACAGGTCATCCCCGTTTTCAAGAAGGGACGTCGAACAGATCTGCAGAACTACAGACCTTTTAATATTTTTTTGTTGTTGTGGTATTCAAAAAATTTAAAAACCTCTCTCACACCGGCCTGATTTAGCTTCACTGATCAGGATAGTAAAAACATGCGTATGTTAAGGGAATTTTCATTCACAAAGCAGGCTTATCACATTCACACAGTTTAATACTTTTCTATCCTGATTGAATTGAGCTTAACTTAAATTCCATAAGGCAGTGAAGCAATTTCGAAGTCTCGGTGCGCCGAAAATTGTCAGTCGATCTCCTGAAAACATTTGTAATAATTATTAACTTTCGGTGATCACATGGGGAAGGCTTTATGTTACAATATCTCCGGATATAATTAACATTTTACAATGCAACAAACGGCACTGATTACGTATTTGCTTATATGTTCAGATGTGCTAACAAAACAAACGGGGTTCCATTTAAAAAAAACGTAGGTTTGTGTTAAAAAACATACTTCCGTGCATTTTTGTATGGTTTGTATTAACCAATTACACTAGCCCCTCTCCTCACGTTCGGTCTGTGGAATCGGTTCGTCAGTATTTGATGTGGTTTACGAAATATATCTAGCGGTAACGTTAGGTGACACCCTGTATACCTGGCGCGCCAACGTCGTAGTCGTCTCCACGGTCATTTCCCGTGCGGTTCTCTCCCTACCTGCGACGGTGGTTCGCTGCAGCGCAGGAAGCCAGGATCCGTTTACCTTGAGGCTTTCCTCTTTCTTGTTAAAGCTTTTCTCGTGTTTGTGTATTTCTACACCTTCTCTGAACAAGCGGGTGTGATAGTTATCCTCTACAGCCAGAGCTTACGAGTCCACAAATTCTACTACGTTGTCGGTCTCACACAGCGCGTGCTCTGCCACAGCCGGTTTCTCCCCCTGCCCCAGCCTGTAATGTCGCTTATGTTCTGTGATCAATATGTTGATCGATCGTCCAGTCATCCCAACATAAAATTTTCCACATGTGCATGGTATGCGACATTGCAAGTAGTTCCCTTTTTTCCTTTGCCAAATGGCTCTGAGCACTATGGGACTTAACATCTGAGGTCATCAGCCCCCTAGACTTAGAACTACTTAAACCTAACTTACCTAAAGACAGCACACACAGCCATGCCCGAGGCAGGATTCGAACCTGCGGCCGTAGCAGCACCGCGGTTCCGGACTGACGCACCTAGAACCGCTCGGCCACAACGGCCGGCTTTTCTTTTTCCGATCTGAGCATATTTGCAGAACACCCAAGAGAACATGACTACAAACCAAAAGGTTATACAACTCAAACCTGTTCTTATATGTCGGTAATAAAGTGGCAATGCGACCTCCAGACCAGATGAGAGGAAACGCAGATCATGGCAAATGGTAAGTAATTACTTTTTTACATAAAAATTACGACGTGAATTGTTTGATAATCTAAAAAATCTAAAAATAACCAAACTGTATCGTTGCAGATCCCACTGATGGTGCCTCAGAACAAGAAAAAGACGAAACGCGTCTGGGAAAAATAGATTAAGTGGCAGCAGGAAAAGGCAGTTTTATTTACAGAACAAGTATTTCTATACTTGCTGCGGAGGATGGCCACGCAAACAAACTTCTTATTGGACATACTGTCTACGTTCAAATATTCTCACCATAGAAATTTTGTTGGCAATAGGCAACAGGCCATTTACACTGCAGTTATAAAATGGGAGTACCTTCTTCCAAGACTGGCTTTTGCTTTCTATCAGCAATCCAAAATAGATAATGATCTCAGATATTTCCCACTTCATAACAGTCGTAGCGTTGAACTTTGCACTCGCCGCAGTTGCATTTTATCTCAACAGTACTGTGATAATTCTACTGATATTCGGAGACACTCGACTCTCATTTAGGAGGACCAGGGTTCACTTCTCCGTTCAGCCAGATATGTCGTCTTTCGCTGATTAACCTGCAGCCTTTTTTTCACGTGCTATTGCTCCGTCCTATACATAAGAATGTTTGCGCAGTAATGATGATGCCTGCAGCTGTGCACACTATTTCTCAGTTATAAAAACACTAATAGGCACTGCAGAGGGTACCATCATTACTGCACATAAAAATTGTAACCGCTGTTCCGATACTCATCAGAAGATGGATGGCTACAAATGACATTGGCGTTGAGAGAGCCAGATTTTTTTTTCTTTCTCGTTTTGAGTATGCCTTGGAGCAATACTTTGTAACGTCCCCTTAGAAAAATTGATGAATTTCTGTGCTAATAAACCTCTTACATTATTTGATTTTCAAACAGCTGAGCAGAACTGAACGTACTCAGACATTTCGCTCTTTACGTATTCTGATCAACACTAAACTGACAAACAATATTTTTAGCGCAACGCAATCTGACTTTCAGTAATCTCTACAAAAGAATGGCCCTGACTAACAGTAACCTATACGTTTCACAAATCACTTACTTCACAAAAATCTTCGTTACTCGAACTACTGCAATACAGCGAGCGCCACTACTGCTAGCTAAATAAAAGATTCTAACTACTGAAGGCACTAACTACTGATAGGCATAGTTAGCAAATAAAAGATTTTGATAGAGAACAATCAATGTATTTACCTTAATAGTGTTCAAAAGTCATAATATATATATATAGCAGTTCATGACATCCAGTCTTACAAATTTACTGTCTCTGATGGACACACGTCCAGATCATCCGCTCTCAAAACTCCGCCATTTCTCTGCCCACATCCACCACTGCTGGCGGCTCACCTCCAACTGCGCAACGCTACGCGCTGTTAACATCCAGCTGCCCAACACTACAATAGCAAACAACAATGCAAACCAGCCACAGACTGCACACAGCACAGCCAGTGATTTTCATACAGAGCGCTACGTGACGTTACCAATAAAAAAACCTAAACAGCCGACTTACAACTTTACTAGTAGAACAACTGTCTCTTCGTCCATGAGCTTGTAGCTCAAACACATTCGTCCCCCTGTGGCTGAACCTGAGTCACCATGAAAAGGAGTGTGGAATATTTTATCTCATTTTATACACGAACTTAAAATAATGACAGAAGAGGAAATATTCATCGCGAAAGAAGCAACTTACACAATGCTTTGACCCCTTTAATTTATATTCAGAATTTAGTTGCTTCCGTTATGATGCTACAAAATTTCAGAGATGATAGAGAAGAGTACGTATTTGAGATGAAGGTCCTTAGACTGGAAACAACATCGCCAAGAGGCATAAGCGAAAGTCTACTCAAGTTCCGCCTTAGCTTTGCGCAGCGCTCAAACTCAGGGCCTCAGCTTCCGAACCCTGATCGTGACGCACAGAATTCGCACTGAATACGCTCAGATAATTTCCTCTGTTGATTGACCAGTAGCGGCGTACGTAATTCGATGTCAGATAGACCGAAAATCCTTAATCAGTAATAATGAATACCAAGTACACGCACAAGTTTCACACGCTGCTACATTTACAATAGCTGTTCAAAAGGGCGTCCTCCAGTGGGAATGCAAGCATAGCATCGCAGCACAAATTTTTGTCGTACCCGTTCTAATATCCCCGGTGTCATTTGAACAGTGCCGCAGCCAGCGAGAATTGTTGCCAGGAAATCCTCTTCAGTCTCGAGAGGCATCTCGTACGCAAGGCGTTTCACTTGGCCGCACAAGAATAAATCAAGTGAGGTGGCATTAGGTGAACCAGATCTCCACGAAACGGGGCCTCCTCTGCCTACCCACCTTGCAGGGAATGTCCGACCCATTTGTTTAAGAACCCTGAGTCCAAATTGTGGTCGGGCTCTGTCACGTTGGAACCACATCCGTTGACGAACAGCAAGGGGGATACGCACCAGAATCCTGAACAGCATGTTTCTGGTAAACACTATGTACACTGATGCATTTCAGCGGGGACGAAGAAAAAACGGGGCTAGTACTTAATCATTATCTGTGCTTGCCCACACATTGATTGATAATCTGTGTTGATGACTCTTCACAACTGTAGCATGAGGATACTCATCGGCCCAAACATGACAATTGCGACTATTTAGCATTCAATCTCCGGTGAAACAGGCTTCATGCGTCAAAAGCACATCCGCAGGAAAATGAGGATCAACTGTAAGGCGCTGCAAGGACCATTGGCTGAACCTACAAGGAGTCAAGTATGCACTGCCTGTGGATGGTAAGGGGTATAGCTGCTTTTCCCGTAACAGTACGCTGCGAAACTTTCATTTCGCCTGTAATTGATCGAGTGCTAACTCCAAGCGCCCCATTCACTCGAGCAAGCACTGAGTCTTCTAAGTCAGCAGTCTGTGTAGTTAGTCGTCCAGTGGTACCAACTGCCCTGTTTCACTTACTCACTGGAACAGGCTTGGAAATAATGATGTGAGCCTGATGTCTTCTACACGAATATCTGGTCCTGTAGACTTTCCGCTTCTCTGCTGCTTCCATTTGCTTACCCATACACGAACGACATGTCTGCCAGTTCCAGCACTGGGTGCAACTCCATTTGGTGAGGTCTGATTGACGTTGGCTCCTCAACTTTAACACAGACTGAAAATCTACTACAGTAAAGACATTGTGCACCAGCATTGCTCATGTCGGTACACAGTGCTCCATTTGCAGTGGAGTAGTAGTGCTATTACCCCAATCTCTACATCAAAATGCTCGTCGTATTCGCCTACTCTACAGTCTTAGCAACAACAGTATCGACACAGGCATTCCACTGTCCGAGCTATCAGAACGATTTTCGCTTACAACAGTCTACTCGGTCATTTCCAGACCAGGGTCTTTTACCCCAACTCAAACATTTACCCTTCTCCATCGTTCCTGAAAGTCTTTAACATCATCATGGTTCCACGTTCTACATTCGCATTTGCGTTGCATTTCTTGAATAACGGATATTAGAAGATATAAAAACTGAGACATGCATGAGCAGAACTTTACTAACCGGTACTGAATCCCACAGATACTGATTTCCGATAGGGTGCCTTGTCACACTGATCCAACCGTCATCTCCGAACTGTTTCTCTTCTGTACACAGTACACAATGCTCTAAAATGTACATCCTTCGATATTTAGTGTTTCCAAAAGCAGGATAAGGGGCCCATATCCTAATCACGAAAAACGAAATACCTCCTTCATCCTTCATTGTTGACACTACACATGATGGCAGGTAATGTCCCCCAGACATTCACCAATCCGAAACCTTCTGTCAGATTTCCAGAGGGTGCAGAACAATTCATCACTCGAGACCAGTCATCCACTGTCCTGTGGCGCCTCTCTTAGGGGGGTTGGACGTCAAACGGGCCGACTTGGATCAGGAGAGGCACCACAGGACATTTTAATTTCCACTGTCTATACTTTTACAAGTAAATGCATAAAACTTTGTCAGCATGACCAGGAAGGATTCAGGATTCACACTCGTAGCAGCGGAAGTTCAAAAATATAACAAAATAATTATTTTTAAATGTGAAATTTCATCATTTTTTCACTTACTATTGGCTGCATTTGTTGCTATAGGTACACTTCTCTTCATAAGTAAGAGAGACTGTTCGATGAATTTTGCACAGCATTCAAACCATACTTAAAAGTGTCTGAAACTCTAGAATCTATTTAATTTATGAAAAAATGAATGAGCTGTTACGTTTTAAACTTTACGTTTAGAAAAAAATCAAATGTTGTAGTTAATTATCTCAATTTTTATCACAGTTTTTAATAGATTTGGAAAATTCAGGAGTTTCATAGACCCGTAAGTATGGTTTGTATGCTGTGCAAAATTCATCAAAGAATCTCTCTTACTGTACCTATAGCAACAAATGCAGCCAACAGTAAGTGAAAAAATGAAGAAATTTCATATCTAAAAAAAATTTATTTTGTTATGTTTTTGCACTTCCACTGCTATGAGTGTGAATCCTGAATCCTTCCTGGTCATGCTGACAAAGTTTTATGAATTTATTTGTAAAAGTATAGACAGTAGAAAATAAAACGTCCTGTGGTGCCTCTCCTGCTCCAAGTCGGCCCGTTTGAAGTCGTACCCCTCTTAACACCACCTCGAGTGTCGCTTAGAATTGACTACAGAAATGTGTGGCTTACGGGGAGCCGCTCGACCATTGTGCATTGTTGTTCTTCAGTCCATCACTTAGGAGTGATTCCTTGCACTGAGTTCATGCAATACTTTAAAAACGACCTCCGCAATGCTCGACACTCCCCATGCCAGTCTGGCACTATAGTGAGCAGAAAATGTCATGGCCGCTAAATGCACAGTCGGCTGGGGGAGCGCGGCGACAGCGGCAGTGGTGGGGGGAGGGTGGGGGGATCGCTCGGAGTGCTGTAGGGGAAATGCCGAGAACTGCATGCGAAGTGCCGTTCTAAACTGAAGACTACACTCATATTTTTTGTAATTATTAAACGGAGCCGTGGTTTATTAAGAGAGCTACTGAGAAAAAGTAAGGTCAGTAGCTTATAGAAAGCACATCCTCAGTATAAAAAAACGTGTAATCTCCTCACACATGTTGTTCGAAAACGCATAGCATTTCTCGTTTCACCAGTAATTTAGGGCCCTTAAAAATTCTTTCACCGAAAAAGTCTGTAGTTATTGGTATAACACAGTAGATAATGAATATTATTACCATAATAACGATATGGTAAAATATTCTCCCCTTTTCGTGCTATCATTTGCCAAAACCTCATTTCGATATCTGAAACTGTTTATGAAGTATGAGGAATGTTGTGGCTATCTCACCTTGGCTTTATCGCTGGCACAGCGTGATAGAAAATGAGTGTGCTACATCACATCAATGTTCTCAAGATTGGTGACAGATACCTCTGCCCAAGTCTAAACAAAAATTCAATATGTTAGCTAAACTTCATATGCAACAACATACACTACTGGCCATTAAAATTGCTACACCACGAAGATGACGTGCTACAGAAGCGAAATTTAACCGACAGGAAGAAGATGCTATGATATGCAAATGATTAGCTTTTCAGAGCATTCACACAAGGTTGGCGCCGGTTGCGACACCTACAACGTGCTGACATGTGGAAAGTTTCCCACCGATCTCTCATACACAAACAGCAATTGACCGGCGTTGCCTAGTGTAACGTTGTTGTGATGCCTAGTGTAAAGAGGAGAAATGCGTACCATCACGTATACGACTTTGATAAAGGTCGGATTGTAGCCTATCGCGATTGCGGCTTATCGTATCGCCACATTGCTGCTCGCGTTGGTCGAGATCCAATTACTTTTAGCAGAATATGGAATCGGTGGGTTCAGGAGGGTAATACGGAACTCCGTGCTGGATCCCAACGGCCTCGTATCACTATCAGTCGAGATGACAGGCATCTAATCCGCATGGCTGTAACGTATCGTGCAGCCACGTCTCGATCCCTGAGGCAACAGATGGGGACGTTTGCAACACAACATCCATCTGTACGAACAGTTCGACGACGTTTGCAGTAGCATGGACTATCAGCTCGGTAGACCATGGCTGCAGTTACCCTTGACGCTGCATCACAGACAGGAGCGCCTGCGATGGTGTACTCAACGACGAACCTGGGTGCACGAATGGCAAAACGTCATTTTTTTGGATGAATCCAGGTTCTGTTTACAGCATCAAGATGGTCGCATAGGTGTTTGGCGACATCGCGGTGAACGCACATTAGAAGCGTGTAGTCGTCATCGCCATACTGGCGTATCACCCGGCGTGATGGTATGGGGTGCCATTGGTTACACGTCTCGGTCACCTCTTGTTCGCGCTGACGTCACTTTGAACAGTGGACGTTAATTTCAGATGTGTTACGACCCGTGGCTCTACCCTGCGAAACCCTACATTTCAGCAGGATAATGCACGACCGCATGTTGCACGTCCTGTACGGGTCTTTCTGGATAGAGAAAATGTTCGACTGCTGCCCTGGCCAGCACATTCTCCAGATCTCTCACCAATTGAAAACTTCTGGTCAATGGTGGTCGAGCAACTGGCTCGTCACAATACGCCAGTCACTGCTCTTGATGAACTGTGGTATCGTGTTGAAGCTGCATGGGCAGCTGTACCTGTATACGCCATCCAAGCTCAGTTTTATTCAGCGCCCAGGCGTATCAAGCCCGTTATTACGACCAGAGGTGGTTGTTCTGGGTACTGATTTCTCAGGATCTATGCAGCAAAATTGCGTGAAAACGTAATCACATGTCAGTTCTAGTATAATATGTTTGTCCAATGAATACCCGTTTATCATCTGCATTTCTTCTTGGTGTAGCAATTTTAATGGCCAGTAGTGTATTCTGTAATATGCACCACACGCAGTATCATACCGATTTCAATTTTTCATTGACCACCTTTCCGAACCTCTCGCAGTGTCTTACCTTCACATAAATATCACAGCTACTAAGACCATTAACGAAATGATGGGCACATCATGAACCTGAGACATATAGGTATAAGTAAAACAAAAATAAATATTTTACAGAATACTTTCTGTAAAACCGTATGAGAAAGATTAACCGGTGCCCGCCTCTATTCTGTCATCGCTGACCTGCCGAAAGGTGGAAAACAGTTGTCGGCCTCCCCTTTTGAATAAACGAATGAACTCGCCCAGCGCTTTGGACGAAAAGTGGTCACTGCGCATGGGCCACCGTATCCTGCGCGAGCTATACAGGAGATCAGCCTGGTCTCAGATTAGCTGTGGTAGTACGTTCGCGTTTCCACTTCACAATAACACTATCAATAGCCGATTTCAGTAGCTTTACAAAGCAAGAAATGGTCCTGATGAATTTGTTACTTGGGTGGCATTCAGTGACTATACTCCGTTCATCATAAGAATAAACCTGCTGTAAACAAACAGAAACGCGGTGATTTGTCAGAAGCCGTAGTTCACGTACAGTGTGGTGTTATTATGCTCTTGGAAATAGGTCCCACTTACGTATTAGAATTATTATTATTGAGCTACGTTATATGAAACTTTAAGATATTCAAATGTATTAACAGTCATCAAGTTTTTCTTAATCACGTTTTATCTGTGTAGTTTTTGTTTCAAAAATCGTGGAGAGTAACAGCCTCTGCATTGTGCTCTGAATATCCCAGTGTTGATACACACTATGAAAATTGCTTAGACAGCTTCCTACTAAGGCTGCTTCCTGCTCCGCAGTCAAACACGCAGGTGGAACGTGGTTTAAATGTGGCGAGAAATAGGTTGTTCTTAATGTTTTTCGTAAATTTACAGAAAAAATATGCTTTGAAGTTTCCCATGGGACTGTATTCGATACAGCTGACGTATATATATACTGGAAGGCTAGTGGAATTGGTAGCGTAGTAGATTATCAATCGGGGCCTATTCATGGATCGCTGGTTCAAGTCTCACCTTGGTTATCCTTCTTCAATTTGAAATAACTACGCCTCATAGTTGTAAAATTCATCATGATTTTTTCGATAATGCGTGTTTTCTTGTTTCTAATTACTTACGTCACGTGGAATTCTTGTTTTCATTTCAAATCTAAATTCTTAATTATCGATATTTTAAAAAAGACTTTTAATAAAGGTTGCTTAAATTAAGAAAACATAACAATTTCATTTGTTGTTGTTGTTGTGGTCTTCAGTCCTGAGACTGGTTTGATGCAGCTCTCCATGCTACTCTATCCTGTGCAACCCTCTTCATCTCCCAGTACCTACTGCAACCTACATCCTTCTGAATCTGCTTAGTGTATTCATCTCTTGGTCTCCCTCTACGATTTTTACCCTCCACGCGGCCCTCCAATACTAAATTGGTGAGCCCTTGATGCCTCTGAATATGTCCTACCAACCGATCCCTTCTTCTTGTCTAGTTGTGCCACAAACTCTTCTTCTCCCCAATCCTATTCAATACCTCCTCATTAGTTATCTGATCTACCCACCTAATCTTCAGCATTCCTCTGTAGCACCACATTTCGAAAGCTTCTATTGTCTTCTTGTCCAAACTATTTATCGTCCATGTTTCACTTCCATACATGTCTACACTCCATACAAATACTTTCAGAAACGAATTCCTGACAGTTAAATCTATACTCGACGTTAACAAATTTCTCTCGTTCAGAAACGCTTTCCTTGCCATTGCCAGTCTACGTTTTGTATCCTCTCTACTTCGACCATCATCAGTTATTGTGCCCCCCAAATTTCAAAACTCCTTTACTGCTTTAAGTGTCTCATTTCCTAATCTAATTCCCTCACCATCTCACGAGTTAACTCGACTGCATTCCATTATCCTCGCTTTGCTTTTGTTGATGTTCGTCTTATATCCTCCTTTCAAGACTCTATCCATTCCGTTCAACTGCTCTTCCAAGTCCTTTGCTGTCTCTGACAGAATTACAATGTCATCAGCGAACCTCAAAGTTATTATTTCTTTTCCATGGATTTTAATACCTACTCCGAATTTTTCTTTCGTTTCCTTCACTGATTGCTCAATACACAGATTGAATAACATCAGGGAGAGGCTACAACCCTGTCTCACTCCCTTCCCAACCACTGCTTCCCTTTAATGCCCTCGACTCTTATAACTGCCATCTGGTTCCTGTACAAATTGTAAATAGCCTTTCGCTCCCTGTATTTTACCCCTGCCACCTTCAGAATTTGAAAGAGAGTATTCCAGTCAACATTGTCAAAAGCTTTCTCTAAGTCTACAAATGCTAGAAACGTAGGTTTGCCTTTCCTTAATCTAGCTTCTAAAATAAGTCGTAGGGTCGGTATTGACTCACGTGTTCCAATATTTCTACGGAATCCAAACTGATCTTCCACGAGGTCGGCTTCTACTAGTTTTTCCATTCGTGTGTAAAGAATTTGCGTTAGTATTTTTCAGCCGCGACTTATTAAACTTATAGTTCGGTAATCTTCACATCCGTCAACACCTGCTTTCTTTGGGATTGGAATCTTGCTCACCAGATGGTAGAGTTTTGTCAGGACTGGCTCTCCCAAGGCTGTCAGTAGTTCTAATGTAATGTTGTCTTCTCCTGGGGCCTTGTTTCGACTCAGTTCTTTCAGTGCTCTGTCAAACTCTTCAAGCAGTATCAGATCTCCCATTGCATCTTTATCTACATCCTCTTACATTTCCATAATATTGTCCTCAAGTACATCGCCCCTGTATAGACCCTCTATATACTCCTTCCTCCTTTCTGCTTTCCCTTCTTTGCTTAGAACTGGGCTTCCATCTGAGCTCTTGGTATTTCTTTGGAATATGTCCGTTGGTTTATATCACAGATATAGTCTCACACTAACTTAGAAATACGGAAAACAATAATTTTCACAGCATCGAGCATCCCATACGAATGGTGCATTTTTAAATTTTCCACTGTACTATTACAATATGAACCCAACACAACTGGTCTGGAGCCAAGTTAAGGGATTTGGCCCGAGAAATAACAAGACTGTTAAGCTGCCAGACTTACTGGAACTAACGCACGCAGCTTTTTCACTAGTCATTGCTGACCGCTGGCGGGATATAGAACGGGATGTCATAAAAGAGGAAGAGAAAACGCGGCACCTGGATAGCTTCGTGGATTCTGTTGTTGATCGACTCGTTATTAACGTAGCAGATGACAGTTCCAGAACCAAAATATACTTTTCGGATTCGGATAAGGAAGATGCTAAGAGATTATCAGACGACTGACGGTAATTAATACCTTCACTGGCTTTAGTATTCAACAATACAGTGAAATCCCTGCAGTATGGTTTTGCATCACACACAGCTCGCTCATAAAAACTTCCCTGTGTTTAAGTTAGGAATTTTCATCACTCTTGTTTGTAGTTAGAATACTACCGGTATATTAGATGAGGACGAGAGCATTTTGTGATATCCGTCTGGACACATAAGAAGTGTACGGTAGTGCTGGAGTTTTGCAAAAATAATATTTTATCCTCTTTCAAAAATTAATTGACATTCGAAGTTATATTGTTTCTCTGCTCGTCTCTTTTCATGTCTGAACTGCAACTGCTCACATCATTGCACGCTATTTGGACTGGATGGTTGGCCAGTGCTGTCCAAGTTAAATTCGCTGGTAAAGCTGTTGTCCCACATTATCGCTAAGGCCATATGCCTGTAACACACCAAAAAATGTATCCGTATGATCGTACTGTACTGGACACAGCTTCCCTTCCGCTCCAGGTGAAACGAAATCCAATGAGATTCAAACAAGCGAAGAAGAATACATGGTGTAATATCAGGTTTATTCTTATGATGAACACAGTATACAGTCTAAGTTCGATGTCACTCAAGTGTCGTAACCTATCCATTCAACTGTTCCTACTTCCCTACTGACTACACAAGACTCCCGCCTTCTCTTGTACTGGCGTGTCGCCCCCCCCCCTCCTCCCCGTGGTATCTAGTGTTTAATTCTGCTTACATAGGAATGTCCGGATACTTTTGATCAGATTGTGCATGGGTAGGCTACAAGATTGTTTCACATGTCGGATATGTTTTAGACATGTTCGCTGTTTGAACTCCAGTCATACTAAGCTAATCTCAGAAGAAAGCTTCAGAATATTATGTGGAACAAAATTTTCAAACACTGAATATATCCCCTCTCAATCACACCAGACAATTTTTATAAATTACGCACCTTGTGTAGAATTTTTGGCTACAAAGAATGCAGAAGAATACAAGTATTTGAAACTTCCTATGTTGTCACATTCTTGGGACGAGTGGTTTATGATAGCATCCGGGATTCGATAGATGGCCTAATTAACAATAAAGACACATACTTGTGAATTGGTTTTAGGAGTTTCTTAGTCGTTAAATAAGGTGATTAAGTAGGGAATAAGAAATAGTTTATAACTGCAAATGAAGACGAAAGACGATATTTCTTTCTTTTTCATTGTCTTGATTACGCGATCTTCATAGGAGAAAGTTAACTGAGTCAGATCTAAAGTGATAGCTAAAGTGGTAGAATCCCATAAGAAGAGAACTGAAAATTTTATAGAACCCACCTGCTAAATAATTTATTCCAAGTGCTTAAAAATTTTCCGGTACTGACTCAATTAAGGCTATGAAAAGGTTTAAAGAGTATAGATGGTCGTTTGTGATGGAAAAAATGCGAAATTAAGACAACCACGAAGAAAAAAACTATGTAAAGAATTACTTGAGACTCTGTAGTTATTTAACCTTACTGGCCATTCATCTACGTTGGTATAGATTTGGAGACAGCTCTTCTCTTCAGTTGTCCACATCTGAAGTAAATATGGGACTAGAGTGTGCACGGTCGGATCGTACGTGAATGATGTATGATTCGACTTCGAAATGCAGTGCCTGCATTATCTCTAAGGCAGGTATAAGCCCCTAATCCATTCGCCAATAGCTTTCTAGATGATGGTAGCCTTGTGAGTTTAAGCTATCTAGTGCCAGTAAGACGATTTTACTCCTAAATCCGCTTTAGAGAAAATGGAACACCTCAGGGATAAGGTTCTAGGCGAGACACTGGATCTACAAACATACAAATGAGCGCCGTTCTAATTCGTGATGTCCACAGTGTAATTATTAAGACACAAGTACATTCTTTGCAAAGATGGAGAATAAAATGTTAAGCTTCAACCCCTGTGTTCGAAGACAATGCACAGTAGCAGATTTACAAGAAATTGTTTTATGTACCTCACTTAAACTTCGTTTTTAAAGGTGAGCATTCGTATTTTATTATTTAGCACCTCCCACTTTCACTAGAGTTCAGCGTCCGTAAATAGAATATGACGAGTTAAAACTGACTGCCGGTTATCGGGATCCTTGTCCTTCGCAAGCAGCGTGTTACCATTTGCGTCATCCGACTACATCTCGCTACGGAATCAAAGCTTCAGCTCGCCTTGGGTTTCCCACTTTCCTTTCAAGCTCTGCAAAGGATTTCCCACAATGCTGTAGAGGAGTTACCCCGAGAGAACGGATATTGCATGCAGTTTGACATCCACATTTATCAGATGCTGAATTTTGTTTCGTATGGGTAACGACAGTAAATTTTTATTGTGTACTGTTGTGATGTGTTTTACCCCTATTTTAGTCGCAAACTGTGATTTTTTATGTCAGTACTACCATTGTGCTTTACTATCATGCTATGCGTGTTTTCATGTAGAGGAACCATGAAGATGACGCTTTTTCCGCGCAGAAACTGGTAGCATGTTTTGAATAAACTACGTTTGAATTTCCTGCTGGTTTCAATTTTCAATATGCAATTGCTTCAGTCTGGCTGCTGTCCTAGTGTCCTCGATGGATTACTATAGTCTCTTCATTGGATCGGTTCGTTGTGTAGAACACACGAGTAACAACAGTATTAACGATGTTTGCGCCATATTTACGCTAGAAGGTAGACAATTAGTCTTTCTGCATTGTCGCACATCATTGTTTGTCGCATACTGTATAGGAAGTTTTAACCCATTAAGTCCTAAATTAATTTTTTTTTTTAAATTGAAGTTTTTATTCCTGAATTATAATGTACATAGTGTATGAACCACAATAAGTACAAAAAAGCCAGAGAATATTTATACATGCTGATATAATGACTGTCCTCAAAATAGGACACTGGGATCTAACAGTATCAGATAGCATACTAAACTGTATTCAAGTCTTAACTATTTATTTCTTGTGAAATATTACACAACACTTCACACACAGTGTTACACGGCATTTAATACAGTATGTTTTTGGTTTCCCATTGCATTTAGCTCTTACACATCTTCTTTGCATGTTTCTTTTGTCAATCATATGACTAATTCCATCAAACCTGATGTCTGGTATCTCTCTCAAATGACTTGATGGGTATTCCATTGGACATCCAATATTCGGTCTTCCAGTGTCCAATTTCAGGTATGTAACTGTAACAGCACGTCTTAAATCCAGTAAATCCAGTGCATTTTTCCCACGTAGTAGTCTGTAAAAGAGGCAGACATTTACGAGGGCCATTCTTCGATTTACTTCTGGAAACTTGGGATGTACCTGGCAGTGAAGTTTTACATACAGTTTCTTCGTTATTCTCTGATGCAACATAATGTTATTCAATAGCCCCTGACACATCTGAGACTTCCACGATTCCAGTAACATCATCTGGACCTTCTTCTTCGTTGGTCATATAGTCTACTTCAGGAGGACATACGGTGATATCAATATGGTCCTGATCATCTGACACCACTTTATAGGATGCGTCACTGTTTATTATTTCTTCTATTTCTTGGTTAGTGAGGTATCTATCTCGTCTGAAGGCCATTATAATCTATATAAAATGAAATGAAATAAAATGTAATAAAATAAAGTGAAATGAAAGAATAATACATTATCACAAACTACAGAAAAGGGTATGTGTAAATACCTCTGTCCATCTGGAACTGTATTATTTACTACTGGGTAACGTATTCATAAAGATACTTACATAATAAACTGTAAATTTCAAAGTAACCGAGCGAGGTGGCGCAGTGGTTAGCACACTGGACTCGCATTCGGGAGGACGACAGTTCAATCCCGTCTCCGGCCATCCTGATTTAGGTTTTCCGTGATTTCCCTAAATCGTTTCAGGCAAATGCCGGGATGGTTCCTATGAAAGGGCACGGCCGATTTCCTTCCCAATCCTTCCTTAACCCGAGCTTACGCTCCGTCTCTAATGACCTCGTTGTCGACGGGACTTTAAACACTACCCACCACCACCATCAAAGTAACTTCATATCCTGTAATATATATTTATAAAAGAGGGGTCGTTCCTTACCTCAGCAACAAAATCTGATAAAATTACCACGATCTAAAAAGAAAATACATCTGCAGTAGCAGAGTTTCATATTCAAATGAAAATACCTGAAATGATAACACCAAGTCCCAATGTCCTATTTCGAGTACACCAAATTTTATATGAGTGGAAAACAATGAATATAACCCCAATTGAGCTAATAATGCAAGTAGTTTAAAAGACACATTGTTGACTATAAATAATCACAAAAAGATCTTTGCCAGATATTTCAAATATTACTAAGTTGTCAATAAAGTAAATACCTGTAATAACGAAAAGTGTTGGTTCAAATGGCTCTGAGCACTATGGGACTTAACATCTATGGTCATCAGTCCCCTAGAACTTAGAACTACTTAAACCTAACTAACCTAAGGACATCACACAACACCCAGTCATCACGAGGCAACGAAAAGTGTGCCTTGGTATTCAATAATCAATTAATGGTAGGATTTATTGCTTTTAATTTCCTGTAAGCATACATTTGTTATAAAAAGCATCAACAAATGACGTAGAACAGTAATAGTTGCAAATTAATAATTTATTGTGTATTTATAAATAAATATGTGCTCTGTCCTCAAAATAGGACACTGGTACTTAATGGGTTAACACAGTGTCTATTACGGTACTGTATTTCGCCGCTGGGAGTAACCAAGTCTCGAGGTCACATGCGCTGGCTCCGGGCGCGGTGCCAAGTTATCAGTGCTCGTCACGGCAGGAAAACTGCCGTTGTGCGCTGGGTTACGAGGCGCGTTTCGTAATAGGTGAGCACAGCGCGTGCTGTGCCTCGTGGCGCGTTCACACAAGCTGTGTCAAGGAAAACTAAACTGCGCAGAAGTGCTCTCTTCACGCTCGCTGAATGGAGTAGCGCTGTGACCACTGTACGTAGTTCCCGAAACATACTTGAACGGTTGCTTTTGCAGCACGGGCAGAATAATAGTATTACTGTGGTTTCACCGAGGGAGCACTGCGACTTCAAAAGAAACTCAAAGGTTACGGAATGGATACCTGTATTTGGTTTTGAATGCACTGTTGCACACTGTTGGCACACGACATTAGTAATCTAAAAAAAATAAAAATCCTAGCAGTCCGTCTTACCAGTTCTTCTAGGTGATAAGTGTCATAGGATAGCAATATGCACATTACAGATGCCGGTGGCGTGGCATACACAAGGTATAAGAGGGCAGTTCACTGACGGAGCTATTTGTACTCAGGTGATTCATGTGAAACTGTTTCCGACGTCATTGTGGCCACACGACGGCAATTAACAGACGTCGGACGCGGAACGGTAGTTGGAGCTAGACGCATGGGACATTCTATTTCGGAAATCGTCAGGGAATTCAATATTCTGTTTCAAGAGTGTGCCAAGAATACCCAATTTCAGCTATACCTCTCACTACGGACAACACAGTGGCCAATGGGCTTCACCTAACGACGGACAGCAGTGCCTTTGGGTAGAGTTGTCAGTGCTGACAGACAAGCAACAGAGCGTGAAATAACCGTAGAAATCAATGAATGATATTCTGAATAGCTCGGACAGACATTCCAAAACACGCAAATCGTCGCTAGAAATTTCCTGATTGTGGGCTTTCAATGTGGTACAGAATTTCGTCGGGAAAGACTGAACAGAAATAACCCAAGATTGAAGGACACATGCTAGAGGCTCGGTAGAGTAAATATTCTGGCTCGAGGGTGCGATCTTGTAAATTTTGTCGGTCTTCAGGGATTTTGGGCAGTAAATGGCTGCACTGCACAAATTTTGGAGCTTAAATAGTTTTATGACTCCATCGCGACATACGATTCTGTGTTTCGGCTGGAATAGGTGGGAAGGTCTGTTTGTAGTAAGAGTGTTTAGAAAGTTATTGTGTTGTATTTTTCTGTGGCAAGTGGCCGCGTAGGGACGCTTTAGGGCTTTGAATATTTCGCGAGTCCGCCAGGACCCGGGTTTTTACCGCGAGTGTGGTCGTAGAGGAATTGCAAACCAATACAAATTATACAGATGTATCTATGAATGCATGTATGTTTGTATATCTCCTAAACAACTAGACCGATCTCAACTTAACATGGTACACGTGTCACTCACTGTCTGAAAAGATTCACTGTGGATGTTAGAACCATACACTTTTCAAAGTGATGGTGTTTGGGTTGAAAAATCAATGCAGCCTAAAGTGAGCGAAACCCATACATCAGTCATACATTATTTGAGAATGGGTGCACTTAGAGACTTGCAACAAACTGTACGCATAAATTCAAACCTGTAAGAAAATTATTCTCGCTGATTACCCCCATAAAATGAAGAAAGGAAAACGGTTTATCACTAATTACATTTTCGCTGTAGATACAGTACATATGCCGCATGAAGCATGACCTTTTCATTTATTACTTCCTTACCACTAACTCTATTCACAACACATTTCGCAGACTATATCCACATATGTTACTGAATGTACCTGCAAAAATATAACATTGTACGACACATAGTTCAGGAGATTTGTGCTACCAACTCTCAGATATGTGAGAAACTAAAGCTTAAAGCATGACGTTACAATTTGTTACTTCCGACAAAATTATGTCATTGTACAGTTCATAGTTGAGGAGATACGACGTCATAAACATTGAGCTGCGTGGAAATGAAACTGCAAACATACGGGGTGTTCCAAAAAGGACTCTTATCACTTTTAAAAATTCATACAAATTTAATGAAAGAAGATATAGAGCTGGGTTTAGTGCTGTTTTGTAAGGAAACACATCAAGTTTTTTTAGCTTAAACTAAAGACGTTGTATGTGGCTTCCGTTGGTTATCCTGCACGCATCCTATCGGAAGTCAATATCTTCCCAAACTCGCTGTAGCATCGCAGGTGTTAACTTACTCAGTGGCCGCGTAAAATCTTGCCTTATTTCAGGTAAGAGAAGCCGGCACGGGAGGTGCACACACGATATCCTTGATAAATCCACATAAAAATATTGAGTGGTGTCAGGTCTGGGGAACATGGGGGCCATGCTATTGGCGCATCACGGCCAATCCATTGACCTTGAAAGCGGTCACTGAGAAAGTCCCGGACGTCAGCCAGTTATGGGGTGGTGTACCACCTTGCATAAAGTGAATATTTCGTTTCTGGTCATCCTCATCGATCTCTGGTATCAAAAATTGGGCCGCGCGGGTTAGCCGTGCGGTCTAGGGCGCTTTGTCACGGTCCGCGCGGCTGTCTCCTTCAGAGGTTCGAGTCCTCCCTCGGGCATGAGTTTGTGTGTTGTCCTTAGCGTAAGTTAGTTTAAGTTAGACTAGTGTGTAAGGTTAGGGAACGATGACCTCAGCAGTTCGGTCCCATAAGATCTTCCCACAAATTTAGAACTTAAAATTTTAAAATCCAAAATTGTTGTAACATAATCCAGGTACACTAACCCATTGATGGTTCTCTCACCAAAAAAGATCAAAAGGGGCCGTACACTTTGTTCTTGCTCAATGCACAATAAAAGTTCAGTTTAGGGCTATCACAAACTTGTTGCAATGTTTGATGTGGATTTTCATTGCTCCAAACCCTACCGTTATGTGTGTTAAACTTGCCCCTTATGTGAAAAGTGGACTTGCCAGAAAAGATGATTTTGTCCAAGAAATGTTCATCCTCATGTAATCAATTTAACATATCCGCACAGAAGTTCTTGCAAGCAATTTTATCAGTGTCTTTCATTACTTGTACGATCGTCAGTCCGTACTGTTTCAAATGCAAACGATTTCTCAACACACGTAAAACAGTGGTATGTGGGATTTACAGTTTGCGAGATGTGCGCCGGGTCGATTTCGTAGGGCTGTTGATAAAACATTGTCTCACTCGATCAAAACGTCGTCAGATGTACTTGGACGACATGATGATTTCCCATGTCTTACCGAGCTCCGTTTTTCTACAAAACATTTGTAAGTAGGCTGTTTAGGTTTTTATGTTGGTAACACCACGTAGCGCACTGTAAGAAAATCACTGACTGTGCTGTGTGCAGTCTGTGGCTGGTTTGCATTGTTGGAATATTTGCTATTGCAGTTTGGGCAGTCGGATGTGAACAGCGCGTAGCGTTGCGCAGTTGGAGGTGAGCCGCAAGCAGTGGTGGATGTGGGGAGAGAGATGGTAGAATTTTGAGAGCGGACGATCTGGACGTGTGTCCGTCAGAAAAAGGAAATTTGTAAGACTGGATGTCATGAATTAAGATATATATTATGCCTTTTGAACACTATTATGGTAAATACATTTTGTTCTCTGTCAAAATCTTTCATTTGCTAACTATATGCCTATCAGTAGTTAGTGCCTTCAGTAATTAGAATCTTTTATTTAGCTGGCAGTATTGGCGCTCACTGTATTGCAGTTGTTCGAGTAACGAAGATTTTTGTGAGGTAAGTGATTATTGTTAGTCAGGGGCATTCTTTTGTGGGGATTATTGAAAGTCAGATTGCGTTGCGCTAAAAATATTGTGTGTCAGTTTAGTTTTGATCAGAATAAGTAAAGAGAGAAAAGTCTGAGTACGTTCTGTTTTGCTCAGCTGTTTGAAAATCAAATGACGTAAAAGGTTGACCAGCACAGTCATTCTTAATTTTTCGAAGGGGACGTTTCACATTAATACCACTCATAAACTGTAGGCCTACTAGGCGGATCATTAGCATACTTGGTACGGAAATCCCGCTGAACTGTTGTCGCCGACTTCGATCCTTCAAACCAAAACACACAGCTAGCGGTTCGGGTCCAGTGAAGCCAGTCTTCATTTACCCAAGTGCCGCTAGCGCTCCTTACAGTGCGATTCGACACTAGCTAACTACGTGAGACAAAACGTGATGTATTTCCCTACAAATTGACACTACAATCACCTCTTTAGGTTTTATGAATTAATTTATACGAATTTTCAAAGTTGTAAAGCTCTTTTCGAAACACCCTGTATATGTACGAAAACCTGTGCAATCGTTAATATATCTGAAATACATTTGACATGAATGTATACTGACAAAGCCACATCCTTTCACGATTTCAGTCAAATCTGGTTAACTCATTATTTACAGTCTGGAAAGATATACTGTAGGGGTAGAGACCACCAGCCTGCTATAGGGGTGAGTGTGATAATGTGGAGAGAGAAGGAAAGAGGAGAAGATGGACAGAGATAGCGAGGTGGAGGAGTGGTCTAGGAGGAGGTGAAATTAGAAGTGTGTATGAGATGGAGAGAGGGCGAAGGAGCGGGTGGACAGAGAGGAGACGAGCAGATTGGCAGAGATAAGGGTGATGAGGAGACTGACAGAGGGATGGGCAGAAGGAGATGGATAGAGATGGGGCATGGACGATGTGGACGGAGAATGGGTGGAGCAGATGGACAGAGAGAAATTCAAGGAGGAGATGGACATAGAGAGGGAGAAGAAGGAGATGGACTAACAAATGGTTCAAATGGCTCTAAGCAATATGGGACTTAACATCAGAGGTCATCAGTCCCCTAAGACTTAGAGCTATATAAACCTAACCTAAGGACATCATACACATCCATGCCCGAGGCAGGATTCGAACCTGCGACCTTAGCAGGACTTCCGGACTGAAGCGCCTAGAACCGCTCGGCCACAGCGGCCGGCTAGATGGACTAACTGAAAATTGGATTAAGTACATAACCAAGAATGTCGGGTATTCATCTAATTGTTAAAAATAAACTCGTAAACTCCGTCCGCTGGCGCTCGCAGTTCCATCGGTACAGAAGGATAGCCGTGTCATCTTCCACCAGTGGCGTCACTGGATGCGGTGTGGACGGGCATGGTATCGGTACACAGCCTCCCGGCCGCCGTGACCTGGAACAGCCACTACCCGCTCAGGTAGGTCCTCTGGTTGCACCACGAGGTTGAGAGCACCCCGCTCCAGTCCTACCAACAAGAGAAAATACTTATCAGAATCGGGAATCAAGCCCGGGTTCCTCTGCCTGGCAGTCAGCCGCACCCCCGAACAGCTACGGACGGACGTAAGTTATTGATACACATCAGTAATTTGCAGAATTAGTTGGGAACTACTTGCGATACTTTGGGTCTGCTTCGTGAATTTGGCTGCCTGCTACAGTTTACTGAAATAACTTGTGCCACAACCACGCTTCTTGTTTACTGAATAAACAAATCAATTTCAAAGGTATTCGTTAGCGCCTAGCTAGTTTGTTATAAACAGGTTTTAGTCTCACCCTCCCACATGTCAACATTAAATTCTCCAGTCTCTTCATTAGTTTCAAAAGCTTCGACTGGTGCAAGATATACACCAAACAGCTTTTGTACTTATCTTCATTTTCTTGTTGTTGGCTGCATTAACGTCTAGGGTAGATTCTTGTGGTTGAATTTCTTTAACTTAGTGGGTTCCAGTTGACATAATAATGTTTGAAGATTTGCCTTCTTACTCTTGAATTTTATTTTTTGTCACATTCTTTCTCTATCACGCGGTCTTTACAGTTTCCACTTCTATAACACCACAAATTACATTGTTATTGCCAGCTTGTTCGTTTCCATTAGAGGCATGCCCGCTATTACCAACTCATTTTGCGGTACTAACACATTACAAAGAATGAGATTTTCACTCTGATATGAAACTTCCAGGCAGATTAAAACTGTGTGCCGGACCGTGACTCGAATTCTGGACCTTTGCCTTTCGCGGGCAAGTGCTCCACCATCTTCCAAGAGTGCTAGTTCTGCAAGGTTCGCGGGAGACCTTCTGTGACGTTTGGAAGCTAAGTGACGAAGTACTAGCAGAGCTCAAGCTGTGAGGGTGGGTCGTGAGTCGTGCTTGGGTAGCTCAGATGGTAGAGCACTCGCCCGCGGAAGGCAAAGGTCCCGAATTCGAGTTTCGGGCCGACGCGTAGTTTTAATCTGCGAGGAAGTTTTAAATTCCAAAGAGTTTACATAACAAAAGATTTTATAAACTTTCTTGACAAAAGAAGAATCTTCACCAAATTATGCCATGATTTTGTAAATGAATCCAGAAATAAATTTAATAATTAGCGTTAGATTGTGCAATTAATAATATGAGTTTTAAGTATGCCAGACACTTCATAATTAAAAATATTTCTAAGAGAAGAATAATTTTAGCTATATCGATTGTAACAAATTAATTTCTTTTTAACATTTTAGCCCGAAAAATAATACATCGTATAGAAATCATACGAAAATCTTTTAGTGAAACAGCTGGGATAATTTTAACCTATACAAAATTCGCAAATACTGTTTGGTATCAGGTATTTGTGTAAGGAAAGGCAATGTCAGAGGAGGGTGTCCTTTTACAAGGTCCAGCTACATTCTTTAAGTTATATTGCTGCTAGCAAGTCTGCAAATAATTTATAAAATTGTAATTACTTTAAGTAGGTACTATTTTTGCAGCGGTGGACCACATCTGACTGGCATCATTAATGCTCCCTTTCGGAGATACTTGCCTAAAAAAAAAGAGGTTGATAAGCTAGCAAAACGATGCGATCTTCCACATTAGGAGCCTCACGACAGCATTAGCAATTGCGATCAGTTTCTGCGCATCCCTATACTACGTATAAAAAGGTAAGAATTCCAATCAAGGACAACTGCCAAGATGAGAGACGTAGAAGTATATATCCTTGGTGTAGCAAAGCAGCTTAAATCACTTAATAAAGCCAAGACCTCCGGCCCAGATCGTATACGAGTCAGGCTCCATTCAGAATATGCTGATACAATAGCTCCATATTTAGCAATTATATAGAACCGCTCGCTCACAGAAAGATCCGTACCTAAAGACTGGAAAATTGCTCAAGTGACACCAATAGCAGAAAGGGAAATGGGAGTAATCCGCTGAATTACAGGCCCATATCGCTAACGTCGATTTGCAGTTGGATTTTGAAACACATGCTGTGTTCGAACACTATGAATAACCTCGAAGAAAACGATTTAATGACACATAGTCAGCACGGACACAGAAGATATCTCGCTTGTGAAACACAACTAGCTCTTTGTACTCATGAAGAAATGAATGCTATTGACAGGAGATGTCAAATTGATTCCATATTTCCAGAAGGCTTTCGACACCATTGTTCACAAGCGTCTTTTAACCAAACTGCGTGCCTATGGAATATCCCCCCCGGTTGCGCGACTGGATTCGTGATTTCCTGTCAGAAAGGTCACAGTTCGCAGTAATAGACGGAAAGTCATCGAGTAAAAATAGAAGTAATACCCGGCGTTCCCTAAGGCAGTGGTATAGGCGCTCTAATGTTCAGATCTGTATTAACGACATAGGAGACAATCTGAGTAGCCCTCTTAGATTGTTTGCAGATGATGCTGTCATTTACCGTCTTGTAAAGTCTACAGATGACCACAACGAATTGCAAAATGATTTAGATACGATATCCCTATTATGTGAAAACTGGCAATTGACCCTGAATAAAGAAAAATGTGAAGTTATTCACGCGGGTCTTAAAAGACATCCGCTAAATTTCGATTACGCGATAAGGCACACATATCTGAAGGCTGTAAATTCAACTACATACATAGAGATTACAATTACATACAACCTAAATGGTACAATCACATAGATAGTGTTGTGGATAGAGCAAACCAAAGGCTGCGATTCATTGACAGAACATTTAGAAGGTGCAACAGGTCTGCTAAAGAGACTGCTTACACCACGCTTGTCCGCCCTATTCTGGAGTATTGCTGTCCGGCGTGCGATCCGCATCAGTTGGGACTGACGGATGATATCGAAAAAGTTCAAAGAAGGGCGGCTCGTTTTGTATTACTGCGAAATAGAGGAAATAGTACCAGAGACATGATATGTGAATTGGAACGGTAATCATTAAAAGAAAGGCGTTTTACGTTGCGACGGGATCTTCTCATGAAATTTCAATCACCAGTTCTCCTCCGATTACGAAAACATTCTGTTAGCACCCACCCCACCTAGATAGGGAGAAATTATCATCACGAAAAAATGAGTGAAATCACGGCTCCTACAGAAAAATTTAAGTGCTCGTTTTTTCCCGCGTGCCGTTCAGGAGTGGAACGGTAGAGAGACAGCTTGAAAGTGGGTCATTGAACCCTCTGCCAGGCACTTTATTGTGGATAGCAGAGTAATCGCGTCGATGTAGATGAAGAAATTCATGCTTAAAGTGTGTGTCGTTAGCATTTTACTCGAGCTCGTATAACTTTAGGTTGGGCTACTTTGCAACCGCAATAATACGCCGTAGTTACCCATAGTATTTTTAAAACGCATTCGATGGTAAATCAAATTATCTAGACTTCTGCTTGTGGCCCTGACAGATCAGAATAGTACAGGCAGACTCTGTCGTTACCAGGAGATCACCGCTCGCCACAGAAGCGTGTTTTTCCCGCAGGCGAACTCCCAACAGCGATTACAGGGAAGTACCTGGTACTCTCCCCTGTTTTATGCACACTTGATGGCTAGATATTAAAGACAGAAGAAAGAACTGTTGTCGCTTGTTGCTTGGCTAAACTCTCTTGCAGGACTAATGTTAAATTCCGAAGTTTCACTATTTATAGTCTGTAATATTCAGTAGCCTTACGCAAATTGATAATAGCATGAGTCACGGCCGCCACATTACTGCTTTAGTCGAAGAGATATTTCTCTTCTGAATTCAGTAATAAAGTACTAACAGTAGCAGCACTCGCAGTAGGCTGTAGGAGGAAAGTTTATCGGGAACGTGATAAGACAGATAGAATGGCTGCGAGTGCTCGTATTTCTTGAAGCTTTCCTGGCGGATCGAATATTCTACCATTTTTCAGGCGTGCGATCGGGATATTATTAATTCTCATTACGATGCTTCTGCTGACTACCTTTCAGCCATTCTCAACGTCTCTTGCAAGATTTTTATATTGCTTTACACAGTACTGTGGGGTAAACGCGCATGCTACAGAGACATATTGGCCGTCGGGGTGACAGTCTTGCGTGTCGAACACTAGACACCTGACGTCAGTGCAAACGATCGTAGCTAGACCGTGGGCACTTCACTTCTGACGTCTTGCACATTTTGTAAGTAGGCTGTTTAGGTTTTTATATTGGTAACGCCACGTAGCGCTCTGTATGAAAATCACTGGCCGTGCTGTGTGCAATCTGTGGCTGGTTAGCATTGTTGTAATATTCGCTATTGTAGTGTTGGGCAGTTGGCTGTTAACAGCGCGTAGCGTTGCGCAGTTGGAGGTGAGCCGCCAGCAGTGGTGGATGTGCGGAGAGAGATGGCAGAATTTTAAGAGCGGACGATCTGGATGTGTGTCCGCCAGAAATAGTAAATTTGTAATACTGGATATAATGAACTGCTATATATATTACGACTTTTGAACACTATTAAGGTAAATACATTGTTTGTTCTCTATCAAAATCTTTCATTTGCTAACTATGCCTATCAGTAGTTAGTGCCTTCAGTAGTTAGAATCTTTTATTTAGCTGGCAGTAGTGGCGCTCGCTGTATTGCAGTAGTTCGAGTAACGAAGATTTTTGTGAGGTAAGTGATTTGTGAAATGTATAGGTTAATGTTAGTCAGGGCCATTCTCTTGTAGGGATTATTGAAAGTCAGATTGCGTTGCGCCAAAAAATATTGTGTGTTAGTTTAAGTACAGGCATTTATAATTTTTCTAGGGGGACGTTACAATTTTCACTTTTCACCCTGCTACAGGTGTGCCATGAGAAGCTTGATCTACTCGTAAAGAAAAGAAAAACCTCAGCCGCCAGAATCAGCTGCCTTGAGCATCAATGGTCTAATACTGTGTCTGAAGACTGATTTCGATTGTTAACCGCCAACATGTGGGCCACGTCGGGCAATCCGAGAACCGAGGACTTTTTAGTCCTCGATTCGAACGTGTTCTCCGCTTACTCGAGAACTGAAACAGAGTATTCGAATGTCACATCAGAGAACAAGACTGGTTCGTCGGCAACACTCGAAACCAGAATGAGAACAGTTGTTCGTTGTTCTTGTTACAGTTCTAAATTCTCAGAAATGTATTCGTTTCCTCTAGTTAGTTAGTTGGTTAGCTACATGTTCCATCGATCATTTGAATGATTCTTTTACCGAAATCATGGACAAATCTGTTTACAGGAGATGTGTACAGGGTGGTCCATTGGTAGTGACCGGGCCAAATATCTCACGAAATAAGCGTCAAATGAAAAAACTACAAAGAACGAAACTTGTCTAGCTTGAAGGGGGAAACCAGATGGCGCTATGGTTGGCCCTCTAGATGGCGCTGCCATAGGTCAAACGGATATCAACTGCGTTTTTTTTAATAGGAACCTCCATTTTTATTACATATTCGTGTAGTGCGTAAAGAAATATGAATGTTTTAGTTCGACCACTTTTTTCGCTTTGTGATAGATGGCGCTGTAAAAGTCACAAACGTATAAATACGTAGTATCACGTAACATTCCGCCAATGCGGACGGTATTTGCTTCGTGATACATTACCCGTGTTAAAATGGACCGATTGCGGAAAAGGTCGATATCGTGTTGATGTTACTTGTATGATCGTGATCAAAATGCCCAACGGGCGTGTGCTACTGCTCGGTATCCTAGACGACATCATCCAAGGGTCCGGACCGTCCGCCGGATGGTTACGTTATTTAAGGAAACAGGAAGTGTCAGCCACATGTGAAACGTCAACTACGACCTGCAACAAATGATGATGCCCAAGTAGGTGTTTTAGCTGCTGTCCCGGCTAATCCGCACATCAGTAGCAGACAAATTTCGCGAGAATCGGGAATCTCAAAAACGTCGGTGTTGAGAATACTACATCAACATCGGTTGCACCCGTACCATATCTCCATGCACCAGGAATTCCATGGCGACGACTTTGAACATCGTGTGCAGTTCTGCCACTGGGCACAAGAGAAATTACGGGATGATGACAGTTTTCTTCCACGCGTTCTATTTAGCGACGAAGCGTCATTCACCAGCAGCGGTAACGTAAACCGGCACAATATGCACTATTGACCAACGGAGAATCCACGATGGCTGCAACAAGTGGAACACCAACAACCGTGGTTGGTTAATGTATGGTGCGGCATTATGGGAGGAGGGATAATTGGCCCCCATTTTATCGATGGCAATCTAAATGGTGCAATGTATGCTGATTTCCTACGTAATGTTCTACCGATGTTACTACAAGATGTTTCACTGCATGACAGAATGGCGATGTACTTCCAACATGATGGATGTCCGGCACGTAGCTCGCGTGCGGTTGAAGCGATATTGAATAGCATATTTCACGACAGGTGGATTGGTCGTCGAAGCACCATACCATGGCCCACACGCTCACCCGGTCTGACGTCCCCGGATTTCTTTCTGTGGGGAAAGTTGAAGGATATTTGCTATCGTGATCCACCGACAACGCCTGACAACATGCGTCAGCGCATTGTCAATGCATGTGCGAACATTACGGAAGGCGAACTACTCGCTGTTGAGAGGAATGTCGTTACACGTACTGCCAAATGCATTGAGGTTGACGGACATCATTTTGAGCATTTACTACATTAATGTTTTATTTACAGGTTATCACGATGTAACAGCATGCGTTCTCAGAAATCATAAGTTCACAGAGGTTCTCATTGGAAAAACCGAAATAAAATGTTCAAACGTACCTATGTTCTGTATTTTAATTTAAAAAACATACCTGTTACCAACTGTTCGTCTAAAATTGTGAGCCATATGTTTGTGACTATTACAGCGCCATCTATCGTAAATCGAAAAAAGTGGTGCAACTAAAACATTCATATTTCTTAACGTACTACACGAATATGTAATAAAAATGAGGGTTCCTATTTTAAAAAAAACGCAGTTGATACCCGTTTGACCTATGGCAGCGCCATCTAGCGGGCCAACCATAGCGCCATTTGGTTTCCCCCTTCAAGCTAGACAAGTCTCGTTCTTTGTAGTTTTTTCGTTTGACGCTTATTTCGTGAGATATTTGGTCCGGTCACCATCAATGGACCACCCTGTATATAATTAGTGTTAACTTTTCTCTGTATAATTAGTGTTAACTTTTCTCTGTAAGTTCATCTTTATTCAATATGTTCGAGGGACCTCGGCTGTTCAGTACAAAACGTCACGTCAAAAACACCTTCAGCCGTCTACATTTCAAATTTTATTTTACTTATAAGTTACCTCAGAAATTTTTCATAAGACATTAGTCAATGGTAATGTGGAAACGTACGCGACTGTTGTCATCTTGGAAAAAGGGAGTGTCCACAGAAAACTCACAATGAAGATGCATAAGAAAGGGTGACATTTGGTCACCAAAGAAGTCGAAATAAACAGCGTGGTTCCAGTTTGGTATGTGCGTGCGTGGCAGTTCAGTCGGCATCCATCCGTGACAGCGGGAACGTCTCTGCGCGTCTGCTTTTTCGATATTCGAATTTGAAATGTGCGCTGCCACTGAACATCCCGCTAGTTGTGAGGTGCCGTCTGTGATACGGTTTCTGTTGGCAAAAAACCTTAAACCTATAGAAATTTATCGTGAACTGTGCGAAGTGTACGGAAACAACGTAATGAGTCAATATTACGTCAGGAAATGGTGCATTCTGTTTAAAAATGGCCGAACCAACGTTCATAATAGAGAAGAGTGGACTCCCGAGCATTGTGACTGACGATCTTGTTCCTAAAGTTGATGAAACGATTCGTGAAAACCGTCGCTTCACAATAACGGAGCTTTCACTTTCTTTTTCGCAAGTTTCACGGACTTTGTTGTTTGAAACTGTCACTTAATGGCTAGGCTACCACAAATTTGGTGCATGATGGGTGCCCAAAATGCTTACAGAGCACCATAAAGAACTGAGAGTGGGGGCAACGTTGACATTTCTGGAGGCCTACCACAAACATGATGATCCATTACTGGATCGAATCGTATCCAGGGACGAGACTTGGGTGAAACACGTCAATTGCGACACAAAATTGCGGTCCATGGAGTGGAGGCACACAAGTTCCCCCAAAAAACCAAGAAAATGTTTGCAAATCTTGTCAGCAAGGAAGTTGGTGGCACAGTGTTTGCGATAGGCAAGGTGTGCTTCTTATTGATTTTCTCGGACGTGGAGCAACCATAAATTCTGCCCGGTACCGTCAAACTTTGCACAGCTTTAGAAGAGCAGTTCAAAACAACGCTGAGGTAAGCTGACGTCCAAAATTTTGTTTTTGGACGACAGTGCCCAACCTCACACGACAAACCGCACTAAGGAACTCCTTTATTCATTCAGATGCGAGATTTTCCTTCATCCGCCCTACAGTCTCGATCTTGCACCAAGCGACTTCCATTTGATTCTCGAGATGAAGAACTGGCTTGCAATGCAGCGCTTTGATGACGACACGGAACTCCAGGCGGGCTTGACTCATTGGCTCAAGTCTCAGGCGGCAGAATTTTACGACGAAGGTCTTTCGAAGCTTGTCCTCCGCTATGATAAGTGCCTCAATGTGTGTGGTGACTATGTGGAAAAGTAGTGTCAGTCGCTCTTTCAGATGTATACAGGGTGTTACAAAAAGGTACGGCCAAACTTTCAGGAAACATTCCTCACACACAAATAAAGAAAAGATGTTATATTGACATGTGTCCGGAAACGCTTCATTTCCATGTTAGAGCTCATTTTAGTTTCGTCAGTATGTACTCTACTTCCTCTATTCACCGCCAGTTGGCCCAATTGACGAGAATCCGCACGCAATCGTGCAATCACTTCATCAACACAGATTTTCTATGAACGTTTGGGCAGGCATTGTTGGTGATGTCTTGATTGGGCCCCATGTTCTTCCACCTACGCTCAATGGAACACGTTATCATGATTTCATACGGGATACTCTACCTGTGCTGCTAGAACATGTGCCTTTACAATTACGACACAACATGTGGTTCATGTACGATGGAGCTCCTGTACATTTCAGTCGATGTGTTCGTACGCTTCTCAACAACAGATTCGGTGACCGATGGATTGGTAGAGGCGGGCCAATTCCATGGTCTCCACGGTTTCCTGACCTCAACCCTCTTGACTTTCATTTATGGGGGCATTTGAAAGCTCTTGTCTACGCAACCCCGGAACCAAATGTAGAGACTCTTCGTGCCCGTATTGTGGACGGCTGTGATACGCCATTCTCAAGGGCTGCATCAGCGCATCAGGGATTCCATGCGACGGAGGATGGATGCATGTATCCTCACTAAAGGAGGACATTTTGAACATTTCCTGTAACAAAGTGTTTGAAGTCACGCAGGTACGTTCTGTTGCTGTGTCTTTCCATTCCATGATTAATGTGATTTGAAGAGAAGTAATAAAATGAGCTCTAATATGGAAAGTAAGCGTTTCCGGACACATGTCCACATAACGTATTTTCTTTCTTTGTGTGTGAGGAATGTTTCCTGAAAGTTTGGCCGTACCTTTTTGAAACATCCTGTATAATAAAATTTATTTCTTGCACTTAGCTTTTTTTATGCCAAAACGTTCCCTACTTTCTAAATAGCCCCAAAAAAGTCACACAGCCTCCCGCAGCGTAAACTGTACGAAAGATACACGGTGGGCTTAACGCGTCCTTAGAGCGTTAGTGGACTCTGCTCCCCGCATCGTTCCAAAACAGACAAAACTCACTCGTAGAGCTACACTGCACGTCTCCAGTCAGTTGCTGCCCAGTCTGCGTCGTTTGGCCTACTGAAGACGTGTAGTTTCTTGTGTCAAAACGAGCAGTGTCCTTTTGAGAAGCATCTAACCCCATGTGTCCGTTGCTAGCGGTTCGCTTGGCAATGTTCGGTCAGAAACAGATTGAGTTGGACCTGCATTCATTGACAGAAGCAGTTTATGTCGGGTTTGAAACCGACTGACGCTGACTCGTCTCCTCTCCCTGGAAGCTGGAATCCCTGTACGAACACTGTTCCTACGCCATGTTAAACAGCTGTTACTGGTACGCTACTCCCTTAGGTGCATTGGACATTCAGCATTGATTCAGAAAGGAACGGGGCAACATCTTTCGCGGTGTCGTCACGGGCACGTCCAAACTTGATAGCTCATTTCTATTGTTCTGTCACGTCACCGACCCACCTCACTTCGCTGATTCCGTACGACCCACTGGCACATACAGGGCGTATCTGTGAGAGCCTGCAGAACGTTAACAGGACATAGAGGATTCTCCACAGAACAATTTGAGGTAGGGAACCTGGGGTTGGAGAAGCCAGCTTAAGCAGATAATGGGAATAAAATCACAATTACTGTGTACGTTTTCATTTATATTAGTTACAGTTACAGTTAATGGCAAATACCTTCAATGGTACAATGAACGTACCGTCTGTACTGTATGTTACAAAATGTGCTGAAATTGACGGCCATAAACCTCATTGCAAGCATAATATCGGCTGACGCACCCTGACAAATATCCTTGGTGTGTTTCGAATCACATCGCAGGCAGCTGCAATTCTTGCAACTAATTCCATCTCCGTATCTACTGGGGTCTCATACACAAGTGACTTTAGATATTTCCAAATAATCGAGGATTCAGATCAGGCGTCCTCGCAGGCCATGGAATAGAAGACTACATTGGCTAGGTGTTGGAGTGTACAAAGTAGATTAATGTGTCAAAAAGCATCGTGCAAAAATAAAACAAAAATAAAATAAAATAAAATCAATCCGAAGACTGGTTTTATGAAAACCAGCACGCTAACCTATTCTGTGGAATTTGCATTCTCCATAACTACTGTAACCTACCGTCACTTTCATCTGCTAGTTGTAGTCCAATATTGGTCTCCGTCTACAGTTTTTATGCCCTACACTTCTCCTCATTACTAATTGAAAGTTCCTTGGTGCCTAAGAATGTATCCCATCAACCGATTCCTTCTTTAAATGTGTTCAAATGTGTGTGAATCTTTAAGGGACCAAACTGCGGGGGTCATCTGTCCCTAGACTTACACACTAGTGAAACTAACTTACGCTAAGAACAACACACACACACCCATGCCCGAGGGAGGACTCGAACCTCCTACGGGGTGGCCCCGCATTTAGTGACATGGCGCCTCTAGCCGCACGGCCCTTCTTTAAATCAAGCTGTACTACAAAAAATTTCTTTTCTCTGCAGTTTGTTTCAGTACCTCCTCCTCAGTTATCTAGTCTTCCCTTCAGCATTCTCCTGTAGTACCACACTGAAGTACGACACCAGAGAATCTTGTATTCTTATATGAACTCCTTATCGTCGCTGTTTCTCTTCCGTCCAAGGCTACAATGCAGACAAATACATTGGAAAGACTTCCTAACATTTGAATTTACATTCAGTGTCAACAAATTCCTCTTTATCAGAAATTCTGTCCTTGCTGTTGCCTGTCCCCATTTTATGTTCCCTCTACAGCGGCCATCAGCACTTCATTTTACTGCAGAATTAACAAATCCATCTCCTGTTTTCTGTGTCTTATTTCCTAATCTAACACCCTCGACATCACCTGATTCAATTCCAGTACGTTCCGATACCACTGTTTTACTTTTATTGATGTTTATCTTGTAATCACTTTTCGAGACGTTATCAATTCCGTCAACTGCTCTTCCTTATCCTTTGCCGTCTATGACAGAATTACGATGTTATCGACAAAAAGAGTTCTGAGAATGTACCTATCGAAAATACAAATCTTCACTCGCAGTGTGATAATTTATGCCGTAAAAAAACACCAATCTCAGAAACGCAAATTAAGGAGCGGATTTCACTAAAACGTCTCTAATGCTGGAATAGAATAGTTTACTACTTATGGGTAAGAAAATTGTTACAGCTATCATACTACTTGCTGACTAAAGGAACTACGCCCTTGTTTGTGTCAACTGAAGATAAAACTGCATCGTTTCGTATTAAACTGTCCATTTTGAGAACTGGAATATAAATTATCTACGCGGGTGCAGATAGCATAGAACTGACGACTTAAGCTCCAGTTCATAATGCAGTCTTGAAGGGGAGATGTCAAAACACACAGATACTGATGCTTTCTTTTTGCGAGTGTTTTCGATGTCTTGCTAACTTGCCGATGAGTAGCGACTATCCAGATTCGGGAAACATGGAGGAAAGAACACGCAGGGATCAGACTGAAGTGTTATCATGAGGAGATTTACGGATACTAAGAGCGGGTGGTGGCTAAAGATCAATTTGAAATCCGTCCCTCCCAGTTACGAATCTAATACGTAACTATAGCTTTGCGTAGACTACTGTTATCGACGTCCACATCTGTCGTTTCTTGAGTGCATTTAGCTTCCTACTAACACATAAACTGTGACATAAGCACCAATTTCCTCGTCCACTGCACTTCTTTGTTCGGGACGGTCGAAGGATAGCGGAGGAAACCAAAACTGTTGTCGACTCTCCACGTCATTGAGACACAGAATTTTGCCTTATTTCCACAAAATTTATGGTGATTTCCTGGATCAAAATATCGCTTCTCTCCCGTGCCTCCCCTTCAAAATGTTAATTTCAACTACGCCCTCGCCCTCACCTGACTCCCTTTTATTGCATTATTTACACTTTACATAGGCGCTCATAACGGCTTATCGTTATATTTACAGCTTTAATTTTTAGTCTTTGCTCGTAACCTTTGGTCGTTTTAACATTGCATTGTCTTTTATAAATAAAACGTTACCTACCGCTTATAATTCTAGATAGTACCACGGTGATTATTCATTTCTGTTGTGTAGATCGGTATAAAAAAATTATTTTGTTCTCTAAAGCTAATATGTCGGTACTAACTGTTTAATTCTTTTTCAGTATTTGTGTCATGGAGTGCATGTAGCTATATTGGCGCTACATTTCGTTTAGAATAGGCAGTGAACTATACTGTTCAAGTAATTTGTTTTACACTTGTCATCTGTAAGCCATGATTTTTTTAATCATGATGGGTGTTATTTGTCTATGTAATATATTTGTATATATCACTAATTAAAGCTATGTCGTTACGTAACTTCGTCGAACACTTGTACCCTCATCAGTTCAATAGTCACTCTGAGAATGCTGTTAATTAGGCGCTTCAGACCGGAACCGTGCGACTGCTACGGCCGCAGGTTCGAATCCTGCCTCGGGCTTGGATGTGTCTCATGTCCTTAGGTTAGTTAGGTTTATGTAGTCCTAAGTTCTAGGAGACTGATGACCTCATATGATAAGTCCCATAGTGCTCAGAGCCATTTGAACCATTTTGAGCTGTTAATTATAATACGTAAAATATTTTACGTTACGCTTTTGTTTTGTAAACTTTTCTCTCTTTAATCGTAAATTGCTTTGTATTATCTTAGTTTAATTGTTGTACTTGATATGGTGGTGCTATACAGTGCCATACCCACTTTTGTAACAGCATCCAGTGTTCCAAATTTGTACATCTACATCTACATCTATATGGATACTCCGCAAATCACATTCAAGTGCCTGGCAGAGGGTTCACCGAACCACCTTCACCCTTCACTATTATTCCAATCTCTTATAGCGCGTGGGAAGAATGAACACCTATATCTTTCTGTACGAGCTCTGATTTCCCTTGTTTTATCATGGTGATCGTTCCTCCCTATGTAGGTCGGTATCAACGAAATATTTTCGCATTCGAAGGAGAAGGTTGGTGATTGGATTTTCGTGAGAAGATTGCGTCGCAACGAAAAACGTATTTCTTTTAATGATTTCCAGCCCAATTCCTCTATAATTTCTGTGAGACTCACTCCCATATTTCGCGATAATACAAAACGTGCTGCCTTTCTTTGAACTTTTACAATGCACTCCGTCAGTCATACCTGGTAAGGATCCCACACCGCGCAGCAGTATTCTAAAAGAGGACGGACAAGGGTAGTGTAGGCAAGTCTCCTTAGTAGGTCTGTTACATTTTATAAGTGTCCTGCCAATAGAACGCAGTCCTTGGTTAGCCTTCCCCACAACATTTTCTATGTGCTCCTTCCAATTTTATTTGTTGGTAATTGTTAATACCTCGGTATTTAGTTGAATTTACGGCTTCTAGATTAGACTGATGTATCGTGTAACCGAAGTTTAACGAGGTCCTTTTTGCACTTATATGGATGCCCTCATACTTTTCGTTATTTAGGGTCAATTGCCACTTTTAGCGCCATTCAGATATCTTTTCTAAATCGTTTTGCAGTTTGTTTTGATCTTCTGATGATTTTATTAGTCGATAAATGACAGCGTCATCTGCAAACAACCGAAGACCGCTGCTCAGATTGTCTCCCAAATCGTTTATATAGGTAAGGAACAGCAAAGAGCCTATAACACTACATTGGGGAACGCCAGAAATCACTTCTGTTTTACTCGATGACTTTCCGTCAGTTACTACGAACTGTGACCTCTCTGACAGGAAATCACAAATCCAGTAACATAACTGACACGATATTCCATAAACACGCAATTTCACTACGAGCCGCGTGTGTGGTACAGTGTCAAAAGCCATCCGGAAATCCAGAAATACGGAATCGATCTGAAATCCATCGTCAATAGCACTCAACACTTCATGTGAATAAAGACATATTTATGTTTCACAGGAACGATGTTTTCTAAACCCATGTTGACTGTGTGTCAATAGACCGTTTTCTTCGAGGTAATTCATAATGTTCGAACACAAATATGTTCTAGAATCCTGCTGCATATCGACGTTAAGGATATGAGCCTGTAATTTAGTGGATTATTCCTACTACGTTTCTTGAATATTGGTGTGAGCTGTGCAACTGTCCAGTCCTTGGGTACGGATATTTCGGCGAGCGAACGGTTGTATATGATTGTTAAGTATGGGGCTACTTCATCAGCATACTGCGAAAGGAACCTAATTGGTGTACAATCTGGAACAGAAGACTTGCTTTTGTTAAGTGATTTAAGTTGCTTCACTACTCCGAGGATATTTACTTTTACGTTACTCATGTTGGCAGCTGTTCTCGATTCGAGTTCTGGAATGTTTACTTCGTCTTTTGTGAAGGTATTTCGGAAGGTTGTGTTTAGTAACTCTGCTTTGGCAGCCCTGTCTTCGATAGCATCTCCATTGCTATCGCGCAGAGAAGGCATTGATTATTTCTTGCCGCTAACATACTTCACATACGACGAGAATCTCTTTGGATTTTCTGCCAGGTTTCGAGACAAACAGTCGTTGTGGAAACTGTTATAGGCATCTCGCATTGAAGTCCGTGCTAAATTTCGAGCTTCTGTAAAAGATCGCCTATCTTGGGGATTTTGCGTCTGTTTAAATGTGGCCTGTTTGTTTCGTTGTTTCTGCAACAGTGTTCTAACCCGTTATGTGTACCAAGGAGGATCAGCTCCGTCCTTTGTTAATTTATTTGGTATAATGGTCAGGAATATTGTATCAGTCTGCTCATGTTTTCTACCACCACAACATGTAACTATTATGTCCACTGCTTACTTCAGTTTCCAGGATATGTGTCTTCATAAGATTATAATGTGTTTAGTTGTACGTCCATGTTGATTTTATAGTCCATTTTACGTCGTATTTGATTTATTTTATTTTAACAGACATCTTATGGTGGCAAATGTCGAAGCGCGTAATATTAGATTAATGAGCTCATTTTGCATTTAGCTGATGACTTTATCCAGCGACCCATCCAATATTTTGCACACTACACATGTATCCTGTATTTGGGCAAATATTCGATTTCTGTCAGCACAGCTTCTTCTTATTACCAACACGCGTGTGTGCACATACCCATGGGGACGAGAGAGGGGGGGGGGGCACGGCTCCTTCCTTTTGGGAGTGAAGGAAAGGGGAAAATACACTATGTCATCAATAGTACCCGGACACCTGGTTGAAAATGACTTACAAGTTCGTGGCGCCCTCCGTCGGTAATGCTGGAATTCAGTATGGGGATAGCCCACCCTTAGCCATGATGACAGCTTCCACTCTCGCAGGCATACATTCAGTCAGGTGCTGGAAGGTTTATTGGGGAATGACAGCCCATTCTTCAAGGAGTGCTTCACTGAGGAGAGGTACCGATGTCGGTTGGTGAGGCCTGGCACGAAGTCGGCGTTCCGAAACATACCAAAGATGTTCTGTAGGATTCAGGTCACGACTCTGTGCATGCCTGTCCATCACAGGGATGTTATTGTCGTGTAACCACTCCGCCACAGGCCGTGCATTATTAATAGATGCTCGATCGTGTTGAAAGATGCAGTCGCTAGCCCCTAATTTCTCTTCAATAGTGGGAAGCAAGAAGGTGCTTAAAACATCAATGTAGGCCTGTGCTGTGATAGTGCCACACAAATAACGAGGGGTGCAAACCCCCTCCATGGAAAACACGACCACTCCATAACACAACCGCCTCCGAATTTTACTGTTGGCACTACACACGCTGGCAGATGAGGTTCACCGGACCTTCGCTACACCCACACCCTGCGATCGGATCCCCACATTGTGTACCGTGATCCGTCACTTCATACAAAGCTTTTCCACTGTTCAGTCGTCCAATATTTACGCTCCTTACTCCAAGCGAGGAGTCGTTTGGCATTTACTGGCGTGATGTGTGGCTTATGAGCAGCCGCTCTACCGTGAAACCCAAATTTTCTCACCTCCTACCTAACTGTTGTAGTACTTGCAGTGGATCCTGATGCTGTTTGGTATTCCTGTGTGATGGTCTGGAGAGATGTCTGCCTATTATACATTACGCCCCTCTTCAACTATCGGTGGTGTCTGTCAGTTAACAGACAAGGTCGGCTTTTGTGCTGTACGTGTCCCTTCACGTTTCCACTTCACTATCACATCGGAAACAGTGCACCTAGGAATGTTTAGGAGTGTGGGAGTCTTGCGTACAGTCGTATGACGCAAGTGACACCCAATCACCTGACCACGTACGAAGTCCGTGAGTTCCGGGGAGCGCCCCATTCTGCTCTTTCATAAGTCTAAAGACTACTGAGGTCGCTGATATGGAGTACCTGGCAGTAGGTGGCAGCACAACGCACCTAAAATCAAAAACTTATGTTTTGAGGGGTGTCTGGATGCTTTTGATCACATAGTTTATAGTGTAGTCAGGTGTTTTTCTTTCAAGAAAATGATTTGAAAGTCGGTATTAGGCATGTTATTGACAGATCGGAACTGAAGGTTTTTTATGGTTGCTTACAAGTTCCTTCCAGCAAATTAAAAATAGTGCTTCTTCCCTTTCCCCCCATATGCTCCCCTCCACACAAACTATCGCGCGGACGCTCTTGCCAAGTCGTAATTTATCCTTTCCTTAGATGAGGTTGAACCATCGATAAACTTTCGGATTTTGTTCAGGGATACCTTGTGAGCATTTGTGTATAAGTGACCCACTGCCTCCGGCGTTCTTTTTTTTTTTTTTTTTTTTAACGGAGTAATACAGTAATGATTTATTCGGTTTGTTGCCGCGGTCACCCTTGTTTCTGTAAAAATGACGTCACAACAGTGAAAGAGGCTGTAATATGGAATCACCAAAACGTACACCACACAACATAGGACAACGCAACAACCCCCTGTTGTAAAAGTGTGGTGATATGATTGTCGTTGGTTAAGAATAGAGTCACTGCACCGCTGTTCCACTGCATTCAGTGAACCCGTACACAGGGTGCATGTCGGCCAACTATTCGTCAGAATACCTCTCCACAGTGTTAACGCACAACTAGCAGTGTTGGAAAACACAGCCCTACAGAGAATCGAACAGGAATGAATGAGGAGTTGAAGGAGGGTGACAGAGGGCATTACTATTGACAGTAGCACCTACCGTGAGCGAATGGAAGCAGGCATACAGCCCATACCTTCGACCCTTGCACTGCCATGCACTGCTTCCAGTGCAACACACACACGAATCTAACTGCGGCTACAAACCAAACGGAATGCAGCAACACTATAACAAACCAATGGTGAAAGAGGGTCCCTGAAACCGATGTGCTCAAAAGGTATCCGTGTGTAGTGCGTTTTCGTCTGTTGCCTGCGGTGGATTTTACGAAGTTTCCAGGCTTTTCATACCCTAAAGCCTTTCCTAAGTCTGGCCTGGATTACCCCCACTGATGTGCAATCTAGTGTGGTCTTCTGTAAGCTATTCCACCACTCAGCTATCTGTCTCCAACACACAGTTCTTTGCTGCGTGCAGATGGCGGACGTAGAATGCAGCCCCACTGGTGGTCTCTATACCCACATGTATCGTTCCATGTTTTTGCTGATAACTGGTGAGTGTAATACTTGTCACCGTGAAAAGTTCTCTGAACCATCCTCTGGTAATGTCTGGGATGAATTTTAAGCCCCAGGGTTTGTATCGCTATCAGACGATCATTTTATCCTCTATACCATTTCATAATTTATCTACAATCATAAAAATAATTGACAAAAGAAGGAGAAATTTGAGCGTTAATATATTAGCGAGAAATGATGAGACTCTTAGGGAATTACTGAGGTCGTGGGGTGATGGATTTGTCGTCCAAAATGTACGAAACAGGAGCTACGCTAAAAGGCTTTCGAGAAAAAACGCCACATTTTAATCAAGCCGTTAAGTGCAAAAACTATAAAAAATCTGCATACAAACCACGCTTTTAAATTACTGACATGAATAAAATACGGAAAATTGGGTGTCTTTGACAAGCTATTCTGAAGCTGCTAAAGGAAGAACCTTTAGACAATCACTCTTATTTCAGTATTAGACACGTAATAGGCATACGTGAAGGAGGGGTCAGTAACAAACTAACAGCAGTTAACAAAATAGGATGACACAAATGACTAATCTTCTGAATGTAATATTTCATAAATAATTAATCTCAAGAATCTAATAATTTTGAAGTATTTACAGAGTAGTAGTACACATTATATGCAAACATACAATTGTGCAAGAGAATGATAACGTCAATAAAAATGTCCCTACCCCTTTTTCTGTGTACTTAATATCTACGAAATGCGTAGCGTAAGGAGTGCGTACCAGATAATACCACGGTCCTTGTGACGTTAAAAGTAGCAATTGAAAGCAGGGAACTTGGTCAGGAGGATAGGGCATCCAGAAGGAAAAAAACCTGCCAAGTAAAATCTATGCATGAATAAAAGATAAACGAATAGTTCTTGTTTCGCATTCTATTGGACAATAGCGTCCTGTGCCACGTGAGTCGAATTCAAGTACTGTTGCCGTTTTTTACTAGCTGTGAAAATATATGAAGCTGCGCGGAAAATAATTAGAAAGCAGCGGAAAACAAATAGCTGTTTGTCTTAGAAAAATTTTAGAAAAAATCCATTTCAGAAGTAACGTCCGAGTTGACCATAGTTTCTGCGTCCCGAGTATGAGGTACTGGTAACTGGAAACAGAATGTAGGTAAGCGGTCTACTCGTGGTATGACGAGAACACGACAACTATGTGTCTAAGGAAAATTAGGTGATTTTGTGAAAAGCGCTGCGAAGATGCACCACGAATCTACCGAAATAGTCGTATCCGTGATTTAAGTTACATGGGAAGAACGTTTCATGCGCTAACAAAAAATACGGATGAATGCACAGCGAAATATTTATTTACATATTAAACTTATAATGAAGAGGGTATAGTTCCAAGTAACATATAGCAGTATTTGAAGTGTCCACGCGCTGGTTTAACGTCGTTCCTAGTTCAAGGCTGTTCTGATCACACCTCTGCACGTGCTACGATTAGTTGTCGTTTGACACTGCCATGGTAACGAAACGTCCAAGGTTATTGATACTGATAAATCCGCAGTGCTCGAATAGCGTGATATTTCTCTATTAGTTCGTCGACAGGATCACCGAATGACAGTACAGAAATTATAGGCACTCTGCAGACGACGTGCAGGTCTTCCTCGCCACAGAGGCGTTTGTGTTTTTACTGACGCGCCACGTTACGCTTTCTCGCCGCGCAGGCAGGCAGTGACTGTACAGTCAGCCTGCAGCTGGCGGAGCAATGCCGCGCCCGCGAGTGACGTCACGCGAGCCACTTCTAGCGCATACCGCATCCGCGCGCGGTTGCCAAGTCGCGCAGCCGCGCCCAGCTGTTCAGTGTAGAGCCGCGAGAGGTCAGCCCTGTAGAGGTAACCAATGAGCAGAGCTCCTGCTACGACGCAGCCAATCGGGTGAGAAGCGCGGGGATTCCCGGTGTCCGTACGTGTATTGTTGGAGTACAGAGTTGCAAGACATTGACTCCGCTGCCACTTGCAGTGCAGGCGCTCTCGGATGCGTGTTGCGGCGTACGCTGGTTGCTGTGTGAAGAGTGCTCACTTGTGAGTAATCAGCCATTTAGCACAACTAACAGCACTGCTTATTACTCTACTAATTGTAGAGGTACGCACGTTTAATATTACCGTCGTTACATATGTACAACATTCCTTTCTGCAATACGTCTTTGTGATTGGCAGTATGTGAATTCATGTACATTATTCTCATGAGCAACAATTGTAAGCGACGTACGAAGGGTCAAATATAATCGTACATTATTGTATAAAAACAGTGTTTAGGCACCACTGAGGGTAAATAGTTTGGTGAAGTTCGGTTGCATAGGTTTTTAGTCGAAGGGATGTTCCATATCTGTGTGACAGGTGAAACAGCATTACCGTCTCATACAATTCGCAGACAACCAGTCACTTTCAAAAGTGATTCTCATTTTGTAATTATGCTACCCATCTTATGTTTAACGTGTCATACTACTTCACAGATATGCTAGCATATGGATTAAATAGACGAATAGTAGTTTTGAATTGCAGCAAGGATAATACAATGCAGTCTAACTAAATCAGGTGATGCTGTGGGAATTAGATTAGGAAACGAGACACGTGAAAGTAGTAGATGTGTTTTGCTATTTGGGCAGCAAAATAACTAATGATGGCCGACGTAGAGAGGATATAAAATGTAGATTGGCAATGGCAAGAAAAGCGTTTCCAAAGAAGAGAAATTTCTTAACATTGAATATAGGCTTAGATTTAAAGTGTCAGGAAGTCTTTTCTGAAAGTATTTGTCTAGGATGTAGCCATGTACAGAAGAGAAACCTGGACGATAAACAGTTTAGACAAGAGGGGAACAGAAGCTTTTGAAGTGTGGTGCTACAGAAGAATACTGAAAATTAGGTGGGTAGTTCACGTAACTAATGAAGAGGCACTGAATAGAAGTAGGGAGAAAATAAATTTGCGCCACAACCCAACTAGGTGACCGGATAGGTTGATAGCATACTTTCTGAGACAACAAGGGATCGCCAATTGGCCGGCTGCTGTGTCCGAGCAGTTCTACGCGCTTCAGTCAGGAACCGCGCGACCGCTACGGTAGCAGGTTCGAATCGTGCCTCGGGCGTGGATGTGTGTGATGTCCTTAGGTTAGTTAGGTTTAAGTAGTTCTAAGTTCTATGGGACTGATGACCTCAGATGTTAAGTCCCATAATGCTCAGAGCGAACCATTTTTTATCGCCAATTTAGTACTGGAGAGAAGCATGGGGGGTAAAAATCGCAGAGGAAGACCAAGAGATAAAATGAATACATTAAGCAGAGGCAGAAGAACGTAGGTAGTAGCAGTTATTCGGAGACGATGAGGCTTGGACAGGGTGGGGCAGCGTGGAGAGCTGCATCGAACCAGTCTTAGGACCGAAGACTGCAACAATAGCGACAACAACAGTTGTATCAAGGTACTTAATTGCAATAAATGTGCTACGTGTTGTGCTAACGAAGAATAGTAGCAACTGGAATATAGTCAGATTTCTATTTTCACATTAATGCGTTTGATCGACAGCATTGTCATCTCAGGAGGTGCTAGATCAGTTGGAAGTGTTGCTATGTTCATGGAACAGTCGCAGCATTACCCCAAAGTGATTGAAGAAAAATCTTTCAAAGGTGGATAGCTGGAGTTTAGAACATGGGTGTTTCGTAAACTCGATAATATTGGGGTACCGTAAAAAATTGCGTAGGACAATATACAACCTTCTTTTGGCAGATGGAATTTGGATGGTATGAATTAGGGGGTGAGGAGAGAGTAGTTGTGATTGTTGTAGCGGGAATTCTTTAGGTTGAACAAGTTATGGTAGGATGAACAAAATATTTCTCGTGAATAGGTTGACATGAACTGCATTTGCAATGTCAATAAAATTCACCACCAGCTGTGTACTTTAAGATATTATTTTATTTTATTGTGACAGTTACCAGTTTTGGCATTTCATTATGCTATCTTCAGGCCTGATACACTTGTATCCAAATAGACCAATTTGTTGTAAAGCGCCATAAATCACTGGATATCGTGAATTCAATCGTTATACAATTGATATCCAGTGATTTTGGCGCTGTACAAGTTCGTTTATTTGGATAGACTCGTATGGGGCCTGAAGGTGGCATAATGAAATGCCGAAACTGATAACCGTCACAATAAAATAAAATAATATCTTAAAGTACATGACTGTTGGTGAATTTTATTGACAATGACATTACTAAACCAGCCGATGTCCCCTGGCCATGATGGACCATCAGAGATTGAACTGCATTTACTCAACAATTGTTTGATTGAGCGTGCAGTAAATGGAATTCCTTTGGTTGCGCACTGGACTCGCATTCGGGAGGACGACGGTTCAATCCCGCGTCCGGCCATCCTGATTTAGGTTGTCCGTGATTTCCTAAATCGCTCCAGGCAAATGCCGGGATGGTTCCTTCGAAAGGGCACGGCCGACTTCCTTCCCCGTCCTTCCCTAATCTGACGAGACCGATGACCTTGCTGTCTGGTCTCCTTCCCCAAAACAACCCAACCCCTTCTTTGGTTGCCTACCGTTTTCATTGCACATTGCGATACCATTACACTGTAACAAGGATCAAGTTCCTACTGACTGAAATGTAACATTGTAGATTGAAAGCTATTTCGTCTTATACGACGCCAGTTAAACGAGAATCGGGCATACTTTGTGCGGAGAAAAGCTCCTGTACAAGTTAAATGCTATCTTATCGACTGCTAACGTCGTGAGATCGTTGCATGAGGAAATACACGTCGTTTTTTACTGGAGGTAAGCACGACAATTTCCTCCGCGTTTTCAGTATAAATACGTCCGGATGCCTGTAGAAGATTTGTTTTTCGACTTTGACAATTTGTCGATGATCATTTGTCAGTAGTTTACCGGTGTGGTTATTTCATGGAATTGTGGTGGCACATAATAAGATAAGGTATTTCGAAAAATATTTTTTTTCCATGCTTAATGTTGATCTGGAACACAGTAGCACTGCTCTGAAGACATTTTGATGGCAGTAATAGACTGTCAATATCTCATCGTTTTAACGAGGTGAGGGTACAGCCGCCTGGTGATAAAAGTGTCGGTTGGACTCCGGTAAGGGCTCTGTTCTACATAAAATAGACGTTAAAGAGTGCTTGGTGCCAGAGGCGCCGACTCCATGGGTACTCCGGTGCTGGCGCACCCTCCCCGAATTATTTTTGTGGTGCTCTGCACACACACAAAATAGGGAAGGAAAATAAAATAGACCAAATAATAACAATAAAAAAAAGAAAAGTTGGGGGAAAATTCACCATTATGGAAGTTCTGACGTCGCGCCCTCGCTTTGGCCCATGCAATCACGGCATAGCGTTTCTCAGTCTTCTAGAAATAAATGATGTGGTCAAGCGTACTTCTCGCGGAAATGCCCGGAAAGATTTTGAACGTTCCACCCAACACGCAACGGCCGGCAGACATTTAAACTGTCTACTTTGTAGAACAGTAAGTTTAGTTCACTTTTTTTTCTGCGTAACATGGCATCATTTAGATGAAACTAGCGACATCTGTCAACACGAACAAGTTTCGATACGCTTTGTTTCTTTGGTTTTTGTAATACTGAATATACTACAGTTGAAGTATTTGTTGACAATTTTAATGGGTGTTCCCACTCGCTTTTCTCTAGACATCAAGCGATGCGGAGGTACTGCTACTGATGGAGCGGCGCTTATTCATAGTTACAAGGAAAAATCAGAGAAACTGAGCAGCGAGTTCTGCGTGTTTGGCCTACTCTTTGAACCTCGTGATTCAAGAGGCAGTCCAAAATTAGGCCATGGTGAGAGAGTATCTACCAAATGTGGGAAAGGTGACCAATATGGTGCACTTTTCCCCCAAGCGACTAGCAGTATTTATATTCAAGTTTCTGCAGGCTGCCCAAAATGCAGGCTCTACTCATCCTGTAGCTCTTCGGCCTCTTTGCCGTGGAGTAACAGTGTTGAAAAGTATTTTCCAGAATTATGAACAGTTAATTTTGTTCTTCGAAGATCTCTAGCTCGAAAAATTTGATGTCAGTGCCAAAACTAAAGATTTCGTAAATTTTCTTTGCTCTTTTGAATTCGTACTTGTCACTACAGTTCTTACTAAAATTTTAGAGCCAACTGAAATTCTGAATGCTTTTCTGCACAAATTCCTCTCGTTTCGATGAAGTATGGTACTCTTGGAAGTGATCAAAATGCATGCTTTTGCCAACTCTCATGTCAAAGAAACAGAAATATTTCTTCTTTGAAAATTAAAGATTGCAGTTATGTGAAGGAATTTTGTAATGATGATTTTGACCCAGAATGATTAACTTCGTACAGAAATATGATGTTAGATGTTTGTAAAGCTAAAAATTATTTCGTTGGAGATACCGAAGACTTACTGAGTTTCTTTTCCTCAAATATTTACAGGGCGAATTGATTCCAGAAGCGATGAAATTAATAAATATCGTTTTAACTGTACGAAAGTATAATGCACAGTAGAACCTTCTTTCCCCGACCTTGAATCAAAAACGTACTTGCGTAACAACGTAAAGCAACGCAAGAGAAATTGAACGACAATGCTGTCATGCATATCCACAAACAAGAAGCAAAAAACTTGAATCTTCACACTGTGGCGAACATATCCATTAAATGATTCCCTGTTCGTAGGAACACATTCAGTATGAGTGAAAATTAGAAATTACACGAAGATTTGAAAGAACACAACAATTGTGTGTGGATTGTGGATTATTTTTGTATCAAAGCGAAGTGTTGAAGAAAAACCTTATAAACAATCATCTTTATCAAGTGTTGTTCATTCAAAAATACCTGCATTTTCAGAAGGATTAGTTTTCAGCGTTTGTGAACTGTGATTTTGAGTACTCACGATTATTTTCAAAAGCTAGCTCCCGGAATTGGTGATGTTCATTTTCACATTAAGGAATCACATATACAGACAAAATGGTTTTATTTTGTAATCATCTGAGACCACTGCGTCGTATATAAGGACATTACATATTTACTATGAGACCAAGACTGTGCTGTGTTCGATTAAATTGTTTATCACGATAGGCCTGTTTCGGCGTAATTGCCATCTTCAGGTTATTTCAGTTGGTCCTGATATCCATATGACATCGATGTCTCAGTTGCTGACACACTACTGTGTAAGTTTGCTCCTTTGATTTTGGTGGAGCTATAGCACGTGTTCAAATTGTGCTGGATCAGTTATTTGTCAAGTTGTCGAATTATGAAAGTTTACTTCGTAACAACGTTACTTGACAGCTGTGAAGCTGTGTGATCTCTTTATTCTGACAAGCACGGTGGATTAACACAGGTATGCATCTATCCTCGGGGACCATGACCACCTCTACATACTGACTGTTTTTCCTTGGCACTAGATGCCATCTACCTGCAGGACAATGCAACGTGTCACACAGTTCGACGTGTGCGTGCATGGGTCGAACAGCTCCAGGATAAATTTACCGTACTCTCTTAGCCACTGAACTCCCCGAGTCTGAACCCAATCAAGAATCTGTGGGACAATCTCGATCGGGCTGTTCGTGCCTCCGATCCTCAACCGAGAAACCCAGTGCAGCTGGCCACTGCGCTGGAGTCGGTGTGGTTCCACACACTTGTCCGGGCCTACCAGAACTGCACTGTCTCACTTCCCGCACCGCCTCGCAGCGGTCGGCGCTGCAAAAGGAGGTTAGGCCGGGATTACACTATCAAATTTCTTTGTCAAAGATTTGATCAAAGATGTGGTCAGATATTCGTCAACTATATTTGCCAAAGATCTTCGACGTGCTTCCTAAAAAGGGTATTACACTGTCATCACATTTTTCGTCAAAGTTCAAGATGGCTGACTACAACAACTGGTTATTAACCGCAGCAGCTGCATGTACCACAATTGCACTGTGAGCACATGCGGAAGAGAAGCGGAAAAAAAAGGAAACGTACCTGGGTGAAGCCGTGGGTTAAACGACGACACCATAAAAACATTCAACAAAACTTGTTACGTGAGCTTATAGTGGAGGACGTCAAGTCGTACATCAATTACTTCAGAGTGGATGAGTATACATTTCTGTATGTGCTCAGTGAAGTGTATCCTCATATCACAAAGCACAATACTCACTTAAGAACTGCTATATCTGCAGAAGACAGGCTCACTGTAACACTCCGATTCCTTGCTACGAGAGGGTTAGGTTAGGCTAGGTTAGGTTAGGTTAGGTTAGGTTTGGTTAGGCCTCCAATCTTCTTAATCTATTTTTGTATTCAGGGTGCCTTACGTTCTAAAGCGCCTCGTCAGCTTCATACATCTCTATTAATATTGTAGTTGTCGGTACACACCATCTGTATTTACTGTCAATGTTTATAAAAACATGACAGATGACAGAAAGCTGCAGCGATGGTAGCGCTCCACGTGGTAACATGTCACATTGCTGTGAACAGAAGACAAGTGACTTCTTTGATCAAATCTACAGCGAGGCCCTAGATCTGATCCAATATTTGACGACATTTGACAAAGTTCCCTATTACACCATCAAATTTCTTTGACAAAGATATTGGACAAAGAAAATTGATAGTGTAATACCGGCTTTATTCAGGCTTTTGACAGGTGATCACACTAAGTCAACTGGACAGTGTATAAGCGATCTCCTTTGTACACTGGTTGCAATTTCCGAGTATTCAACCGTTAAACCGAAGTCTACCAACTGGTTTACACATGACGGGGCCTGTGTGACCATTCCATTTCATAGATCTGCAAAGTGCTAGATGCAGGTATTTGTGTCAGTCGACCGATTTCAGCTGTGACTTCTTGATGATATAGTCGTAGGGTGCTATGTTTTTTTCATTTTGTGAAGCGCACAATTTTATATTTCTGAATATTTGAAGACCACTGCCAATCTTTGCCTATGTATATTAATGACCATGCGAATAATATTATTAGTAACATCCGACCTTTCGCATATGATGCTGTTTGTCTATAATTAAATATTTTCTGAAAGAAGCTGCATAAATATTCAGTCATATCTTGGAATCTTATCAAGATGTGACTGAATATTTATGCAGCGTCTTTCAAACAGAACTTCATTATAGTTAACAGCATTATATGCAAAAAAGTCGGAAGTTGCTAATAATGTTGTTCGCAAGGGCATTAATGTGCCACATGGACAACGAAAGACGCAACACACTTGCCTGAGTTACACCCGTAGTTATTTCTACATCTTACGATGACTCCCATCCCAGACAAGATTCTGCGTGCTCCCTACCAAGAAATCCTCAGTCGGGTACCAATTTCGCCTGATACCCCAGACGATTGTACTTTTGATAATAAGCGCAGATGTGGTACGAGTCAAATATTTTCGGAAATCAAGAAATACCGTATCTACCTGACTACCTGGATCCGTGATTTTCAGGATGCCATGCGAGAAAAGTGAGAATTGAATTTCACACGATCTAGTTTTTTCGAAACGCGTGCTGGTTACCATAGAGAAGAGCGTCCTGTTCAAGATAATTCATGATGGAAGGACTGAAGGAATTCATTATAGCAGTTAAAGAAATAACAATCAAATGTGTATGACAATATTTTATTGTGGAACAACAGTACAGTGATAGAAAAATGAATGTCATAATTTTGATACATCTGCGAACAGACTTCTGGGACGTGAGAAGTACACAAAGACCATAATAAATAAATGCAGTTGACAAGTTGCTGGCGATCAACCTAGAAACACAGACGAAAAACGTAAAAACAGAAGCCTTAGTAAGAACTTGTGTGGAATATAATAATATGGATTACAGCTGCCAATCATCTACTACGACGGAAGAAACGAGAACGCGATTCTCCAGATTTCCGACTCTATACGTACTACCTTTTGTGTTCCATAACTCTATAGAGGTATGCATCATATTTATACAATTCGTGTTTATCTCGTTTGGCCGCTTCAACATTCCTGCAGGAAAAAAAATTCAGTGCTCAACATCTTTCAAATGGGTCTGATCTGCTGATTCAAATGGGTCTGAGCACTATGCGACTTAAATTCTGAGGTCATCAGTCGCCTAGAACTTAGAACTAATTAAACCTAACCAACCTAAGGACATCACACACATCCATGCCCGAGGCAGGATTCGAACCTGCGACAGCAGCGGTCGCTCGGCTCCAGACTAGAACCGCACGGCCACTCCGGCCGGCTTCGCAGCTGATGTTACGTAACTTGGCACAGCAGTGCTGTCAATTTGAGGAGGAGGGAGGAAGCTGAGAGTGAGAGGGACAAAGGCTCGTGTGGCCCGGTCATAAAAAATATTGTCCGCCTTTGGTGGCCAACACTGGCAGAACATCGGCAATACTTGGGAATTGTCCTGCAACAGCCTGCGCTCTCTGCAATTTGACCCCATACCGCACTATTGCGGCGTTTTGCAGTCACAGTGCAGCAATATTGACGGCAACGCTGCTGGGCCATACATTGCAGTAAAATATGGCCCGTGTAAATGCAACTTCAGTGTTTGCAACTATTTCACTCTATCCCTCGGAGCATTTTTGTATACACGGAACTAATTTTACGTCGCACGTTTATGGTACAAACACAAGCCAACACGTCGCCGCACCTAGTCAGTTCTAGTGTTGCGGTTACATAATAATGGCATGGAACTGAAAGAATACGTCGAAGCCAAATAAGGAAAAAACATGGTTGTTGCAACACCGCCTCCTGAAAACGCAGGTTCCTCTTTTTCTCCAGTTTAACTTTATTTAAGAGCTTCCTAGACAATGGTCGACTTTTAGTCTCAAATAACTCTATATTTACTGAGCTAACATGAGATTAAAAGATAGGAAGGTCAAAAAACAAGAAAACGTCAGATATGGAAAGTACTGGCGTTTACGCTGTGAGGACAGAGGACAAGACCAACGGAAAGGACAAGGAAGATGGGAACAGTGTATGAACTATCAGAAAATGACCATAATAAGAAACCGATTATAGTTGAGGCAGAAGTTAGGTATTATGTAATTGTAATAGATCCTGAACGATTGCCCGTTACCGACGGCATACTATTTAACGGAAAATATGTAGACTACTGGTGGACACAGAAAAAGAAGGAATATTTTATTGAAACCAATAAGGCCTAGGAAAGACGGACAACAATGATGAGATGGCATGGGAAATCACAATATCCTTTAACAATGAAATATTTTGCGATGGACAAATATGTCATCAGAGAAAATAATCACGATTATAGTATAATGGCACGTAACTGAAAAAAAAATCAATCGAAGCCAAATAAGGAAGAAACATGATTTTTGCAGCACTGCCTTTTGCGAAACGCAGGTTCATCTTTTTCCTCGGTGTAACTTTATTTAATTGCTTCTTAGACAGTGGCTGACACTGCTATCAAAAAACGCTTTATTTACAGCAGATTAATAAGATTAATCGATAACAGGAGAATCAAAAAACAAAATATATCAAATATTAAACAATTAAGAGAGTACTGGAGCTTACGTAATCAGGACAATGAATAACACAGAAAGGACAAGGAAGACGGGGACAATGTACGAATTATCCAAAAATTACTATAAAAAGAAGCGAAACTTAAGTACTGTGGAACTGGAATAAATCCAGAAAATTTGTCAGTGATCGACGCCATACGAGTGAATAGAAAATGTGTAGGCTACTGGTGAGCTCAAAAAAATGGAAGACATTAGGGCCTAGGAAAGACGAACGACAATGATGAGGGGATGTGGGTAAGAGGGTCGGAGGGTCGGGGAAACCAAAATATCTTTTGAGAAGGAATTGTTCTCCTATGGACAAATATGACATCAGGGAAAATAGTCACGGTAGACGAGCAATTTAGAGAAACAGAGTAATCGGTCTGAACAATAAGTACTGGCCTAGCCTGGGCAACAGATGAAAACAAGCAGTCCATTGAAATGTGGTCAGCTCTGAGCTGAATTTAAATAAAAGGAAAGAGTATTTTATATTCCATTTGGGCCACAAACAAGTCAGGCCTAGTAAAGGAAAATAAATGTCTTATGTTAGACCATAGTACATACTTAATTTTAAGTCGTAATGGTAATTATACAGCAGCTGCAGGTATCATAGCCAGACAAATAAAGAATTATAGTGTTTAAAATTCAAGTATTATGACGAACGTGCAATTCTTCAGATAGGCCGTTTCAGTTGTGCACTTTGACTCCATGGCCATCGGATGCTCTCCATACATCGTTCAGTGAGACTCGAAGAACAAGTGGAATACAACATGTTTAATGTAACCCGTAAATAATGCTATTCTTAGTCACCAAATATGCAAATTACTGACTCATGTGCTTGGCAGGATCTTTTGGAGTCGCTTGAACGGTACTAAATCAGTATACACTTTGCAACAGCTTATTATCATGCAGTATCAAAACAGCTTGACAACGAGTTACCGTCAATCAGAATAAAATTGTGTGCTTATTTCAGGAATCAAATTTGTGTAACGTGCATGCAATTAGAGAACTGAAGCAGACAATAATACTCCGAATGTGATACATTCGTGATAGTATACTCGTTCTTACCGATTAATCACATTATTCTTAAGCCGGCCGGTGTGACCGAGCGGTTCTAGGTGCTACAGTCTGGAACCGCGCGACCGCTACGGTCTTCCTTATTGACACAATGCCCAGGCGTATCAAGGCCGTTATTACGACCAGAGGTGGTTGTTCTGGGTACTGATTTCTCAGGATCTATGCACCCAAACTGCTTCGATTGATTTTTTTTTCAGTTACGTGCCATTATACTATAATCGTGACTACTTTCTCTGATGACATATTTGTCCATCGCAAAATATTTCATTGTTAAAGGATATTGTGATTTCCCATGCCTCGGGCATGGGTGTGTGTGATGTCCTTAGGTTAGGTAGGTTTAAGTAGTTCTAAGTTGTAGGAGACTGATGACCTCAGAAGTTAAGTCCCATAATGCTCAGAGCCATTTGAACCATATTATTCTTATACAATGTGAGTCAATTAACCCCAAGAGTCTTACAAATGAGGAAGCTGGGAGTTCCAAACCGTATGATTTGTGTTTTTTTGTCGTAGTAATACCGGTATCAGGTTCGTCTGTTGATAAGGAACTGTAGTAGCCATTAGCCGTTAGCATCAACGAACTTAAAGAAACCAATCTACTACGTGGATCACTTTGCAAAATCTTGTAAAATATTTCAGATGAAAAGTTTGCAGTGTTTTCTTCTTTGACTTACTTCTATACGCTGTGTACACTATGAAGTTGATGACGAACAAAGATTTGTCGCGACCTGCTGTTGGGTCGCAACAAAAGTTTGATATCGCTAAACGAACGAAATGAACTGGCAGGAAATGGACGTGGAATCTACGGCAAGAGTTTTTGGGTAACAGAGAGCGGCGACAAAACTGAAAAAATTACAAGAGCCCACATAAATACACTACTGGCCAATACGATTGCTACACCAAGAAGAAATGCAGATGATAAACGGGTATTCATTGGACAAATATATTATACTAGAATAGACATGTGATTACATTTTCACGCAGTTTGGGTGTATAGATCCTGAGAAATCAGTACCCAGAACAACCACCTCTGGTCGTAATAACGGCCTTGATACGCCTGGGCATTGTGTCAAACAGAGCTTGGATGGCGTGTACAGGTACAGCTGCCCGTGCAGCTTCAACACGATACCACAGTTCATCAAGAGTAGTGGCTGGCGTATTGTGAAGAGCCAGTAGCTCAACCACCATTGACCAGACGTTTTCAATTGGTGAGAGACCTGGAGAATGTGCTGGACAGGGCAGCAGTCGAATATTTTCTGTATCCAGAAAGGCCCATACAGGACCTGCAACATGCGGTCGTACATTACCTGCTGAAATGTAGGGTTTCGCAGGGATCGAATGAAGGGTAGAGCCACGGGTCGTAACACATCTGAAATGTAACGTCCACTGTTCAAAGTGCCGTCAGTGCGAACAAGAGGTGACCGAGACGTGTAACCAATGGCACCCCATACCATCACGCCGGGTGATACGCCAGTATGGCGATGACGAATACGCGCTTCCAATGTGCGTTCACGGCAATGTGTCCAAACACGGATGCGATCATCACGGTGCTGTAAACAGAACCTGGATCCATCCGAAAAAATGACATTTTGCCATTCGTGCACCCAGGTTCGTCGTTGAGTACACCATCGCAGGAGCCCCTGTCTGTGATGCACCGTCAAGCGTAACCGCAGCCATGGTCTCCGAGCTGATAGTCCATGCTGCTGCAAACGTCGTCGAACTGTTCGTGCAAATGGTTGTTGTCTTGCAAAAGTCCCCATCTGTTAGGGATCGAGACGTGGCTGCACGATGCGTTACAGCCATGCGAATAAGATGCCTGTCATCTCGACTGCTAGTGAGACGAGGCCTTTGGGATCCAGCATGGCGTTCCGTATTACCCTCCTGAACCCACCGATTCCATATTCTGCTAAAAGTAATTGGATCTCGACCAACGCGAGCAGCAATGTCGCGATACGATAAACTGCAATCGCGATTGTCTACAATCCGACCTTTATCAAAGTCGGAAACGTGATGGTACGCATTTCTTCTCCTTACGCGAGGCATCACAACAGTTGTTACACCAGGCAACGCCGGTCAACTGCTGTTTGTGTATGAGAGATCGGTTGGAAACTTTCCACATGTCAGCACGTTGTAGGTGTCGCCACCGGCACCAACTTTGTGTGAATGCTCTGAAAAGCTAATCATTTGCATATCACAGAATCTTCTTCCTGTCGGTTAAATTTCGCTCCTGTAGCACGTCATCTTCGTGGTGTAGCAATTTTAATGGCCACTAGTGTAACAGGCTTCACAGTTTTGCCGTCTGAAATCACAGCAACAACAAAAACAGTTGCTGAGAGAAGCTTCCTTAGCATTTTATTGTGTCCGTAAGTGCTCATTGTAACCGGTACAACCGCAAAACACATTAGCAGCTACTTGTATGAGGAGAATTGGGCAGTCTGAAGAATGCGGCAAGTGCTGTGACACGTTTCACAGCGTCTTGTCTTTTAGGATATCTCACAGCAAAATCTTAAGTGGACGGACGTGTAGATCATATGACAACGCGTATTTTGCCTGTGTCAAAACAGAAATGAGCGACAGAATTTAATGTGTCTTCAGTAATCCAGCTCACAAACCTGCTGGTGAAGCGGCATATGATGGACTGAAACTGCTTGTGGAATACTCGCGAATACAGGTAATGCTACATTTCAGTGGCTGCGCACATGCCTGTACATGTTTTTTTAAGAAGTTAATTTCCAGCGTTGACTGTTGTAAGCGTTTGAACTGAGACCGGGGGTGGAGACAATTCTGTTTCCTTGTTCCTTGTTAGGTCAGAAAATTTGGATGATTTTCCCCAGAGGAAGAGCTTCACAAACTGAGCAAGTCAATAACGCGTTGGTTCGCCTCTGGCCCTTACACAAGCATTATTCGGCTCGTCATTGATTGCTAGAGATCTTTGATGTCTTCTTGGGGGGATATCGTACCAAATTCTCTCCAACTGGCGCGTTAGATCGTCAAATTCCCAAACTAGCTGGACGGCCCTGTCCTTAAGCTCCAGCCGGCCGCGGTGGTCTAGCGGTTCTAGGCGCTCAGTCGGGAACCGCGGGACTGCTACGATCGCAGGTTCGAATCCTGCCTCGGGCATGGATGTGTGTGATGTCCTTAGGTTAGTTAGGTTTAAGTAGTTCTAAGTTCTAGGGGACTGGTGACCTCAGATGTTAAGTCCCATAGTGCTCAGAGCCAACCTTAAGCTCCAAATTTCTTAATTTGGAAGAAATCCGGCGACCTTGGTGGCCAAGATAGGATCTGGCAAGTACGAAGGCAAGCTATCGCCGGTGCGAGCGGGCATTAGTTTGCTGAAAGGTAAGCCCATGATGGCTTGCTATGAAGGGCAGCAGAATAGGGCGTAGAATGTCGTCAGCGTATCGCAGCGCTGTAATTGTGCGGCGACAGGCTGGTTGGTGTCCCACCACCGAGACTTCTCCAGACACGTCTCCGCTAGTTATCGGGGCTCAGTTCGAAACGGGACTCATCACTGAAGACAATTTTACCTCACTGAAGACTATTCTACTCTAGTCAGTGAGATTCCATACTGAAGATGTGTTTGGAGACGTATTTGCCAAACCCTATCATTGTCACCGGATCTCTCCCCAACTGAGAACATTTGGAGCATCATGGACAATGTCCTCCAACCAGCTTGGGATGTTCACTATCTAACGCGATTATTGGAAGTTAAAATGGTTCAAATGGCTCTGATCACTATGGGACTTAACGTCTGAGGTCATCAGTCCCCTCTTAGAACTACTTAAACCTATCCAACCCACAGTTCCAGATTGAAGCGCCTAGAACCGCTCGGCCACAACGGCCGGCCACTGTTGGAAGTAGTTTGGCGCGACATCACTCTTAAGGACATCCAACAACTCTGCAATCAACGCCAAGCCGAACTCGCTTAACTTTCTGAATTTGTGAAACACTTTCTCTTGAATAATTCATTCAATTTTTCAGCAATTGTAATCATTTATTTGTCTGTACTTGTACATGAAATCTGCCGATTTCAGTCCGATTCGGATAATTCCTTCGTGTGCGGTGCGTCGTCTTTCTTTGGAGTGAATGCGAAACGAGTGACCTGGGGCATGGTCACCTAGTTCCATTCGCTGGTTGCCTATCGAATGACTTCCAGGAGCAACAGCCGGCCGCAGTGGCCGAGCGATTCTAAGCGCTTCAGTCCGGAACCGCGCGACTGCTACGGTCGCAGGTTCGAATCCTGCCTCGGGCATGGATGTATGTGATGTCCTTAGGTTTAAGTAGCGTAAGTTCTAGGGGACTGATGACCTCAGATGTTAAGTCCCATAGTGCTCAGAGCCATTTGAACCAGGAGCAACAAAAATTTGATTTTCAATATTTTCTATAGTTATTCACTGAATTTAAAAATATAAAACATGCAAAATCTACTCATTAAGAGGTATAATATTACTTTAAAGGCTCAGCACAGTAAGACAAGTATTACATTTGGGAACTGTGTATGTCTGGAGGCGCCAACGGCTTTGCCACAGTGGTAACAGCGGTTCCCGTCAGATCACTGAAGTTAATCACTGTCGGCTTGGCTAAGACTTAGATGGGACACCGTCCGGGTCCTGCCGAGTGCTGTTGGCAAGCGGGATGCACTCAGCCCTTGAGAGACCAACTGAGGAGCCACTTGACTAAGAAGTAGCGGCACCGGTCATGAAAACTGACAATGGTCGGGAGAGCGGAATGCTGACCACATGCCACTCCGTATCCGCATCCGGTGGCACCTAAGGGCTAAGGATGACACGGCGGCCGGTCGGTACCTTGGGCCTTCAAGGCCTGTTCTGACGGTTTTGTTTGTATGTCTGGAGGCAGCCTAATTAACGGCGCGTAAAAATTCGCAGACTATAATTGTCCAGTGTTTGAGAATGAATGCACTTAGCGACTTCCAACAAACTTTACACGTAATTTCAAAACGCTTACGTAATTTTTTCTCGCTGACTCCCACCACAAAATTATCAAAGGAAAGGAGTTTGTCACTTACTACCTTTTGCTATTCATGCAGGGAAACTTCATCACCAGGGACGACGTATTAATGAATAAGTTCTTCGCTACTTTTTGCAGGCAGTATCCACACATATCACTGAGTGTACCTGCAAAAAATAGTATCAGTGTACTACACAGACGTCGGCAGATAACACGTCATAGACCTTGATATGCATGAAAAACTAGCATTTGCGTAAACAGAGCGCAAAGTGTCCAGACTATATTCATACAGTACTTGATAAAAGAGAGCATGTAGAGACTTCCTTCTATACACTTTCTTTCGCTTACATGTTTAGCGTAAAATATCCAACACATTAAATCATTATTCTGTAAAGTAACCAGACGTTCGAAACTATATTATACAAGGTAGTTCGAATGGGGGTTTGCTGATTAATATATAAACCTGTTCCGCAGTCGCAAGTTTCTGAGGCAGTACGGTTAGGTAGAAAATAAGGTAATTGAAATTTACTTGCATAATATATCATGAACTTCTGTCTCGGTGATAATACATTTTGTCCCAGATCCAGAACCCTCTTCGTGAAAAAATTCATAAGTGTAATTTCAGTGCTAACTTAATACGAAAAAAAAACTTTTCCTCCGCGAGAATAAATTTTTCTTTTTTTGTTAACAATTACCTGTCAAAACGACCGCAGGAGTGCAATGTAAATAATCCTGATTTAACTGTTGTAGGCGTGAAATATATCGTTAAAGGAAACTGCAATCACTGACAAAGATCCTGACTCCCTTAATTGGGTAAAAGAATGCCAAGTCCTATCGAAATTGCTGTGGAAGACGCAAAGAAAGCATTGCTCAATTTATTTCTCATGCCTAGACTGCAGATTTCAATCTAGATAACGTATTTTAGCTTGACTTCTTCCTCATTTTTTTTTCTTTTTGCTCGTACTTTATGGTAGAAAGTATGCTCGGAACTAAGCACGTTCGTGATTTTTCTTGAATTGTGAATTCTGTCATTTTTTGTCACCTCCGCGTTACCTCACGGTCGTTGTCAGAAATGACACTGGTTGGCAAATAAACTGTTGAACAATAGAATATTCAGCACATCGTTTTCTTGAGAGTACTGGTACGTTGGTTAATGCAGGATTTTACGTCCAGAAACAACAGATTCTCGTTATTCACGATGTATCTAAATAGGTTGTTTTCAGTGGTATCACAAGCACAAAATACAAGCTTATGACGCTGTATGTGTGCCTAATATTGCTACGACGAAGAAGCCACCCGTGCTGTAGTGAAGACTTCCATTACGTCTTGGGCCAAATAGAGTAGCTACATGTTCAACATTCGGGAAAAAGCAGGTCACAAAATGTACAATATACCATGGAACGAATGGATCCACCGTAAACTCTTAAAGGTAGTCGCTGTTGTTTCGTGGGAAAGAGCAGAGAGTGAGCGTGTGTTATGGTTTTCGGCTAAACCGGATCCATAAAAGGCGCGAGAACGAGATACGTGTGAAGGCACAGATGCACGGCCCAGAGCAGTTTAGGTCCGGTCCTATCTTCATGTAAACACGAGATAAACAGTACTGCACAGGCAGCCTTTGTTGCCAGAACTAGCACTCACCCCGTCTCCATCTGGGAACAATTACTGGCATGCATGTTCATGGTCCTTGGGAGTGAGTATGGGGGTGGGGGGCAGCGCACGATTCCGAGGTAGCTAATCCAGCCCGCGTCGTGTGATATACTTTTCATCAGTAATTGGCTGGTAAGAGAAAGATAGATGAATCATACTCGTACAGTTCCTGATTCTACGCAGAAGCACTGTATTAAATTTCGAACATCGCCGCTATGTTCATGGGATGGGACGATGTGCCACTGTTTGTGAGCCGTTCGTCTGATGACATTAAGCCTGCTGATATCTTTGGTACTATTCCCAGAGGACTAACCTACATGCCGGCATCGAGTGTCACACTGTCCCGTTCCTCAGCTTCAGGTAGTTTTTCCTTGGAAAACGATCTAGTTATATTACATACTTAAATATCTGAAACAATAGACCTTGTTGACGAATCCACAACTGTAAGAAATAATTCGAAATTTATTCGCTGACTGCTGTGTTAGGTATAGATGTATGTACTACCTGTTAGTGCCACATGAAAATTTCTGATGGATCGGATCTTGAAACCGGAATTTATCGCTTATCACGAGCGGTCGCCTTAACCACTTCAGCTATCAGCTCACACCCCCCGAACCGACCCAAACCTCCACATATCGCACTGTCTACATCCCTACACCATAGTCCACTACATTCATCAACAAATGATCGCCAAAAATTTTAACTGTATTCCCGTGCCAGGGAGAATGAGACTAGGAGGACTACAAGGAATCGACACTAATGTTCTTATCATCGTATTCCTGTCTGGAAAATAACAGACCTTATTGACGATCCACATCTGTGCGAAATAATTCGAAAAATATTCGCTGTCCGAGAATTTTTTGGTATCAGCTGTATTAGGTAAAGATGTGCTGCCTATTGCTGTCATATGAAAATTAGTGACAGGTAAATTTAACACTACAAAAAGTACCCTAGAATTCCGGTAATGTTCAAACGGCCCTAGACACTTCGAATAAGGATATTCATCATACGATAGAGGAGAATAAGCTAATGATATTAATTGACTGCGACAATCAGACTCAGCTAGGGGAAAATGAGTAGAAAAATGTCTCAGTATGGAGTAGAAAACACCTTTACTATTAACGAAGTAACTGTAGCTTCCTCCTTTCCGTCATGAGTTGCTATTTTCAAGATGTTTTCCAGCGTGCAGGTTCATTTAGTTTCTTTAGCCAGACTGTCACTGACGCAAATTGTCCGTAGCGAGAAAGCATCCAGCTAAAATATAATGTGCATCCACGACATGCGGTTTGTAATTGAAAAAGTGTCATGATGATTTCTCCATTGGCAAAATATTCTGGATTATTCTCCCATTCGATCTCCGGGAAGTACACTCCTAGAAATGGAAAAAAGAACACATTGACACCGGTGTGTCAGACCCACCATACTTGCTCCGGACACTGCGAGAGGGCTGTACAAGCAATGATCACACGCACGGCACAGCGGACACACCAGGAACCGCGGTGTTGGCCGTCGAATGGCGCTAGCTGCGCAGCATTTGTGCACCGCCGCCGTCAGTGTCAGCCAGTTTGCCGTGGCATACGGAGCTCCATCGCAGTCTTTAACACTGGTAGCATGCCGCGACAGCGTGGACGTGAACCGTATGTGCAGTTGACGGACTTTGAGCGAGGGCGTATAGTCGGCATGCGGGAGGCCGGGTGGACGTACCGCCGAATTGCTCAACACGTGGGGCGTGAGGTCTCCACAGTACATCGATGTTGTCGCCAGTGGTCGGCGGAAGGTGCACGTGCCCGTCGACCTGGGACCGGACCGCAGCGACGCACGGATGCACGCCAAGACCGTAGGATCCTACGCAGTGCCGTAGGGGACCGCACCGCCACTTCCCAGCAAATTAGGGACACTGTTGCTCCTGGGGTATCGGCGAGGACCATTCGCAACCGTCTCCATGAAGCTGGGCTACGGTCCCGCACACCGTTAGGCCGTCTTCCGCTCATGCCCCAACATCGTGCAGCCCGCCTCCAGTGGTGTCGCGACAGGCGTGAATGGAGGGACGAATGGAGACGTGTCGTCTTCAGCGATGAGAGTCGCTTCTGCCTTGGTGCCAATGATAGTCGTATGCGTGTTTGGCGCCGTGCAGGTGAGCGCCACAATCAGGACTGCATACGACCGAGGCACACAGGGCCAACACCCGGCATCATGGTGTGGGGAGCGATCTCCTACACTGGCCGTACACCACTGGTGATCGTCGAGGGGACACTGAATAGTGCACGGTACATCCAAACCGTCATCGAACCCATCGTTCTACCATTCCTAGACCGGCAAGGGAACTTGCTGTTCCAACAGGACAATGCACGTCCGCATGTATCCCGTGCCACCCAACGTGCTCTAGAAGGTGTAAGTCAACTACCCTGGCCAGCAAGATCTCCGGATCTGTCCCCCATTGAGCATGTTTGGGACTGGATGAAGCGTCGTCTACGCGGTCTGCACGTCCAGCACGAACGCTGGTCCAACTGAGGCGCCAGGTGGAAATGGCATGGCAAGCCGTTCCACAGGACTACATCCAGCATCTCTACGATCATCTCCATGGGAGAATAGCAGCCTTCATTGCTGCGAAAGGTGGATATACACTGTACTAGTGCCGACATTGTGCATGCTCTGTTGCCTGTGTCTATGTGCCTGTGGTTCTGTCAGTGTGATCATGTGATGTATCTGACCCCAGGAATGTGTCAATAAAGTTTCCCCTTCCTGGGACAATGAATTCACGGTGTTCTTATTTCAATTTCCAGGAGTGTACATACACAATGTTACTGCGATTTACGTTCGTTGTTTAAAATCCGTGTTAGGTGTGCTTCGTCTAGAAGAGCATTAGTCATTACTACAACAGTAGACGTGATCATTGCTGCTGATTTCATCAGGAAATCTATACCTTTTAGATTCTTCGTGCAACAACAGGCTCTTCGCTTCCATAGAGACGAACAGAGGTGCCTGTTTTTCGCAAAGTCGCGAAATTTTTATGAAATTTTACAGATTCTGTACAAAACGCGAAACAGTTAACCTTTAAACAAAATCGCGAAATACTCGACAAAATTGTATGGGATCACATCATTTGAAGTTAACGGCGGAAATTCCAGTTACGCAATAAAATCCGAATATCGATGACGATCGAGTCTGCGGCACCCCGATATTTATCGATATCTTATACAGTTTCAAGTATCGCTAATTTCATTTCCTGCACAACGAAGTACGACTTTCAACAATGTCCGACTCATTCCTTGATCTGGCTGTGTATTGCCTATTGGAAATTGTCGTCGATCGGCGGTGCATGCAGTATTATTTGTGATTTGTGTTTGTGCTGCAGTCTATTAATATGTTAATGACAGTTTTTCACGAGAAAAGAGTTTTTCATCAGAAAGATTTTACGAGTTTGACAAAACTGGAAAGGTACTTATATGCAAACGCTGCAATGTGCAAATTGAGTGGCAGAGAAAGGACACATGCATAAAACATATTAATAACTGGTCTCCCCATTAGAAAATGTTCAAATGTGTGTGAAATCTTATGGGACTTAACTGCTAAGGTCATCAGTCCGTAAGCTTACACACTACTTAACCTAAATTATCCTAAGGACAAATACACTCACCCATGCCCGAGGGAGGACTCGAACCTCCGCCGGGACCAGCCGCACAGTCTCCCCATTAGAACAGCATGGAGAAGACGCTAAGGACGACCGGCATCAAAAGACAAGTTATTCTCACAGACGCCAGTGAAGCAGCAAAACGAGCGGAAACCGATAAAGAAGAATTCACTTTATCAACAACTCGAGCTTTCAATTGTATAAACTTGGTTATCCGAAGATGAGAGAGTGATTGAACAAATATATACCACGTTTGTGTAATATTACACAATTTTGGACATGAAGAAATGTAAGTTCAACGTACTTTCTTTGTCACAAAAGTTCCGGGACAGGTTTTTTTTTTTTTTTAAATCGAAAATTACACTTACCTAGTAATGTTCCTAAGTCCTACCGAAGTAGTCCCCTTAGGTAACTATACGCAGTTGCCACCATTTCTGGAGGTCTCAGAAAGAAGCTGGGAAATTTTCAGCTGCAATGCTTATAATATCATTTGTCACAGTTACGGCAAGGAAAAAGTAATAAAGGTGAGATAGTGTTAATACTTTCATCCTCCTTTACCTCCTCTGCATTACTGCAGATGACGTGTCACTGAGCACATTTGTACTGTGCATGCAGTACACGTGAGGTGCCTAGTTGTTTCCACTGCCCTGTGTGGAATATATAAGTTCTTGTACACTTCACTAACCTGCTGTCTTCATGATGATGATGTCCCCAGCGCAGAAAACAGCTCGCAGGTCGTGGATTCTTTTTCTTGAGGCTGAAAATAACTTCGCAAGGAACTGCTGCTACGAATAAACTATAACTCATTTGGGATGCCACTCGCGTTTTTATTCATATAGACACGAGACACTATTCTTGATCACAACGTATTGAACATATCTTTCCACAGTCATTATATCTGGCTAAAATAACATGAAATACATCCTGCCACAGACAACATGTCTGTCTACTGGAACCGTCAGAACTGGAGAATAAAATTACATGAATCAAATACTACTATTACAGACAACATGTCTGTACCTAGCTACGGTCGGAACTGTAGTAAATAAAACTGCATGAAACAAATACTGCTGTAACAGACAACATGTCTGTCTACTGGAACGGTCAGAACTGGAGAGCCCGACTGCCCGAGACACTTCGCGCGCCAAGCCAGCAAGGCGTGACCCGAACGCCACCGAAGTGCATCGGCAGTAATATCGTCAGTCTTTTCTTTAGTAATACTTTTATTTTAATAATTTTGAAATGACTGATTGATAGCTGGCTGTTGAGAGATGTTTATTTAAAAAAATGAAGTAATTTGGATGACAGGTTTAATTAATAATAGCAACTAAAGTTTAACGTTTTGGCGCCCTACCGCCGAACACAGCAGCCAGTCACAGATCAGCAGCATCATGCAGGCGGTCTTTCTCACGGGAATGGTACCGAATCTAACATCTGTCACCGGTACCTCATCCCACATTGCGTCATCTCTATGCTTCTTGCATCTCCACTGCCCTGGGAATAGCTTCCTGGAGCCGAATATATTGGCTGAATAAGCCAGAAATATTCCACAGTGCGTTGGATGTCTGCGATATCTTGATGAAGCTTGCCCTTCGGTTGCCTTTTCAGTCGCGGAAACAAGAAAAAATCGTAAAGCGAGAGGTCGGGAGGATTTGACGGATGTGGAATGGCAATAACAGAATGTCTGGCCAGATACTGTCTAACAGATAAAGCAGTAAGAGGTTTTGCATTGTCATACAGTAAGAATCAGTCCTGAGAATGCCAAAAATCATGGGGGGAATTGTTTGTCGCAAATGTGTTCAGACTTCAGCGTATACAGTTTGGTTCACTGTTTGATCCGGAGAGAAACTGAAACTTTACTGTCAAAGAATGTGACCATCGTTTTTGTTCTCGAACATTGTCGTCTGACTATTTTTCGAAGCTGGTGATCCAGGACTCCGCCATGCAGCACTTTGACGCTTTGTGTGAGGGTCATACTAGTAAATACAAGCTTTCATACCCAGCAATAATCTTTGACAGAAATGTGGGATCGACGGAAATGTGGGATCGCGTCTGGCTCCATCCAGTAGTTCAGCAGAAATTCGTCTTTCCTCATTCTATTTGTCTGTTAGTTCAAATTCAAATGGCTCCAAGCACTATGGGACTTAACATCTGAGGTCATCAGTCCCCTAAACTTAGAACTAACCCAAGGCAATCACACATATCAATGCCCGAGGCAGGATTCGAACCTGCGACCGTAGCGCGGTTCCGGACTGAAGCTCCTAGAACCGCTCGACGACAGCGGCCGGCCGTCTGTTAGTGTTTGAGGGATGAGCATTTAAGTTTCCGTTTCCGTAAACCTTTGTGTAAAATCTTATAACAGGCATCATGATTCAAATTAAGAGTTCTTTTGATGTCGCATGCACAGTTACATGTCGGTCTTTTTGCATTAACTACCGAACACGCTCCACATTTGCACCAGTCTGTGCTTTTGAAGGACGACAAGCTGCGGATCATCTGGCACTGAATTTCTGCCTTCAAGAAACCTTTTGTACGACACAGAAACACACCTGTTGAAAGTGCCACACCTGCATACACTTGGCTTAATCATTGTCCACATGTTATTAGCGGTTTTTCCCTAAAGTAACGCAGAACTTAATGTTCACTCTTTGCTCACAGACAACATCCATTGTACCATCGTATCTAATGCGCCAAGAACGCGAACAGTGCTTTGCTAAGCGCAGCCCTGTCATCTGTTTGTGCGGAAACAAGGCCAAGGTCATTTCAAGGGCGCACACATACCAGGTGACAAAAACATCATTTGTTCCTTTTTAGTGTTACAAACTAAGAAAAAAAACTTGTTCTGCAATTTTTCTGAGAATGGGAATATATCAGTGCTTTGATGTATGCGTTTCCATCAGGTGTGTAATTTCATGCTCTTTGAATTTATGTAAAAATAAAGGATGTTCACTACAAATATAATACGTATTACTGAAAAGTGGAAATTAAATCTAGCGAAATTATTGACGAAATGACATGAAAAAAGCGAAAAATATACCAAAATAGCCTCTTAAAAAAGACGAAAGCAGGCAAAAATTTTCAACACCAACAGTTGCTTCCACCGGTATACTACCTTCCCTTCACGAAGCTTCGCCGAGAAGCGGCAGGCGTCGCCAGCTGCAGGCTCTTGCGCATGTCAGCAGCCCGCTTGTGTCACGTGATAGCTAGCGTCCGTTGTCAGCTTCCTAGTCTGCCGCGCCGCTGGCTCGCTCGCTTTTTACCTAAAAGATACGAGACATCTAGCAACTACAGCACCAGCGCACTAATCACACGAAACGTGGTAGCAAGCTCGACTGCGATGTGCCTGAGCTACATTCACTTTGTATACTGTTTTCGATTGACACACTTTTAATTCTTAACACTACACTATGTGATCGAAAGTACATGGACACCCTAATGTAAAACGAAATTGACCAATAGGCGTGACGTGTACCCTTATAAAATGAGGCGAGGATACAAGAAGCTGCGGGAGAATTGTTCGACCAGCAGAGCACCTTGACTTTGATCAATGACTTAGTCACTGAATGTCACCCCTGAGGGCCATCAGGTATCAGCTAGTACACGCCGCCCCTGATTCCCTCCCCCCCCCCCCCCCCTCCCCAAACCCCTGCAAATAATCAGCATTAGGGATTAACTAAACTTTACAATGAACAAGAATTTTCGTTGGACACTTTTATTCTCAAAATGACGAAAGATAAATGACACTTAGTATTTGTGGGCGTTTTATTAAACCAAGAACTATTGCGTCAGTGACACAGTTGGTGCTGCTTATTTCTAACAACCTTTTTCTGTAGAATTAAGAAACAATTCTCATTGCATCGTGAGTGATACCCACGACTCCTTCTCAGAAAACAAATCTAGCTACTCCCACTGAGAGTAGACATTTGTTAGAAAACGTGCTTCCTCTACATCACTGCTCTCCCTAGTGACACTTGCTTTGCCCACTCCCGCAACCCCATAAAAATCAACCCAATGAAATCGGGTGCACTACACTTTCCGTTCGTAAATCACTCGATTGCTGGATTCTTTATGTCTGAACTGGCAAAAACTGAAAGATTTCGCGTTGCCAGTGGCTTGTGTTTGACCAGTCCCACTATTATATTGCTATTTCATTTATTGTTGTGAATCGAATAATGAGGCAGTTTCTGTTTTTTTATGAATTCCCACGTATTATTTCAGCAGATGTGATGTACATATCTAAATTTTTGCTGTCAGTGCCAAGGACTGTGAGGAAGATCCTGTTCATGCATTCGCCCCATAAACTTTAACCTCCACCTCATTGTGTCACACGTTAATTATGGTATTAAAAAAAATTATTGGTAACTTCTGTAATCTGTATTCCACTGTTCCGAAATAATGATTTAATAATGATGTTTTAAAGTTTGTGGACAATAACATTCCTTAATAGGGTGGTCTTTCCAGAGTCCCGACGTCAACACAATGGAACACCTTTGGGACGAGTACGAACGTCGGCTCCAAACCCCAGCTTCCAACATCGCTACAACCATCCCTCCACATGCAGACACTCGTTAAAAGTGTACCCAGCAGAGTAGAAGCCGTCATAAAAGCGAAGGGTGGACAGACCCCATATTAACGTACACTAATAGGTGTACAGGTACTTTTACACTGAAGAGCGAAAGAAACTGGTACACCTGCCTAATATCGTGTAGGGCCCCCGCGAGCACGCAGAAGTGCCGCAACGCGACATGGCGTCGACTTAATTAATGTCTGTAGTGCTGGAAGGCATAGACACCACGAATCCTGCACCGCTGTCCATAAATCAGAGTACGAGGGGGCAGATATCTCTTCTGAGCAGCACGTTGCAAGGTATCCCAGATATGATCAAGCGGAAGTGTTTAAACTCAGAAGAGTGTTCCTGGAGCCACACTGTAGCAACTATGGACGTTTGGGGTGTGGCATTGTTCTGCTGGAATTGCCCAAGTCTGTCGGAATGCACAATGAACCTGAATTCATGCAGGTGAGCAGATTACGTACGTGTCACCTTTCAGAGTCGTATCTAGACGTATCAGGGGTCACATATCAGTCCAACTACACACGCCCCACACTATTGCAGAGCCCTCACCGGCTTGAACATACCTCTGATAACATGCAGGGTCCATGGATTCATGCGCTTGTGTCCATACCAGTACCCGTTCATCCACTCGATACAATTTGAACGAGAGTCGTCCGACCAGTCATCAACAGTCCAATGTCGGTGTTGACGGGCCCAGACGAGGCGTAAAGCTTTTTGTCGTGTAGTCATCAAGGGTACACAAGTGGGCCTTCGGCTCCGAAAGCCCTTATCGATGATATTTCGCAGAAAGATTCGCACTTGTTGATGGCCCACCAGTGAAATCTTCACCAGATTGCAGAAAGGTTGCAATTCTGTCACGTTAACGATTCTCTTCATTCGTCGTTGGTCCAATTCTGCAGGATGTTTTTCCGGCCGCAGCCGATGTCGAAGATTTGAGGTTTTTTCCGGATTCCTGATATTCTCGGTACGCTCGCGGAATGGTCGTACGGGAAAATCACCACTTCATCGCTACTTCGGAAATGCCGCGTCCCATCGCTGGTGCGCCTATTATAAAAACCACGTTTAAACTCACTTAAATCTGGATAACCTGCCATTGTAGCAGCAGTAACCGATATAACTGCGCCAGACACTCTTTGTCTTACAGAGGCGTTACCGCTCACTGCGCTGTATTCCACCTGTTTACATATCTCTGTATTTGAATACGCATACCTGTACCAGTTTCTTTTGCGCTTCAATGTATAAGACATGTAAGTCTGGAGCTCTCCCATTAAAATTCCAGTCACTTTATCATCGGTTGGTGGTATGATAACACTGTCCTTCGTGTACGAAACTTGTATGAAGCACTTGACATGTTTGCAGGGAAGAATGAACACCTATATTTTTCCGTACGAGCTCTGATTTCCCTTATTTTATCTTGGTGATCGTGTCAACAAAATATTTTAGCATTCGGAGGAGAAAGTTGGTGATTAGAATTTCGTGAGAAGATTCCGCATCGCAACGAAAAACGCCTTTCTTTTAATGATGTCCATCCCAAATCCTGTATCATTTGTGTGACACTCTCTCCCACATTTCGCGATAATACAAAACATGCTGCCTTTCTTTGAACTTTTTCGATGTACTCCATCAGTCCTATCTGGTAAGGATCCCACACGACGCAGCAGTATTCTAAAAGAGGTCGGACAAGCGTAGTGTAGCCAGTCTCCTTAGTAGGTCTGTTACATTTTCTAAGTGTCCAGCCAACAAAACGCAGTCTTTGGTTAGCCTTCCCCACAACAAATTATCTATGTGTTCCTTCCAATTGAAGTTGTTAGTAATTGTAATACCTAGGTATTTAGTTGAATTTACGGCTTTTAGATTAGACTTATTTATCGTGTAACTGAAGTTTAACGAGTCCCTTTTAGCACTCATGTGGATGACCTCACACTTTTCGTTATTTAAGGTCAACTGCCACTTTTCGCAACATTGCGATATTTCTTCTAAATCATTTTGCAGTTTTTTTTAATCTTCTGAAGACTTTATTAGTCGATAAACGACAGCGTCATCTGCAAACAACCGAAGACGGCTGCAAACATTGTCTCCCAAATCGTTTATATAGATAAGGAACAGCAAAGGGCCAATACCACTACCTTGGGGAATGCCAGAAATCACTTCTGTTTTACTCGATGACTTTCCGTCAATTACTACGAACTGTGACCTCTCTGACAGGAAATCACAGATCCAGTCACATAACTGAGACGATATTCCATGAGCACGCAATTTACTACGAGGCGCTTGTGTGGTACAGTGTCAAAAGCCTTCCGGAAATCCAGAAATACGGAATCGACCTGAAATCCCTTGTCAATACCACTGAGCACTTCATGTGAATAAAGAGCTAGTTATGTTTCACAAGAACGATGTTTTCTAAACCCATGTTGACTGTGTGTCAATTGACCGTTTTCTCCGAGGTAATTCATTATGTTCGAAGTCAATATATGTTCTAAAATCCTGCTGCATGTCGAAGTTAACGATATGGGCCTGTAATATAGTGGATTACTCCTGCTACCTTTCTTGAATATTGGTGTGACCTGTGCAACTTTCCAGTCTTTTGGTACGAATCTTTCGTCGATCGAACGGTTGTATATGATTGTTAAGGATGGAGCTAATGCATCAGCATACTCCGAAAGAAACCTTATTGGTATACAGTCTGGACCAGAAGACTTCCTTTTATTAAGTGATTTAAGTTGCCTCACTACTACTAGGATATTAACTTCTGCGTAACTCATACTGGCAGCTGTTCTCGATTCGAATTCTGAAATATTTATTCATCTTTTGTGAAGGCATTTGGGAAGGTTGTGTTTAGTAACTCTGCTTTGGCAGCCCTGTCTTCGATATTATCTCCATTGCTATCTCGCAGAGAAGGCATTGATTGTTTTTTGCCGTTAACATGCTTCACATACGACCAGAATCTCTTTGGATTTTCTGCCAGGTTTCGAGACAAAGTTTCGTTGTGTTACAGGCATCTCGCATTGAAGTCTGCGCTAAATTTCGAGCTTCTGTAAAAGATCGCCAATCTTGGGGATTTTGCATCTGTTTACATTTGGCATGTTTGTTTCGTTCTTTCTGCAACAGTGTTCTAACCCGTTTTGTGTACCTAGGAGGATCAACTCCGTCGTTTGTTAATTTATTTGGTATAAATCTCTCAATTGCTGCCGATATCATTTCTTTGAATTTAAGCCACATCGGGGCTACACTAATATTATTAATTTGGAATGAGTGGAGATTGTCTCTCAGGAAGGCGTCAAGTGAATTTTTATCTGCTTTTTTAAATAGGTATATTTTTCGCTTATTTTTCGAGGATTTTGGGTTTACTGTATTCAATGTCACTGTGACAACCCTGTGTTCAGTATTCCGTGGATCGGTTTTGATGCTCGTTATTAACTCAGGACTATTTGTTGCTATGAGATCAAATGTGTTTTCACAACGGTGTACTACTTGCGTGGGCTCTTGAACTAACTGCTCGAAATAATTTTCAGAGAATGCGCATAGCACAATTTCGGATGATATTTTATGCGTTGTGTGCTGCCCTTAGGTTAGTTAGGTTTAAGTAGTTCTAAGCTCTAGGAGACTGATGACCATAGATGTTAAGTCCCATAGTGCTCAGAGCCATTTGAACCATTTTTTTATTTTATTTTATGCGTACCTCCGGAATTAAACATGTATTTTCGCCAACATATCGATGGCAAATTAAAGTCACCACCAACTATTATCGTATAAGTCGGGTACGTGTTTTAAATGCACTAGCTGGTTAGCCTGGTACCGTGCGCCAGAATCAATTTGCACGACTACCGAATTAAATACAAAGAAATCGAGAAATGTTAGCAAAAACGTTCCAAACAGTCCCACTCATAAGAAATACTTCGAGAGATATTGTCGTAAAGTACGAGTTAGGGCGTACGCGAGGCGACGGATATCTAGCAGCTCGTGTTCACCGGACGCTTGGAGCTTAATGTTTATCCGTCTGGGGAATTCGGTTGTAAGAATAACTGATAGTTACATATGACTGTTGAAAGTAACTGGTGTAAAGAAATAACCGCATCCGCGATAATTGCTACTCCGAAATAATTGTTCGGCCCATCTATAGTGACAAAAGTGCCTGCCTCCTTTTATATTGGCGCATCCACGTCCCGTGACATCTAATAGTCAATTCCGCATTACAAAGGGGTTGTGAGTACTTAATGATCATATAGTGTACACTGCAGGAAAGAAACTGTACACCCTTTCAGAGGTTTCCAGTTCATTCAAGATTTATTGATGAATATGGAGTAGATGAAATGATTACATTTACAGATCATCGTAAATTGCGTAGTGTAGCATCCACAGACGGCAATGCAGGCGCTGACTCTGAGATCCCGTCGATTGTACAGTTGGCTAGTATTGTCCTGGGATATGTTATTCAACACCTGCTCGCAGTTCTGCAACAGCTGTTGACTGACGATTGCACGAGCCACTTTTATCTCGCACCATCGTATCCAACATGTGCTTGATTGGAAACAAGTCCGAAATCGTGCTGGCCAGTTGCTGCACGCCTTGCAAAGCGCATTGAGGCCCACAGGCTGTCTCTGGGCGAGTATTATCCTGTTGGAGCAACACATCATATCCCTGTTGCAAGAACGGCAAAGAAACGGGTCTAACGACATTCTGTACGCACTGAGCGCTGGTTAGCCTCCCCTCCAGAAAGTGAACGAGAGTGGCGCCAGTGCGTCTTGGACGAATGCAGTCTGCGAGACAGCGCCCACCAGGTTTACGTCCTAGGCGCAAATCACTTGCATGTAGGCAGAATCTGCTTTCATCGCTGGAGACCACGACGCACCATTCCAAGTTACCCTCTGAAGGCACCAGTCGAGAGTTGGAGTTGTGGCATGAGTGGAAGACGGGCTATAGGTGTATACGCTCGTAGTCTCACTGTGTTTCGCAACAGTTCGTGTTGAGCGTCTGTCCCTGCACGATCTGCCACTGCTGCCCTTGACACGACGATCCTGGCTGGTGTCCATGCTGCGTGGACGTCCAGAACCTCGTCTCCGGATGTAGGGATATTCCCGTGACCACTGATACCAACACAGCTGACGCAGCGCGTCCAAGTTGTGTGACATATCTTAGAAAGGACCATCCTGCTACTCGGAAGGCCACAATGTGGCTATAGGAAGCACGAGTACGTCTCTACGTCATGGCTGCCTGCTTGCTTCACACGTTTGCGCCACGTTGAGCCTTCTGGCTGTGAGCATTCCCTATTAGAGAGTAGACACAGACGGCGCTCTGGTAGCTATGTCATTACGCTACGTGTTGGCGGACGACGTTGAAACCATAATCAGCACATCTATACCCGGGCCGCTGAAACACTGCACTTGACGTTTGCGTGTGAAGTTGGCAGCGTAACAGAGTAAAAAGTGAAGAACGATAGGCGCTAGGCGTTCAGCGTGGGGCGCCAGCCAATCACAGCGCAGTGAGCACTGCTGTTACTCACGTGCTGTGACGTCAAAGTTCCCGCGTTGCCGGCTTTGTTTAGTGAATGTGTATACAACGTGAATTGTATGTTGTTTACTGCGTGTTTTCGTTGTACTGTGTTCTGTATCGTTGTGACTTTTGTTACGTTGTGAGTTTACATACTTGGAAAATGCCACCGAAAAGACTTCGTTCACCTAGTGACAATCCTTTGCGTCGAGGGGTGCCGCTAAACAGCCAGGCACTGGAGTTACTACGCAGAACTCGTGAGTTTTACGAGCAGGAGAAAAACTACGTAAGCATTCATGGACAGCCATCAATTCCTGCCGATAAAGTGGTGGAACGTACGTCGAAAACTCTTGGAATTAGTGCAAGAACCGTAGTAAGCAAGGGAGTATTACTACCAAACTTGGAAGATTCTGAAGTGAGCCGTAATGATTCCGAGCTGTCTGGATCAAATAATACATTTTTAACAACCCCAGGAAAGAAGAAAAAGCAGCCTAGTCTTATCACAGATTTAGATTCTTTCCAGACTGATGCAATTCGTAGGCATGTTTATGCTTACTACAGCAGAAAAGAGTATCCGACTGTAGCTAAGTTATTAGTCTCTTTAAAAGAAAGTGAACTCTTCAGGGGTGGTAAAACATAACTAAAAATTGTGCTAAAAATATGGGTTTCCGTTACAAAACGCTTGACGGACGCAAAGTACTGTTAGAGAGGGCACACATTGTTACCGCTCGTAGCATTTTCTTGCACAAAATAGTGGGCAGAGACATTCATTCCACAATTTGGCTAGACGAAACGTGAGTTAGTGCCGGGGAAGCTGTTAGTAAATGCTGGACGGATAACACACCCAGCAGTAGCGGCCATCAGCCGACGGGAAGAGGAGCTAGATTGATTGTAGTCCATGCAGGCTCCCCCAGTGCTTTTGTCCCTGACGCACTTTTAGTTTTTAGATCAAAAAAGACTGGTGATTACCATGAAGATACGGATCACACACGATTTGTTGAGTGGTCCAGGAACCTTTTAAAACAATTTCCTGTCCCTACAACAATTGTAGTGCTCCATATCATTCAGTGATACAGAACAAAGCCCCAACCACAAATGATCGGAAAGAAGTTATGGTGCAGTGGTTACAGGCTCGAAATATTGCAGCGGATATGAGTATGACAAAGG